>NC_090926.1:1074195405-1074847072 GCF_040938575.1 Ambystoma mexicanum | reverse complement strand
GTTCCACAGTGTTTGTCGGTTAGTCCTGTAGGGAAAGGCTCTAATGTGGTGGGCGGAGCTCTGAGGGGGGCCCGGCCAGAGTTCCAGGGCGAAAGCCCCCAAACCCAGTGGTAGTCGCAGGGAGCCCTGGTGGGGTTCCCATCGCTCCCCATAGGGAAAAGCTCTGAAGGGGCCCTGTTAAAGCTCCAGGGTGGCTGGCGAGGGGCGGGCGGGGAGTCCTGTCCTTGGACACCTGTCTCATGTCTGGGTTGACTGTCCCCAAGCCCGGTGGTAATTGTGGGGAGCCCTGTCCATCTCCAGAGGGTAAAGCTCTAATGTGGCGGGAGAAGCTTTAAGGCAGCCCAGGCCAGAGCTCCAGGGTGGCCGGGGCTGCTGCCCCAACTGGCCTTGGGTGTCAGCCTTGTGCGTGTGGGTCGAGTCCCCAAGCCTTGCGGCAGTCGCGGGGAGCCCTGGAGGGAGAGGCTCTAAAGGGGCCCTGCTAAAGCTCTAGGATGGCTGGGAAGGTGCTGGCCCCCGCCAAGCACCCTGCCTTGGGTACCTGTCTCAGATGTGGGTCGACTGTCTCTCCCCAGAGGGATAAGCACCAAGGTGGATCAAAAACCTCTTACGTGGAGGGTGGAGAAAAACTCTAAGGTGGTCTGGCCAGAGCTCGAGGATGACGATTGGTGCTGGCCCATGCCTTTGGGCACCTGCCAGTCCCCTGTCCTTTGTCAGGTGGGGGCCCTTCCCGTCGAGGCCCATTGGAATGCATTGACATACCAGATGGCCGCTGTCCGAGCCCTGCCATCTGGTCATTGGCCAGAGGAATGTCTGCAAGGACCAGACGGCTGGGCTGCTCTGGAAGTCCCGATGGGCGTCAGTTTGACATTTTTCTCCAGTTGGGTCTATTAGGAGCCCGACCCTTGTGCCGAGAGGTCCCACTCTGTCACTCTGGGTACACAGATGACAAAACGTAGTCACCTTCCTCCGGATTACTATAGACTGGGTGAGAGGGACCTGTCTGCGCTCCCCTTGGTTCTCGCTGCCCAACCCGGGCTCCATGGTGAAACCACAGGCCAGCCGGGGGGCGTGTCCCACGCAATACCCCAGCAGAGAGTGGCCTGCTGGGGGTGCTCTTCCGAGCACTCCATGGGACTGATTTGGTGCACTTGGTCCATCTAGGGTTGAACTACTTGGCCAGCCTCTGCTGTTTCAAGCAATTTGCTTCCACCCACCTTTGGACCGTGTCAAGGGTGTGCTTCCCTCGGGGAGGGCCCCCTCATGTGGGCGGCTCTAGAGCGAAGGGCGGGCAGCCCAGCAACTCCCCAGTGGTCAGATCAGACGGGATCCCTTCGCAAGCCACAACGTGGCCCCTCCTCCCCCAAGCACATTTCTCCAGCAGTTCGGAACACACGTTGGCTGCTGACCCCCTCTGTTGCCATACCAGTGGCAGCGTGCTGGCAAACCCCCCTACCGGTTCAAGTTGTGCCTGGGCCTGGCCTATCCCTCCCACCCACCCTGTGGCATGGCAGAGCAGGCCCGGCTGCCGGCGCCCGCATGACCAACCTGTCCACCCGACCCGCACACGTCTAAGGATGCTCTTTGGCGCTCGGGTCCTGCAGACAGCCCCAGAGGGTGTGAAGGTTGGCTCTGAGGCAGTCACATGGCTCCCCCGTTGCCACCCTCCAGCAGGTGCGGCTACCTCATTGATCCTGCCAGTAGCATATGCGTGTCTCAAAGATTAAGCCATGTACGTGTAAGTACAAACGACTGGTACAGTGAAACTGCAAATGGCTCATTAAATCAGTTATGATTCCATTGATCGCTCCATCTGTTACTTGGATAACTGTGGTAATTCTAGAGCTAATACTTGCCGACGAGCTCGACGAGCGCGGACCTCCCGGGATACGTACATTTATTAGACCAAGACAAATCCGGACTTGCCCGGCCACTTTGGTGACTCTAGATATCCTCAGGCCGATCGCACATCCATGTGACCGCGATGATGCATTCAGATGTCTGCACTATCAACTTTAGATGGTACTTTCTGTGCCTACCATGGTGACCCCGGGTCATGAGGAATCGAGGTTTGATTCTGGAGAGGGAGCCTGAGAAACGGCTACCACATCAAGGAATGGAGCAGGTGCCCAAATTACCCAATCCCGACTCCGGGAGGTAGTGACGAAAAATAACAGTACAGGACTCTATCGAGGCACTGTAATTGGAATGAGTACACTTTAAATCCTTTAACGAGTACCCATTGGAGGGCAAGACTGGTGCCAGCACCCGCAGTAATTCCAGTTCCAAAAGCATATATTAAGGTTGCTGCAGTTAAAAATCTTGTAGTTGGATCTTGGGATCTTGGGATTGAGCAGCCGGAGCGAGGCGAGGCGAGCTACCACTGCCTGTCCCAGCCCCTGCCTCTTGGCGCCCCGTTGATGCTCTTGACTGAGTGTCCAGGAGGTCTGAAGCATTTGCTAAAAGTACAGTGTTCAAAGCAGGCTGGTCACCTGAATACTTAAGCTAGGAATAATGGAATAGGCCACTGGTTCTATTCTGTTGTTTTTTTGAACTGGTGCTGTGATTAAGAGGGACAGCTGGGGGCATGTGTGTTGTGCCGCTAGAGGTGACATTCTTGGACCAGCGCTAGACAAACCAAAGTGAAAGCATTAGCAAATAATGTTTTCATAAATTTACTGTCGTTTTTGGTTGTTGGTCTTCAGGTCTGCCACTCTGGCAAATTCCCCTAGGAGTGCTGTTAACCTCCGTAGGGAAGTGTCCATGGCCCTCATTAGGACTCCGGCATTAAACCATGGTGCTATTAGCACCATGGTCCATGCCGGAGTCCGCCATGGAGAAAGGGGGAATTACCACCCCATTCCAAGGTTGGCTGGGCGGTAATTCTCCCTTTCTCCATGGCCCGTCCCCATTCCCATTTTTGCCCCATAGGGCTCAATGGGAATGGGGAATGCGGCAATTACGGTACCGCAAATCGCGGTACCGTAATTGCCATCAAGGTCCCTTTGTGGGTCCCTACTTTAACGGCTGGTCCAGACCAGCCGTTCAGGTCGGAAGCCGCAAAGGGACCTCGTAGTAAGGTGTTAAGGGTTTAACGGCGCCGACACCTTTTACGGCACCGTTAACCCTTAACGCCAGGGTCCTAATGAGGGCCCATGTCTGTTAGCACAACTAGGAGGTCGTCAGCAAAGGCCATTGCCTTATGGTCTTCCCCACCGAATATAATCCCTTTTTTTCCCCTCTCCTGTCTAATTCTAGCTAGGAAGGGTTTGAGAAAGTTTGCATACAGGAATGGTGACATGGGCAGCCCTGCTTAGTACCCCTAGTGATCTTTATCGCCTAGGAGACATGCCCATTGATAGATAGCCTGATAGGTGGTGCTCCATAATTGGCTTTGACCAGGTGGAGAAGGCCCGGGCCAAGCCCCATAACCACCATGGTAGCAAACAAGAATGACCGTTTGACTCGGTCGAATGCCTTCTCCGCATCTAGTGCTAACACCCCCTGCCCTCAGGACTGCCCTGTTTTGACTTCTCTATCAGGTAGGATATTCGCCTAATGTTGTCAAACGTTTTTCTCCCCTTGACAAAGCTTGCTTGATCCGGGTGGATCAGATCGGTGATTACTTTATCCATTCTAGATGTTAGAATTTTTTTTAAAGATTTTGGCATTGAGGTTTATTAGGGCAGTAGGGCGGTAGGAGCTACAGAGGGTTGTTTCTTGTTTGGCTTAGGGAAGAGGATTACCTTGGCCTCCTCCATGGACTGGGAGATGCAGCCCGTATCGGAGAAGGAGTTGAACAGGAATGTCATTAACGGGACTAATGTGGTATGGAATGCTTTATAGAATGTGGTGGGGCTTTATTTGGTTGTAGCGATTGGATCGCTGCACACACCTCGTTTTAGGTAATCGTCCCTTCTAAAGCATCAAGCTGGCTCTGTTCTAATCTTTTTAGCCAGCAAGATTTTAAGAAGGCCTTTTGGAGGTCACTCTCCGGTGCCTCCGTAGGGTAGAGGCTTGTATAGAACTCTGTGAACGCCTGCAGGGTCTATTCTGTACGTGTGTTTCCTTTCCCTACACCATCTGAATGTGGCGTATTGCACCTGCCTCCTCCTTCTGCTTAACCTACCTGTCTAAGAGCCGGCCTGTCTTGTTTGCCTAGAGGTAATACTTCTGCTTCAAGAATAGGAGTGATTTTACTGCTTGTTTAGCTAGAAGCATATTGATTTGCCCTTTGATATGCCTGATCATTACCCCCCCTATCAGTCTCCATTACCCCTGTTCTAGGTCCACCTGGAGGGCCTTCTCCTGTTTGGCTCGAGATGCCTGCTTTGCTATGAACATCCCCCGAATGGTTGCCTTAAAGTCATCCCATACTACATGTTCCTGCACCTCTGGGGTCTTATTTTCCCCAAAGAAGTTGCGGATGGGCTTGTGTATCTCGTCGCAAATTACTGCATCTCTCAGCAGATGTCAGGGGAACCGCCACTTCCAGAAGTCCACCCCACCCCCCATTGGATTTCTAGCTGCAGGGGAGTGTGGTCAGGCAGGGCTATGGTTTCCCTTTCTATGATCCGTACTTGGCAAAGCAGTGTCTTCGAAACCAATATGTAATCAATTCTTGAGCATGTTTGGTGCACATGTGAGTAGTAAGTATACCCTTTGGAGTCCCCTTTTAGTTCATGCCATGTATCTGATAATGCCATTCAAGTATTCGTCCTGCCCTGAGTTGGGGGCATACACTGTGGCATTTGTGAGAGGCCACCCCCCCATTGTAGCTGGACGAAGAAGAATCTACCTTCCTTGTCGGCTTTTGTGCCTATTATTTCGACGTCAGGTAGGTGTCTAAACACTCTGAGGACCCCTCAAGCTTTGCTCTTGTCGTTGGTCTGCAGAACCTGAGGTTACCCTCTCAACTTCATTCTGTGTCTGTCTTGCTTACGGATATGGGTATCCTGGAGGAGGATCTCCAGTTTCCGTCTCTTTAGTCGGTGTGTTTAGTCCTCTAACCTTGAGTTTTAGTATTTGGATCCCTACCCATACCCTGTTACGTCCTGAGAGTAACCATGTCGAAACAATCCCCCTCGATTTAAGCCCCCCACCCTACCTTCGTCCCCCTCCGGCTGGACTCGGCTCAACTTCCCCAGGCCGAAACATCGCCCCCTCTGGCTGGACTCGGGTCAACATCCCCAAGCCGTAACATTGTCCTAGGTTGCTGGATCTCGTTCCCATCCCAGAGAATAACTGTGCGGGGAGAGCCATTCCTCTGCTCTCCCCTGTTTCCAAGATCCGTCAACCCACCCCCGCCAACCCTTAGACTGACATTCCCTGTGTAACCCCACTGGGTCTTAACCCTTGTCTCGTGATCCCCCACCGCTGCTGTTAAGTGGACAGCCTATTCAGCCGGGGGCTTTGGTTGCTACCTCCCCCCGGGCCCCGCAATTGTTTGTGTCTTGTCTTTGACCTCTCTACTCTTCTCCACTCCCATGGCTTCTCTTGGTGGCCTTAATGTTCTCGCCTCCTATTATGTCCTCCGCCTGCATCCCCTACTTCATCAGTATTCAGGATCTTGGGTCCCTCATCCAACGTAGTGATGTGGTGTTTGCGCCCTTCCCACTTGAAGACCATTCCAAAGGGGAATGTCCACCTGGATCTTATCTGGGCTTTGGTAAGGGCTTTGGTCACCGGGCCCATTTGCCTCATTGTTAGTATGGATTTGACCAGGTCCTGGAAAAGTTCTATGATGGCGCTGTTCACTTTTATCAGGGTTGCTTTCCTCGCTGCTTGGAGGATCCATTTGTTTTGGTCGTATCGTCGCTGTAAAGTCATCGCCACTTCTTTTGGCCTGGCCCTGTGTTCTTCTCGCTGTGGACCTTCTATCTATCAGAATTTCTCTCCCAGCCATGTCCAGCAAATTTTTGAACATGTGCTGCATTGTTTACCTGAGGTCGGCATCGCTCACACTTTCTGGCAGCCCCTTCACCCTGATGTTGGACCTTCCCGAGCGGTTCTCCAAGTACTTGGCTTGGAGCTCCAGGTTGTGTCGCTACCGCCTGCTGCTTCGCTAATACATCTATCTTCCGGGTGTTTTCATTGAGTTCTTGAATGGCGTTTTCATTTGTATCAATTCAACTGTTGCCTTTGATTTCCTGCAGGGATTGTGCAAGTTCTGTGCGTATTCGGCTTAATTGTGTCTGAAGGGTAGCTGTCATTTGGTCACTGAATGCCTTAAAGCACTGTTGCATCACCTTGCTCGTGTCCCCTTGCCCCTGTGGGGGGTTCCTCCGACTGCTGCCTCTCTGGATCCTCTTCCTCCGGGGCTTCTTCCTCATTTCTCCATAGCTTTCGGAGGGTCCCTTCCCGTTTACTTGAGATCTTGGCCCTTGAGGGGCCTTTTTTGGCCTCCTTGGCCTTGTTGCGCAACATTGCCTGGTGATGGCGAGTGCCTGCCTGCACCTTACTGTAAGGGGCTTCTCCCCAGGCCTCTGAGGTTCCTCTTGACCCCGGGGTATTGGCCAGTTGTTCTGTACGAAGGGGATGCTTCTCTCTCCCTCCTGTGCTCAGCGGGGGTCTAGCTCCCCTTTAGAGCCTGGGTTGGTTACCCACTGGGGGCTTTGGGGCTAGTACGCTCAAAGGTGAAAGTAGTCATGGTAGCATTGTCACACTGGCCTGGAGCCCAGGAGCTTCTTGAATTTCTTCCCGGGATGCCCCATGCTCCCACCGCTCCTGAGCCTCTAAGTATGCTCTTGCACCCCTGGATGGAGGTTCCTTCTCGGTTAATCTTGCATGGCAGGGTTAGTTTTCATAAGGATGGGTGGTGGAGCGAAGCAGCGCTCTCCTGCGGAGCCAAATGCTGGGGGTTGGGAGCACACGCCGCCCCTACCCCTCACCCCTGGGTTCCTTCCCTGGCCGTTAGCGAGGTGGATGCTGCAGGAGACTTAGTGCTGTCACCCTTCTATTACTGCAGTTTGCCTCTGATGTTGCTGAATGGTATGGGCTTGGGCCTTTGCCTGGATCCGGGTATGCTGCGGGTCTCCTGCCGTAGGAGGGAGTCCCCTTCCAAGTGTAGGTTATGGTGCGTTGGGGCAGATGCTTTCATAAACCTCCATGTCCGTTGTTTGGGAGTGGAGCGTCTTGCGTGCGCCTGCTTCATGGCTGCCAACTCCCTTAATTATGCCTACTTACCCTGCGCCAGCTTGGGCGCATCACAACTCATGGGGGCCCTGTGGCGCATCGTTCATGGAGGCCTTGCGCTGCATGGAGCCGGGCTTGCTGCATGGGGCAGGGCAGGCGCAGGATTTCAGGGGAATACTACCCGCTCCCTCTAATTTGTAGCTGGGTGTCCGGGCTGCACCGGCTCTGCTGTATTGCCAGGGGATCCGCGGTGGTCCGCTCACATTCCCCAGTCTCATCTATGTTGCCTTGGCTGAATGGTCACCCTGCGTCTTCTGCATCACCCGCTTGGGTTCTCTGATCTCCTCTGGCTCGACTGCCAGTTCCCACACAGGCATTGCTGGTGGCGGTCTCAGGTCCACTCATTCTGCCCCCAAATGCTCCAGTTGGAGTATTCTTGGGGACCGCTTGCTTCACGGGTCGTCACCTTTGCTTTTGCTGCCCTGGGGTCTTGTAACGCTGCTTATTGCTCCTTTTTCGGGTGGCCGGGGAGGCGCGCGCTCTTCACGGTGGGGTGGTCAGCAGGCCCATTTGGAATCTTCTTATGGAACTTTTTGAAGCCTTCGTCTGCCCTTTCTTGAGTAATCTTTCTTCCAAACTTCTCAATCCATTTTTCATCCAGGATGTGGCTCAGAGGGGGTGCTGGTCTCCAACGTTGACGATGTGGCTTGGCTACACGACTCGGGCAGCGTCGGTGCTTATTACTTGACCTATCTGACGCCTTTGATTCCGTTAACCATGTCGCCTTGCTCGTATGGGCTGGCCTTTCTTTCCTGGTTTTCTTCATTTCTCTCTAACCGAACAGTCAATTTCCATCCCCCCTTTTCACTCTTTACCGTCTGCCTTGAGATGTGGAGTCCCTCAGGTTTACTCCATCTTCCAGGTTTTGTTTAACATGTACATGTAACCTCTTACCAAGCTTATCTGCTCTCACGGCTTCCACTGTTCTTCTTAACAGACGACACAGATCCTGGTCCGTTTAGATCTCTGTCGAGACAGCGACCAGATTTAGGTCTTGTCTCGAAGCTGTGGGTGCATGTTTGTGTAATAGCTGGTTCAGGGGAAAAAATGAGGTGTTGGTGGTGGGCCCTCCTTCCTCTACTGCCTTTTGGACCGCCTCTTCTTGGCCATCTTTAGGGTTAAATATGTTATCTGAGATTCCGCAGACAGAAAAGCAAATTCCAGTATGTCGAAGGGGCCATCTTCAACTGAAAACCCCATAGTAAGGTTCTTTCTTTGCTCCTTTCTCTGTTACGTGCTCATGTGGTGTCCTTACTTGATATGTCCTCCATGGACCACTGCAATGCCCTATTTCTGGCACAACATGTATACTTCTTATGGCACCTTCAGGTCCTGCAGAACTCTGCAGCCAGAGTATCCACTTACACACCTATTTGTGCTCACATTACTCCAAGTGTGCACCATCTCCATTGGCTACCCATGGACAAGCCCATTCAGGTCAAGGGCTAATGTCTAGTTCATCATGCCTTTTATGGAACTGGGGCACAATATCTACAGGCCAAATTCTGTTTGTACATTCCTGCTCGGCCACTCTGCTTGGTAAATGCCTGATATTAAATACTGACAAAACTGCCTTGTACATATAAATCCATTATACATCCGTATAAAAGTGCTGGAGGGTGGCTTGGCGCCGATGGCGAGCGGTAGCTGATCTGCCGAGCTCTGGCCGAGACGCCGTTTCCTGATCCTTTTTCTCCGGCTCACGTGCGGCCCCAGCCCTTGCAGAGGGATGTGCGGTTGGGGGAAGCGGTTCTGCATCTGAATAACTATTCGGCCCGCCGAGTTGGACCCCCGGACGCAGCTGCGGCCCCAAAACGGCTCTTCCCCCTCCCGCTCTAGTCAGATCCAAGATGGCGCCTCGCATTGCATAGCGGAGCCTACGAGGGGTATCCCTCCCCCAACGGACTTCCAGGCCTGATGGGGAGAAGCGGAAGCACGAGAAAGTAAAACGACTCCCCCCGGTGCCGCCCGTCTGACAGAGGACTGGCCCGGCTCGGGTCACTCTACCGATCCAGCCCCACAAGAAAAGGCGCGCGGCTTTCCGCCCACCCTTACTCTTCTGAAACTCGCCTCTGTGGGCCGCACAACCAGACATGGGGGCAGAACACAGCTCACGCACCGAAATTCGGCTAAGCAGAGGGCCCCACTAGCAACTCCGCAAGCGATCTATCCTTTGAGGCCTAGGACATCCGCAACCATCACCTCAAGATGGCCGCCAAGAATAAGTCCAGAGCCGCCACCATGGACTCCTTTGTTTCCGCTAAGGTGAAGACCCCCGCTCTGGCCGGGGCCGGCTCCTCTGAAGCCGCCCGGACGAGTGAGGGGGTGGCCGCCGATAACCACTCGCAGATACTTGATGCCATAGCCTCATTAAAAACGCACATTGACTCTAAGATCGACGAATTCAAAGTTGAAATTCAACTGATCCGCCAAGACGCTCGCAACTTAGCGGAGAGGGTTGCGACCGTCGAACAGTCGACGGAGGAAACATCCACAGCCACCACAGCCATGAATTCAGAAGTTGCCCTCCTGAAGAGGAAAGTTGCCTTCCTGGAGGAAAAGGCGGAGGAGGCCGAAGGTCGGGCCAGACGGAGCAACATCAGGATCCTGGGTGTCCCAGAGGGGAACGAGGGGGCAAATACCACATCCTTCGTTGAAACCCTTCTGCTGCAAGAAATAGGGGCCGGCAAACTGACCCAGGGATTCTCAGTCGAGAGGGCCCACAGATCCCTCCAGAGGCGCCCTCCCCCTGGATCGCACCCCAGACCTATAATCGCTAAGATACTGAACTTTCAGGATAGAGAAACTATCTTACGGCGATCCAGGGAGGGGGGCCCCATCGAAAGAGGGGACTCCAAAATCTCTATCTATCCGGACTACACGCAGAAGGTTCAGAGAGAGCGGAATTCATTTGTCCCGATAAAAGCTAGGCTCCGACAACTGAACCTAAAATACAGATTGCTATATCCATCACGCCTTAGGGTCGTCTACAAAGAGCGGCTGGTATTCCTTGATAATCCAGAGGCAGCCAACATGTGGCTAGAGGATAATAACCTGGCGGATGGCAAGGACAACTCACGGAATGAGGCCTAACCCCCCCTGATCCCACAAGCGACCCCCAAGTAACAGTAAGAATCATTGTACATGACGCTGGAACACAGAAGGTAATCCAACTTCAGTTCTTCACTCGGAAACGGCCTCGCTCGGCTCTGCCGCCAGGCCCTCGCCCCACCCCCAGCTTAGAATTCACCCGGTCTAGGCACCCGCCTGACCCAGCTCGCGCCCGACTCCCGGATGGGCTCCGACGGCTCGAGAGCGCCTGAGCACCACGACAATGTTGTAGTCGCTGGGCGCACCAGTTTGAGTTCTGTTATTAGTTTTATTAGTTGTACAGTCTTCATGCTTCTTTCGCCAACAAAGACCGAGATGGGTCCGGGACGTGACCCCGACGACTGGAACTTAGTGTCGTTCCCCCCGCAGCCCACCTACGGAGGACTAAAGCAGAGCCGGACTCCGGAGACCGAGTCCCGCATTAAATCCGAAACTCAGACTCGATGGCGGCACAGTTCACTGTGATGACATGGAATGTGAGGGGTCTGGGCTCATACCTCAGACGCAATCGTATACAATCCTATCTCAAGAGGAAGAAAGTATCAATTGCACTCCTTCAAGAGACTCACCTCACGACGGAGGCCATGTCCAAGATTGCAGACCGATGGGCTGGGACTGTGAGAGGGTCCCCCTATTCCAAATATGCCAGAGGGGTGCTAATATGGATAAGCCCGGATGTGCCCTTCCAGATGGAGGGGAGTGAACAAGATAAAGAAGGGAGATACGTAGTGATTTGGGGCACAATGGAACAGACCCCAGTCTGCTTGGTCAACTCCTACTTCCCACACCACGGAATACCGGCGTACCTCGCCACAATGATTACAAAGCTGATTCGGCACCGGGACCGCACCTTCATATGGGGAGGGGACTTCAATTGTGTTGCTGACGCAACCGCGGACAGATCGCTGCCCCCCCCACACCCGACCAACCTTGCTTCCCGTGCCCTGAGGGAAACTCTGGAGCAGCTCAATCTAGTGGACATCTGGAGGGAACATCATCCGGCTGACAGGATTTACTCCCACTACTCAGCCCCTCACGGAGTCCATACAAGAATTGACTACCTGTTCATCAACAAGGAGCTCGCCCCACATGCTGCAGCTACAGAGTACCTGGGGCGAACGATCTCCGACCACTCCCCACTGACCATGCTATGGCAGTTGAGGGGCCCCAGACCCCCGATCCCCATGTGGAGGATGCCGACTGCAGCACTTGAAGATCTCGAGTTCAGGGAAGACCTTGCCGAAAAATTGGAAGATTACCTGGAAATCAACATGGGGTCGGTATCCTCCTGGGGCACATTATGGTGACCAGAGGTGAAATTATATCGAGAGCCGGTGGTACTCGCAGGCAATTGCAGAGAACGCTTGAAGCATGAGAAGCTGAGATCTCCCGGCTAGAGTCTGCTCACGACAACTCCACAGAGGCCGAGAACAAATTGAAGGAAGCCCGCGCAGAATGTCAACAAGCATGGGAAAGACTAGAGAAATTTGATTTCACCACACACACCACCCGATCCCACAAAGAATCGGATAAACCAGGGAGATTACTGGCCTGGCTCTGCAAGCGGGAACACCCCAAACACCTCCCAGTGGAGATACGGGACGCCGATGGGACATCCCACACGACCCAGCTGGGGATCAATGAAGCCTTTGCCAAATTTTACACCGAACTGTATGCTCACAAGACGCAAATTCCTTCTGAAGACATTATAGACACACTTGAGGAGATAGAACTTCCCCGCATCTCACTCGAGCAGAGAGAGGAACTGGAGATGGAGATCACTCTTGAGGACGTACAAGGGGCGATCAGGTCCCTCTCTAACAACAAAGCCCCTGGCAGCGACGGCCTCCCACTTGTGTTTTACAAGGCGTATGAGTCCATCCTCACCCCAGTTCTCCACGAGGTCTACCAGGAGGCATACACGAATGGGATTCTCCCCAACACCATGAAAGAAACCATAATCGTCCCTATGCTCAAGCCGCACAAATCGCCCACCGATTGTGAGTCCTACCGCCCTCTGGCCATGCTAAACTACGATGCCAAGACCCTGACATCCATATTGGCTCGCAAGTTGGCCAGAGTGGTGGGATCCATCGTCCATGAAGACCAGAACGGATTTGTGCCTGGGCGCAACACCACTGCTAACCTCAGGAGGCTACAGCATGTAATGGCTGAAACATAAGAGAGGGACGAGGACCTGGCGGTGTTGTCGCTCGATGCTATCAAGGCCTTTGACTCCATATACTGGGAATGGATCAGGGAGGTCCTGAGAAGATTTGGCTTCGGAGGGGGCTTCATCAGGTGGATCGAGGTCCTCTATAATTCCCCAATGGCGAGAGTGAAAACGGGAAGAACGGTATCAGCAGCCTGGGAAATACAAAGGGGAACGAGACAGGGGTGTCCGCTATCGCCCATGCTGTACATACTGGGCCTGGAACCGATTGCATTGTACTTCAGGCAGCAGCTTTTCGACGCTGGTATCAAGGTGGGCACTGTACACCACATAATATCTCTATACGCAGACGACGTCCTCCTTTACCTAAGCACTCCCGAGGTTAACGCACCGACAGCACTGGAGGTACTAGATAATTACGCAAAGTACTCGGGGATCCGATTCAGCAGAAGAAAGTCCCCTGCCTTTCCCCTGGCGGGCCTACGCAACATTCTAGAAAGCAAACTTCCAGTGATAGGAATAGGTTGGCAACTGGTCAAGTTCTGTTATCTGGGGATCAACGTAAGCCATAACCCGCTACTCACGCACGAACACAACACTGAGGTCGCCATCATGAGTCTTCGACGCTCTATAAAATTCTGGTCCAAGCTCCCATTGGCCATGGTGGGCAGGGCAGCGATAGTCAAGATGATCGTACTCCCCCGATTCCTATATTTCTTTGTGAACATTTGCCATTACGTTCGACCGCCCTTCTTCAAGAAGCTGGAGGCTATCATCAGGGACTTCCTTTGGGGCCCCCACAGGCACAAACTGTCACTATCTGTTCTCTCCCTGCCACATAAAGAGGGTGGAATAAAGCTGCCGGATCTCCAGTTATACTACCTGGCCGCCCAGCTGAGTCACATAACGAAATGGCTCTCAGACGAATCTTCGGCTGAGACGGAACTACTGAGGCAATCCTCGAACAATGTGATCCCCAAGGAGACCCTGTGGCATCCTACACGGCAATCCCTGGTCACCTCACAACTGATTGACCTGGGAAGGAAGATATGGGCCAGGTCCTGCTACATCAGGAGAGTACAACACCCATATTCTCCGGATAACCCCATTTTAGCAGACACCTGCCGAACGGATGCAGACCTCTCCACGGCAAGGAGGTGGGAAGAAGCCGGCATATACACATGGGGCGACATGTACGAGGAAGGGGAATTCAGGGACTTTGAATCTCTTAAGGCTGCCGAAGGAATACCCCCGGGCCAGTTCCTCTGGTACCACCGCCTTAAACAGACTGCCAAGAAACAGTGGACCGGCTGGCCGGAGGAACCCTCCCCTGACCCTCTACTTCAAGAAATGCATGACCTCTCGGATGGCTGGAGACCAGTCTCCAGGCTCTACAGCAGACTATGCGACAAACCTAACCCTAAAGGCAAAGATCTGAGAGCGAAATGGGAAGCGGATTTTGGGTCCCCGATCTCGGATAAAGAATGGGAGAGAGCGCTAATATTTCCCAAAAAAGTGTCCAGGAATACCAGATTCGGTCAGATTCAACTGAACGTCCTGTACAGGACATACATGACCCCTCATAGGGTCGCCTCCTTCAATAAGACATCCTCCCCTGCATGCCCATGGTGTGGGAACGATAAAGCGGACATGATCCACATGTTCTGGACTTGCACTAAGGCGATGACACTACGGTCCAAAGCCAAACAGACTTGCATGGACGCCGGAATGACGAGGTACAAATGGACCCCCGGCGAGTGCCTCCTGGGGAATTACCCCAGACCTAGCAAGTCCAAGCATGCTGTCAGACTAATGGACATCTCATGCATCCTGGCTAAGAGAACAATTGCAATGGCCTGGAAGACGCCGTCGGGCCCCAGGCATGAACGATGGCTCAAAGAACTCGAGAGATGGACAGTAGCAGAAACCAGGGCCTGGCAAGAAGGAATCAGGTCAAGCGGCGAAGCAGAATGCGGCACCCGGGAATCATGGAAGGCCCTCCTCAGAGACATACGCTTCAGCGCCGACTACAAACCCCCCTGAAATCTCGCAGCATCACACTGACACTATACCCTGATGCCAGCACTGGAGGGACAGCCCTCATGTGCGACCCCCCCTGCATCCTGAAACTCTGGGTCGCAGGCCCTAACCCATCCATCCACTGTAAGTTCGCTGTAACATGAAGACTGTTGTTGATTTGTTTGTTCCCTCCCCCTCCCCTGTTCCCCTTGCACCGTCCCCTCCTTTGTTTGAACCACCGTTTGATTTCTCGTTGTATTGCACGTTTTTTCTCCACCAAAATCAATAAAATACGTTTTAAAAAATAAAAGTGCTGTGTGCAAAATGCATCATAAAGTCAAAGCAGAACCATATTACTTCAAGGCAAATCGTAAATTGGAAATGCCTGACTAAAGTGCAAAGAGTTTAACGGATTCAAAAAATGCCAGGTGCGCTTGAGAAAAGTGTCAGTGCTTCTGAGTTCCTTCCACTCTAATCGCATTTTTAATTTTAGGCAGTGTGAGTTGCTTTTCATGTTATTTTAACTCACTGGGGGTCATTAAGACCCTGGCGTTAAGGCTTTAACAGCGCCGTAAAAGGAGTCGGCGCCGTTAAACCCTTAACGCCTGATTACGAGGTCTTTTTGCGGGACCCGACCTTAACAGCTGGTTTTACCAGCCGTTAAAGTAGGATGCCACAAAGGGACCTCAGTGCTAATTACGGTACCGCAATTTGCGGTACCGTACTTAGCGCCTTCCCCAGTCCCATTGAGCCTTATGGGGCGAAAATGGGAATGGGGAAGGGCCATGGTGAAATGGGGAAATACCACCCCGCCAACCTTCGAATCGGGCGGTATTTCCCCATTCCACCATGGCGGACTCATTACAACACCAGCACCAACCATGGTGCTTATAGCACCATGGTTTCGCGCCGGCGTTGTAATGAGGGTCACTGTCCTATAAATCCAAATTTCGGGTGACATTTTTTACTTGGAAAGGTTCTGAGACCTTTAGTTGTCTGTAGTTTTCCTATACTTGTTCACACTACAGCACCAGAAAAGCAAATGATTTATAGATCGATAATTGCGTTACAAACCTCCGGCACTGTGTATCCGCGTGCCCCTGCTGAAGGTGTGAAGTCGTGATATCTGTTGAGCCCTTACAGGAAATATTGTGACAAAAGATTGTGAACATTTGCAATAATAAAGTTTACTTTTTCTGTTATACAATTCTTGCAGCGATTCATGTGCATTTATGAGAACTGTTTTTCCATAAATGTTTCACTATTCGGCTTCTTTTTCTTCCAATCCCCCAGGTAAAGCAGGTTCACTCCATATGGCTCCACCAATTTGATCTTTGGTTACACATGTATATGTATTGTTTGTTGCTTTACAATGTAAGCACTTGTCATAATAAAAACACTTCAATTACCCAATTGTCTATTTCTTTACGCTAATTTGTTATTTAATTTTAACCCCTTAACTGCCAATGCCTCCAACGTCCCCAACCGCCCCGCTCGCCAAGCCCTTTTTTGGTAGTTTCGGTATGTCACCATTCAATCCCTTGTAACTTTTCATTTACATGTGATATATTGCTCAAATTAGGCCCCCTTTCTTCCCACATGTAGGTGATCATAACGCCACCTAGGAATCCTAGTTTGCTGTATGGTGGGGTGAGAGAAAATAACCGAAAAGGGAGCACATTTTGTGTTTTTTCAGAAAATTTCAATAAAATGATGTACAAAGAAGCCTGTGGTTGTTTCCGTGTAAGAGCTAGGAACAAATGGTTTGTTGTGTTGAATTTGCCATTTTCCAGGCTTTCAGTGAGAGCTATGCGAGTTTACCCCTTTTTCTCCCCCCAATAGTCCATGCATGGCAGGAATGGAAGAGGCGGGTAGGAAAGCTGAAAGGGAAGACCAAGGCATACATTTCTGAAAAGAAGACAAAATTCCAAGTTTAGGAAAGGGTGATTTGCGCAGGTCAGGCAACAGCTATGTAGGGAAAATGCCCATAGTTTGGAGGAAAGATTTGAAAAATGACAGTTAAAAAGGTATGTGCTGGACATGGTTGGACCTGTAAGGTAATGGCTTCTGTGAATATTGAGAAAAGCAGTGCCGCGCTACATTCCCCTGATTTTTCCAGTTAGGAAATCGCATATACCACAAGCCAAAAACTGAGCCATAGTACAAAGGAATGTTATGCTGACGGCCTAAACAGACATACTTAGCATGTGTAAATAAGAAAAATGAATGTGAGGAATGGCAAGCATACAATTTTTGAAAGAGCACAGGAAGACCTTTTGAAGGGTAGGTGACTTGAGCAGGTTACAAAAGCATACAGTGCCTAAATCAGCAACTACATGTATTTCACATTCGGGAATTTAAAGGGTTGTGTAACAAAGTGCAGTAGCAAATGTATGAAAATGTTAAACCAAGAGAAAACAACAAATGTCCTACCATCTTCCCACATGTGTCCTGACGAAAACTGTACCTCATGTGTGAGTGCACCTACCTGGGTGCAAATGGAAAAGGCTAAACCACTGGTAACCCAAGTGTTTCAGGAGAGCAGACTCCCGTAGGAACCCACAGAGGTCTGACTTGCGCAAATTGCCCTAGAATTGATTACCCAAAAGCCCGGCAAAGTCTGAAATTTAGGGAAAATAAACACAATTTTCAGACATTTCCAAACTGGAAACTACTGAAACACACCGCCAACAACACATGGCCTACGTTCCCACAGGTGTGTGGATGAAAACAGTACGTACAGTAAGTGTTGACCATCCCCAAGTCCAACGGCAGTCCCAAGGAGCACCAGCAGGGTCTCCATCCGTTCCCTCAGGGGTAATTCTGTAATGCTGCCTAGCCAGAGCTCCAGGATGGTTGGGGGGTGATGTCCCCGGCCTTGGATGACTTTACCATGTGGGTCCACCATCCTCAAGTGCAGCGGCACTCCCAGGGAGCCCCGGCAGGAGCCCCGACCTTTCCCAGAGGGAGAAGCTGTAACACACGCCAGCCAGAGCTCCAGGATAGTTTGTTCCTGGCCTTGGGCAGCTATCTCCCATTATGGAGTGACCATCTCCAAGTGCAGCAGCTGTCCCAGGGAGCCCTGACAGGGACACCTTCCCTGAGGGAGTGGGACCCTTCTGGGGCTTCCTGGAACCACTGCTGGGCTGTGGGACGGTCAACCAACATGGAAGACAGCCACCCAAGGCTGTCTTTACCTCCAACCATCTTGGAGCTCTGGCTGGCCTCTGTTACAGCTTTCCCCCACCACGGAGCCCCAGCAGTGTGCCAATACCTCCACTAAGGGAAAAGCTGTAATGTAGCACAGCCAAAACTCAAGGACGGCTGGAGATGATGCCCTCGGCCTTCGGCATCTGTCTCCCATGTGAGTCCACCATCCCCAAGTGCAGTGGCAGCCGAAGGGGGCCTGGCAGGGTCCCCCTCACAGAGTGAAATTGTATAATGCAGGTCAGCCCAGAGCTCCAGGATGGTCAGTGGTGCTGTCCCTGGTGTTGGGTGGCTGTCCCTCGTGTGGTTTGACTGTCCACAAACCCAGCAACGGTTCCAGGGAGCCTCCGCAGGGTACACGTCCTTCCCAGAGGGGGAGGTTGCAACAAAACCCAGCCAGAGCTTCAGCACGGTTGGGGGTGCTGTCCCTGGCCTTGGGCATTCGTTTCCCATTTGGGTCTACCGTCCTCAAGCACATCGGCTGTCCCAGGGAGCCCTGGCAGGGTCCCTTCCCGGAGGAAGAAGCTGTAATGCAGGCCAGCCAGAGCTCCAGGAAGGTGGCGGTGATGCCCCTGGCCTTGGGTGGCTGTCTCCCATCTGGGTTGACCGTCCCCAAGTCCAGCTGCGAGTTGTTTTTTTTATTCTATGGGATTGGGCAGTCTGGGTAGATATAAAAAAAAAACAACTCGCATAACATTGCAGCTCCTTGCGTAAAGAAACCTGTAAACAGAACAAAAAACATTCATTACCTATGTTCAGCCCAGCAAAAACAAATCGTAGCTATCATGCTCTGATCACCGCCCCCCCCTTTCAAGCCATCCCTGGTGGTCTAGTGACCCTCATACTCCAGTAAAAATACATTTGCCCCTTCCTAGGGGCTGATTTTTATTAAGACTATTAGTGACCATAACATCATTTAACAGTATAATTATAGGTTTATGGATTTTGTCAACCCTCCTGCACCCCTCCAAACTGGTTGAAAATCCCCTGCCCCCTCCCCTCAATTTCTTTAGATTCTTTTATACCACTGATGGTAGATGGTTGGTTGGGGTCAGGCCATATTGGATTGTGTAAGGGGTTGGAGAGGGTGGGTGGTGGCGGAGCGACCTACCCCAAAATCTGATATTTAAATAATTAGGTACAAAACATTTGGAAAAAATTCAACTACTTCAGGTTCAATTTCAACACATAGATCCATAATTATTTCACACTTTGGTCCATTTAAATGGTTATAATAAATCTGGAATATGTGTAACGCTCACCTGATTCCCGCAGAGGCGCCGGTCTTGACTGGGTGAATGCCGTATCTTCAAAGGTGATGTGTAACACACGGTTGGCTCTTTGGGCGGGACCTCTGTGCACTGTATGTCTGACTCGAAGAGAAAGATGTCTTAGGTAAGTGAACGCCTAGCTCTCCATCTGCCTCGGGGCAGGGTGCCGTAACCAGTTTCTTCACTGGATAAGGGTGCAGGCCTCTTGACCTCAGAGGACTGCTGTCCGTCGTTAACTGCACGAATGGTAAGTTCTGGGCACTTCAAATGTCTTAAAAGTCTTTTGTAATGATATCTCTTGTTTTGCAGGGTTCCGGCGATGGCGGATGGCGGGCTGATGAGAGTTGAGGATCGAACCCGCGTGAGGAATAGAAACGCCTGGAAGCACGTAAGTAAGCGCTTGTAGCCTGCTTCACGATGCGCACTAACTGTCCCTTTTATCTTGCAGGTACAAGTTCGGAGCTTTAGAGAAGCTGAAGGGTGCTGGAATACCCACTGGATTCGGCGTGGGAAGGAGTAATGGCACGTGAGTAATAAAGTTGCCCAATGTCTTTAAACGCACCTTCTTTTGTCTTTCAGATGCGGGATGCAGCGCCGAAGGCCTCCGGAGCGTGCGAAGAGCTGGTAAGCTTTTGTCTTTCAGATGCCGGAATGCAGTGCGAAGACCTCCGGAGCATGCGAAGAGTAGGTAAGCCTTTGTCTTTCAGATGCCGGAATGCAGCGCGAGGCGTTGGTGACAGCCGATGGACCAGGTAAGAGATGCGCTGCCACTGAAGACCGTAGTGCTAACCTGTTCTTTCTTTGTCTTTACAGGTGCTGCTGAAGACTGGATTCCAGGATGGTAAGCCTTTGTTCCCTTAGGCCCAGGATCAGAAGCAGAAGACACGATGAGCGTTCTGCTGCAGAGAATGCAGAATAACACAAAGCAAGATTCATCCATCGGGTGTGGTTTAAATAGCCTCCTGTAGTGCTTAGGTGTCTCCTTCCACAGCCACGCCTAGGTAAGAAAAGAGTTCCTGCTTTCCAGAAGAGTTCCAGTGTTCTGAACCTAGGGAGTGGCTCCTGCCCCACCCAACAGGAAAAGTAGTCCCAAACAGAAGAGGATCAGGGGTTCAACTGGCAGGTAATTAAGCAGCATGGTCTGCTGCAGGTAAGTCCACCCAAGCATTATGAGCCCGGCGCTTCCAGCGCTGGGACTGGGCATCTTTATGAGCCTGGTGCCACTGGCGCCAGGACAGGGTCCAAAAGGTCCCAATTGGGACTGGCTGGCACTGGGAACCGGGGTTATGGGTCTGCTTCCAAGGGAGTCGGGCAAGTCCTGATCTTTTGGAAGCAGAGATCATGACAGCACCCCCCCCCTCAAGGCCCCTCCCAAACCGGGCTTCTCCGGGGGTTTGGGCTTGTTAGGAAATGTTCGATTAAATCTTTTGATTAGACGAGGCGCGTGGACATATTCTGCAGGTTCCCAGGATCTTTCTTGGGGACCGTAGCCTTTCCAGTCAATCAGGTAAAATAGTTTAGATTTGGAGATCTTGGAATCCAGGATGCTTTTGACTTCAAACTCGAGTTCTCCATCAACTAGAATAGGTTTTGGAGATGTAGTTAGTCGGGTTTGAGGTTGCACGGGTTTTAATAGAGAGACGAGGAAGACCGGATGTATCTTCATGTGAGGGAGCAAGTCCAACTTGACCGCTACTGGATTTACTATGGTAGTGATGGAATAGGGACCAAGGAATCTTGGGTTGAATGTGCGTGGTCCTTTTAGAGGTAGATATTTGGTGGATAACCAGACTTGATCTCCTACTTGATATTGGGGGGCTTCCTTCCGATGTTGGTCTGCTCCTTTCTTGTATTGTTCTTTAGCCCTTTGAAGGTGAGAAACGGCTTCCTTAAAGGCTTGGGTGATTGTAGAATGCAGGTGGTCTACTGCTGGTGTTCCAAGATCTTGGAGTGGATCCAACTCCGAGGTTCGAGGGTGACTACCGTATAAAAGAAAAAACGGGGTCTTCCCAGTTCCCGAGTGGACAGAGTTATTGTAGGCATATTCGGCTATCCAAAGGATATCTTTCCAAGTTTTTTCAGTTTGTTGTAGCATGCAGCGCAAATACTGTTCCAGAGTTTGATTGGTCCTCTCGGTTTGTCCGTCGGTTTGAGGGTGGTGGCTGGTCGAAAGTCTCACATCAATTTGAGCCGACCGACAGCAACTTCGCCAAAAATGAGAAATAAATTGACTACCTCGATCCGAAATTAGAACTGAAGGAAAACCGTGCAGTCGGACGATGTTTTCGAGAAATTCTCGGGCCAGAGTTGCTGCTGTTGGTAAGCCTTTGAGTGGAATGAAATGCGCCATCTTGGAGAATAGGTCCACGATTACTAGGATCGTATTATATCCGGAGCATGGAGGTAGATCGGTGATGAAGTCCATAGAAAGCGTATGCCAAGGGCGAGGCGGGATGTCAATAGGGCGTAAGAGGCCGGCTGGTTTTTCCTTTTGACTCTTGTTTTGGGCGCATACTCCACAGGACATTATAAAGTCTCTGATATCTTTTTTCCAAGACGGCCACCAGAAGTAGCGCTTGATCTTTTCCGAGGTCTTGGTCATACCAGGATGTCCTTCCATTAAAGAATCGTGATAACAAGAGATTACCTTTTTCTGTAAATCTGTGCTGGGCAGGTATAACCGTTCTTGGAAATGTAATAGGTTGTCCTTCACCGTAAAGTCCTTTCCCTGCAGATGCCAATTCTGTATGTCTGCTGGAGTTACCAGTAGCCTGGCTGTATCCTTAACTTCCTCTATGGATTGTGTGGCGATTACACCTAGAATTCTTTGTTCGGGAATGATAGGTACAGGTTTAGGATTGATCAAATGTTCTTCCACTCCCATCCGAGAAAGGGCATCAGCTTTACCGTTTTTTGTACCAGGTCGATAGGTAATTATGAAGTCAAACTCGGCAAAGAATAGTGCCCAACGGAGTTGCCTAGAGGATTGAGCTTTTGCGGTTTTCAAATATTGCAGGTTTCGGTGATCTGTAATCACAGTAACGGTGTGTCGGGCCCCCAGAAGATAATGCCGCCAAGCCTTAAAGGCGGACTTGATAGCTAGAAGTTCCTTATCAGTAATAGTGTAATTGATTTCAGGAGGCGAGAATTTGCAGGACCAAAATGCCACGGGATGCAACTGATTGGTTACTGGGTCCTTTTGTGATAGAACTGCCCCCATGGCAAGGCTCGAAGCATCAGTTTCAACGATGTAGGGGAGTTCTGGGCGAGGATGTTTTAAGATCGGTGCAGAGATAAATCTAGTCTTCAAATTCTGGAAAACTTGTTCCGCCTCGGTAGACCATTCAAAACGTTTGTTTTTCTTTAACAAGGCGGTGATGGGCTGGACTATTCGAGAGAATTCGGGGATAAACCTGCGGTAAAAGTTAGCGAAGCCTAACATGCTTTGAACACCTTTTACGGAAGATGGCGATGGCCATTTGAGAATTGCATCGACCTTCTTTGAATCCATACGCACTCCGCTAGGTGATAATATGAATCCCAAGAATTCAACTTCAGTCACGTTGAAAACACATTTTTCCAACTTAGCGAAAAGTTTGTGTTGACGCAATCTCTCGAGGACCATTTTCACGTGTTTCCGATGTTCAGTTTCCGATGAAGAATAAACGAGGATGTCGTCAAAGTAAACAACAACACACACATCTATGAGCTCTCTGAGGACATCGTTCATAAAATATTGAAAGGCGGCCGGGGCATTGCATAGTCCGAAGGGCATGACCTGATATTCAAATAGCCCATACTTGGTGCGGAAGGCCGTCTTCCATTCATCGCCCTCTTTTACTCGTACCAAGTGGTAGGCTCCTCTAAGATCCAGCTTTGTATATATGCATGCTTTTCTGACTTGGTCCAGGAGTTCAGGGATCAAAGGTAACGGATATCTATTCTTAACGGTGATCTGGTTCAGGGCGCGATAATCTATACAAGTTCTAAGGTCCCCTTCTTTTTTTGGAACGAAGAACAAAGCTGAGGAAGCAGGGGACTTGGAAGGACGAATAAACCCATTCGCTAGGTATTGATCCAGGTATTGTCGGAGGTGAAGATTCTCAGGCTCGGTGAGGGCATAAATTCTACTACAAGGAGGAGTAGATCCAGGTATCAGGTCTATCTGGCAGTCATAAGACCTATGAGGAGGTAGAGAGTTAGCCTGATCCTTCCGGAAAACATCTTGGAATTCTAGGTATTCAGGAGGTAACTGGGGAGCCTCCGAGGAAATTGCTGCCAGTGCAACACCAGGTCGAGGGTGACAAGTAGAGACACATTCTGGAAACTGAACCGTTCTTGCTCGCCAATCGATCTGAGGATTGTGCTTCTCTAACCAAGGAATTCCTAGAATAATCTGGAACTGAGGGGCCTTGATCACATCGAACACGATCTTCTCATGGTGTCCATCTTGACTTACTAGCGTCACTTCTTGGGTGGTATGCGTTACTGGTCCGGAGGCTATCTCCGTACCATCCACCGTAGTAATGACGTCCTTTACAGCCTTTGGACAAAGAGTCAGATTCATCCTCAAAACCATTTCATGATCCACATAATTGCCGATGGCACCGCTGTCGACGTAAGCTTCAATCGCATGTAATCGATCCGGATGTTCAGGGCTAATGAGGACCATAGGTATCACGAAATGCGAGGTCACTGAACTGGTTTTAACGCTCGCCAAGAGGACCTCTATTCTTGTCGGGCGAGGTCGTTTCCCTGCTCAGAGTTTGTGACCCTGGTAACTGCAGCTCCTACTGCCTTCTTGGCTGGTTTCACCGGACAGTCTCGAAGAAAGTGCCCCGAGTTTCCGCAATAGAGGCATAATTGCAGCTGTTTTCTCCTTTCCCGCTCCTTTTGTGTTAGTGGTCCTTTCAGGCCCCCTATTTGCATGGGTTCCCCGGAGTCTACTCCTTTGGTAGGAGTTGGTGGTTTGGAAAATACTCGTGCATCAAACTTGGAACGATCGGCCTTCCTGTTCTGCAGTCTGTGGTCAATTTGAACGACTAAGTCAATATAGTCCGAACAGTCTTGCGGGGGATTCACTACTTGGGCTAACACATCTTTGAGCTCTCCACGTAGACCTCTATAAAACAGCGTAATCCTTTTGTCCTCAGGCCATCGAGTTTCCACTATCAGTCTGTTGAAAGACGCAATATAAGCCAAAAGGTCTTGATTACCCTGTCGCAATGAAAGGAGCTCATTGTCCAAGGCCTGCCCCAGTGAATGTCTTGCAAACAGTTTTTCCATACTGAGCTGAAAAGCTTGAAAATCATGGAGAACCGGATCATCTTGATCAACTAGAGGGATCGACCAGTCTGCCGCATTGCCACTAAGGTACGAAAGCACGAAAGCTACCTTAGCTTGATCAGTTGGAAAGGCTGCTGGCCGGCATAAGAAGTGCAATCGGCACTGATTAATAAATACTGCAAACCTCTTTGGGTCACCAGAAAATCGTTCGGGCAGAGCCAGAGGTACATTCCCAGGTAGGTTGATCTGCACTGGGTTTGTAGAGGATGTTGAAGGAACATTTGCCCCTGATGAGGGTAACAGAATTTGTCCGGCTTGTGACTGTAGCAATTGTCTAGCGAGATCGTCTGTTCGCTCCTTGGAAATAATCAGTTCCCTTCTTAGAGCATTCGTTTCCTGACGGGCTGCATGCACTTCTGCTCTTAGTTCCCCAAGTAACTGGGCTAGCTGGTCGGTATCCGAGGTTTCCATAGCGCCTGGGTGGGAGTTTTGCGGTAGGCTTTGTGTTCTGTAACGCTCACCTGATTCCCGCAGAGGCGCCGGTCTTGACTGGGTGAATGCCGTATCTTCAAAGGTGATGTGTAACACACGGTTGGCTCTTTGGGCGGGACCTCTGTGCACTGTATGTCTGACTCGAAGAGTAAGATGTCTTAGGTAAGTGAACGCCGAGCTCTCCATCTGCCTCGGGGCAGGGTGCCGTAACCAGTTTCTTCACTGGATAAGGGTGCAGGCCTCTTGACCTCAGAGGACTGCTGTCCGTCGTTAACTGCACGAACGGTAAGTTCTGGGCACTTCAAATGTCTTAAAAGTCTTTTGTAATGATATCTCTTGTTTTGCAGGGTTCCGGCGATGGCGGATGGCGGGCTGATGAGAGTTGAGGATCGAACCCGCGTGAGGAATAGAAGCGCCTGGAAGCACGTAAGTAAGCGCTTGTAGCCTGCTTCACGATGCGCACTAACTGTCCCTTTTATCTTGCAGGTACAAGTTCGGAGCTTTAGAGAAGCTGAAGGGTGCTGGAATACCCACTGGATTCGGCGTGGGAAGGAGTAATGGCACGTGAGTAATAAAGTTGCCCAATGTCTTTAAACGCACCTTCTTTTGTCTTTCAGATGCGGGATGCAGCGCCGAAGGCCTCCGGAGCGTGCAAAGAGCTGGTAAGCTTTTGTCTTTCAGATGCCGGAATGCAGTGCGAAGACCTCCGGAGCATGCAAAGAGTAGGTAAGCCTTTGTCTTTCAGATGCCGGAATGCAGCGCGAGGCGTTGGTGACAGCCGATGGACCAGGTAAGAGATGCGCTGCCACTGAAGACCGTAGTGCTAACCTGTTCTTTCTTTGTCTTTACAGGTGCTGCTGAAGACTGGATTCCAGGATGGTAAGCCTTTGTTCCCTTAGGCCCAGGATCAGAAGCAGAAGACATGATGAGCGTTCTGCTGCAGAGAATGCAGAATAACACAAAGCAAGATTCATCCATCGGGTGTGGTTTAAATAGCCTCCTGTAGTGCTTAGGTGTCTCCTTCCACAGCCACGCCTAGGTAAGAAAAGAGTTCCTGCTTTCCAGAAGAGTTCCAGTGTTCTGAACCTAGGGAGTGGCTCCTGCCCCACCCAACAGGAAAAGTAGTCCCAAACAGAAGAGGATCAGGGGTTCAACTGGCAGGTAATTAAGCAGCATGGTCTGCTGCAGGTAAGTCCACCCAAGCATTATGAGCCCGGCGCTTCCAGCGCTGGGACTGGGCATCTTTATGAGCCTGGTGCCACTGGCGCCAGGACAGGGTCCAAAAGGTCCCAATTGGGACTGGCTGGCACTCGGAACCGGGGTTATGGGTCTGCTTCCAAGGGAGTCGGGCAAGTCCTGATCTTTTGGAAGCAGAGATCATGACAATATGATAAATATGTAAGAACCATGAACTTATAACGCAAGTAATATAATAAATGAAAATAAGGCCTACTTTAACAATATAAATACTTTCATGGAATATAAATAACTGAAAATATTAAACTGTCAATGAAAAGAATTACATATTGAGTACAACAATGAACTGAGAGACAGCATAACAAAGGAGAGAACTGTGACCATGTTTCTAGGTGGACATATGGGAATGGAGTGCCTGTACCTTCAGAAAGATAATAGCCAGTATATAAGGTATTCCCAAGGCGTCTACCCTATCTACTTTATCCTTTGCCAGGTACCAGTCTGTAATTCAAGACCTGGCAGAGTTTTGAAGAATTAACAACTCTGCATTAGAAGGCCAAAAGATCTGTGGGTATCGTCTTTGATCCCACTAAAAGTACATTTGAATGCACAGTCTGCAGGATGGACTGTAGAAAAGACCTACTTGAGCTTGGGTATGCAATGAAGTTGGCAGATGAGGAGGTTCAAGGTTGGCAGAGTTATTGTGCAGCTGCCTGCAGGAGGCAACATGGTGGGGTCAGGCAGCTTCCATGACAGCGCTGCTTGACTTCAAGTTGGGGGCTGACAATTTATAGCTGATACAAATCACTAGATCTGAAGAAGGTGAGTTACTCAGAAGAGCCAATCACGTTGCCAGGTACACACCAGAAGTTGGGTACATTAATTAACACCCTTCCTTTTCCAGTATCAAAAGGGGCAGGACTATACAGGGAGGCTTTGGTAGAAGGCCTAGTATGGGAGTTTGGAAACAAGCGTTGCAGTAAAGAGCAGAGTAAAAGAGGAAGAAGGAAGGTGAAGGGAGTTGAAGGAGAATAAGACTTGAGGTGGATGGGAGAGGAAGATGAAGATGCGTCAAAAGAAGGGAGAGGCAAGAGCAGCGTGAAGAGGGGAAAACTAGCAAGGGGGAAAAGGAGAGATGGAAGGTGAGACACAAGAAAAAGGATGAAATTACTTGGAGAACAGTTTAAAAGGTACAGGCAAAATCGGTGTAGGAAGATGAGGGCCACCGATGGAGGAAAATGTTTGCAAAGGTACTGAGGAAGAAAAGGAAGGTGGAGGAAGGAAGAAGTGCAGAAGGTGGACCCTGAAAATAAGGTAAAGGCTGTGGACGAAGGCCTGTGTCTATTAAGCAGTATGCTAGTTGGTGCCTGGTTGTACATCTTAACCTAATAACTAGCCCATCAAAAGTAGAGAGGGGTATTGGAAAGACGAGGAGGAGTGCAGTACCCTGGGTAAACCAACTTGACCGTGGTTTAACTCTAAACACCAAGCTGAGTGGGCCTCTCTTCAGTTTCTGGCCCTGCCAATGCATCACATCATCAGTTTCTGGCCCCTGGAAGGGCCTATCTTTGTCTTCAAGCCCAGGAGTGCCAGCGCATCTTCAAGCCCAGGACAGACAAATGGTCTTTCCTGCAGGAGAGCAAACACATTTTCATGGCCAATGGGGCCAATGAGTCGTCAATCCGAGGAGGGTCAACCCATGCTCATATAGAGCACTAGAAGGAGACTAACTGCACCATCCCCACTTTGCAATACAACTCTAGTTGAGTAATATTAGAATACGGAAAGTGGCCATGGGAATAAAGTCCTCTAGAAGAAAGGGGGACTCCTTACAGTGTTAGGAATGTCAGGAGAGGGAATGTTATGGCTGTGGAATGTGGACAGAGAACACTAGAAGAGAATGCAAGGCAAGTTATATGGTGGTTGGTCTAAGGGTGAGGACAGAGAGAGTTGTTACAGCATAAAGATGAATTTAAAAGAAATTAAGTCACACATACTGGCTGTGATCTGGTTTACTTCCTTAACTGGTGATGAGTTGCGGCAATGACAAAGAGCCTGCACTTGCCATTGAGTGTGGTTGCCCTGGCTGAACAGGTACAAGGTTAGTTGCACAGTCAAATGGTGGCTCAGTGGGACTCTCCAGACATGTATTGGGGATTATCTGGGCTGTGCGTGAGCCTATGAGGACACAGGAAGCACCCTAGCAGCATAGCCGTGCATGCAGACTTGATCAAAGGATGCATCGTCCAGTGTTGCAAGTTGTTACCTGGAAATTTTAGACATGATAAGGAGTTGACATGTCTGTTGCTTAGCAATGTAACAAGCTGAAGGCCTTCACTGAGAGCACTGCGCTCCGTGCTGTGCCCGTCCCACATGCACTGTAGTGACCAAAAGAAACACTTGCACACATAAAGAAGGGAGCATGCCGTAGCACAATTGGCTATTACTCTGAGAGGTTTTATTTAATTGCACCTTAAAAGGGAGATTACAGACATTTGTCCCTGTGAACAAGGTGACAAATACCAAGAGCACGAAAATAGGGAAGCAACAGAAACAAATTCAAAGATTATGGCAAATATACCAGGCAATGGGTTATTCCTAGGTTATTAAATCAAAAGAAAGAATCCAGCAATATATGTTAGCAGTATATGGTCCTAACTATTTGAGTAAAAAGAAAGAGGCACTGTTTCTTTGTCGAGGTCGGGCAGGACAACAATTTCTTAAAACTAGCTGAATGCATCAAGATGGGCAACCAGTTTGATATATGCATAGCCAAGATGGACAAGCATCACGAGGTGAAGGGGAATAACATTTTGGCTTGTTATCAGTTTGCCATCAGACAACAGAAATATTGAGAATATTAGAGAAACGACCCTCTGACCTGCAGAGGCAGAAAGGTCCTCTTGTCTAATGGGAACTAGCCCACTCACACTGAAGCAGCTATTTCCCATTAGAGAAACGGCCATCTGACTTTTCTGCCTCTCAAGTTCGGAGAGCCGTTTCTCTAATGGGAAATAGCTAATTCAGAGTGAGTGGGCTAGTTCCCATTAGACAAGAGGACCTTTCTGCCTCTGCAGGTCAGAGGGCTGTTTCTCTAATGGGAAATAGCTGCTTCAGTGTGAGTGAGCTAGTTCCCATTAGACGAGAGGACCATTCTGCCTTTCCAGGTCGGAGGGCCATTTCTCTAATGGGAAATAGCTGCTTTAGTGTGAATGGGCTAGTTCCCATTAGACGAGAGGACCTTTCTGCCTTTCCAGGTCAGAGGGCCATTTCTCTAATGGGAAATAGCTGCTTCAGTGTGAGTGAGCTAGTTCCCATTAGACGAGAGGACCTTTCTGCCTCTGCAGGTCAGAGGGCCGTTTCTCCAATGGAAAATAGCTGCTTCAGTGTGAATGGGCTAGTTCCCATTAGACGAGAGGACCTTTCTGCCTTTCCAGGTCAGAGGGCCATTTCTCTAATGGGAAATAGCTGCTTCAGAGTGAGTGGGCTAGTTCCCATTAGACAAGAAGACCTTTCTGCCTCTGCAGGTCAGAGGGTCGTTTCTCTAATGGGAAATAGCTGCTTCAGTGTGAGTGAGCTGGTTCCCATTAGACGAGAGGACCTTTCTGCCTCTGCAGGTCGGAGGGCCGTTTCTCTAATGGGAAATAGCTGCTTCAGTGTGAGTGAGCTAGTTCCCATTAGACGAGAGGAACATTCTGCCTTTTCAGGTCGGAGGGCTGTTTCTCTAATGGGAAATAGCTGCTTCAGTGTGAATGCGCTAGTTCCCATTAGACGAGAGGACCTTTCTGCCTTTCCAGGTCAGAGGGCCGTTTCTCTAATGGGAAACAGCTGCTTCAGTGTGAATAGGCTAGTTCCCATTAGACGAGGGGACCTTTCTGCCTTTCCAGGTCGGAGGGCCCTTTCTCTAATGGGAAATAGCTGCTTTAGTGTGAGTGGGCTAGTTCCCATTAGACGAAAGGACCTTTCTGCCTCTCCAGGTCAGATGGCCGTTTCTCTAATGGGAAATAGCTGCTTCAGTGTGAGTGAGCTAGTTCCCATTAGACGAGAAGAACATTCTGCCTTTCCAGGTCAGAGGGCCGTTTCTCTAATGGGAAATAGCTGCTTCAGTGTGAGTGGGCTAGTTCCCATTAGACGAGAGGATTTTCTGATTTTCCAGGTCGGAGGGCCGTTTCTATAATGGGAAATAGCTGCTTCAGTGTGAATGGGCTAGTTCCCATTAGACGAGAGGACCTTCATGCCTCTCCAGGTCGGAGGGCCGTTTCTCTAATGGGAAATAGCTGCTTCAGTGTGAATGGGCTAGTTCCCATTAGACGAGAGGACCTTCATGCCTCTCCAGGTCGGAGGGCCGTTTCTCTAATGGGAAATAGCTGCTTCAGTGTGTGTGGGCTAGTTCCCATTATTGTGCAGGACTTGGCCATTAGGGGGAAAAAGGGCAATTTTTCTAATAGGAACTAGCCTTCTCAGTGTGAGTAGGCTAGTTCCCATTATTATGCAGCAGTTGGCCACTAGGGGCAAAAAGGGCAATTTCTCTAATGGGAACTAGCCTTCTCAGTGGGAGTAGGCTAGTTCCCATTATTATGCAGGACTTGGCCACTAGGGGAGCAAAAATGGCCATTTCTCTAATGGGAACTAGCCTTCTCTGTGTGAGTGGGCTAGTTCCCATTGTTATGCAGGAGTAGGCCACCAGGGCCAAAAAGGGCCATTTCTCTAATGGGAAATAGCAGGACTTGTCCACTAGGGGCAAAAAGTGCCATTTCTCTAATGACAACTAGCCTTCTCAGTGTGAGTGGGCTAGTTCCCATTATTATGCAAAAAGGGCCATTTGTCTAATGGGAACTAGCCTTTTCAGTGTGAGTGGGCTAGTTACCATTATTATGCAGGACTTGGCCACTAGGCGCAAAAAGGGCAATTTCTCTAATGGCAACTAGCCTTCTCAGTGTGAGTGGGCTAGTTCTAGGGTGACAAGATTTTTCACAGGTCATAGACATAAAAGGAGTACTAAAATAAATAAATAAAAAATGCAGTCCTACATCTATGTCTTTGGCCTGTTGCGGGGGCTCAGAGGGGGTGTGCTCACATGCACACCCCTCTCATTGGAGGAAAGTGGCGTGGACGGGAAGGGGGAGGAAATGGGGGCGTGAAATGCTTTTCATGCCCCCATTCGCTCAGTTAGAGTTGCGCCAGGACACGATTTCGGGATTTCAAAATCGGATCCTGGCACAAACAGTGTGCACCCACCATTGCAAACCCCGGACAGGGTTTGCAAAATAAGAAAACTATCGGGACCCCGGGACGGAGGGTGCTTTCCTCAGACTGTCCAGGGAAAACCGGGATATCTGGTCACCCTAGCTAGTTCCCATTATTATGCAGGACTTGGCTACTAGGGGAGCAAAAAGGGCCATTTCTCTAATGGGAACTAGCCTTCTCAGTTACAGTAGGCTAGTTCCCATTATTATGCAGAACTTGGCCACTAGGGGGCAAAAAAGGGCAATTTCTCTAATGGGAACTAGCCCACTCACACTGAAGCAGCTATTTCCCCCCTTACAATTGATGGTCCGTTTCTCGGATGGGAACTAGAATCAACCGAATGGGTATAGGGAATGTGCCCAAAGTCACGTGAAGAGCAGTAAGGAGGGGCGTTCCTATGGTCCGTTTCTAGGATGGGAACCAGACATTACCCTAAATATACATGCCGGTGCATGGTATCGAGTCACATCCTTCCTCCACGATTCTCTTCCTACGTTCTACGTAGAAAACGTCCGTACGTCATGACGTTGTAAAGGCATTTCATAAAATGTCGGCAAACATTTAAACAAACACACTATGTTATCGGGTCTCATGTGGACTTTAAATGTGTATTTCACTTGATAATGAAAGCAACATAAGGCTTCCCGTGCCGAAAAGCTCCTTTTCAGTTTCCACGCAGCATCGAGGGAGTGCGTGCGAGCGAGCCTGCTCTTGAAATTAATTGTATATGCATTTCTTTTAGTACCCATTAACCCAGTTCATTCTCACCCCTTTGTTGTTATATTGGTAAGAGGAGCCCTTTTGCCAACTCTGGAAATGCACGTTGAAGTGAGAGACTGCAGTTGAAGCTGTAATTCGTTGTATTGTACTCATCACATGTTGAAATTAAAAAGTGTAAGTACGTGACTTTTTAAACATCTGGTTTTGAAATTACACAGGGCAGCCTGGTGTTGTTAATGTAGACACAGTAGTTGCTCTGAAGCTAATTTATGGTGCAGTTCAGGCTCTGGAATGCTCGCAGAGGCAGTAACTGCTGTGCAGCTACTACACAGACCCTGCTCTGGTGTAAGTGACTATATATGCATATACCTGCTGCGGCTAATGATTGCAAACGTGTACTGTCTCCAGTTCCAGTGCCTGCTCTGAAAGTAATGATTCCCCAGGGCTAATGGCTGCAGATCCGCTACTTTCTCTGCGTCTAATGACCCTTCTGTGGATAATGACTGCACGCACAACAGTGTCTGTTCTAGGTCTAATGGCTGCAGACACAGAAAGAACACCCAAATGAATAGCAGCAGGCACTAGCGCTAATGGTATAGGTCCATCACATCCTCTGGCTGGAGCGATTTAGTGTACACGCAATACTTGCCCTGGAGCTAATGACTAAATACAGTACGTACTTTCTCATCGGCTACATCTGACAATACCTGCCATGGGGAAAATAATTACAGACACAGTACTGCGTCTGGGATACTGATTCCAGACACAGTACCTGCCATGGAAATAATGACGTTGGATACAGTACCCGCTAATCCGTTACATATGTCAGAATACCTGCCCTGGGGTTTATAACTACAGACACAATGTCGGCTGTGCGACAATAATGGCATGCACAGTACGTACTCTTGGGCTAGCGATTCCAGTCACAGTAAAACGCTTGATCTCCTGTTGATCATCAACTTGTCCCAAATATACTCTTTCTGATAATGTTCAAAACAACACTTTATAGCCAACCCTCACAGTGCTGTAACAAATTCCTCAATGGTCTCACAATATAGTCACAGTATTTGCTCTGGAGTATTGGTATTTAACACAATACCTGCTCATGAGCAAATCTGGGGTTAGTGACTGCAGAAACAGTAAAAAAACACATGACCCTCTCCTTCCCCTATGTCCTTTCACATTCCTAATTCCCCTCTGACACCTTGAACCACACTCTCTGAATTGAACATACAGCGTAAAGAAGTGATCAGTAGCGATACACCATTGTGCCATGATTTTCAAACTGTGTTTTGGTGAAACTGGGGTGCTCATTCACTTCACTTGTGCCAAATAGGTGGTACCATGCACAAAGAACATGGAAGTCCTCTTTCCCCACCAAATGCACAACTGCACAAGGCTGAGGGTGAAGAGGGAGTTCTGAGCATTTTCAGGTAAATCCTAATTTTCAATGCACAGGGTGGGGGAAACACCTCCACGTCCACTCTTCCTCGTCCCAGTACTTACCTCATGAGGCACCCGCCTCCGACACAGGACCTTCTTCTATTTCTTCTTATTTCTATAACTCCTCCCCCACACCCACGTCACTTAGTTTAATTTTTCCTGCCTCTGGCAGGTTGGGCTTGTTTTTTTCTTCCCGGCGCGGGGCGCTGGGGAGCACCGATTGCTGGCCCCCCTGGTGGGGCTTTGTGGCGGGGCCTTCGGCTCCTTCAGGTGTGGCAAGACTCCTGGGTTCCCTGCGGGGCTTGGGACCCGGTTGAGTCAGGCTGCCTTGCCTGGTTTCTACTGGGCTTTGGCCAGCGCAGGGCATCGTGGCCCGGGTTCTGGGAGAACGGACCCGGGTTAAGGTAAGGAGAGGGGGGGCATGTTTTTCCTGTTGCATGGCCATGCGGCATGGGCGGCTGTGCACGGATTGGCAGCTCCTTTTTCTTGTTTGAGCCACGTGCTCCGGAGGAGGGTGGGCTCCTCCTCTGGTGCTGCAGGCATGTTGCCATGGGAATTAATTGATGTTGTTCCTATTGGTTGTTGTTCTTTCTGGCCTCTATTTGAATGTGGGAGAGGCACGTTAGCAATTGTTTGTATGTGGAGCCTTGATTCGGTGTACAGGGGTCTTTGGTGAAGCAGGCTTCCTTGGTCACTGTTTTTGAGCTTACTCAAGATGGGAAAACATTCTGCAAAGAGCAGGCATCTGGTCCTGTCTTCTTCTTCTTCGTCTACCTCTTCTCCTGGTTTACACAGAAAGAGAAAGAAGGCGGCTAAGCGTTTTTTCCTGACCAGAAAGGAGTTGAAGAAGCTGCTTAAGCATCGTAGAGGGAGTCGCACACGTGCTCATGGACACAAGCGCAGGCGTCTGTCTTCCTCATCCTCCTCTTCTTCTGGCGCTGAGTCATCGGCCTCTTCGGCTGATGCTGAAGGGAAGTATCCGGACAGAGAGGGAGTGGAGGAGGTGCTGGCTCAGGTTGGGGATTGCATGGGATTTTCAGAGTCCCTGGTGCCAGTTGAGGGGGCCGACCCTTCTATTCGCCAGTATAGGCATACACCTAGGAAGGGGTTGCCATTGGTTTCCAATATCCGGGAAAAAATCCTCCGGGAATGTCATGACCCGGAGAAGATTGCAATGCCCCGCTTCATGTCTAAACTTTACCCTTTGAAGGGCGAGACTTTGCTGTCTGATCCAGTTGAGGTCGACGATATCCTCGCCAGCCTGGTGGGTCGCTCCTCTATGTCGGCCGAGGAGGCGGCCGTCCGGGATCCAGTGGACCGCCGAGTTAATTCCGGCCTTAAGAAGGTTCATGCAGGGGCGCATCTGGCCCTTCGAGCAAATATCTATGGTTCCTACACAGCTGAAACAGTGTTGAATGGTTTCAGGGAGTTGAAAAGGCTGTCAATGAAGGCTCTGATTGTGCCTCTTTGCTTACAGACATGCAGAGACCGGTTGAGTTTTTGGCCTATCTGGCTTTTGATGGGGTGCGTGGTTCAGCCATGGCCTGGGGGCTGGTATATCTGCCCAGAGGCATTTGCACCTAAGGGACTGGAAGACTGATGGGTCTCAGAAGGCGGCTGCCCTGAAACTTCCTTTCACTGGGTCCAGGCTTTTTGGTGATTGCCTCGAGGATAAGGTGCACAAAGTTCTTAGGGCGGACAAACATGCTGACAAACTTCGACGCAAGCCTCCTTCAACGGCCAAGAAATCTTCCTCTGGGGCTGGTCCAGTGACCAGCAGGTCTTTTCCTGGCTCCTCGTCACATTCTTTTCGGAGAGCTAGGGGGGGTCGGGGTCCTCCACGCTCTTCACGTCCTGGGCCGGCACCTAAGTCCTGACGGTTTGGAATTGCCGGTGGGCGGGCGGCTCCGTCAGTTTTTTCCAGTATGGGAAAGGTGGTGTTCCGACTCATGGGTTCTGGACACAGTACAATGGGGGTATCGAGTGCATTTCCTGTCTCCTCCTGTCCAGCATTGCATGGTTCGGACTGTGGTTCCCAGGTCTCGGCTCAAGAGGTTGGCCATGGACGCCGCGCTCTCCGAATTAGTGTTGAAGGCGGCCATCATGCCCGTTCCTCTCCCTGTGCAGGGTCAGGGGTTCTACTCACGGGTGTTCCTGGTCCCCAAACCTTCCCCGAAGGTTTGGGGAAGTACCGTCTAATTCTGGACCTCAAAGCCCTGAACTGCTTCGTCCAAAAGGAACACTTCAAGATGGAGACTTTACAGAACATTCTTCCGATGTTATTAAAGGGGGATTGGATGACATCTCTGGATCTCCAGGACGCTTATTACCATGTGGCTCTCCGTCCCTGGCACATGCAGTTCTTCCGTTTTGTAGTGGGATCCCGACATTTTCAGTTCAGGGTGCTCCCGTTCGGACTGCGATCTGCCCCCAGAGTTTTCACCAAGCTGGTGGCTCTCCTGGTGGCGCACTTACATCTGCGGGGCATTCAGATATTTCCCTACCTGGACGATTGGTTGATGAAAGCGTCCTGCCGGCAGACTGTCATTTCTCATCTCCGATTGGTCTGCCAGGCATTGCAGGACTGGGGTTTCCTGGTGAACTGGCAGAAGTCCCAACTGGAGGCTTCTCACGATCTGTGCAGGTTTGCACCAGGATGGGGAAGGTGTTCCTGTCCCTGGAGAGGGTCCGTCGCTTGCTGACTGTTCTGGGCAGGGTTCTCGGGAGGCAGTATGTCCCGGCCCGCCTATTGCTGAAATTGCAGGGGCACATGGCTTCTTGCATGTTTCTAGTTCCCTGGGCCCGTCTTCATCTACGCCCCCTGGTGTCCTACCTTCTCTCCCACTGGCTCCCTTCATTTCAAGCTTTTGAGGCTTTGATTCCGGTGTCTCTGGCGCTGCGGGTCTCCCTGCAGTGGTGGTTGAGGGTTCCGAAACTACGGGCTGGGGTGTCACTGATCATTCCTCCTGTGACCACACTTACTACCGACGCCAGTGGAAGGGGCTGGGGAGCTACGTTGGGAGTCCTCTCTGCTCAGGGGTTGTGGGATCCGGAAGAGAGCCATCGGACATCCAATTGGCGAGAGTTGGGTGCAATTCTCCGGGCTCTGCTGTACTTCAGGAGGTTGCTGATGGGCCGGACGGACAATGCAACAGCTTTGGCTTACGTCAACCGCCAAGGGGGTTCCGGCCGCTCCTTGAATGCCCTGGCAGCTCAGATAGGTGCTTGGGGGGAATCACATCTGGTGTCCCTGGTGGCTTCACATATCAGGGGGGTGGACAATGTTCGGGCGGATCTACTCAGCCGCTGGTTTCCCTCCTCGGTGGAACTGGTTCTCTCGACCCAGGTTTTTGCAGAGATCTGTGTCAGGTTTGGGACCCCTATTCTGGACCTGTTTGCGTCTCCAGCCTCAGCAAAAGTTCCCCTCTTCTGCTCTCGTTTTCAGACAGAGGGTGTGTGGGGGGTGGACGCCCTCTCTGTGCAGTGGCCTCAGGGTCTCCTTTATGCTTTTCCACCTATTCCTCTTCTGCCTTGGGTGGTTCAGCACATCAGAATATCCAGGGTGACTGTATTGTTGTTCGCTCCGTTCTGGCCCCGCCGGAGTTGGTTCCCCTTTCTGTTGGAGCTTCGGTGCCAGGAGCCTTGGCTGGTTCCGAAGTGGCCTTGTCCCCTTCTGGGGGAGCTACGGTTGGGGGTCCGCCAGATACAATGGGCAGTGTGGATATTGCACGGGCTAGGCTGATAAGGGGTTTTCTGGTCCTGTGGTGGATTCCATAATGAATGCTCTTAGACCCTCCACTCTGAAGGCTTACGGCAGACATTGGAGCCATTTCCGGGACTGGTGTGGGCGGTCTGGGATTCCCCCCCTGCGTTCTGGCCTCCCCGCTATCCTTCAATTCCTCCGGGATGGGTTTGACAAGGGCCCGGCGGTTTCCACGCTTCGCTCTCAGTGGGCCTCCATAAAATTCCTTTTGGGGGACTCTGATGGGCACTTGGATGGGGAGGTGTTGGTGGGGAAGTTGCTCAGGGGTTTTTCTTCTTCCCGTCCTTGTACTTATAAGGGGCTTCCTCCTTGGGATCTCCCTCTTGTCTTAAAGTTTCTTCAAGGACCTCCCTTTGAGCCCATTTCCGAAATTGATATGAAACATCTGACGCTGACGCTGAAGACTGCTTTTCTGATTGCCATAACTTCTGCCCATAGGCTTGGGGAGATTGGGGCTCTGTTATGTCACCCCCCTTTCCTGAGGGTTCTGCCGGACTCGGTGGTGCTGAGGTGTGATCCAAAGTTTCTCCCTAAAGTTGTTTCTCGTTTTCACACCTCTCAGGATCTGGTTCTCCCTGCCTTTTTTCAAAATCCGCAAACGCCAGAGGAAGTGGCTTGGCATAACATTGATGTGCGGCGGGCGGTGTTGGAGTACTTGGCTAGAACTGCCCCTTTCCGCCGCTCTGACAGTCTTCTGATTACTTTTTGCCCGGCTGGGGCTGGGCGTAAGGCATCTGTAGTGTCCATTAGCCGATGGATCCGTCTTGTGGTCTCCATGGCCTATGTGGCTTCGGGCCTGCCTGTGCCTGCGCACGTTCAGGGGCGGTCCACCAGAGGTTTGCTAGGGGGGATTTCTCTACAGGAGATATGAGAAGCTGCCACTTGGGCTGATCAGAGCACCTTCATCAACCACTATAGGTTGAATGTCTCCCACTCGGGGGTTGGTTCCTTCGGGGTTGGAGTTTTGTCTGTGGGGATGTAAAATTGGAGTTATTAAAGGTGTGTGTTTCTGCACTGTTTTGACTCTGTGTCTCATTGGGACCTTTTTCCCCGTTTGTTGCTTTGGTATACCTCATGAGGTAAGTACTGGGACGAGGAAGAGTGGACGTGGAGGTAATGTTCTGATTACTTACCGGTAATCTTCATTACCCCTAGTCCTACTGTTCCTCGTCACAGTACTGACGACCCTCCTCACCCTCCCTGCGGGGATGGTCCCATGCTACGGCTTGGTAATATGAAACTAAGTGACGTGGGTGTGGGGGAGGAGTTATAGAAATAAGAAGAAATAGAAGAAGGTCCTGTGTCGGAGGCGGGTGCCTCATGAGGTAAGTACTGTGACGAGGAAGAGTAGGACTAGGAGTAATGAAGATTACCTGTAAGTAATCAGAACATTTCCCTGTACCTATTTGGAAGAGGTGCAGGGTGATATAAAATATATGGGAAGGTCACTTCCCCTCATATAATGGGTGAGTGAATAAGTGAGTGAACGTTGAGTCAAAGAATGTGTGTGTGTTTGTGCTGGGCCAGGGAGCTGATTTTGGCTGATGAGGGAAGCACAGTAACAGTGTACTTTTTTAATGGGTATCCATCATAGATGCCGGTTCAAAATGCTGTTGTTTAGAAAGGATATGTGCTTTTATGTGGCTGCTCTGGCATTTTGGGGCACCCAGTCTAGTCATTCTTTGCTGTGGCATGACATTTTTTAAAAAAAAACTAGGATTCTATGACAATGCAAGCATGATAAGTGTTCTGTCTAGACTGGCATTTAGGGCAGCCAGTCAAGCCATTTCTAACTGTGGCACAGCTTTTTTCACTGGGAATCAAGGGTAAAGCAAACCTGATAAGCTTTATTACGTATCTAGACTCACCTGCATTGTGCAGCCGGTTTGGGCATGCTTTCTTATTGTGACAAGACAGTTTTAAAGGCAAAACCAACAGAAGTGTGTGGCAGAGCCATGGTGGGCATGCTTTCTTATAGTATAATTACTGGCATTATGCGCAAAGCAAACATGAATACTGTGTGAATGAATATATGTGAATACTGGCATATATTGCTACAGTCAGCATTGAAATGGATTGATTTTGAGGATGCTGGGTTCCTGCTTTTGACTGGGATGGCAAAAGATTCCCACCTAATGGGTGCATGCTATGTTTAGGTCTCTGGCTTCCACTTTGGCCCAATATAGTCTTAAAGGAATAGTGTGCTCAAAAATGTCATTGTCCCGAGTATTCGGGCAACATTTCCTATATACCTTACCTTGGTTTTCCTCCCTTTTACACATGCGAAGTCAACAAGTCGGGCGTGGCCATCTTGTGCTAATCTTATCCGTGGATCGATCACCCTCCCTAAGTTCAAGTGCCCCTTCGGCACTAAATCATATCACCCGCCCATGAAGCTGACATCACTATTCCTAGCGATATTCTCCAACTATTTTCATGACGTTAGTGGGCAGCGTAGCCAAACGCACCCAGTCATCACCTACGTCTTAACGTCAGTTGACGCAGAACCCAGAATATCAACACCCACATCCTTTCACAGCACAGCGCGTCCCAAATCGGAGTAGAAAACACTATTTTTAAATGAAACATCAATACTCTGCAATTTATAATGTGCTTTTATTTCACAAAAAACGCTCCCAAGAGTATAACATATGAGGCACACAGTGTTCCTTTCGGGAGAAGATGCTCATTCGACGCACCTTAAATTGCAAGGCTTCGGCATCCGCTACTCCTTGCTAGACCGTAAACGATGACAGGTTGCTACTTGTCGCTGGTACTGCCAAAGGGCATATCAGTCTCGGGCGATTGTCCTACATCAGCGTAATGCAAATTCATCAGTTTAGGTGTATCTGCCACTGCTGGCTGAAGAAACCCATCTGTCGATATCTGGAAACTATCAAATGTATCCATTTACCCTGTAATTCTGCACCGGGTGAAAAAATTAATAACGAACACAAACCGCAAACAATGGAAACACACAGAAAACATTGGGGAAAGTTGAGTCTACGATGTGCGTAAGAGTTTAGCACTGGGGAGTATGTATAGCTCCCAATGGGATGCGGAAGCTGACGGAAAAATTGAACACCACATAGACGGCTTTATAACAGAATATTTGCAAGGAATTTGGGTTTGGTGACCCTAAGTTCGCTGGGGGAACCCAGACGTGGACTCCATGCTCACTGTGCTCAGAGAGGCACAACTCCACCTCACTGATAAGGCCCAACAAGGCTGAAATACGTGTATGGGGTTGCTGTAGGTACTCTTGTTCAGAAGGGAATTTCCATAGCAATTCAGTGCTGGACTGCCCTTGTGGGAGGGATATAGACTGATATGCAAATGGATATTTCCCATCTGTAAAAGGTACGTTGAGCAAAAGGCGATGGCTGCGGAAACTCAGTGTGAAAAAAACGCATAACAGGTTATCATGCCATGTTCTTTCTAGAGAGGAGCGCCTCCTACCTTGATTAAAGATATAACAGAACTGGCAACATTAAATTTAGCCAAGCGAACCAAGCCCCCTTGGAAAATGTTCTGCACCCAGCACATCGAATAATACAATGTTCCTAGCACACCCTGATATGCCATGGGACGAAGTGGTTTAGATATCACAAGCCTGCATACCGGTTGTGTTAGAGGGTCGTTGATGAATAATCGTCACAATATGCTCCAACTAACAACTCATAATAATCTAAGCAAGCAATACCGGTTAGAAAATGAAACCTTTACTCATTCATCTTTAATCTGTACACACACATATATATTATTAGTAGACTTATAAACATCCTGAGAGTTATGCAATTGCTTTTTTAAATATGTTGTGTTATAAATTTAATCTACAGAATAAATTGTTGTGTATTTTTTTCATCAAATGGCATATTCGCATGTCGATGAATTGTTCCATATGCATGCAGCCTAAATGCTGTTTCAAATCGCAAAAAAATGATGAATAGTTCAAACGTGCATTATATTTGGTAGTTCCATTCTTTTGGCGTAATGCAGAGTGTCTGCTCAGAACAACAGTTTGCATAGACTGAAAGTAAATGTTACAATGTCCAGTTTCAAAATAGTGAAATCATTTCTGCCGGTATTTGACAACTTCTGTCCTTCAAGCCATGGCGATTCCTCCCTTTCGTTAAAGGTCCAATAACAATTGAACCTTGTTTAGACCGTGTATGCCTGGTAGCTTTCATTTCTGTGAAGGAAAGCCACAAAAACTAAAACATACCATACAAGACGAGTTGGTGTGAACTTCCACAAGCAACATCACACAAAATGGGAGCGATGAGCCCGGCCGACCAACTTGTTTGAAATATGCACAAAAAATAAACATTGATTGCTGGCATCCACCAATGCCGCGCGATCGTGAATACTTTAACCATCTAGTGCTAGTGATTTAGTTATTTTTGGACAACAGTTACACTGAAGGTAATGATATCATAATGATATGATATTGCATTTATAACGCGCCTGTGTACAAGTGTTTCAAGGTGTGATGAGGAAATGCAGGGTGAACAGAGGGAAGACAGAGACAGCAATTTTACTAGTGTTGGGAAGTAGACGATACTTGCCCCCTCCCCCTCTTTTGTCACTCTTGAAACATAACAAATGCAATAATCAAGGGGGGAGGCGTAGCCAACCCCCTCAACTTTCTACTCCACACCCCATCGCAAATAACACATACACTATAGTTTCTAGCCCAGCATTCGAAAAACCATTTTGAAATAGCCCGAATGACATATTTCTACTAGGCCCGAAAATCCATCTCTCTGTACAAATGCAGCTCTCACATCCCCAGTGCCTCGCTCAGCCAGCCCACACCATCGCCTCCCCATTACCACCTCTGCGTGAGCCCTGTTATCATGGAGGAATGTGCTCTGCGGAGAACGTGAGACACTGACAAGTGATCAGCCCAAGTGCCCATTCATCTCCACTAAACTCCCTGTGCACTCACAGCCTCCACCCCGACATGTCAGAGCCCACCAGCTCAGACCCCGCAGTTCCTTTCATGCTGATATCCATCTGACCCTCCCATGCCCCGATCAGTCAAGGACCCACATCACAGCCCTAATCCTATGTAGTAATATATTCTACAAAAAAGCAACACACGTCTGCGTATATCCTGAGGACCCAAGCAGGGCAGATGGCAGATCAAAGCTTGAGGGTGTGCACCTTGGTACAGAATTTGTGGTATCAAATATATTCCAAAGGGTAGAGGTTAGAATGCCAATGTATTAGCTCATGTCACCGAAGTACCCCTATTCATGCAAGATTGTATGTCTGCCATTAGTTATGCATTATCAGTTTCTGTTGTTTAGTTAGATAGATGCATTGCTCCCTTGCCCTGACCTTAGTTAGGGCAAGAGGGCCGCCCACCGTGTGCCACCAATAATGGGAGAAGAGGAGAAAGGAGAGAGCACAGATACCAGATGTACATTCCATAGTTCTGGTGAGGGAACGACAATAAGGGTGTCGGTGGGGGTTTGCCTGGAGGAAGCACTGGTATAGGTATCAGCAGTAGGGAGGCTTGGAGAACAGGATGTCCTTTTTAAACTTCTTGCTACCTGATTTAGTGAAGAGACCAGAATATTCGACAGAGAAGCATTTGGGAGCGAGAGGAGAGACAGAGAGCACCATTCAGTAGGTAGGTTGTGGAGAGAAGAGGAAGGGTGGTGGGAAGGTTCAGGGGGAACGCAAGGGAAGGACACAGGGAGGGACTCATGAAAAGCAAAACCAAGTATATTACCAATAGCAACCACAGGCATGTGTCTTATCGACCGAGGACCAGTAATATAAATGAAGGAAAGGCAAAAGATATACATAAATGAATCGTACACCGGATTAAATCAGCATCATTGAATACTTCTCAATATTTTTTATAACATTGAAATTCGAGTTTAATAGCATTCGATTTTTGATGTACAATGTACAAACATTGGGGAACATATCCCAAGTGTTAAATTGAGCAAATTAAGAACACCGCTGCAAATCATTTATACTGGGCCGAGGTGTAACAAAGCCTCCCAAAGTTTCCAGCAGTTCTCGATTGTTCTTTAAGTTCTCGTTGTGCGCTAATACAGCTAGTAATGTTCGGGCCTGCATACCGTTTATGCCGAAATGCAACCTTTTGGGCCTGTACTTTAGGCACATATTGTGGAACACCTCCAAATCTCCAGTGTGACGGAATTCTGTGAGTCCCTTTAGGTCTCTTTAAAGAGTTTTATCGTACACAATCTTCTCAAGAGCTTTGTGTGGCGGTGAACATAGCACCAACCACTTCTTCCTGCGTTCCTGCTCCTCCGATAAAGCTCCATGTGCACATTCGTGAACATTTTGGTTTTCTGTCCATGAGTGAACGTTCAAACCACTGTGGGTGCTATTTTTCAAGTAAAATTTCCACAGACCCATCACAAATTTTGGAGCGCCACCAAAAGATGGTTGCTCAAAGACTGAGACCACTGTAAAATATTTTCCGAACCCTTTTTTTATTTTTTACCAGCAGCAGTATTTTTTTTGACTGATTTGGCAACGTGCCATACATAAAATTGATGCCGAATGTTTGGAAACTGCTCTTGCATGGCCTTGGCTATTGAAACATGTCTGTCAGTGGCTATGGGGTCTATTTGCATTCCCCTCTATTGAAGATGTTGGAGGGATTTGATGAAACCATGTTTCTCTATGGCCACAGAAGATGTACATTCGGACACCTTCACAATCTCCGCACTCACAATTCTTTTACATCCCATGTCTTGAAAGTGGAATGTGCAGTACTTGCTGAAAATCCAGGGCTGTCACACTGTCCATCGCCAGCTAGCCACAAACGTTTGGCAGAGAATGTGCTTTCGATTGACAACTTTTAATTTTTCCAGGCTTGACTAATAGCGGGGAATAAGAATTCCCTATGTTATTTGTAGTACTGGGTTTTAGCAAGGAACTGAACCCCCACAAATTGACAGAAACTGGACATCTTACTGAAAGTCGAGCCACTGAAAAGTAAAGCTGCTTAACATAGTAGATTTCCAGCTGGCACTTTGCCCAGCATCGGTTGAGCAGACCATGAAAATGTATCATGCAGGTGGGCACAGCTGGCTTGGATTTTCAGGTTAGTGCCTTGTAATACACGAGACCCATTCACCAATGGCTCCCCGCATATTTCCCCCCTCAATGTATGGACAAATTTCAGAATCAGTATAACCTCTACCAGGCAGCTGTCAAATACAATGTATTTTGGCTCCTTTATTAGCCAATCGTCCTGCATGGATGTGGTTTGTGACTCAACTGTGATCGACAATTCGTCCAAACTAGGCAAACTGTAGTCAAGATCTTTGGCAAGTTCCTCAGTCAATTACGTTGAAGCTTCAGTCTCTGTTAGTTCAGCTTGTGTTATTTGCACAAATTGGAGAAACAGTCAACAACAAATGTTTATTGGGTGGACCTTTTCTCGCGGGTGAAGATTGTGTCAAGTGGTTCTCGAGGAATTACAATGCATCTTCATTATATTCAGTTTCATCTTGTCGAGGTCTCACATTGTAGCAATGGTCCAAGAACACTTTGCTGGCTTCGCCGGTCACATTCCTTTCAGTTTCAGGCCATTGGGCATAAGCATCACGAGTCTGCTTATTGACTGGACCACGCTGCGCCTCAAATAGTAGTTGCTCCATGGTGAAATCTGGCAAGCGACATCTTTGGTTTCATTTGTTGTCTGTGTCTTTATACTTTTCCTTCTGGGACTCTAGGAGATCATGTTCAATGTATAGCACATATACAGCAGATCGCACTTTAAATCCAAAAACATGTTATGAAGAAAACACCAGCCCAAAACAGAGTACCTTTTCCATACTACTCGGGAAAAACACTTGTGTGGTTGTTGGCCCTCTTTGAGCAACAGCTGCACTCCATAAAGAAAGTTGCTTTAAACGATTGGATTTACCCACTGAAGAATGGGAACAGGGAAAAAGGAAGACCAGGGGAAGGTGAGGTAATGGGAGACAGCGCAATGAGAAGCAGGCACTTGTCCAGAGGGGTGTGAGGTGAAGCATTGTAGGGGATACCAGGGGGTAGCGACAGCAGCGTGGTTAGAAGCAGACCAGGGATGTGAAGTGCCACGTGGGAGGGGATACCAGGGGTAGGTGAAGTGATAGGAGACAGGCAGCAGCGCAGTGAGAAGGCGACAAGTGGGGGCGGGTGAGGTGCCGCGTGGAAGGGGTGAACAGGTGAATATGAGGTGATGGGAGACTTATCCAGGGGATGTGAGGTGCCACGTGGGAGGGGAGACCAGGGGAAGGTGAGGTAATGGGAGACAGCGCAATGAGAAGCAGGTACTTGTCCAGAGGGGTGTGAGGTGAAGCATCAGAGGGGATACCAGGGGTAGGTGAGGTGATGAGAGACAGGCAGCAGCACAGTGAAAAGGCGACAAGTGGGGGCGGGTGTGGTGCCATGTGTAAGGGGTGAACTGGTGAATATGGGGTGATGGGAGACTTGTCCAGAGGGGTTTGAGGGGGGTGTGAGGTGCCACGTGGGAGAGGAGACCGGTGGTAGATAGGTGAGGTGATGGAGAAGGGGCTTCGGGGAGGGGAAGTGGGTCATGGCTAGGGAAGTGTGGGTTACTGCAAGGGCGTGGTGCTGGGTGAAGTGTACGTTGAAATTTGGAATGAAGGGGGTCGAGCTGCGATGGGGAGTGGGCACATATATAGGAGAATCTGAGATGGGGCAGATAGGTACTTGAAGATTAGGGACATTCTATGGGGCATGAAAGGGATAAGAGAAGGGCAGTGATGAGCAGAACAGAAAAGCCCAGAGAAAACTAGTGGGTGAGGGTCTAGCGATGCCTCAGGGGTCATTCTGAAGGGGTGGGTGATAAGGCAGGTCTAAAGTTAGCAGAGGTGGCCTGCCCATGGTCTAGTGAGGTATTGGGGCAGGGGTTGGGTGAGCAGGGTAATTGCACGGCACAAGAAATGCAAGGTGGCACAGCTGAGTGAGCTGTTGGCGAGTTATGTACAGGGCAAGGCAAGGCAAGGTGTTGCGTGATAGACAGGCCGAGAACGAACATGTCAGTGTGTGGGAGGGGGGGGTGATAAGGTCGGAGACGGCACATTAAGTGATGTAAGAGTGTGGGCTGACCAGAAAGGGCATGCTGGGCGAAAAGCAGAGAGTCCGAAAATTCATAAGTGTTGTGCATTTAAGGACCCCGCCCTGAGACTGAGGGAGCTGTAATACTTGTTGTGTGTTCCTGTTTAAGCTGTTGGAGTTTCCAGAAGTATATGTTGCAGCACTTTCCCATCCACGCCCCACCCCAAAACACCCCGAATTTGAGTGTTCCCATTTGGCAGACATGGGATGCGTGTATGTTTGGTGGGTGGGGCAGAGGGCGTGTGTGGGGGAATCATGGGATTTGTGTGTGGGGAGGGTATGCATGTATGTATTTGTTTTAATGTAGCATGAACCTAGCCAGTGGTACAGATCATATACATGTTATGGATAATAACTATAAAATGGGTGGGGTGGTGCGTGTGGGACTGCAGGTAGGGCCGGTCCATTTAAAGCACTGGGTGAATGACGATTACCACCTGGTACTGCCCGTTGCCTTGGGGATTTGACCCAAATTGTACAGTTTTTCTTAAGATTGTGATCTCCATCGCTGGATCCTAATCAAGGTGCCACTTGGCACCTTGATTAGGAAAGTAGAGTTCATTGTCTGTCACCAAGCAGACAGTAGCCAATGCCAAATCAATGCAGTGATATGTTTGCAGCAATGGTTTGTGCGCTGCATAAGTCACCACCCAGTTGGTTAATGGCGTCTCTGTGGTGCTCCCTTATGTAACTGCACATATACCTATTTTTGTCTGATGTGCCCAATGTCCATACAAGAGCACACTGGAATGTTTTGTGTATATGACTCTGATATGATATAGATTATTTATGACGCACTTAATACCCAGAGGTTTCTAAGCACGGACCCACGCTCTGCATTCCATACTGTGCCCACACTTAAAAGAAGTTGCCTCAAATTGTAAATCCACTAGGCCAAACACCCTTTCTACACTGCCGCACCATGATTTTCACTAGCTGCAGGACAGCACTAATAAGAGATGCTAATGCAGCTCTTTTAGATAAAGCATGGGCCTTCTCTTTTTTTGCCGAAATAACCACTGAAGCCTGCGTAATAGTGAGAAGGTAGTGGCTGAGGAACTGTGGACCCTTTACCATGCATTAGAAGGCCGTTTTGTTTAAAACGCTTCATCAGCTTAGTGAAAAAGCTACAAGCGTTTCTGTGCATTGTTTATTGGGTCTCTCTTGTGCGGTATCCTGCCCTGTACGTAGATATAATTTCTTATAGATGTTTCTGTATTGGGGTTGGCTTGCCCACACTGAGACCTAGTCCCCACTCCTCTAAAATTCTCCAGACACTATAAGCAAACCCCATTTGATGCACCCCATTTGAGTGACCGATGTTGCAGCCATTTTATACTCGCATCCAAAACCATAAACTGTCCAAATGAGCATGTATGGTTCCTGGTTACAAACATTTTAATGTTAAGGTATTGTGAACCGTGATGTAAGTTTTAGAAGACTGCCGTGTCTTTAGAATTTAATTTATTTTAAAGATACCCATCAGTCTTATGAAAGTTATAACCGAGTGCGTCGGCAATGGACTCTTGACGTGTAGTACTTTAGGCTTATCCCTCAGTGCAACATCTGCCCACTCCAACCCTTTCCTTCAGTTGTCATGATGCCCCATCCCCCCCCCCAACATTTTCAGCAGAGTTACTCCTCTGGAAACCATGGTCTTCTCTTTCACAACCGCACCAGCAAGCTGAAAAAAAGTTTTATATGGTTTAAATCGAGCACATTTCTCTTACACGCAAACAAACACGCAAACAAACATATTTAAATATCTACAAACAGAACCAACTTGATTGAATTAAAACATTTATTACAAATGCTATTTGTCCAATTGTATCCAATAGTAGTTATGTTCACCTCTGATCCATGTGCCCCCACGAATAGAATATTCATTAAAAAAGTCAGTCGTATTGGAAATTAAAATCTTTCATCGCACACATTGCTTACACACATACCCTCGCAAACAGTGCATGTCATTTAGTCAAAATATACATTTCAAATTTCACCTGATAGCCATCCAAGACGGCAAGTGTGCAAAACATACTGATTGTGATGCTGGAAATGCATTGGAGGGACAGGGCCTCCCTGTCCTTGTTCTGTAGTCCATTTTCGTTTATGTTCTGTGTTATTCTCTGCACAGGAGTCCATATGGGACTGGTGTACAGACCCTTGGGATACCCTTATGGCACCCATGTGTGGAGGTGCAACCCTGTACACTTAGTGTATGTTTCTGGGCACCTGTGTGTGGGCCACAGAGCACGATATTGGCCGGTGGCAGCACCATGCTGAAGATTGACAGGTGCTCTGAGTATCCTGCATTTTGGGATACCCGGGCCCGCCATTGGAATCAGTTGATTCCTGATAGGAGACAATATGGCACCTGTGGCCTCTTGCTTCATAGTGCCTGTTTGTTTTTCCCAAAGTCCTGGGAAGCCCTGGCTCTGTCCCTTCCCCCTGACTGGCTGTTGGGGGGAAGTTCCATATATGGCATTGTTGGGACGTGCAGCTTCGAAAGAGTTGAATTGCATTTGGAAGCAATTTACGAGAAATTCTTGGTTGACTTTTTTTGTGTACTTCGATTGGTCGTACATATCGTCTGTAAAGTGCAGGCTGCAGATGCGGAATCAATTAGCCATCAAGTCCTTCAAGACATCCTGTGCTCTACTTTCAATTTCGTCCACCGCAAAACCACAATATCGAACCCATCTTCTTATTAAATCAATATTCCTCGGGAATGTATGCAGGACTGTGCCCTGACTTTTGACATGGCTCCTAGAAGGGCACCCGAAAACCATACAAGTAGGCATTCTTGAAAAATCTATAAGATCTGTATACAAAAATTTAAATAATTACAAAAACTGTGTTCTGTATGCATGAGATTGATGCAAGAAAGCAAGATAGGTGACATTCTATTAAAATGGACATTGATTAAATGTGCTATATGTCGAGATCAAAACCCTTCAAACATTAGGCAATGGTAAAGTCATTGAGATGAATGAACATTACACTACTGAGTACATTAGGTCGAAATAGATAGAAAATTTGAGATCAGAAATAGATGAATACATAGAAGTTAATAGGTGGCCTGCCCTTACCTTGACTAACAAACAATTCGATTCAGCAACCAGAGGAGCAAGTAGCAGCAGAACAGGTAGCATGATAAAGAGTTGCCTTCCAGTGCTCAGAGATGTTCTACGGCAAAATATGAAGGAGTTTATAAATGGATTAGAAAAGTGGGTGTGTATGTGAATGTGTGACATGTTTCTTGCGTGGTCTGCGAGAGGGGAGCCTGGAGACACTGGGTGTGCGGAAGATACCTTTGAAGTGTACATGGTGTTTTGCACCTTGGCCGTTCCCACCCACCCAGTACTGTAGTGGGTTATAATGGAGGGGGGATGGATTGTTGCGGAGTAGGTGAGCGTAAATTCTTTCATGTCCCTCATAACTTGCCACCAGCTGGCCGCATATTTACTGTCTCTTATTTATTTGTTTATTTTGTGTACTGTCTTATTTATTTTATTTTTATCCTTTGTACTGCACTGACTCCCCTTTCCGCCCGCACTTTTCACCCCCATCATCCCCCTGCACTTGCACGCTCTCAATGTCACTGGGCCTAGTAACATCGTTGTCTCCGTCTTCCTCTGTTCCCCCTCCCATGCCTCGTAGTGCTTTGAAACTCTTGTGTATAGGCGCATTATAAATGCCATATCGTATTCTAGACAAACAAGCGTGTCCTTGATTCACTGAAAAATTGAAACAACTATTCATAAAATCTAATTTTTGTATTTTTTATTTTGTTGCTGATGTTGATAGCACAAATATACTACAAATTGTATACTTCTGGTTGCAGCACAGTGTGTGAAAATCCCCTGTACTGTCCGCTGTCACTGGGGAATTTGGCACAAATGGCTCCAATGACACAGGCGGGTATCACTCGTCGAACGTGGAATCCAAGCCTCCCATAAAACCACCATGTAAATGAACGGTAGGCCACTAGCCTGTACCATCTATGAAAGAGAAACATGCATACTGTATTTAAATGAACCTGATGAGTGTAAAAACCTTACTTGAAAATGCACCCTGTATCCTATAGCATAGTTGCCCATACAAAAGTTACTTTATGGATCAATGAACTTGGGCTTTGAAGTGTATACACATTACAAAAAAGGGAACATACATGCAATCCATAACGTTTGGGGAACACAGAAATATTGTTTCTTAGTTGAACGTGAAAGACACATAAGATGAACTCTGATTGTCGAAAAGCGTGAGAAATGTATTGAATTGGTAGACTACATTCATTAGGCAGCGATGGATAACGTTACGACAATATAGGAGACAAACATGAAATGTTAGTGGTCAAAATGACATCACATCTAGAGTACACTTATTCGTTACTTGAATTGCGATGGCGAACTGTTGTGCAAAGTTCATGCATAAGCACCGTCATAATCCTAAACACAGACCTTGTGAGGTAGGCTACCTTGAAGTCATGCAGCTCGGTAACGCATAGAGGTGGTGTGTCTTCTTCCGATATGTAGGCCAAGCATCCAGTGTTTTCTTTGCAGCAGCAGCAGTTCTCCTCCTCGGTAGGCATGACCTCACACTGATTGCAGGTACACCAGGTGGAAACGTCTTCCATGCAACTAGGCTCAGGCTCAGGATCCAGTGATTCGTCTTCCCAACTGTCATCCGATGCCCCATCGTTTTCGCATCTTTCTCAATCAACTAATTTCGCTCGGAATACTCCGGCTCGTACTGGTAGGGCTGTATTGTTGCCATTATATGACAAAATGTTTCAATCAAACGCAAGTAACGATTGAAATCAATAGTAATGCCAGTATAAGTATCTGTTTGCAGGGGCTCCGTGAAACGAAGATAACTGAACAGAGCAGAAACGAGTCACAGGCTACATAAAAAAAAGACAGTGGAACGATTGAAAAAGCAACTCTGATGTTGTCTGATGAAAAGCGGCCTTTTTATACATATTGAGGAAAGAGGCGTCCTGCCATTTTCATGGATCGACGTCATTAGCTGGCGCACAGAGAACGTTGACACGAGACGTGCATTTGCGTTGTGAAATGGGTCGTACGCATCTAGTGATGTCAGCTTCAGGAGCGGGTGATATGATTTAGTGACGCAGGAGCACTTGAACTTTAGGGTGAGCGATCCACGGATAAGATTAGCACAAGATGGGCGCGCCCGACTCTAAGGTAAGCTAAGGTACATAGGAAATGTTTTTACGATCGATCACAGTTTGCTTAAAACCACATGCCCCGAACGCTCGGGACAATGACATTTTTTAGCACACTATTCCTTTAAGCTTTACCTTTGCCACATTGGGGATTGTGGGGGTGCTGGGAACCTGTTATTGACTGGGATGGCAAATGATTCTCACCCGGGGGTTCATGCTATGTTTAGGCCTCTGGTGTCCTTTTTGGCCCAACATAGTCTCATCCTTTACCTTTGCCACCTTGGGATCATTCAGCACACATGCAACTAAGCAAAAGATGAATGACAATCAGTATTAGTCAGAAAATTATACTACAAACTCTGATGCTCTGAAGTAAGCAGTAATTCATCCCCAAATCATCAAGAACAAAGATGTTTCATGGTGATGCTCTTGAACCAATCAGCAGGTAATCCAGAATAATCCCCAAATCATTAAAGACAAACATGTTGGTGCTCTTGAAGTACAGAGCTTCCAAACTGCACCAATCACCTGCTGTCCTACACTGTGAAACATCTATAGCGGTACAGCTATAGATTCTATATTGGGATTCAGAACATGTCCTCCCTCCACACCCACTCTGCGCCAGTGTCCCCTTAATAGTGGAACGCGGCCACCAAAAATGCCAGCAGGGTGCTCAACGTGACCCCTTTATTTAATCTCCTGAGAGGCTTTCCCTCATCAAATCCCATGTGTGTATTTGGTTTCTATTGCAGTTCCGGTCTAGGTATTGTACTCATGGCGTCCTGCACCAGGCAGAGGGACCCCTTTGACCTCCGTGCTACTTTGGATGCTGTGCTAGCAGGAACTGTCAAAACACGTTTCAGGAGGGTACGTTTTCGGACATTGCTTGTAATGTGAATGATGACTGCTGAGTGGATCTGGGAATGCTCCCCTTTTATACATGTTAAAAGGGATTGTTATATTGCTTAATGCTGCTCTAGCTTTAGACAACCTACCTAATCACCGCTTATTGAACAGTCCATATTGCCTCCAGAGATGCCACTGTTCTATGCATCTTGTACTGATATTCCAGGACACCATCAAATTGAGTTAATTATCCACGCTTGGATTTAGATGTGGGGTTTCTATCCTGTGTTAACTGCCATTTCTTGCAAGCTTCGTCTTGGCGGATTATCCTGCTACCAATTGTATAACAAAGAAAAGTGTACACCTGCTGACCAGAAGTCTTGCACCTCCCAGAAGAGGATCCCCAGAACATCAAAATACCACCTTCCAATCAGTTCAGGGATCCAATTTGCATCTTGCGGTCTTTCAGCAGTTGGGGGAAAAAGCTGCATGACTTGGAAACCACTGACTTGCTATGTTTCAGAGCCAGATTAAGAGCAGTTTTTCGGTAGGGCCAGTTTACTCTTGATTCCATAGGCTTTTCTATCAGCGTAAGCAAGTCGGCGTGGCTGCTGGCTGAAATGGTTCCTACTGCCTTATGGTATGTGAATTGATCTGTGCCAATCTTCGCAAAGTTGCTAGCGTCTTCTGTCCTGTCCAGGTTAAAAGGGGTGGTTTTACCAAATCAAGTGGAAGACCGTGCTAAGCTTGCCCTTAAAGGACCAACTGTTCCCTTTCCTGATTTGACATCCACCTCTTCAAGTGGCAGTGCGAACATACTATCTCCTCCACCCACCGTCCATACCAGTGAATCAAAAAAAGCTCTCGAGTATTTGGCATGGCTCTCGGTGTGTCATGCATCTGAGGTATTCAGTTGGCCTTTATAATCCTCAGCGGGGGCATTTTGGGCGAAATGTGTGGAGTAAAATTATAATTCCTGTGAATAATTGTGTTAAACGCTTCCTGGTCTGCAGTATTCTTTGTTTCCAGCTCTATAGTCCTGCCCAGTCCTTTCTCCGTGATTGAAGTAAAGTGATGGGATAACCTCATGTCTTGGAAGAGATGGTGCTTGCAAGTACCTTCAAAATGCTCCAGATGTTTAAATATCCATCATTTCACCATAGAATGACACACTATTAAAAGTCCCCCTCCTAGAGTCAATAGTCGAACTCTTGCTCCCTGTACTCTGAGCTTTGATGGTTTTAGACGCAATTCTGACGTTACTTGTTGAACTGCTCAATCTTGGTCATCTCTCTCCACTCCATACGTTGGGTCCAGATGCTACGTCTAATGTTTGGATTTGTCTGGGCTCAGTGACTAGACCCTCTTCTGTGCCTGCTGTATATTTAACCAATGAAGTAACCACCGACTAGAGAGAGCGAGTGGGAGAGACCAAGACAGAGCATCTGATACAGGCACCATCTGATCAATTGTGCACAGACCTATTCCTCAATATGCTGTGTGAGAATTGTCAGCGTGGAGTACCAAGGCTTGTCTACTAGTGTCAAGCTCTCTTTACCTCGCTGATGAGGCCCAGCAAGGCTGAAACACGTGTCTGGGCTAGCTGTTGGCGCTCTTGTTCAGAGGAGGATTGTCTAGAGTTTCGGTGACTGATGTGCAAATGAATATTTCTTCTGTGAAAGGTACAGTGAGCCAACACGTGGTTTTAGACCCCCGTGAGTGGGTACCTGCAGATAGAACAGTTTGTCTGTGTTCGTTCTCAGTAGAAACGCTCCTATACCTTTGCAACAATATAAGACCATCCCAAAATTTGACTGATGGTTCATTGCATTTTGATTTTACATACTATGTTCTGAAACAAGCCCTAAAGATCAGCAATGCACTAGACTTTTTTATGTAATGTAAATAGAAAAATACCCCCATCAAAAAATATAGGCACTAAAAATGCTCTGAACTTCCCCTGCTTCCAAACACACCGCGCAATGGTATGTTGGGGCAGTGGTATCAGCAGAGCAGGGCGACAGGAAGGAGATCCAACACTACTGCATAACATGAAGAGAAATTATATGGTAACATGCTTCTTAATTTACTGGTATTAGTAGATGCAAAGAAATGTTCATTACACACTATCTTTTACAGTTACTGTTATTTTACTCACCTAGAAATACTCCCATTAGGGACGGGACCATAGATTCTGGGCTCTTTTGACACTAATGGCTAGACAGCCATCTTGGTAATATTCTTGAGCCCCGCATTCCTGATTTTTCCACTGATGGTTGTGGGAATCCTATTCCTTCTACAGATCCACGAGCTCACCCTCCACTTCCTTCTGGTTAGACTACTGGTCTGCCGAACTTGACATAGTAGTAGCAAATGTAGTGCCTTTATGCCTGAGACGGGCTGCTGAAGCCTTCAGCAGTCCTAATGAGAGGAGGAGGGAATATTAATAAGGTGCTCGAGGTAATCAAGCTGGCTTCCACTGGAACAACTGTGTCACTCTCTCAAGAGAGCGAACCAAGCTGTTGCAACTAGTGCTAGAGGTCTGAGAGAGCGCATGCATGGTCCCGTGAGGATCGCCACCAGGGTACAAGTGTAGTCTGCCCACTGAACGTGGACAGGGATGCAGCATGAGAGCGCTGGAAAGCGGCCCTGGCCCCGCTGTCCTGGGCTGCTCAGACAATATCTCCAGGAAATTCCTCGAGGCAGTAGGGTAGAGAAGGCCTCTGCCTTTAGTCCCTCACCTGATTTAGACTCCGCCTGAGGGAATAGGTGTTACTGATTTTTTAGTAGTCCCCGGCAAATCCACAAAGGTGCAGATTCCAAATGCACCTTTGTGGATTATACGAATTGAAATAGTGCTAATACTATTATGGGGCTACTGGCACAAAAGTGCTGAGGTTGTGTCTTCCCAAGTAGCAGCCGCAGTACTTGGGTTCTAGTCTTGGGTGCTGAAACCCAATCACGGACCTCCAAAGCCCTGTGCAGATGTTCCAGGAGTGAAAAACCGTGGGACATAGGTCATCAACACTGTCTTACTCCTCTCCAAGGTCATGCCCCTCCCCCAGATCTTCACCAACAGGCACTTCTGTAGGTTACCGCAGTGCCTGCTTCAGATAGCGGGGAGCAAGTCCACCAGCCTGCACGAAGGAGAATTATCTACCAAGCAGCAAGCTTTGCAGGCCAATGGTAGTTCCTATTGCCGGGGAGATACCACTGTCCTCTTTCCATGTCCCTAGCAGGTGCTCCTGCAAGTGCGCTTAGCTTTTCACGACTGTTCACCGGAGAGCACCGCCACTCTGCTTTGGTTGGCGGCATGCCCCAGCAGGCCTCATAGGCTCAACCCAAGTCATGTCACTTGCCGAGAGCCGTGCCCACCATCTAGGGGGCTCCAGTCTCTTTGCTTTCATTTCGAATTACTGTGCCCCCCCCCCTGGATCCACCTACAGCAATTTTCGCTTTCTTGCCAGGTATTAATTGGCTCAGCACTGCATGCCATGCATCAGGATGCAGAATTTAGCGCAGATCAGGGTGCCACTCCCGAATAGAATGGCTGGAATCAGCTGGTCCTGATGGTGCTTTACCCAAGGCATCTGTGTGGCACCGCACCACCTATCTCATGACCTCCTCCCTTTCCCCCTGGAATCCTAGATTACTGCAAGACTACAGTAAATCTCTGCAGTTTCACAGATGGCCTAAGAATAAATAGGCACAGATAATTTAAGGTGCTCCTTCAGAATTTAATCAGAATAGTTTGGGAAGGCTGGGACAGAGAAACGAGGGGGGGGGGGGTCACCATGGCTTTCTCGACTCCCGTGGTCTCCCACCACCATAGCCCGTGTCCCCATGCTCCCAAAATGTCCCCCGATGTATTCTAATGCATGTTTTCGTTTTTTCTATTGTGGCAATGGAAACCTGAAGACCGTGACCTTTCCTGTAGATCTCCCTCCGGAATTTTCTTAGGAATAAATCTGCTCGGTTTTGACTACCTATGTCACCAGGCTTTCAATTCCAGCCTCTCCTGTCTGTGTCACTCTCCCCATCTCTGCCACTCTTTTGGTCCGTCTCTGTCTTTCTCCCTCTCCCTGTCTCTGTATCTATTCCTACCCCATCTCCAAGCCTCCTCTCTCTAGCTTGACTCCTCCCCTTTTCTCTGTCGCATTTCTTATAATCTCTCTTTATATGCTCCCCACTCTCCTTCTTTCCCCTCCCTCTCAATCCCATATGTACACACGTGTTCTGATCTGATTGTCTCTCCGCCTCTCTTCCCACTACTCTCACACATCTTTAAATCTCCCCACTTCACACCCACTCTCTCTCTCACCTTTTGCACCCCCTTGCTACACTATACACGACACGTACCACTCTTTCTTACCTTCACTCCCGCCAAACACTGCCACAGTGTCCTCACCACTGCTCCATCTGACCTCACCTTAACACCTGCCAATCTCCTCTGTGCTAGTTTGGCTTTTACAGCCCAGCCCTTCTCCTTTGAGCATTCCCCCTGGCTCCCTTTGGTCTCCCTGGACACATGCTCCCCATGGCCAACCTCTGGCTAAGCTATCTCTGGTACTTGGGATTTCTCTGGCAGGCTTTAAGAAGGCTGCCCCAAGCCCTTTCCTGTCTTCATTTGCCACGTGGCAGCCGTGTGCTCAGGCTGCTTGTTTTCCTGGTGGCTTTCTTCCTGTGCTGTTGAGTTCTTTCCCCCTGGGTTTTTTGGGGGCCCCATCACAATCTCAAGTTTGTTTTATGGTGCTCCACCATGCTGCTGGGGTCTGCTTGGTGTTGGTGGGTGGGTTCTTGGGGTGTCTCTTCTCTGTTGTGCATGAAAACTCCCAGTCCATTCGATGTCCGGTATCGATCAACTCCTAGTCTGTGCTTTCCTAGTTGCACACAGATGCGTTCTTGGAGTTGCGGTTCTGAAAGACGAAAGTGAACCCTGGTCAAAAGAGAGGCTGCCAGGCATTGTGTAAGGAACAGTGGTGCCATCGCTCACATACAGTGTACACTCACAGGCTGAGGGTCCTGTACCCTCATGGCAGGGCCATGACCCTGTCACACTAGCAAGATCTCATGTGATGATTATGTAACCATTGAAGCCTGAGAGATGGGGGAGCATCAAAGGGAAGAGAGGAAGATCAGTTCCGGTTGTAAGGTCATAGGTGTTCGAAGATGTGGGATTGGACGGTTCAGATGTGTTCATTTTTTCAAATGTCACAACCACAAGAATGTCATTATAGTTTGTGAGTTTTGATGTTATACTGAAAGAATAGTAAAGAAAATGAAGCATAATGTTCCCTCAATGTCTTGCTGTGCAATTGCTTTTTTGCTGATTCTGAACAAGGGAGTAAAACGCTCCAAATCACATTTGGATCACATTTGGATCACTTAGGATTGTTGGCCACCTTACTATGCACACCATACATCAAGTTCTCGTTTCATTGTCAATATTATGAACTTCTGAGCTACTTTATTGTGAGGTATATTCAATCCATACGTTTTTCTCTCATAGCAATACATCTACAGGAAAATGCACTTAAAATATGTTTATCTTCGCAGTATATAGATTTGCTGGAGATGAGCTCCTCTCTCCCATAGGGCGGACTCTCACAAACCTCTTTTTCTATCAGTCAGGCCAAGATGCCAAAGCTTCAAGGGCTCGACTTCTGGAAGATCACCCTGAAAGAGGCCCGATACGTGGTGGCGCCCATGGTGGACCAGAGTGAGCTGCCATGGAGGATGCTGAGTCGGCGCCATGGAGCCCAGCTGTGCTACACACCAATGTTGCATGCACAGGTCTTTGTGCGAGATGTCAACTACCGCAGGGAGAACCTGTACTGTGAAGTGTGCCCTGAAGACCGGCCTTTGATTGTGCAGGTAGGGCCCGATCCTCTGCCACTCTGCTTTTAGTGCTGGCTATGCCCTGGCCCTGCAAAGCAATGCCTCGTGAATCCACCTTTTGCTAGCTAGTGACCATCCATTGCCAGCCCCCACGGCCACACCGTAATGATAACCCTGCTGAACAGCAGCCGCGCCCCATTCGTGCCCACCTCGCCTTGGCCTCTGCAGCATCCCAGCGTGTTCTAGATGTGCAGTACGAACCATAACGCCTTTTCTCTTTTATTAGTTTTGCGCAAATGACCCGGACGTGTTTCTTCAAGCTGCGCTTTTATCTCAGGATTATTGTGACGCCATTGATCTGAATTTGGGCTGCCCGCAGATGATTGCCAAGAGAGGTAACTATTCCATAGCCCCTTATTAAGTGGCAGCAGGAGAAATGTCAGACTGTGTAAATCAATTTTTACAAAGTGTATTTGTTGATAAGGTTGCATGCAAACTCCCACGTTTTATCCTTGATAGACTCACAAGGTGTTTGTGGATTGCCTTCAAATGGCCTATATTTTCTTTTCCGTTTCTTTTTTCACTTTCCATTCTCCTGTAAATATATGGCTCGGATGCTAGGCCTCACATATTACATTCAAATATCTGAGTCTCTACCAGTGTATATTCAAATATTTGCATAGATTTCCTTCAAAATGTACCTTGGACTACCTTGAGCATTTTCAAGCCCCATGGGCCCAAAACCTCAATTCCAGCCGTTGAGATTAACGTAATTTTTAGGGTAGATTTTTGGTCTGTTCCCCTAAGTATGTGGGAACCTTTTTGAACACTCACAAAAGTTACTTAACCCTATCCTTGGGATACTTTGGTATTTATTTTAATACATTTTTCTTGAAGTGATACTTTCCTCCAAGTTTTATGGCATCTGTCTTTTGACATTTGCTTCACACAGCTCTCTCTGTTCAGTATTGCTGGGAGCTGTGAAGAATTTAGCGGTTTATAGTCAAAATGTCGGAAAAAAAACTCGAATAGCAAAAAATTCGAAAAAATGTCGAATGCAAAAATATCGAAATCACATACATATAATAGAAAGTTATTAATTCGAAAATAAAATGTCGAAAAAAAATCGAAAAACCAATGCTAAAATAATAATGTAAAATGTCACAAATACTAACGTTTTTTATGAGGGGGCCCCCCCCCCTCAACCCCCACATCCCAAACCCCCCCCCCTCAACCCCCACATCCCAAACCCCTACCGCAAACCCCCCTCCTCCCCATCCCCCCACCCCCCATGGATATACCTTTAATTAGTTAAAAAAAAAGTTTAATTATATATTTATTGCACTACCTTTTAATCAAATGTTTATAGTAGATTAAAAAAATATCATATTTTTTAAAAAAAAGTTTCTATAGCTATAAATATATACCAAATCTACAATTAATGTTAATATAAGGAAAGTGTTACAATAACATACTGATATACTGTAACACTTTCCTTATATTAATATTAATTCGAAAAAAATCGATTTTTTTTTTTTTTTTTTTTTTTTTTTGTATTTCGACATTATTATTTTCCAATAAATATTTTCGACATTTTGACTTTCGAAAATATGACTGGACACCGAATTTAGCAATATCATCACTGATTCCCTGGAGGGAAGCTTCTCTTGTGTGGCCAGGGAAAGGCAGAAGCTACCTGACTCTGACCATGGGTTATCAGTGGGGGGACTATGTAGGGGAGGACAAACTCCAGGGAGGCGGAAAAAATACTGAATCAAAATAATCCTTCAGCTATAATTCTTAAAGACACCCATGAAACTTTACAACACTTTTGTATGGCTTATTGCAATGTAGATGGAATATTCCTATGTTTTCATAGCCAAAATCCTTACATACGCTCCCCCTCCTTTTATAGTACTGGGGCGAGGAAGAGAGATGAAGTAATGAGGGTACCCAGAAGCAATAAGCCAACGCCGCATTCAAGTGTTTGTGAAATACCCAGAAGTTTAAAACTGCCACAGCTGAACAGCACGAGTGCGAGAGCTAGCGGTAGAGAGACTGCAGCTGGATCCGACTTGTTCTGACGCTGGTTGGGACACCGTAGGCCAGCAGACTGCAGGACACGGCATTGAAGCTGATGAGAATAGCGTGCAGAGAGACCGAGCCGAGAGAAGTTTGTCACATTATTGCCACAAGCAGCTGGAGCCGCCAGAAGTAGAAGGCGGCAAAGCAGGAACCAATCGGCTAACAGGACACTCCTAGCCAGCTGGCCGAGAGTGGAGAAGACGGAAAGACGCAAGCAATGTCGAAGCCGCCAGTGAAGACTGGTAAGCCTCATGCAGAGCGAATGGGATGCCGGGGTGCTTCATGGTGAATACTGCGTACCGTTGACTGTGTGAGAGAGCCTAAGTAAAGAACTGAAATATTTTATACAAATGTAAACATTGTTAAAGGGTCGGTGACCCAATACTTGAAAGACCTTATTTCCAGGATGCAAGAGAGTGAATGGAAAACTGAAAAGCCCTGGCAGGATAGTGAACCGGGCAGTGTGCAAGTCTGGGATCTGCACCCAAGTTCAATACCCTGGCAGGAGAGTAAACCAGGGGAATAGCTGTAAAATAACACTGGGGTGGGGGTTTAGGCGGCAGTAAAAAATCCCACCGTGAAATTAATTGTGGAAGAGTGATAACCAGTACAAAAGGGAAGAGACATACCCCTTTTGAGGGTAATTAACAAAGTGACAACACCCTGGCAGGAGAGTACACCAGGGGTAGAACAAGAATTGAGAAAGCTCTGGGGACAAAACTGTTCTTTGAAATGACGAAACGGTGACCGTAAATATAAAAAAGGGAAGAGCCATACCCCTGTGGAACATAATTGAGATCCAGAAATCAAGAGAAGTAATGAAGCTGTCAATACCCTGGTAGGAAAAGGATTGAGAAAGATCAGGGACCAAAACCCCTCATTGCAATTGCGAGACAGTGACAGTCAAATAGAGAAGGGAAGAACCATACCCCTTTAAAGCTAATGTAGATCCAGAAAGTGAGAAATAGAATATATTTGAAAGAACTGTGAAATAACAGTGTATGAAAGGAGAAACACAGGGGAAGAGTCATACCCCTGTAAAGCAGTGCACCACTAGTGTCCTTTTTCTGGAGGTACTGGATAGACCGTGGAAGACCAGAAGAAATCTAGGGGAAGGGAAGACCCCTTTCCTGGTAGACCTTTATTCCTTTTCTTTTCTACACCTTAAAACATTATGTTTGGAACTTTGAAAGAAAGCTACAGGTATATAATTTACCGAAATCCCCAAGTTGCACATTATATTGAGTTTAGCGTGTAAGAGTCAGTTTAGGGTTTTGGACACAGAACAGAGGTTACTCTTTGTTTAACCTCCGTACACATGTTCCTTAGTTTTGTTGAAGCAGGGAAACCCCTCTTAGGATTAGGGATAGATAGGATTTCTCCCAACCCCCTTATTATTTTGTGGTGAATAAGTCTATAACCAACACTTAACATGCCTCGGTGTCGGAGTCTTACTCTTGATCCCTTACAGAGCCCTTTGGGCTTCCCTTTTTATTTTCTGCTATAGGGGGATATTTGTATCCTTTCTATCTTTTCCTATTGTGAGATCATCACACCCCACCTTATGTGGAGTGCTGAGGATCTACGTAGTATCTCCTTTCTCACTACTCCTGTAACGCTTTGATTACAGTGACAAGCTAATCGGAATGGCTGGGTGCAGTGGTGTTATCCTACCTACTTGTTTGCACTGTTTACTCCCAGGCTGTACTTACAGCCATGCTAGTGCGCAAAAAGGTCACAATTGCTTTTATTTATTCACCATTTCTTGTTTGCTTGTCCCTCCCTGTTCCTTCTTCTACCAGGCTGGACGGGGGAGGTCCTGGTTTGACCTTTGTCTTCGGTGGGAATCCTTTGTGAAGCCAACCAAGGCTCCAGTGTGTCTGTGAGGACGGGCGACGAGGGAAGACTCTGAAACTCTGCTGTTCCTTGTCTTCTTGTGTACCTGCCTTGGTCGGAACCAGTTCCAACTAGAGGGGCTTGCTGCCCTGAAAGAATAGCCACCACAGAGTTTGAATGGTGCATGGGTTCCGATTGACTGGGTTCCTGCATAAAAGGCATGGATCCTGAGGTTGAAGACCAGCAGTCCCCTGGTTCAGAAGAATTGACGGGGAAGAGGAGGAGTGATGTCCACAGCCGCTTCCAGATGACCGGAAATGTCTTCTGTGTAATCGCTGCTGTCTGACCCCTTCTTCAAATCGTTAGTAGAACTCCAAAGAGAAGGTCTCTCCCCTTTAAACTGATGGGACCCAATCAGTCTTGAGACAACCTGTATTTCGAGCCATCCCACAGAGCTGTGACCTTCACAGGCTGCAAACCGCTAACACCCTGGGACCTGGAGCCACTGTGCAGTGCGTCGTCTTTCGAAGATCAAATCCTCCCGAAACTTTGGACTCCTTCTGTACCACCAGAGGCATGATTCCACTCCTTGAAGTTCCCTCACCAGAGTGCAGGACCGAGAAAGCGAGATGAATCTACCAGGCAGTAATCGTTCTTCACTGGTGCTTCCCAAAGGGCGCCAAAATAAAAGAATCCTTTGGCTGAAGCCTTCACTCGACTGCTGCTGTGAGATTCACTACAGTGTCCTTTCTTTCGTCTGCCTGACCAAGAATCCGGTGACCGGGTCTGCTGCTGCTGCTGCATTGTGGGGGCCTTGTGCTGTAAACTCTCCTTCACTCCTAAGGTGCTGTGTGACTCTTGGTAGAACTTACATAGATTTGCTTTGCTGCTCCTGTGTTGTTGGAGTGCTGATTCGTGTTTTTAGGAGTTTGCCCATACACGTTCCCCCAGGCCTAACGCTTGTGTGCCTACAGGGATCCTTCTCCGAAGCCCTTATTCCAACCAGAATTGTTACTTTCTATGGAAGACTTCCTGCTCTGGAACTTTTAAACTTTCCACAGCTTGTGCCTTATCTGTTTTGCCCTCCAATCTGACTCTGAGACACTCGGAACTAGATATGGATGGACTTCTAAAGCGTTAGGCATCTGTGAAATAATTGCAAGTATTTACCTGCCTTATTTTGCTTTTGTTTCATCCAATTTGACCTGAAACATATATCCTGAAAGTTATTACAAAAGTTGTATGTACCTTTGAATGGTTGTAGGTCAAAGCATCGAGAAAAAAAAGGGTCGAATGACAAAAGGGTCGAGTCAATTCGACTGAAAAAAGGATCAAATCATTTAAAAAAAAAAATATGTTGGGGTGAAAAACACCCTTTTAAAGCTACACTAGAGCAGAAAAAAAGCTATATTTTAATTACTTTTTTGATCCTTTGGTTTTCAGTCAAATGCACTCAACCCTTTTGCATTCGACCCTTTTGCTTTCGACCATTTAACTGGACACCCCTTTGAATTTTGTACTGCCATTCAAAAAGTATTACAAAGTGGTTTACTGTGAATAATGCGTTGGTTATTTATTGTGTGTTATAGTACTTACTTTTCTGAAGAATTAACTTACCTTGGTGTATATACAAAATAAACCATTATTTGTATATACCTTTAGTGTGTCAGTGTTCCTTTGGGCCTAGTTCTTTGTACTGCCTACAACGCTTTCTCCCTCCTAAGATAAGCCTGGCTGCTCAGCCATTGCTAACAGCAAACCATGTGTGGTTCCGGCCTATACTAAGAGTTGGAGCCCTTTGTCCCAAGTGTGAGTCCAATAATTGGTGGATGCATGGATGCATATATTCTCAGGGTGAATGCATATACCTGTTTTATAGTGTTGGTGTGACAATATCAGACTAGGCATTTGTATCTGCTTAGTGTGTAATCTAAAGGCCTAATGAATCATTGTATATATCTTAGTCCTCAATGTATTAACAAGGAAACTACAGACCACCTACTATCTAACAGAGGTGGAATCGTCAAACCTGTGCCCGGATAGACTATAGAACAATGAAAAAGAGGTTTGTCCTAAAGGTATCTGTTGCAGTGCATCAGGGAACTATTTCTAAATTACAGATAAACAAAGGCAGAGGTACTGATCAATAACAACCCTTTAGTAGTAAAAAAAGGTTGTTTTATTTTATAATCACACTACTATAATATAAATTCATCATACATCATAGCTAAAAATAATGACAATTTCGTTTCCAAAAACACCTTATTCTAGAAAATTCCATAAACACGTAATAAAGTGATACAGTGAACCTTCTTTATACTCCCGTATACAGATTAGGTAACAGAATCACGGTTGTATGGGGCTCAACAAAATGTTAGTGGTCACTTCCTTGGCTCAAAGAAGGGACCATTTTGGGGAGTAAAAAAACTCTCCCAATAAAACACGACTGGCAATTTCTCCCATACTCCACCCAGGCATCCAAATGCTGTGGTGCCCAGGCTTTGTGGAGGGACCGTGGAAAATCCTCTCCTTCGGACCTTGCTTCAAAATGTACACTGTCCCTTCTCTTCATCCTGTAGTGGAGTGTCTTTAGGCACCTTTAAGTACTGCCAACACAGGGAAGGTGTGAAGCTCCTGTGGTTCTATTTCTTGGGTGGAGCTGGCTGCTCTACCCACTCCACGTCTTTTGGGTTTTACAGGGACAGTCGATCTCTTCATTGGGGGGGGGGGACGCATCAGTATATTTTGTCAACCTCTCCAGAAACTAAAACAAAAAGAAAAAAAAAACACAATTAAGAGAAAAGGATATAAAGATCCTTAAAACAGGAATAAAAAAACAAACCAAAAACAAGGTACAACAAAGGGAAAACACAAAGCACAAAGGTTTGCATAGGAAATAAGTGGCAATTAGCAAATTTAGTAGACAAATGTTTTCACTGTGTCCACCTGAATTTTTCTCCAAAGCAATGAGGAATTGTAAGGATTGTCTGCTATCCGTGTGTCTATGTACCAATCACCTCTCGAATTTCATACCGTGCACGTGCCCTTAGGTCAATCCGTTTGCAGAATGTTTGTACCCGTGAATGGGTTAGAAAATAGTCTGTTTTTTCTTAAACCTTTACCAGAAAAGTGCAATTATCAATGGTGTTTGTAGTGTTTACATCCTCCCTTCAAATAAAATAAAGTTATTGGAAGATTAAGATGCAGTTTTTAATTAATTGGGTATATACGTTTTTCTTGTTCCTCCTCTTAGTATCTTCTAAATAATTCGTAACATTATGACTTCTTGATTCACATAGTGTCTTCATATCTTTACTTTTTGGTTAATTTTCTAATACCTTTTATTAGTAAGAAAAGATACCTTCACTAACCGTATCTTCTAACAGGGATTTCTCTGCCTCAAACTAATACTACACATGGGCTGACAGAATGTCCATCAAAATCAAATTCCACTGTCCTGTGTCATAATCTACTTCTATCCCTTACACTACAACTAAAGAATAAGTCACCAGAAGAGTTCCTTCTCCAGGAGAAGGACTCCCTTCTCCTGGTAGTTGGGTAAATGTTCTTTGGTAAAAAGGATGTGGTTCCAACAGACCTTTACAACAGCTAACTTTCGGGACCAGGAGAATGCCCCCCTTCTCCTGGTATTGGTTCACAGCCTCCAATATAGTTCAGACAAAAGTCAGGGAGAATGACTCCCTTCCCGGTCGTCTTTGGATCCAAAAGTTTTTTCAGTTTCCTCAATGTTCAGAACCAGGAGATTGGCTCCCTTTTCCTGGTATTGGCAAATTCCCAAGTCCTACTCGGGTCCTCAGTGGACTTTTCCCTGCCACTGCAATGAGGAAGCTTTCCTCAGATATTTAATATACCTCTATCGGCGTCCCAGACCCTTTTCTGATGGTCAGTGGGCCTGTGCTGCAACTGCTTTGAGGAAATCCTCCTCTGATGCTTGATTCACTTGGCTTAGGGTCCGTGACCATTCTCTGGTGGTCAGTGGGCTTGTTGCTGCCACTGCGACAAGGAAGTTCGCCTCTGATGCTCACTATTTTTATATTCCGTTCCCAGGCCCTTCTCTGGTGGTCAGTGGGTGTATTACTGCCACTGCAACGAGAAAGTTCTCCTCTGTTGCTCACTATTCTTGTATTCGGGTTCCAGACCCTTCTCTGGTTGTCAGTGGGCTTATTACTACTACTGCGACTTGGAAGTTCTTCTCGGATTCTCGATGCACCATTCCAATTAGTCTGACTGCAACTACTGGGTTAGTGAAGAGCCTCTCACCCCGGTGTCTTCCCCCCCCCCCCCCGGGTCTCTCGTACCTCCCATTACCTTTTATTGGGACTTTGGTATGCCACTGAGGCTTCTTGGGACGATGTGCGTCTTGCCGGCTCTTTGGGCTGCTTTTCTCCGCCTCTGCAGCAGCACAGTAGCTCTGCGCTCTCCTGGGCTGCTCGGCTTCTTCCTATGTCACATTTGGATCTGCTCCAGCTGGACCCTTGGAGAACTCCCTCAGCACCTTGCTGGCGTCCTCCGCTCTTCTATTTCTCTGGTCTGCCAACAGGGTTCAAAACTCCATTCCCGCTCACACCGGCTGCCTATCCCGGCTGGGCTTGACGAAGTCTTCACTCCTTCTCTTCTTATGCAATGTTGCCAGTCCTGCGCTGGCGGATTGTCAAAGTCCTTTGTTGTTCTTGATGGATTGATCTTCATGTCTCCTCTGGGCCACCTTGTACCAGTACTAGCACAGTAAGTAATCTCCATGTCTCCTGTGCTCTTCCTCATCCTCGTATTTTCTGTTGTGGTTGTTTCTCATACACTACAGAAATACATGAATCTACTCTCAAGAAAGTTGTTTGGCATGGAGGGGGTTGGGGGGTTAGGGAGTTAGGGAAGGTTGAGGTGCAGAGGTTGGCCAAAGGGCTATACCATAGGTGATAGTTCTTGTCCCCAGAGAGGAGTCCCTCCCCATGGGGTCCTCCCGCATTAACCACCCCCAGGGGTACTATTGGGTGAAGTGGCTCCCCCTGTTGAGAAGTGACAATACCTTGCGAATTATCACAATAGTCATACATGGATGTTGTTCATGGATCTAGATCTCTTATCGGTACCCCCGTCTTGTTCCTGCAGTGCTTTCGTAGTTCTCGATCTGAGTTATTTTTGAAAAACAAAATTCATATTTATAGCTAGTCCTTAGGAGTTCTGTGATTATAATGTGTAATGTATATTTGTCTTTCTCGCGACAGTTGCCCTCTAATCATGCCTTGCTATTCCTCATCACAGTCCCCAACTACCCCGCCTCACTCTTCTTAGTCACAGTACCGAACTTCAGTCTTCCTCCTCATAGCTCCCTGTGTAGCCCCATTTAGCTCTTCCTTGTCACAGTACACCATTAACAATCCCTTCTTATCTAATGTAGACAAAAAAGATAAAATACTTAATAAACGTGATGTTGTGTAGCTCAAGAACAGATATTGTTAACCTACCTGATGTTATATAATTTGTTATCAGAAAAAAAGACCGAATTACAGGTGGTGGGAGGTGCAGTGTAACAAAACCCTTGAAATTCAGTGAAACAACTTTAGTTAATGGACAGTTAACGTAAATAAGTTCAGTCCAACAGAAGCCTTGAAATTCAGTACAAAACCTTAGTTGAGGTGGCGTTAATTTGAAACAATCTGATGCAACGAAATCCTTGAAATCCGGTGAAAGCACTTTAGATGAAGTGACATCAAGGAGCTGATTTAATGCCACAAAACCCCTGGAATTCGGAAAATGCAGAAGCTGTGCCACCTTAACAGATGACCCCTATGCACATTGATGGCACCATGAGTGACATCACTTGTACAGCAGATCACGTGTGCAATAGAGTGAGATGCAACATTTGTAAAGCGTGTTTCTGCATATAAGAGTGGATTCCGCTTGGTTCCTAAAAGAGACTTTCTAGCCTCCTGAAAATACTTTTATTGGGCCTGTGACTTTAAGGGCACCAGGTCCCTTCTTTTATAGATAAGGACAGACTTTTTGTGGCTAGTACGGTTTTGTATGGTGTTTGCTACTTCTTTATTCTAAACCTATTAGTTCTCAAAGTATTGATTTACTTACCTGGTTCTACTTCCTTTATTCACTTTCTGTGCTACACTTAAAGTACTTTGAAATATGTCTATCTGTATTTAAATGTGAAGTGTTAGTACCCTTACCAAAATACTTCAAGTACTACTATTATATATACATAGTATGTATTATAGTAATTGTTTAGTGTGTTACTTACCTGTGGTTTTGCATCAATATGATTTCTTGAGAGGCCCAAATAAATAACTATGTTTATACATACCGCTTAACTTGTATTATTAATAGTGCTTTGTGTGTGCCTAATTGAACGCTTCACCACTCACACACACATTTGCCTATGCCTTGCTGCTTATCCGCACTACCCATATAGTGTTTGTCTAGACCTTAATGTTTGGCCCTGTTCATCAGAATAGGTTTGCCTCTCAATCTGTCTACAGGGCTGATTCTGAAAATCCTTAACACTCCTTGTATTCAGGAATGTTTTGTTTAATTGTTTCCGAATACTCTTTCTTGTGTCTTTAGGTGAACTTTGCCCCTTTTACTCGACAGCGTGTTCCCAGCCGTTTTATGTGCTTGCAGGGTTTATGGCCCCACCATGTACTTTTCACCTGTATTGGATTATTCTGTCTCATGACGTTCATGAGTATCATCTTCCCTGAGACTGAGAGCCTGAGACTATATTCCTAAATTTGCTATTTAAGTTGCCCTTTCCGATGAACGCACAGCTCGCCCTGCGTTCCTCTCTTGCCTTCAGTGCTCTTTTCACCCTCTTTTCTCTGTTCACTCCAAGTGCTAATGGAGAGAAAGAAGCGCAGCAGTAAACGTCTCCTCCACTTTTAAATGCCAAAGCCATGTTTGGGAATGCTAGGCAAGAATTCATTTCTTTTTCAAATAGTTGCAATCCAGAAGTAATCGGGATGATACTTTTATTAAGCTTTCTATATCCTGTCTGACAAAGACCAGTATGTGTCAACTTTATATTTTTTAAAAGGACAGTCAGGCAGTTCCATTCCTAAACTGTAAGTTGTTGCATAATGAATAATTACAGTATTGATACTGTAAAACACTGCATCATCTCCATGCTTTACAGTAAAGTTTAGGTTAGTGTATGTAAATTTCATAGGTAACTATATTTCATTTTGTTGGGGAAGATGCATCATATTGATGAGTGAACACTTTTGAAAATGTACATGATCAAATGTTTTTGATGGCAAACCTAGTTCTGAAACCTGCAGGTTGCATACATCTTGCCACTGGTGCTCAACCCATGAGCGAACCCATACTCCTTGACATTCAATATTATCAGCCTGTTGCTTTATACCAGGTACCCTGAAATGACATTACCACAAACTACAACATTCCATCTAGTTCGCCCAGTTCTGTGGCTGCTACGCAATCCACTCTGCTTAGTCGCTTTCTTTCTTCTTACATAATGAATACACAAAGCGAACTAGATGCTTACGCAAAGAAGTGATCAATAGTTCCATCTAGTCTGTACATCTAAAGATCTACTGCATAACAAAGACTGTAGTTAGCCCCAGAGCTGGCTTTGCTTTACGATTATGATTGTATTATATATTCCCACCTGCTGTAGACAGCTGGGCCAAACCATTTCCCAGCCTTTTCATCTTATCTATTTGTGTCCATTCATGCTGCTAATCCTTTGCATTTTAAAGGCACTCGTCTGTGGCTCGCAGAGTCTTTTCGCCCACTCGCATAGTCACGTAGAGTAAGATCAAAGGTTATTTGTTGAAGTATGATTGGAGTACTTTGACTAATGATTTCCATGGGCAAAAGAGTATGAGCCATCTTCGTCACAAACACAAGACAACGGGCACACTGGCAACCTATTGGAAAATGTTCATTTGCCCGAAAATCAGAAAAGGTTTTGTTAAATTTAGATGGAGCTTCTATGGGACTAGGGAAATACAGAAGCGGTTTAAGCCACAGGGTGTCTTGTGTACCTCCTGTCGTGATGAAGAGTCCATGGAAGCATTCAAACACTTACTCCTTTAATGTGGCTTATTGCGCACTGTTTGCGAGAACGTTTTTGAGAAGCATCTAGGTATAATGAAATCTCTGAACCGTGATTATTTTTGGAAACTGCTTGAGTGATGTGAATAGATCAATTTGTATTGCAATTGTGGGATTTTTAAATTCATCGGAATTTTGTGAAATGTGCGTTAACATATCAGTGCGGAATGACGTGTTAATTGATTCATTTTAGACAGTCTTATGTGTGTAAACAAATGATGGCTTTGTTTATTTCACTTTGCAATGTCTGTTTTTAATAGTTCCGATTGAAAAGTTTTGTTTAGACAATAAACAAAGAAAAATTAAATTGTTGAGTATATTTTATGAAGGGCGAGTAGCATTTGCAAGAAATGTTTTGAAACTTTTATTTCACATTTACTTTGTTTGCAGTAAATGTCAAATAAATGTTTAACTGTGAATGGCTGGCTTCTGGTGGCATCAGTATGCCATATATAAAGTGGGTTTGAAGTAGCATACACCATTTTACAGAAATCGCGTTTTACATTTGTTGTCCTGTTACTATGGGTCCAGTGCGTTTCCCTTAGGTTGAATAGGTAAACTAAGTTACCCGACCTGCAGGTCTAGCTGAAGTTTCAAGAATTTGCAAGGACTCCTCTAATGTCTTATTTCAGCGGTACGCAAAACTGCTGTATTGTTGCTCATTTCATGTCTTGGGTACAAATAAGTTCTTGCAACATCAACAATATTGGTACAAAATTGCTAATCAAATGGGTCTGTTTGCTAATCAAAAACATTTTCATCAGCAAACTCTAAACATTTTTTGAAAACTCATTTATGCCTTGCATCCTATGGTTTTGCCTCCTAGTAAACCATTAATCTTGCAGACATCTACCTTTTATCTAAGCTCCTGTCGTCTTGTCCAACAGTCTACTTGTCTCATCTCTCTCTGTTTTCTCTGCTTGCGCCCAGCCCTGTGTCATTCCCTGGTGTTCTCCCCATCCCTCCCCCCCACTCCTTGCCACGCCCTTCCTCTTCTCTCATCTCCCTACCTACTCGATGGTGCTATGTCTCTCCTATCTTTTCTAACTGCTTCTCTATTGACTATCCTGCTCTCCTCACTAAATCTGGTAGGAAGAAGTTTAAAAAGGACATCCTGGACTCCAACCCAGGCCTCCCTATCGCTGACACCTATTTCAGTACTTTTCCAGGCAAACCCTCACTGGCATCCTCTTACCAATTTCTGCAACCTATCCTTTGCCTCTGGATCTTTCCCCTCCCCCTGAAGAACTCCATTGTGCATTCTCTGCTCAAGAAACCCACAGCTGATCCTTCTTGTCCGGCTAACTATCGCCCAATTTCCATTACTCCCTTTTTGGGTAAACTCCTGGAAAAGCTGCCCATCTCTCAGTTAAACCTTCATTCCAATTCTGTTGGCTCTCTCCATGACCACCAATCTGGCTTCAGAGCTGCCAGAAGCACGGAAACTGCTCTCCTGAACATCCGTGAAGATCTGCTCTCCAACCTTGACTCTAACATTCTCTCTGTCCTTATCCTACTTGATCTCTCCTCTGCCTTCGACACGGTCAACCACACCACCCTGCTCAACCGTCTGTGTCAACCTGGGCATCACTGATCAGCCTCTGGCCTGGCTGACCCCTTTCCTCTCTGATCGACCCTCCCAGGTACAACTTGGGTCCTTCCTTTCATCGATCTCCATCTCTACCTGTGGTGTTCCCCAGGGGTCTAACCTCTCGCCCTGGCTTTTCAACCAATACCTGGCAGCTCTCGCCTACTGCATTTCTCAATTTCTGCTCAATCTTCCAGTGCTATGCTGATGACACTGAACTCATTTTTAGGCTTCCCTCGGCCACCTCCTCTCCCTCCCTCATTTCTGATTGTCTAATTGCCATTCAAAATTGGTGTACTGCCAACGATCTTTGTCTAAATGCCAACAAGACTGAGATCCTCCTCATCGGTACACCTTCACCATCATTTCCCCTTACTCTCTGGCCGGCCTCCCTTGGCCCCCCTTCTACCTCCAACTGCGAGGCCAAGAACCTCGGGGTCATCTTTGACTCCACGCTTTCCTTCTCCACACACATTTCTGACATCTCTAAAAAGTCCCACTTCTTACTCCACCTCCTCAGAGGTACTCTGCCTTTCTTTCCTTCCCCCAGAAGCTCACTGTCTCTCAAGCTCTGGTTCTCTCCAGGTTGGACTACTGTAACAGCCTCTCTACCTGCTTCCACTCTCCGCCCTCTACAACTAATCCAGAACAGGACTGCAAGACTTGTCCTTGGCCTCAAGCCTGGGATCGTTTCTCTCCAGCTCTGAAATCCCTTCATTGGCTCCCAGTGGATGCAAGGATTACATTTAAAACCCTGTGCTTTGTCCACAAGGCTTTCTGGAGCCTGGGTACAAAATACCTTCAACTATCCCTCCGCAAATACCTCCCCTCTCGAGCCCTTCACTCCTCTATCTCTAACTCCCTCAGGGTTAGTCATTTCAAAGAAACGAGCTGGGGGCAGATCTGTCTTCGGCTGGGGCCTCCCTTTGGAACAGCCTACCAGCTACCTTGAAACTTGAAGAGAACCATCCCCAGTTCTGGAAGCAGCTCAAGACCTTCCTCTTTCCTTCCACCTTTGCCCCTCTTCTCCCCTGCCGACCTGTTTTTCTCTCTTGGCACTGTGCACCTGGACACCCTCTGACCTTCGGGCCCACCTACCTGCTCACCCTGCCTCCCTCCTGCACTGCCTCCGGGCTTCCCATTGCACTGGGTTCTGCATCCATACAGTGCCACACACTTCCTCTGCACGTATCAGATATACCATATCTGACTAATCTTGCACTTGCCACTTGCTGGCTGCACTACCACTTTTCATTGCCTGTATTTATTCATTTATTTAACTTATTCTTTTCTCTCCTCTGTTCTGCACTTTAAACTTCTCCCCCTTCCACGCACTTCCCCCTTTTCCCTTCTCCATGCACTTGCGCGTTCTTAATGTCACTGGGCCTAGTAAGATCGTTGTTTTTATTTTTTGTTCTCCCTTGTTCCCCTCCCTTTGCTTGGTTGCGCTCTGAAAAATTAGTGTACGAGCGCGATATAAATGAAATATATCATATATCATCCTCTTTGTCGTTCCCTCGCCTGACCTATGGACTCTACATATGGTCTCTGTGCCCTCTCCTTTCTCCTCTTCTCCCATTAATGGTGGCACACAGTGGGAGGCCCTCCTGGCCTCCTTCCACTCCTCTAAGGTCATCATTAATGTTTACTTGAATGGTACTGTCTTGATCCAAGGCCCTCAAGCCAACCATCTCCTCTTTGATAGATGCTTCCCGCGCCTCATCAATTTCCTTTCTTCTCCTGCTGTCCCCTCTTTCTTCCACGGCTTCCTTGCCTCCCACTGCTGTTTCCTCCTTGGCTACCTTGCCCTCTCCTCCTTCCTCTTCTGCCCCTCGCAGGCTTCCTCTACACCGCTGCAGGGCGTACCTCTAATTTGTACCCCTCCCCGGAAGTCTTTCAAGGACGGCAATCTTCTCCATATTGCCACTCTAAACTCTTGCTCAGCTGTCAAACACTCCTCTGACATCTGCCGCCTCCTGGAGAAACTTGACCTCTATGTCCTCAGTCTCACAGAGACATGGTTCACGTCCAGTTCTGTCACAATCTTTGACACTCTCCTCCCTGATGGCTACAAGATCCTCTCCGTGCCCAGATCCAACCGTTCTGGAGGGGGTGTAGCCCTGATCTTCCCCAAGTGGATTCCTGCCTCTGTCATTCCTATGCAGGCCTACTCCTCTTTTGAATGCCTCGTCTGCAGGCTCTCTCTCTTGGCCATTCCCTTACTGTGGCTACCATCTATCGGCCACCTGATCAGATCTCCGCCTTCCTCTCTGAGTGGGCGGACCTCTCCTCTTCCCTCCTGGTCTCGACCACTCAACTCCTCCTCCTTGGAGACTTCAACATCCACCTGGATGCTTACTGTCCTTCCTCTGGACTCTTTTGCAGCCTCTGGGACTCTCTCTCTCACTCTCTATTCTCCCCTCGTGCACGGCTCACTCTGCAGGGCACACTTTGGATGTTCTGATCTCTTCAGACCTTCCCCTTTCTATCCCTCTCACCACTCCTCTCTCATGGTGTGATAATGTTCTCCTTTCCTCCCAGCTCACCCTCTCTACCCCTCAGGCCAAGCCAACTCCAGCACTGCCACCCACCTTCTCGATTTTCCGACCCATGAAGCCTGAGTCAGTTGAAGCTTTCACTGCTACTTTCACATCCCCCCTCACCCTCCTGGCTGACTCACACCCTGACACAGCCCTTTCCATGCTCCAACCCGGCTATATCTGATACTCTGGAGGCTCTTGCCCCTGTCATGAGGATCCGCTTGAAGGCCAAAGCCAAGTGCAACTCTTGGTATGACTCAGACCTCGTCACCCTTAAACGCAAGTGCAAAGTGGCTGAGAGGAAATGGCGTGCTTCAGGTACATCCTCTGGCAAACTGCCCTGCCGCCTGCTCCAAAGGCAATACCGGCTCTCTGTCCGCACTAAGAAGAGAGCCCACATCCAAACCTGCATCTCCGCAGCATCTAACAACTCGGCCGAACTCTTTAGAATCTGCAAGGAGCTGGCCAATCCTGCTGCAGTCTGTACATCTCCTGTCCATTCCCAGGCTCTTTGCACAGACCCAGCTTCTCATTTCATCTCTAAAACTCAGGACATCCTGTCCTCTCTCTCTTCTCCCTCTCCTCCCTCTACCCCCTGCTCTTCCTCTGGCCCTTCTTTGGCCACCTCTCCTCACTCCTTCTCTTCCTTTCCCCTGTTCTCCCCAGACAAGGTTTCTAGACAAGTCTGATTTATGAAAGTCTCGCCAAAACAGGTTCACCTCAGTTCCTCCAAAACCATCAAGGGACCACATTGACACCCTGGCTCCTGCTCTGGCTGACTACTGCAACCACTGCTTCGTGACTGGAGTCTTCCCTTGTCCCCTGAAGCACTCCCCTCTTCTTAAGAAACCCTTTGCCGACCCCTCCTGCCGGCTAACTATCGCCCAATCTCCATCACTTCTTTCCTGGGAAAACTCCTGGAAAAGCTGGCCATCTCCCAGTTTAATCTTCACACTGAATCTGTTGGTTGTCTCCATGACCATCAGTCGGTCTTCACAGCTGCCAGAAGCATGGAAACTGCTCTACTGAACATCCGTGAAGACCTGCTCTCCAACCTTGAGTCCATCACCCCGTGACCTCATTTTATTTATTTATTTATTGCATTTATTACTCGCCCAAACCCTTGGGTACCACGGCGATGTTACAGACAGCTTGGTTAAAACATTTCTTAGAAATTGCCAATTGGGCGCAGTGCATGTGAATACAAAATAATCATACACAAAGACATTTAATGCAGGGCTTCAGTACAGTGATATTTCCTGAAGCATGGAAGGGGATTTTAGTCTTGGTTAAATAGCCACGTTTTCAGGGATTTCTTGAAGCCTGAGAACGTTTGCTCATTTTTGATGGGGAGGGGAATAGTGTTCCAATATGTGGGGCGAGGTATTGGAAACTACTGCCTCCTGCCTTGGTTGTCTTGTAGCGGGGGATGGCTAGGAGTAGTTGACTGTTAGATCTGAGGGGCCTCTTTGATACTTTATTGGTGATGGCGTGGTTGAGGTAGATGGGGACACAAGAGTGGATGCATTTTGAATGTGACGCACAGGGCTTTGAATGTGACCCTGGCTTTGATGGGGAGCCAGTGATGGTTTCTTCTAATATTTGAGATGTGATCTGACTTCCTTAATCCAAGGGCCGCCCGAAGGGCTTTATTTTGAATAAGCTGTAGTTTGTTTAGATTGGCTTTTGAGGTACCCAGGTAGAGTACGTTGCAGTAGTCGAGCCTGGATAAGATTAAAGCTCTTGCCAGCGTGATACAGTTGGTGGGTGTCAAGAATTGGCGACTGAGAGCAATAAGTTTTGCGGTGTAGGAGGTAGAGGAAGAGAGGGCGTTAATGTGCTTGGTCATGGTGAGGTTGGCATCTAGGTAGACACCTAGTGTTTTTACTTGTTTGAGTACTGATATGTTTGTGCCATCGATGTTGATGGATGAGTAATCAGCATGTAATGCTTCTATTTTGGATTGGGAGCCCACAATGAGAACCTCAGTCTTCTCATCATTGAGACAGAGACTATTTAGTGGCATCCAATTTTGGATTATGGCATATATTTTGTTGATAGTGTCGGTGTCTTGAGTGTAGTCTCCCGATAAAGGGATGAGGATCTGGGTGTCGTCTGCAGTGGAGTTTAGTGTATGCATTGTATAATGTTGGTGCGAGACAGGAACCTTGGGGGACACCAATGGGTACTATGATGGGGTTGGCGGCTTCTTTACCTATGGCGACCCTGGAGGTGCGGTCAGCAAGAAAAGATTTGATCCAGGTAGTAGCTTCGGTGGAGAAGTTGAAGTCTTTCGCTAGTGTGGCGCACAGTTTATTATGGTCTACTAAATCAAACGCTGCGGAGAGATCGAGTAGGAGGAGGATGCAGAGTTTTCCTGAGTCTCTGATGGTATCCATCTGGATTTTAAAGTCAAGGAGTGCCGTTTCTGTGCTATGGTTGGGGCGGAAGCCTGATTGCCTCGTGCCAAGGAGGTGGTTTTGTTCATTTTACTTGAACTCTCTTCTGCCTTTGCTACGGTCAACCATTCCACCCTGCTCACAGGGTCGGATTGGGCCCGTGGCTGTGCCGAAATCGTCCCTGGGGAGTGAGGGCTGGTTTTTGAAAAACAAAATGTGAAGGAAAAAAAACACCTGCATCGGCATAATTCATCAAAGCAAGGGAACACATGTTACCTTGCTTTGATGATTGATTTGCATGCATGATGTGTGCATCAAAAATTATGATGCATGCATCATTCACATGCTGCTGCAGCATGCACAGTTGTTTTCTTTCTACCGTTGTCTCTGTTACGATCATCACAAGACATTCCATCTCGGTGTCCTTGGTCACTTGACAAAATCCTTGTGCCTAAAAGCTTCTGTACGGTGTAGAAATATTTGACCATAGTACATCAAGTGGCCATTGACTTCATTGTGCCACAATGAATGCTTTGTTGTGATGTGTCTATCTTTCCCAACTCCCTGGCGTGCTTTTCAGTATGTTTGCATGTATGAGGTAACCAGTGCTCAGAGTATGGGATGTCCTGTGAGTGCGCTGATTTGCCTATTTTGCCAACCTACGAAGCATGAAAGTAGATGCATGCAGACTTGACATGAGGCCAACTTTGCACCAGACCTGCAGATGAACTTAACTGGTCTGCTGTTAAATCTCAGTTACCAGTTTAACCGTATCCACTACAGAATAATTGCTAATTTTATTATAGCCCATATGATAGCTTATTGGGTTCAGCATTCTCTGCTGCGATGTGTGGGTGATCTGCAGGTTCGAATAACAGCAAGGCCATCTCAGCCTTTCATCCTTCTTAGGTCGATAAATGAGTACCAACACAGGTTGGGTGATATTGTATGCATATTTGTTCTATAAAAAAGAGCTTAAGCGTAAGTGCTATACAATAACATATTATCATTTGGCCTTGGGCGTCTGCTTGCATTCACAGTAATTTAACAATATGGATCTATACACAGATATTATTCATACATATGGTGATCCATTCATGTATGAAATGTATATCAAATTAGTGAAATCATAACCATATTTTTCGTAGTGTACGCAGGGACAATGCTATTTGATGCCACTTCCTGTTTTGTCAAGGGGGGAAAGGTTGTGTTTCATCGCTTCCCTGGATGTTACTTTGGGATGGGGCCAAATGACATCACTTCTGGTGATCTCATTAGAGGTCAAGGGTCGTGAGGAGAGGGTTGGGCTACTTTTTTGAGGCGAGGGGTGGGTGTCCGGGCCTATTTCGTGTTCCAGTCCGACCCTGGCTGCTCAACTTGTGATAACCTGGGTATCACTGATCAGGCCCTGGCTTGGCTGACTTCTTTCCTCTTTTTCCGATTGACTCTCCTAGGTACTACTTGGGGCCCTCCTTTATCTCTACCTGTGGTGTTCCACAGGGGTCTAACCCCTCTCCCTGGCTGTTCAACCAATACCTGGCACTCCTTGCCCACTGCATTGCTGCTCTCTGCCCCAACTTTCAGTGCTATGCGGATGACACTGAACTCATTTTCAGGCTCCCTTCCGCCACCTCTTCTCCTTCTCTCATCTCTGACTGTATTTGCTATCCAGGAGTGGTGTCCCGCCAATGATCTCCTGCTCCCTCCTTTCCTGTCACTCTCTGGCTGGCCTCTCTTGGCCCTCTTCCTGCTCCCGCCTGTGAGGTTAAAAACCTTGGGGTCATCTTCGACTCCACACTTTCCTTCTCCCCTCACATCTGACGTCTCTAAGAAGTCACGCTATCAGCTGCACCTCCTCAGAGGTATTCTTCCTTTCCTCTTCTTCCCCCAGAAGCTCACTGTCTCCAGAGCTCTGATTCTCTCTAGGCTGGACTACTGCAACATCCTCTTTCTCAATCTGCCTTCCTCTACTCTACGCCCTCTGCAACTCATCCAAAACAGGACTGTGAGACTTTTTCTTGGCCTCAAGCCCAGGGATTGTATTTCTCCAGGACTGAAATCTCTGCACTGGCTCCCAGTGGTGTGAGGATTACGTTCAAAACCCTCTGCATTGTCCACAAGGCCTTCTAGGGCTTGGGACCTCAATACCTTCAATTCTCTCTTCCTAAATATCCTCCTTCTCGAGCTCTTCGCTCATCCGCCTCCAAATCCCTCAGTGTCAGATGCTTCTTCAAGCAACAAATTGGTGGTAGATCTTTCTTCTGCTGGGGCCTCCCTCTGGAATAGCCTCCCTGCCTCTCTGAAACTTGAGGAGAACCATCTCCGGTTCCGGAAGCACCTCAAGACGTTCCTCTTTGCTTCTGCTTTCTCTCCTCCCCCCACCTGCTTATCTCCTGGCTGAAACTGAAATTGCACTGGTTACCTGGCTACCCTCTAATCTTGGGCCCAGGTCCCCTCCCCGCCAGTTGCACACCTGCACTGCCCCGCTGGCAACCTTTGCACTCGGTGACTGTTCTGTATCCCTACAGCCCCCTACCACCACTTGACACCTGATGTCTGCACTCAACCTTACGCTTGCCACCAGCTGGCCGCACCTTTTATTTATTGTCTTTAATGTCTTATTTATTTTACTGTTATCCTATGTACTGCATGGCCCCCACCACTCCCCCTGCACTTTTCCTTTCCCCCTTCCCCTGCACTTGCGCGATCTCAATGTCACCTGGCCTAGTAAGATCGTTGTCTGTCTTCCCTCTGTTCCCCCCCCCCCCCCCCGTGCCTGGTCGCGCCTTGAAAACTTTTTGTATAGGCGCGTTATAAATACCATACCATATCATATCATAAACCAGGGAAACCTGCAAAAGGTTAAATGGACCCTCAAAGTTGGCCAAGAGAAGCCCAAAAATAGGGAGAATTCTATCGTCTGAAAACCATTGCAGAATACTAGCATATAAGGTACTCCAAGCTATACATTTGCTAGAAGAGTGCAACATGCTCACCTTGGGATCACGATAATGCTGTATATCATGGGTTCAGTACTCCAGTCTGGTCAGTTTTGCACTTCACCCCCACCAAATCTCACAGGTTGATAAATTGAGTATCTTGTTGTGGGTAATACTGACAGTTATGAAGCGCCCTGAAACTGGATTCCAGGTGAAAATGGCGCTATATACAAAACATCATTTATTTCAAGGCCTCGTTCCTCTGTAAGGCCACTAAACACTTCTGTCTTTTAATGTCCTTATGATGTACTGTTGTGTGTACGTTAATCTTGTACATAAAAATAAGGTAATAACTACAAAATATGCACAGAAGAAAATTAAAGTAACTTTTCAGAATGTTAGAAAAATCACACAAATAGCGATCACACAGTCATTGAAAATGCACACAAATCCAACTGGATTTAGACTCACAGGCCACAGTAGGAAACATTACCCCCAGGTGTGTTAGCCTCAGTTCTCGTAGAAATCAGTGGGGCAGTGTTAACCAATCGAGGGAAGTAAAGCGGCCTGCATACAAGGCCCCACGGATCAGAGGGACCCAAAGAAGATCTCTAATGGTGGAGACGGCCCAACCGATGGATTCCATACACCAAGTTGAACTCGTCATTCCCTAGGATGATGAACTGCAATTGTGAGCCATGAGGTCTCCAGCAGCGACTGCCACGGTTCTTGTCCGAATGCAGAGGAACCTCTTGAGCACGGAATAACTGAACCAAGGCTAGAAGCTGAGTAAAGGGACACCAAAAAAAGTAATCTCAGAACAGCACCAGTTTGAAGCCTGCAGAGGTAGCCTCAGGAGCAGCTGTTAGGGATGTTAGAGTTGTTATCTGGATAGGTAGAGTTCAACACATAAGACTCTCTGTGCTGGGAGACCAGAGCCCCTTCTTCAGCATGAACCCCGGGCCCCTAAAATGATGACTAATCAAGGAAAGTCACGCTGTTGAAGAGACTGCAGTAAACATTGTGCTCGTCAGTTAGCTGGGCAAGATCTGCAAATGAAGTCCCTGACTGTGGATTAAAGAGCCTCGTGATTTCCAGAGGATCCGTTTAAGATTAGGTGAAAAAATGGCAACTCTGCGACTTTAGATCAGAGGTGGCGCAATAGTGACTCTAGCCAGGGCCCAGGTCATGTTAATAATAAAGTGAACCAGGGCACCCAACTGGATGCCTCTCTGCCCGATGGATGTTCTCAGGGTCCCATTACACTGTTTGGTCATCGAATGAAGGGTCCAGTAGAGGCAACAGCCACGCTGGTATGCCAGAAGGATGCTGTACCCAGGTTCTGGAGTGAAGCAGTGCTCGCAATCCCTAGTAGTTTGGTCAACACTAAATGGCTGTTAGAACACTGGATCCAGCTCTTCCCACTGCATCAAGGGAAATTACCTCTGCACAAGGTGTTCCTTCTGGTCATCAGAGAGGCAAAGCTTCACAATTGGGTTTCTTGGTGTCCAAACTATTGTGGTGCAGAGCTTTAATATCATTCTCGGATCAGTCATCTCTCTGGATGCCTCAAGATCAAATCCCTGCAGATGAGAAGCATTGGTGCACTGCATCTGCTTTATTGCCTAAACCAAATGTTTGAGAATGGCTCAGCCCTCCAATCAGACACTCTTTTAGCATTCAGACATGTTATGGAGAATTTTCATTCCTTTACCAATTCCCTTAGAGACCCCCAGCTCTTTTGCTGGACTCGGGGCTTTTCATTTTTACTCCTGAGTGAGTGGGACCTTTTTGCCACTCACTCATGTGTTTTCCTGTCTATGATTTTCTATATTCCTTACTGTTTTATGGAGTCTGGTAAACTCCATCTGCTTTTGCATTGTGACACACAGCACTTCTGTGCAGTGCCACTGAGAAGTCCATTGGCCTTCTCTTAATGTTTAGCTACATTTCTTGGAGGAACTACTTTTCCCAAGAATAGTAAGATGACCCCTGTCTTACTTACCTTTAGTTCATGGGTCCAGCACACATGTGGAGTGCTGAGGGTTTACATAGTAATTCCTTTTTACCCATTCTTCATGTAACATTTTGTCACACTAACTCACTTGAATGGCTGGTGGCAATGGTTTCTTTTGTTACTACCTAGTTACATGTATCTGCAGGCTGATACCTCGACTGCAGTGCTGCACCCAAGGGTGACCATTTTCTCAAAATGGCATCTGTCTTCTTTTTTCACCATTTCTTGTTATTTAGTTTCTTCTGGGCTTTTACTCTATTGTTTGCATCAGGTTTGAGTCCTTTGTGTGTTCTGCCTTTGGCAGGCTTCTCTCCTGAAGCCTGCCCAGGCTCCAGTGTGTCTGGAAAGGAAGGAAGTGAGGGAAGGTCCCAAACCCTCACTGTCCTTTGTCTCTAGGTGTGCCTGAGTGAAACCAGTTCCAATTGGCCGGCTGGCTGTCCTGGAGGACAACCACCCTGCTGTGTGATTGACAGCCTAGGGCTGTGAATGAATGGGAACTTGCATAGAAAGCAAGGCTTTTCGGACTAAGAGCAGAGTCGACCACTGGAGTACAGCATCCGAATCTGAAGGCGAGAGAAGACGCCAGCAGCACCCTCCTGGAACGCGCGTGCCTGGTGAAGCCCTGCAGCTGTGCTCACCGCGTTTACAAATTGACAGGGAAGCCACATAAAGGCAGACTTCCTCCCTTAGGCTGGTGGGACCAACTAGCCTCCAGACAAACTCCTATTTTGGCGCAACCCCTGACTTGTTACGACTTTCCAAGGTTTCAGAAGCCCCATACCCGGGGTACCTCGACCACCTCTGAGTGCATTGTCTTCCGAAGTCCGAATCCGGCCAGATCTTAGTGGGCATCTAGAGGACACTACAGAAGCAAGAAATCCACGTCCAGAGTCCCCACGCCAGAGAACAGGAACGAGGGATCAAGGAAATCCTAACCAGAGCTTTTAGCTCTTCTTTGGCGCTGAGAATTAGGTGCCAATCCCACAAAGAGCCGCTGAATCGATGGAAATCCATTGCTGCCGAGTCCCTCTCTTGAGTGCTGCCGCAGGAGCTGCCAAACGTCACCACGACCAAGGACCAGGAATAAGGGTCTGCTGCATTGCATCGTGAAGGCGCCAGGCTGGAACAACTTCATTTCAAAGGTACTGTGGGGATTGAGGTACATTATCCTTTTGACATCGGGCATGCTTCCTATCTTTGGGAGTGACGTTTAACCCTACACTAAGTTGACCTCAACTTACCTGCATTGGCCTTACAGCTTGTGCTTTCTAAAGGTGACTCCTCTTGAGTTGCTGTGATTTCTCTTTTTAACACTGACTATTTAAGAACATTTGTCTAGAAGAAGAGCATCAGAAGTTTGACTTTGGCTGTCCTGGCTCCCTACAGGCCTCCTTTGGAACCTTTTGGCTTTCACAGTGCTTGTTCCTTTACAGGTTTTAAATGTTGAACACTTTAATGCTGGGATAACAGACTGCCTGCATCCCTTTGGGAGAATCTAACTGTTCTTATAACCTATCAGTTTGTTCCAATCTAATCCTAACCTCTCCTTCCTTGAAAACTCAATATTGCAAAGGTGATACTATATAAATGCTATACTGACCTCAAATGATGTCACCTCTGGGTGCTGGAACATGTGTAACATATGAACAAATTACTTGCCTGCTTTATTGTTCACTGTTTGAATTGAATCCCAACTTGGGATTAATGTTACAGGTAATTAGCGCTTTTTAAAGAATGCTTTAAATATCTTTGTGTATAAATACATTATTTTATAACTAAGTGTGTAAGTGTTTACTTGGATACCTGTATTTACTGATTTCATTTACAGCTGTACAGCTCACATTGCTCCTCTTTAGATAAGACTGGCTGCTTAGTCACACTACCAACTTGTGTAGTACAGGCCTATATTAAAAGGTGGGTTCCTACTACCAAGATATAAGTCTTGTGTAGTTACACACCAGTTGGACTGCACTAATTCTTACCTAACAAGACATCTGACTTTAAGCAAAACCGTGCTGACAACCACACTGAAACATTCCATGGCTTCTTCAAACTCTGAGAATATGGCATCCCAGAATGCCCCTTGCCACTCAGAGCACCCACAGACATACTGACCGTCCTTTAAGAGATCCTGGCAAGAGATCAGGTCAGGAGCTGACCCTATGTGGTAATTCCGTTCTTCACCCAATGTCACAAAGGCAACACAGTCGCCTTGCATATGGATTTACAAACGCCTAGAGAGCCTCTATGAAGGAACATTCCTAGGAGCCAAAATGCCTACAACTCATGCTGTTGCTATTTTCAAGTACAGAGCCACCAACCAGTACAACTGTCAGGATCAGAATAAAGACTGGGAAACTAAGGGCCCCCTTGGTGGTAGCTCCCACCTTTAGGCACTGCAAGGGCCCATAAAGTGTGTTAAGGAGATTTATCATATTTATTCCAAATCCACTCTACCTGTGGGACTCCCAGCCCTTTGGACTCTTGGATCTTTTTGTCTGCTCTTCTGAATGAGGGGAGCCTTTTTCCCTGTATTCATTCTTTTTGCTGTGACCATGGGAACCCTGTTTGTTATATTTTCACTTTATTTTATGGTGTCATTTATCTCCATATTTTCTAAGGCATCTGTGATTCCTTTTTTACAGCACACAGCACCTTTTGTGTAGTGTTGCTGGGAGCCTTTTGGGCTTTAATTGTATATTCTTTTTTTTCCTTGAGAGAACCACTGTGCCCAAGGATAGAGAGAAACTTTTGATCCCCCTTACCTTTTCCTTTGTGAGATCGGCACACACCACTTTATGTGGAGTGCTGAGTGGTTACATAGTTGCATACCCTTTCTCACTGCTCCTGTAACATTTCTGTTACAGTGACAAGCATACCTGAATGGCTGCTGGGAGTAGACGTGTTTGTGTATTTTTCCTACGCTGACGGTACCCACAGCCACGGTAATGCACAGTAGAGTCAATTACCCAAAATAGTGTCCCCCTTTTTTGCCATCTCTTGTGTCCTTGTCCTTTCTTGGTCCTTCTGTCTTTCTGGGTGGGGGAGGTCATGGTTTGACTTTTGCAGTTGTCAGGAATCCTTTGTGAAGCCTGCTGAGGCTCTAGTGCGTCTGTGAGCACAGGAAGCAGGAGAGGAGTCCGAAACACTGCTGTGCTTTGTCTTCTGGAATGCCTGCCTGGACCCAGTTCCTAACTGGGAGACTGGCGGTCCTAATACAACAGCCACCCACCAGAGTTTGAATGTTGCATGACTGTTGATTGGCTGGGTTCCTGGATAAAAGTCGAGGATACTGAGGCAAAAGACAAGTCGATCACTGGAACAGAGGAATTGAAGATGACCAGAGATGCCTGCAGCACCTTCTAGCAACCGGAGAAGCCAGCTGAAGTGATCGCTGCTATCCTGACCCTGTTTTCGTATCGACAGGGAAGCTCTGACGAGGACGACTTCCTCTCTTGGGCTGGTGGGCATAATCGGGCCTAAGGCGACCCACAATGTGAGCCATTCCACGACATGCTGCGACCTTCCTGGGCTGAAGACTGCCAATACCCTGCGACCATCCTGCAGTGCATCGTCTTCCTGTGAACAAATTCTCCTGAAACTTTGGTGGATTCCTTGCGGACCTCCAGAGGCGAGATCCCCCTCCTCAATGTCCCCTCGCCAGAGTGCAGGACCGGGCAAGCAAGGTTTATCTTTCGGACGAGAACTGTTCTTTGTTGGAGTCCGTGAAAAGAGCCAAAACCACAGGCCTGCGTGGGAGCAGGAAGCAGCCTGCTGGGAATCTCCTCTCTCGACTGCTGCTGCGAAATCCCTTCTGGAGTCCCACCTTTCGTCACCTCGACGAAGGAACAGGAGACCGCGTCCATCGCTGCTGCATCGTGGAGGCATCCAGCTGCAACTTCGTCACTCCTAAGGTACTGTGGGGCTCAAAGTAGTACTCACTTAGAGTCTTTCTGTCGCTCCTTTGTTGCTGGAGTGCTGTTCCGGTGTTTGCCTATGCACGTTCGACCAGGCGTAATGCTTGTGTGCATACAGGGAGCCTTTCCCGAGGTCCCTGAACTCTTTCTGACCACCAAAAGCGTTATAATTGCTTATTAATTCTTTGGAACGTTGCATTTTCTACAGCTGTGTCTTATCTGCTTTCCCTCAAATCTGACTTTGAAGAACTCATACCTAGATAGAGATGGACTGCTAAAGCCATAAGGGCTCTGAAAAGTAATATGTTTTGAAAAGTACTGACCTGCTATTGTTGGTGATGTTAATCATTTTTATTCCTATAACAGAATATTTTTAGTTTCTAGAACAGTGATTTTCACTTACCTGTGAAGTACATTCATCAATAATTCTTTGACATTGTGGTTTATTCACCCAAAGTATTGAAATGGTTTTCTATTGTGTTTATTAGCTTTGAAATTGTACTTCTGTATCTGAAGATTTTCCTTTACCTTTTATATATAATCTACATAATTATTTTGATATAACTACAAGTGTATATGTGTTTCTTTGGGCCTATGTATTTACAAGTTCTTTTTACTTACCTACAGCTCACATCTCCCTCCTAAAATAAGCCTGGCTGCTCTGCCATACTACCAGAACCTTGAGTAGTACAGACTTATACTAGAAGTTGGGGCTCTCAATACCAAGGGAATAGTTTTACAAGTGGACTTTAGGAAAACTGCCCTAACAAAGAACAAAGGGCCACAAACGTTAAGGTTTGCATCCCAGTGAGATCTGGATGGAACTTGCTGGAGAGAAGTTGCCAGAAACTCGCAGAAAATAAGAATAAAACATGGGGAACTCAGAGTGGGGATTCAAATTGACTTTCACCTTTAGACCAGACACTGGAACAGGCCATGCCTTTGATGCCTGAGCAGATTGCAGAATCACACACTTTATTTTTATTTTTACTGCTCCCTTTTCACATCAAGTTGTTCTGATATCTGTTTCGTTTTCCTTTCAGGGCACTATGGTGCTTTCCTGCAGGAGGAGTGGGATCTCCTGGAGAAAATGAGTGAGTGTTGCACGGTCTCCCTGCACTGCGGCATCAGCGTCTGCACATTTAGCTGATGCTAGTTCCTCATGGACTCCTCCCGTTTCTTTCCTAGTTGTGCTGGCACATGAGAAGCTGTCCGTTCCCATCACCTGCAAGATCCGCGTCTTCCCAGAAATAGAAAAAACTGTGAAATATGCACAATTGTTGGAGAAGGCTGGTTGCCAGGTAAGGAGACCCTTCAATGTGCATCTGGATACTGTGGCTTTGCTTCCTTTCCCCAGATAACCGTAAAGCAGTCCTTTCCACCCGTTGCACTTATCCCTGTCAGAAAATGAGGTCTCACTGTGTGGCTCCAGGTAAAATGACTGTGCTTCCTATCATTGTGCTATCTGATTCGAGGTAAGGAGCTTCTTCATGCTACCATTTGTGCTCTCTCCTTGTGTGCTGTGTGAGAAATCTGAGGGCGTCTTACTTCTTTCTCGGACATATCCTCTTCTCAGACCTGGGAAAGGCCAAATCTACCGGATCTTTTCCCAGGGGTTGTCTACATGAGGGATGACTACATGGGGGGAGGCAAACTAGGGGTAGGGAGTGAGGTGTCCAAGAATGGGTCGTGGCATCCCCCTTTTTCCCGTTCTAGTGAACCCCCCCATTCTCCAAGCCTTTAGAGGCTATTGCCAGTCCTTTGCCCATTTCCCCAGTAAAACATCCTTCTAAAACATACCGCATTGGTACTGAGACTAACTTCCCAAAAGGCCCACATTTAACCCCTGGGATAAAATGTAGAACTTATCAGAATACACCCACTGTCACACATTCACAGTACTTAGAGACTGGGACAAGGAAGAGGCGACTAGAAGTAGTGCACACTAACCGGTAATTTCCTCACTCTGGTACTGAGACGAGGAAAAGGCCTGAGGACAGTTGTGAAGGTCAGGCATGTCCCAATAACTATGATCTGGCAATCAGAGGTGGAACGTGCAGATTATTGGCCGGTGAAAAGAACGCTGACTACTGCAGAGAAGCCAGAAAGACCCCAAGGCCAGACAGGGTCAGGAACTGTGCAGAGCCCTATGCTGTATGTTCCCCGTTGGAAGTGGGGACCACAGAGACTTCCCCAACGCCACTGACTGCTGCAGGAAGGCCTGGAGGATGCAGGTGCTACTTGCTGGAGCTCCTAGAGAGAGAGCAGCATATGTGAACCTGAGAGTGAAACCAGAGCCCCCGTAGGAGCGGCCGCACAACAGTGAGTGACAGGGAAGGATCACCCAGGTCGGGGCGCTCCAGGGGCATGGTGTGGCTGAAGGCGGATGCCGGTCAAGTAAAAGTGTATGTAAGGAGACCTAATGCGAAATATTGAATACCGAACAAGTTGCCAAGCAAGTAATGTATTTCTTTAATGCTGAACTGAGGAAAAGATATGAAAATATTGCACAAATTAAAATGAAACGTGATGTGTATTTGTGAACGAGGTGAATTGAAAGAGACTGCATTTGCAAAAAAAGTGAAACAAACAAGTAAAAAGCAAAACACTATTGGATGATGTGAAAACAAGGTGGTAGCCAGAAGAAATACCACGAAGAAAAGTGTGAGTCACATGTTGGTAAAGGCAAGGCGCCGTTAAAGTAAACCAGAAGCTTATATGGACTTATGACACAGATACAAAAAGGAAACTTGTGTGTTGTCAAAGTCCTATGAGAAAGAATGAACTGTTGTCAAGTGCCAAGAGTTATCGGTTTTGTTACCTGTGATGGGTGGCCTGTGTGGTCCGATAAATGCGCCTACACCGAGGAACCCTTACTTGGAGGAAACCAAGGAAAGTCAAGAGGCTGATTAAGCAAGTGACAGAAACAAAAAGCAAACTAAGCAAGTTGACTTGACTGTGAATCTGAAACCAGAAGAACTGTCTTGAACTTTGGGAAGGGAGTAAAGAGCAAGCCAGAAGCCAGAAGCTGGAAGAAGCTCAGAACACTGTTTCTTTGGTGACTAACATCCCTACACATTGTTTAGCTTTTAGTTGTGAGGGCAAGAATAGGTTTTGGTCACATCCAGATTTTTAAGTTGAACTTACTGATTCAGACTATTTAGGTAGGGAAATCCCACCTTAGTATAGGGCAAGTTAGGCCCTCAACCATCCTGACAATTGAGTTAATAAAGAACTTTTGTTTGAACTTTGAATCTGTTGTCTGTGTCTTGCTTCATGATACATTCACAGCTGCCAGGCACTATGTTCTTCTCAATGCAACAGAGCAGTGAGCAGCCCTTTTGAAAATCTTGACTAGTAGCCTTTTATTTCTACATTTAATGCAGTTGTTGTAAGGCTCAGTCTGACTCTGATATATCTCTGCTAAAGGAGCGTGTGCTGCAAGCAGTGGTTTTAGTTTTGGGTATTGTTTTTTATCCTAGTTGCTGACTGTCCATGGACGCACCAAGGAGCAGAAAGGACCCATGACTGGTGTGGCATCCTGGGATCACATAAAAGCTGTCAGGCAAGTAGGCATCAGAGCTGTCTATACTAACGAGTACTACCCATAGTCGCAAGAAGCCCACTGCTACGAATGCCTGCACACACTCTAGTTCAGATGCATAAGTGTGCACCCACCTGCACGATCCATGACATTGCTACAAATATTCAAACCTACTCAATGTATACCGGTGTGCACATGAATACCAGCCCAGGGCTCCATCCTGCCTGTTACTCCATCCTAAATGTGTTTGTGATCAGATGGGGAAAAGGGTCAATAGCTGTAGTAGTCAGATAACACTTCTTTATTTTCCAAGACTTCTGAAAGTCGGTAAACAGTCTATTTTACTTCTTTCTCCAGCATGGGGTCTGGCATGGATTCACATGCTCATGAATATTCCCCGTCGTCAGGCTGGGAATCCTCGGTAAAGAAAAAACCAGTATCAGTTTCGTTTCTGATCTGTCTTTCGTAGTAATAACCAATCACTGGTCTCTGCGTCATACTGACCACAGCCAATGACTGCCCTCTACCTAAGCACCGCCTCTGGCAGCCATCTTCAGATTTTTACCGCACGTTCATGTGTTGGGATCCTCGTGCTATTGCTCTCGAGCGTTGGTGCTTTTTTTCGCGCTTTTTCACAAAAAACTTCGATTCTTTCGGTCAAAAGAGCCTCAAGCTCCACCGATCCTACATCCGATCAACGGGGACCCGTGTCGGATTCATCTGTGCCCCTCAAGGGTGAAGATTTCGTCGAGCTACGCTTCGGAGGACTCCAGAAGCTTCTCAGGCCCGGTCTCGGAGATGGCCCAGGAGAAGGGAAGCTCGACGCCCGGAAAGCTGTTCAGGGTCTGCCCTGGATGCCAGCTGCAGAACGTCTTCAAGGAGGACGAACACTCTTTCTGCCTTTACTGCCTTCATGAGGACAAGACGCACGTGGAGAAGGACTGTGCGTTTTGCGGCAACATGTCGGAACGGACCATGAAGGACCGCCATCAACGTCTCGCCAACTGGCTGGAGGGTAAGAGCCCGTCTGGCGAGAAGAAGAAGAAATCCGAGCGGTCTTCTAAGACCTTTGAGGGCGCCCGGCGACGGGGGCCCAACATAAGGCCAAGCACCGCGAGTCCGCTGGCACCGGGAGCGCCGAACGGTCGGGCTCTACGGGCGCCAGGCAGGGCGCACCCTCCCCGGCACCATCAACCACGAGCCAACGCTCTGGGTCGGGTAAGAGGAAGGCCGAGCACCCGGCGAAGCTCCTGGAGAGGCCCCGGTCGAGCTCTAAGGCAGAGGAGGAGCGTGGCAGTGCCCCCTCCCTCAAGGATAAGGCGGTGAGCGCACCTAAGGTGGTGAAGGCCTTGATCCATCCGACCAAGCCCTCTGTCGAAACGGTCGCGGCGGCCCTGGCTCAGCCTGTGGTGGCTACACCAGTGGTGGCGACCTCAGGGCCCAGAATCTCCCTGCCTCCTCGGAGGGAGTCTTCCTTTGTGCCTATCGATAGGACCCCCGTGAAACCCTCCGTGGGGAAGAAGAAGGGGGGGCAGGGCGTCGTCGTAGATTCGGCATCAACCTCAGAAGAGGAGCTGATCGAGGTCTTAAGCCACGGCCTAGGCGTGGAAGAAGGCCAGCCCGTCGGAATGGACCCCGACGCAGGTGACGACGACGACATCGTCGAGGATACCGACGGGGCCCCTGCTCGCCCGTCGGATTCCCCTCTGCCAGCGCCGCAAGACAACTCGGCGGCCATTTTGTTGGCCATACAGTCCTTATGCTCCGAGATAAGGACGAGGCTACCGTTACCGACGGAGGAACCTCTCCCGTCGGGGGATCCAGAACCGGGACCTTCTGGTGTTCCCCCTACCAAGAAAAGAAGGATCCATCCACCACCTCCTTTTAAACCGTCGCGCCCCGTCCAGCCCTCCTCCCCGTCCACCCGAGGGGATGATACGGGGACTGACACGGCAGCGACGGGTACGGACGACGAGGCATACGACGAGGATTTTCCGTCGTCGCCTCCCACCAGGGCTTCTCCGCCCGACGAGATCGGATCTTTCCACTCCATGATCTCCAGGGCTTCCGAGCTTTTCCAACTCTGCCCTGAGGAGAAGAAAAAGGAAGGCTTCCTTTATCAGCGGCGCGAGGCCAAGAGGAAGACGGTCCTCGCAGTGCCTCTGTTGGACGACATTTGGGATGAGGGCCTTTCCCTCCTCAAGAACCCTTCCACGACGCCAGCTAGAAGAGACCGGTACGAGAAAAAGTACCGGGTCCCGGACACGGCCCCCCTATGCCTCCGGGCGCAGCCTACCCCGGACTCCGTCGTCTCCGCGGCAGCCAGGAAGAAAGCGGGGGGGGGGGGTGCGGCCTCCACATCGACTTCCCCGCCGGACGGCGAGGGAAAGAAATTGGATGCTATGGGACGTAGAGTCATCTCGTCGGCAGCGACGACGATTAAAGCGGCCAACGCCTTGGCTATCGTGGCCCGCTACGACAGGGAGCTCTGGTACAAGATAGCTCCCCTGCTGGATTTTCTGCCGGACGACAAGAGGGCGGAGGCCCTTGAGATCCTGCAGGAAGGTGAGGTGGCGTCGGACCACGCCATCACCGTGGCGACGGACATCGCCGACACTGGGTTCCGCCAGCTGGCCAACGGCGTTTGCCTTCGACGTCGTGGATGGCTCAAAGCTACGGACTTTCGGCAGGACGTCCAGACCAGAGTCCTGGACATGCCCTTCGACGGGAACAACCTGTTTGGGAAGACAGTGGACGATTCCCTTCAGGCCATCAAGGCGGATACTGAGACGGCCAGGGCCCTTGGAGTCCTGCAGCAACGACGAACGCCCTTTCGGAGCGGCGGAGGCAAGGGCGCCTCCAAAGGTTCCGGCGGCGGTTTCGCTTCCTACCGTCAAGCGGCCCGCTCGTCGTCGCAAGAGGCCTACAGAGGACGAGGCAAGTCTAGCGGACCCCGCCGTCGTCGCCAAGGAGGTCAAGGCGGCAAGGCCGCGTCCAAGCAGGATTGAACCGGCCGTGGGGTCGGGCCCCCACCGGAGCACCCCGGTGGGAGGCCGGCTGGCGGGCTTCGTCAGCGTGTGGGAGTCCATCTCCACCGACCGTTGGGTGCTGGACGCCCTGGCCCGGGGCCACGCGCTCGAGTTTCAAAGGAGGTGCCCGCGCGTCCCCCCCGTGGCCAGGAAAGAACTTCACGTCCCTCAACTTCTCCTGGAGGTAAAGGCGATGCTCAGAAAGGGCGCCATCGAACTCGTCCCAAAGAGGCTTCGGGGCTCCGGAGTCTACTCGCGATACTTCCTCGTGAAGAAGAAGACGGGAGGATGGCGCCCCATCCTAGACCTGCGACGTCTGAACAAGTTCATCAAGGCGCAGAAGTTCCGGATGGTCACCCTCCAGCACGTCCTGGGTCAGCTGGAGGAAGGAGACTTCCTATCGTCGTTGGATTTGGAGGATGCCTACTTCCACATTCCCATCCTAAAGGGGCACCGAAAATTCCTCAGATTCGTGGTCCAAGGGCGTCATTACCAGTTCAAAGCCCTTCCCTTCGGACTACGGTCGGCACCCAGGGTATTCACCAAGTGCCTCGCACCGGTGGCGGCGCAGCTGCGCCGCGAGGGGATTCACGTCTACCCCTACCTGGACGACTGGCTCATCCGCGCCAAGACGAGGGAGCTCGCCGTGGTCCACACGGCAAGGACCGTCCAACTCCTCACGGACCTGGGATTCTCCGTGAACTACGCCAAATCCCACCTGGTGCCCGCGCAAGTCGCACTGTTTCTGGGAGCGAGGCTCGACACAGTGTCCCTTCTGGCCTCCCCGTCGGAGGAGAGGACCAGGACCATCTTGGGCAAGGTGCAACGGATGTTGGTGGCCGACGCGGCCAAGGTGAGGTCCATCAAGTCCCTCCTCGGGATGATGTCTTCCTGCATCTACCTCATTCCCATGTGCAGGCTACGGATGCGCCCGTTGCAAGAATTCCTGGATGCGCGCTGGATCCAGACGACGGGCAGCTTCGAGGAAAGGATCAAGCTCGACGAGAGTTTCCGACGAGCGATACGGTGGTGGGGCACCCGTGCGCATCTGACGGCGGGCATGGACTTCCAGACCCCAGCCCACCAGGAGACTGTGACCACGGATGCCTCCCTGGAAGGGTGGGGAGCGCACACCGAAAATCTGCACGCAAGAGGACTCTGGCTCCCGACGGAGAAGTCCCTGCATATCAACGTCCTGGAGCTCCGTGCAGTGTTTTGGGCCCTCAGGTCCTTCCTTCCGTCCCTCAAGGGCAAGGTGGTGAGGATCTTCACCGACAACACCACCACCATGTTTTACATCAGGAAACAGGGCGGAACCAGGTCCCCAGCGCTGTCCAAGGAGGCGCAGGACCTGTGGCATTGGGCCGTCGCCCAAGGGATTTTTCTGGTGCCGTTTCATCTGGCAGGGATAAAAAACACCATCGCCGACTCACTCAGCAGGGAGCTGCGCTCGTGCCACGAGTGGGAACTACGGCAGGATCTGGTGGATCGCCTCTTCCGACGGTGGGGCACACCCCAGATCGACCTGTTCGCGACGGCGACGAACACCAAGTGCCGGAGGTTCGCCAGCAGGTTTCCCCAGACGAGGAGCATGGGCGATGCTTTCTCGTTCCCCTGGGAGGGCCTGTTCCTCTACGCGTTCCCTCCCTTGCCTCTGCTAATCCGGCTCGTCAACCAGCTCAAGAGGTCACGGTGCAGGATGATCCTCGTCGCACCTGCGTGGCCGAGGCAGATATGGTTCCCGGACCTTTTGGACTTGTCAGCGTCCCCGCCGATCAAGCTGCCGGCGGACGCGGATCTACTCTCCAGGGAAGGAGGCGCCATCCTCCACCACGACCCGAAGTCGCTGAACTTGCAGGCCTGGCAGCGCTAGAGTTTGGAGGATACGACATACCGGCCGATTGCAGAGAGGTTCTTGCAAAGGCCAGGGCCTCCTCGACTCTTAAATGCTACGGACACAAATGGAAGAGGTTCTCTGTCTGGTGACACGCACAGAAGATTAACCCTCTACGGATTACGGCTCCCCAAGTACTGCCGTACCTGCTGACGCTGGCCAAAGCTGGTCTGGCACACGCGTCCATCAAGATCCATCTTGCTGCGATCTCCCGGTACACCAGAACCACGGGGCGGACGTCCTTGTGGTCTCATCGTCTGGTGAAGGAGTTCATGAAGGGACTGTTCAGATCGTTCCCGCCGGTGAAGGCTCCGGCCCCGGCGTGGGAGCTCAACGTGGTGCTGACCAAGCTCATGGGACCTCCGTTCGAGCCTCTGCACTCAACCCCGTTGAAGTTTCTATCGTGGAAAACAGCTTTTCTTGTGGCCATCACCTCCGCACGACGAGTGGGAGAGATCCAGGCCCTTTCCTGCAAGGCTCCGTACTTGACTTTCCACGACACGAGGGTAGTGCTCAGGACGCACCCCTCCTTCATGCCCAAAGTGCCGTCGGACTTCCATCTCAACGAACCCTTGGTGTTGCCTGTGTTCTTCCCGTCGCCTTCGTCGCCGGCTGAGAGGACTTTGCACTCGCTGGATGTGGCTAGAGCGCTGAAGTTCTACGTAGACCGCACAAAGTGTTTTCGGAAGACGTCATAACTCTTTGTGAACTTTGGACCTGTCAATCAGGGGAAGGCTCTCTCGAAGGCTTCCATTTCCAGATGGCTCTCCGGCTGTATCATGTACTGTCACCGGTTGGCAAACCGACCGCTGCCTGGCCGTCCGAGAGCCCATTCCACCAGAGCGATCGCAGCTACCACGGCGTTCCTATCTGGTGTGCCCCTGCTGGACATATGCAGGGCTGCTACGTGGAGGTCGACGCACACCTTCACGAAATTATACTGCGTCGACCGGGATTCCAGGGAGGAGTCCAGGGTCGGCCAAGCAGTGCTGCGCAACCTGTTCGCCTGAGGTGAGCCTGGTGAGGAGGTAAGATGCTTAATGTTGAGTTGATGTGATGCTTAATGTTGAGCCTTTGCCACCTCCCGTGGTTGTGCATGTGTGTACTGCTATGTATTCTTTATTCATGAGCATGTGAATCCATGCCAGACCCCATGCTGGAGAAGGAACAAGTTACTTACCTGTAACTGTTGTTCTCCAGCATGGGTCTGGCATGGATTCACATGCGAACCCTCCCGCCTACCCCTCTGCGGCTCTTCACTTGGTCATACTGCCACTTCACGTGCTTCCAAATCTGAAGATGGCTGCCAGAGGCGGTGCTTAGGTAGAGGGCAGTCATTGGCTGTGGTCAGTATGACGCAGAGACCAGTGATTGGTTATTACTACGAAAGACAGATCAGAAACGAAACTGATACTGGTTTTTTCTTTACCGAGGATTCCCAGCCTGACGACGGGGAATATTCATGAGCATGTGAATCCATGCCAGACCCATGCTGGAGAACAACAGTTACAGGTAAGTAACTTGTTCCTTCTTCCTTCAGAAAGGCTGTCCGTCAGTTTCTCCTTGTCGTTGCAGACCTGTTAGATGGAGCCCCAAATCCTTTCGCCTGTGACTTCTTTGGGTTAATTCAGCCCTCACAGGCTTTACTTTCTCAATAAGCCCAAGACTGTCTCTGCAGGCTGCTCTTCTTCCGTCCACAATTCCTGTAGCAAAAGCAATAGGAACAGCATTGGTACTGGGGTCTCGGGATCTTTAAATCCCCCACCCCCTGTTCTGATTGGTTTATGGTCCATCCTGCTCCTCCCCTCCTTCGGTTCTACTGGGTTGTGAGCCCCGCCCTGGAAAGAGATGTTTCTCTACTGTGCCGCTGTTCCCGTCCCCTCTCCTAAGGTCTGTTGCTGGCACAACGCTCTTCTGGGCCAATTCTGCCATGGATGGTCGAAAAGACTGGTTGGCTGCTGTCATGTTTGCCGGTGCAACGTTCTTCGTTCCCACAGGTGTCTCCACATCTAACATGAACTCTCGACCGGACCTGTTCCCCGCTGAGACCAGGGACTCGGGGAGGACGTATATACGAGAAAGAAAGTTGGGAGCCAGGTAAGTGAGTAGTCGTAAAGGAGAATAGCTGCTGGGGCAGAAACCATTGCAGAATACAAGGTGTTGTATCCTTGTGAACGGAAAGCCACACCAAAGGGGCATAAAATGACGACCCAATGGGTAATAATTCAAAGTATCAATAGCCCATTTCATAGCCAGGCAGGCTTTCCCGATTGTGGCGTACTTAGTTTCACTCAGCAGAAATTTACAGCTGAGAAAAAGAATATCAGCGGTCCCACAAGCTAGGTCGCTTAGGGGCTTGAGTTTACTTTAAATGATCATTTATTTTTTGTGTCATTATGCACACACACTATGATATAAAAATGCCAATAAAATGGGTCCGTGAGAGGAGAGACAAGATAAGACGGCCATCATGCAGGCCGCTGACTATTCCCCCACAGCACAAATAATTCAAACAGTTCTTGGCAACATGTAACAAAAGGCAATTTGCATTTTTATTAGTGCCTTGGCATTTTTATTTCAAGTCTGACCAAGCCTGTCACCTTGCCAAGGTGAGAATTCTACTTGGTGGTAAACCCTGTCTTACACTACAGCTTGATTTTTCTAAGCTCTCACCAAAGGAGACTTGGAAAATCTCCCTTACAATAACCATCCTTGAAGTACCACCAAATACCTCATTTGGAAATGATTGTGCATGCTGTAGAGAATCTTAGTTTATAAAAAATAAACATGTTTGTTCATCCTCTTTCAAACTGTTTAATGAAATACTGGGATGTGGTGTGGTTGGTCAGAAGGAGGAAGCAGACCAGGATGTGGCATTTTAGCAGTCATTAATTAAAATGCAAGAAAAGGCCTTGCTATCCCTAACTTTATGGGGTGCCCTATGTAGGAAAACTAATTAATGTGCTTTTCGGCAAAAGCAAAGTCCAAAAGCAAGCAAATCTATGCTCTCCCTACTACCAAGAGAAAACAACTAAAAGTCCAGGAGAATGACGCCCTGTTAGGGTAGATTTTCATTTTATATGCACAATCTCCCCGACTTGCGAGTCCCCCAGCACTTTTTTCTGGACTTGATGTTTGGTCTGTTCCCTTGAGTGAGTGGGAACCTTTTTCCACACTCACTCATTCTTTTACCCTACCTTTTGGGATACTTTGAATTTTTATAAATCTTTCTTGAGTTATACTCCTCCAAGTTTAATGACAACTGTCTTTTGACTTTTGCGTCACACAGCACTCTGTGCAGTGTTACTGGGAGCCCTTTGGGCTTCCTTTTTTTCTGTTATAGGGGGATGTTTTCTATCCTTCCTATCTTTTACTATTGCGAGACCAGCACACTCCACCTTATCTGGGGTGCTTAGGGGCTCTCTAGTATCCCCTTTCTCACTGTTCCTGTAACCTTTTGGTTACAATGACCGGTTAACCTGAATGGCTGGTGTCAGTGGTTTTATCCTACCTACCCTTTGTGCCATTTTTACTTCCAGGCTGTATTCAGTCGTCGTGACTGTGTTCTTTTCTGCAATTTCTTGTTTGCTTGTTACCTCTTGGTCTTTCTTCTGCCATGCTGGGTGGACGAGGTCCTGTTTTGACTTTTGTTTTCTGTGGCAATCCTTTGTGATGCCACCAAGGCTCCACTGTATCTGTGAGGACGGGGAAAGACTCTGAAAAACTCTGCTGTTCTTTGTCTTTTGGTGTGCCAGCCTGGCACCAGTTCCAACTTTCATCTGCTTTTCAATGGAGTGAGGTACTGTTTCCACCCTCCTGGCCATCTGTTCTCCTGCACATGTGGAGTTTGTGCCTGGCTGCTGACCGTTCCATTAGATAGGTGCACTTTCTGTGCATTACTGCACCTCCAGGGGAATTATTGAACCTAAAAAATCGAAATTTGAAAAAAAAGAAGAAAAATAAAAAGAGGAAATTTGCATAAAATTGTTGGCAAGGACTGTTTTATTTGTCATTTTCATCGTGCCGCCATTTATTGAGCTTTTGAATACCTGGTGCTACCTTGCTACTTTGAAAGCACAAGTTTTTCCCTACTATTGCTGCTTATTTGACTGTTTTTGGACCTTCCAAGATGGCCGCTGTGGTTTTCTTTGTTGTGTAGGCAGGCTGTACTGAACCACCTTTCCCTGTGCTGCACTCCCATTGGTTGCTGAGTGTTTTCTTCCATCCAATCGGGGACCGGCAGGCTTCAGCCAGCCCTCTCAGCAAAGGCCCACTTCTAAGGCCCCTGTCTGCTCCCGGAACACTAATTGGGGCCCTCCCTGCACCTTAACCACAATGATGCTGCCACCTCACTCCTCTAAGAAATCTGGACTGCCTTGACTTTGCCACCTCCAGAACTATGGGTTAGTTCCCTCCTTATGGACTCACTCCTACTGCCTTTGACTATCACTGTTCTTTCTGCTTGTTACTCCCATGTTGTCATCCTGCTGCGCAGTGCTTCCTAAAACCCTTTGCTAACATCCGATTCCAAGATTGAAAAAGTCAAATCTTGCTGTTTTTGCTTTGTGCTAAAAAGACAAATCTTGCTGCCCATTGTGAAATTCTCTGTATTTTGCTTGTATACTGTGTCTTCTCTGTAACGTGCCAGCCCAGTGACCTCACCACTCTTTGTCCCACACCTACCTGCCTTAGACCCCCCCAGCATCTCCATCCTCTCCTCACTTCCACCCCAATGGCACTTTCTGTTTCTCCTATCTTTTCCAATTGCTTCTTCATTGACTATCCTTCCCTTCTCACTAAGTCTGGTAGGAAGAAGCTCAAAAAGTATATCTTGGCCTCTAACCCTGATCTTCCTATCGCCGACGCCTATTCCAATGCTTCCGCCAGACAGACCCTTACCGACATCCTCTTTGTCGTTCCTTCGCCAGATCTATGCACTCCTCATATGGTCTCTGTGCTCTGCCCTATCTCCTCCTCTCCCATTAATGGTGGCACTCGCTGGGAAGTTCTCATGGCTTCTTTCGACTCCTCTAAAGTCATTAATGTCTACCTAAATGGCACTGTCGTGGTCCAAGGCCCTCAGGCCAATCTCCTCCTCTTTGATAGGCGCTTCCCTCGCCTCATCAATTTCCTCTCATCTCCTGCTGTCCTCTCCTCTTCCCCCTTGGCTACCTTGCCCTCTCTCTCTCCTCCTCCTCCTCCTCTGCCCCTCCTAGGGCTCTGTCTCCTCCGCAGGGCGTACCTCTGATCTGTATCCCTCCCCGGAAGGTCTTTAAGGCTGGCAACCTTCTTCATATTGCCACTCTCACTCTGCCGTCAAACACTTCTCTGGTATCTGCCACCTCCTTGAAGAACTAGACCTTGATGTCCTTGGTTTTACTGAGACATGGTTCACAGCCAGCTCTGTCACAAGCTTTTGACACTCTCCTCCCTGATGGCTACAAGATCCTCTCAGCACCCAGATCCTCCCGGTCCGGTTGGGGGGTAGCCCTGATCTTTCCTGAGTGGATTCCTGCCTCTATCATTCCCACTCAGACCTACTCCTCTTTTGAATGCCTTGTCTGTAGGCTTTCTCTCTCGCCTACCCATTCTTTCTGTGGTTACCATCTACCAGCCTCCTGGTCAAATCACCTCATTTCTCTCTGAGTGGGCAGACCTCTCCTCCTCCCTCCTGGCCTCTACCACTCAACTCCTCCTCCTCCTCCTCGGTGACCTAAATATACACTTAGACTCTACTTGCTCCTCCCCTGTACTCTTCCGTGACCTCTGCGACTCCCTCTCCCTGTCCATCCTCCCCTCTGGCCCGACTCACTCTGCAGGGCACACACTCAATGTCTTGATCTCCTCTGACCTCCCCCTCTACATCCCTCTGACCACTCCTCCCTCCTGGAGCGATCACTCCCTCCTCTCATCTCATCTCTCCCTCTCTTCCCCCCCAAGCCAAGCCTACCCCAACACTGCCACCTACCTTCTCGGACATCCGGCCCATGAAGCGTGTGTCATTTGAGGCTTTTGCCGCCACTTCCCTCCCCCCCCCTCCACCTTTGGCTGTCTCACATCCTGAAACAGCCCTGTCTCTGCTCTACTCTTCAATTTCTGATACGCTTGATGCTCTTGCCCCTGTCATGAGGATAGGTTTGAAGTCCAAAGCCAAGTGCAATTCCTGGTATGACTCTGACCTAGCTACACATAGACATAAGTGTAGGGCAGCTGAGAGGAAATGGAGGACTTCCTGTTCATCCTTTGACAAACTGACCTGTCGCCTACTACAAAGGCAATACCGACTCTCTGTCCTCACCAAGAAGACAGTCCACATTCAAGCTTGTGTCTCTGCGGCATCTAACAACTCGGCCGAACTCTTGAAAATCTGCAAGGAGCTGGCCAACCCTGCTGCAGTCTCTACCTCTCCTGTTGCCTCCCAGGCTCTCTGCAATGCCCTTGCCTCTCACTTCATTTAAAAAACCCAGGACATCCTGTCCACCCCTTCCACCCACACCCCTCTCCCTTCTCCCCTCTCCATCTGTGCTTGCTGACCCTCCTTTAGCTACCCTCCCACCATCCTTCTCGTCCTTTCCCCTTTTCACCCCTGACAAGGACGCCAGACAAGTCCGATCTCTGAAAGCCTCGTCAAAACAGGTTAATCCCTGTTCCTCTCAAACCATCAAGGACCACATTGACACCCTTGCTCCAGGACTTGCTGATTTTTGCAACCACTCCTTTGCTTCAGGATCTTTCCCCTCCCCTCTGAAGCACTCCTTTGTGCATCCTCTTCTCAAGAAGCGCACAGCTGATCCTTCTTGTCCAGCTAACTATCGCCCAATTTCCATTACTCCCTTTCTTGGCAAACTCCTGGAAAGGTTGGCCATCTCTCAGCTTAACCTTCATTCCAATTCTGTTGGCTGTCTCCATGACCACCAGTCTGGCTTCAGAGCTGCCAGAAGCATGGAAACTGCTCTCCTGAACATCTGTGAAGATCTGCTCTCCAACCTTGACTCTAACATTCTCTCTGTCCTCATCCTCCTCGATCTCTCTTCTGCCTTCGACACGGTCAACCATACCATCCTGCTCAATCGTCTCCGTGAAAACCTGGGTATCACTGATCAGGCTCTGGCCTGGCTGACCTCTTTCCTCTCAGATCGACCCTCCCAGGTCCAACTTGGGTCCTTCCTTTCATCTATCTTCCTCTCTACCTGTGGTGTTCCCCAGGGGTCTAACCTCTCGCCCTGGCTTTTTAACCAATACCTAGCAACTCTCGCCCACTGCATTGCCACTTTCTGGTGAAAATTCCAGTGCTACTCTGACGACACTCCTCATTTTCAGGCTGCCCTCTGTCACCTCCTCTCCCTCTCTCCTCTCTGATTGCCTAACTGCTATTCAAGATTGGTGTTCCGCCAATGATCTTTGTCTGAATGCCAGCAAGACGGAGATCCTCCTCATCGGCACACCTTCACCATCCTTTCCCCTCACTCTCTGGCCGGCCTCCCTTGGCCCTCCTCCTACCCCCACCTGCGAGGCTAAGAACCTCAGGGTCATCTTTGACTCCACCCTTTCCTTCTCCACCCACATCTGAGGTCTCTAAAAAGTCAGATTTCCGACTGCACCTCCTCAGAAGTACTCTGCCATTCCTCTCCTTCCCCCAGAAGCTCATGGTATCCCAAGCTCTGGTTCTCTCTAGCTTGGACTATTGTAACAGCCTCTTTCTAAATCTACCTGCCTCTACTCTCCGCCCTCCAACTAATCCAGAACAGGACTGCAAGACTTGTCCTTGGCCTCAAGCCCTGGGATCGTATCTCTCCAGCTCTGATCTCTCCACTGGCTCCCAGTGGATGCAAGGATTAAAATCAAAACCCTCTGCATTGTCCACAAGGCTTTCTGGGGCCTGGGTCCAAAATACTTCAGCTATCCCTCCTCAAATACCTCCCCTCTCGAGCTCTTCGCTCCTCTAACTCCAACTCCCTCAGAAACGAGCTGGGGGTAGACCTGTCTTCGGCTGGGGCCTGCCTCTGCAACAGCCTCCCTGCCACTCTAAAACTTGAGCAGAACCATCTCTGGTTTCGGAAGCACCCCAAGACCTTCCTCTTTTCTTCTGCCTTCGCTCCCCCTCTCACCTGCTGATCTGTTCTCTCTTGGCACTGTACACTTGGCCACCCTCTGTCCTTCGGGCCCAGGTACCTAATCACCCTGCCACCCTCCCGCCCTGCCTCCGGGCCATCCTTTGCACTGGGGTCTGTATCTGTACCCATACAGCCCCCCCTTTTTCTTCCTGCACTTATTAGACCTACCCTGTCTGCTGCCTTAAACCTAGCACTTGCAAATTGCTGGCTGCATTACCACTGTTTGTTGACTTTATTATTTATTTATTGTTAGTTATCGGTTTCTCCTCTGCTTCGCACTTTCCACTTCTCCCTCCTTCCATGCACTTTTCCCCTCCCCCTCTCCCATGCACTTGCGCGTTCTCAATGTCACTGGGCCTAGCAAGATCGCTGTTTTGTTCTCCCCTGTTCCTCTCCCTTGCCTTGTCGCGCTCTGAAACACTTGTGTACGAGCGCAATAGAAATAAAATATCAGCCACCACCCATAGTTTGAATGGTGCATGATTTGCTGTTCCTGTGTTGCTGGAGTGCTGATTTGTGTGTTTGGGAATTTTCCCATACATGTTTGCCCAGGCCTAACCTACAGGGAGCCTTCTCCGAAGTTCCTGACCCTAATTTCCAACAAAGAGTGTACTTGCTTGTTACTAAAGACTTCCTCTAGAACATGTTCGACTTTCTATAGTTTGTGCCTATGTTTTATGCCCTCCAAACTGACTCTGAGACACTTGTAACTAGATGGGGATGGACTTCGAAAGTATTTAATTACAAGAATTTACCCGATTTATGTTGGTTTTGTTTCATCCAATTTTACCTGAAACAGATATTCTAAAAGTTATTACACATGTTTTACTTACTGTGAATAATGTGTTGGTATTTCTAAGTTACTTATTTTGTGTTATAGTACTTACCTTGCTGAACAATTACTTACCTTAATGTATATATAAAATAAACCGTATTTTTATATACCTTTTAGTGTGCCAATGTTTATTTGGCCTATATGTAGACTTTAAGTTCTAAATACTAACTACAGCCCTTTCTCCCTCCTCAGATAAGCCTGATTGTTCAGCAATTGCTACCAACAAATCTTGTGTGGTTCAGGCCTATACTAAGAGTTGGAGCCCTGTGTCCCAAGAGTGAGTCTTCACAAGTCCTACTATTGGTGGACTTTTTTTAAAACTCCCTAACACTCCCTTCTCCTGGATAGGCTTCCCCAGCCTCAATAGAGGATCTTCAAATAGTTCTTGGCTATTTCTTGTACTAACTGGTTTAGTTCATGAAGGAGTCTCTCCCACCCATTTGGTGCCCCGATCCTGCTGTTCAACAATCTTGCTCTTAATGCCATTTCAGAGCTTAGCCCCTGTTGATTTACAGTCTCTTTTGAGCTTTCGGCCATCCTCTCTAGCTCATTCCATATACTGAACGTAGAGCGACCGCGATACGGACCGATCAATCAATGGGAAAAGCTGAGGTAAATATCCCACGGCATACTAAAGGACCAAACGGGAGACAGCCGCAATACGACCAAAGACAGTAAACATAGCAAACTAAGACAGAAAGACTGGAACAAATCATCAAGAGGACCAGGACCTAACTATGACCTTCCCCAACAGCCCTTAGAACAAACATAGAGAGGGAAAGGAAGCACTGCATCACGGGCCCAATGCAATGGGTGAGAAACAGAATGTTTTGCCACTACACACGGTCCACCAATATAAAGCAGGAAGCACAATGCCCCACCACACAAAACTACAACTAAACAGTCCCAAGGATGCTCAGCCCACGGAAATCAAAGAACCAGTCAGGACAGAAGGACCAAGGTCACACTAGATCACCTGAGAATAGATATCACCCACCCAGTCCCACACCTGAAGATTAGGTTCAGACGCACCCACCAATCCAAACTATACTCAATAGGATACAATTGGATCAGCGCAACACCACCAAATCGAGTCGGCCCACGAGGAACCAGCGACATCCCAACCCACAGGTATACAACTCTAACGGAATCAGAAGTACCTGAACCAGGATACAGACCCCACTAACCCAACCCTCAATCTTCTGCATACTTAAACCCACACAAATCCACACAACCATCTCTCTCCCAGCAATCCACATGCACTTTACAACACTGCATCAACAACAAACTTCACCCGCAGCACTCGAGGCCTTCATCCGATCCGATAATAGCACAAAAACCCAGCACTCAGTGTATACCGAGCTGAAGCTGCCAAAAGCACACTACTTCTCCCACTGTCCTTCTCCCCTCCTCCTGTCCAACTCTTCCCCCACCCTTCTTGTTTACAGATCCGCCAGAGGGACTGGGGACCAATTCCGTTGGTGACGATGCGCTATAGAAGTACCGCTAACATAACATAACATACTGGGACGAGTCTGAATAGTCCCAGCATGTTCCTCACTCTTGGGTATGTTCGACCCTCTATTGAGACAAGTATGAGTAACTTCAGTGTCATTTTCAATATTCCATATCCTTGACCAGGGACAGGTATGCGTAGTCCGGGTATATTCTTCACTCTTCAGTAATCTGTACAATGTCTTGGGACGGGTATGGGTGGCCCCTGTGTACTATTTACTCTTTGTATTCTTGACAATGTACTGGGAAGAGTTTGAGTAGTCCCTATGCACTCTTTACTCTTCCTGTGTTCCCCCGCAGGTCTCCCGCCGTTTACTTTACCTTGATCTGTAAGGGCAGGCATCACCGCGACCGTGTGCCAGGTTGGGTTGACACTGGATTGTTGATATTCTTCTGCTTCTTCAGACTCGTGGCTCTGCATAGTCCACTCTGTAGCAGTATCTGCATAGTTCAAGGACTGCGCAGTCCACGCTCTTTGGGTCACACCACCATTTTGCCTGCTTTCCTTCATCTTTCCATGCCTCCAGCAGGCTGGTTCACCCTGATGAGGGTTTTCCATTCTACATCAGCTTCTCCACATAAGCTGATTTGAAACTCCTTGGTTTCAGGACTCTCTTCCTAGTCCTCCTTCACTTCTTATATTGTTATTCATCTTATTCGACCAGCAGACGCTCATAGTCCTTTCTCTCTCTAATGAGCAATCGCTAATGCTTGGTTGTTCTTCTTCGTCACAGTGTTTTCCACATGTCAAACATTGGAGGTTATGTTACAATAACAAACAATGGTTTGTTTTGGGAGTCACATGAAGCACTGATGTTAAAGTTGGTCCAGAAAAAACGGTTCTAGGGTGTTCCTTCATGGAGCAGGAGTCCCTATCCCCAGCAGGGGAGTCTCTCCCTGGCCGCCACCCATAAGGGGAATGTTGGGTAGCAAGATCACCTGCCTAGCCTCACAGGCAAAGACTCCGCTCTGGAGAGAAGTGACGAGATCCCGTGAATCATCACAGCGGTTTGATACATAGTGTATGTTGGGGCAATGTTTTTCTAAGTGGTTTGTGAGACCTCATATTGGAGATTTGCAGTATGAGTGTCACAAAAGATGGACTGACCGGCCACTGAAAGGTTTGCTATATGTGCACTGCAATAATTGGAATATTCTAATCTTTCTTTTTTTCCCTCCCTTTTTTAGAAATGCTGTAAACATCCCGGTCTTTGCCAATGGGAATATCCAGTACCTTGCAGATGTAGAACGATGTCTGAAGGAGACCCGTGTGCATGGAGTAATGAGTGCAGGTCAGTGTAAGTGTGAACTGTGTACAGGAGCCATACACATGAATAGAAAAGGACAGTGCATCCAGAGTACCAATGTGCATGATGATCTCATAGCTTTGTGTGCTGGGGAAGGCACGCCTGTAAACTGATCCACGTGTTTTCACCACCCACTATTTACACATTTGCCTTTTAAGCATGATGTTTTCATCTCTGCCGTTTTTTGACGATTTATAAAAGGAAATGTCCCTCACCCCAAAAACTCAACACATACGTATTTTGCCCACAAAACAAAAACGTCAAACGACGATGGCGTAAACGCCACATTTAAAAGGCAAACGTGTAAATAGTTGGTGGCGAAAATACAGCATGAGCTGTAAACCACAAGTTAACTTGGGCCAGAGAATTGTGTGCATTTTAGGGCTGAGTGTGGAAGAAATCCTGATGCATGTATTTCTCAGATCACTGTGCGCAAGAGAACAGTTCATAACTAGCTCCTGACATATAGGATGTCAAATCCTGCTTTTCAAAAAGTAAATGGGTCAATGGACTTTTTGTTTTTTCACTGCAGTATGTTAATAGATTTTGCAAGTCGCAGCTCACTGTATCCCTTTATTATGTTTGATTTCTAAACCATCCTCTGACATAGGTCTTGTACTCTCCGCTGCAGCTTTAGGGTTTTACTCTCTTGTAAATGTTGAGCTTGTATTCATTTCTAAGGGCCTCATTATAAGGTTGCCGGTCCGGAAACAACGGTAACGGTAAGCTTGCCGGTACTGTTTTTTCCAGACCAGCAAACTATGCGTTCTGTGAGCGGGTGCCTTTTCGCCCCCTAGATCTAACCTGGCGGGTGGAACGGCACCCGCTCGCAGACCTTGACGGATGCACCGGCATCATTCATGAATGGTGCCGGTGCATCCGTCCTTCCCATTCCCATTGACTCCAGTGGGATTCAAATGGGAATGGGGAGTAATATTTTCCAGCGCCTAGCAATGAGGAATTACCGGGACCGCTGCGGCTGTAATGCGCTGGTAAGTCCCCATTGCCAGGCGCTGGAAAAAAAGACGCTGGCAGCAGCCATGCCGGTATTTACAGGCACAGCTACCGACGGACTCATAATGACCCCCTACGTCTTTGCACTGGGAATATCAAAAACTGTTATTGGTCCCCCTTGAGTCTACCATCTACCAAACTACACCCGCTACTGTTATGTTGGGGTTTTTTCTATTGCGCGCTATCACCCAGAGGTATCCTGACGCTTAGAGGGGAAGAAGGCTTCAAGAAGAGGGTTGATAGCCTAAAAAACGAATCAGTAATGGAAAAGGAAAGTTTCGAGCAGTTTACTGAAACTGAGGAAATCCTCATTCTGAAGGAGAGAGGAAGGGAGTTCCAGAGGTGGGAGGCGGCCACCGAGAATGTTCGATCGCTCCCTGTGACTGTCCTAAATCGAGGAACCACCAGAAGACCCAGTTTTGTCGTACGAAGGCCCTTGTAGGAACGTGGGCCGAAATCATCTCCTGAAGGAAAACCATTCCCTGGCTCTGCAGTGCACGGTGTGTCAGGCAAATAGTCTTGAACTTAATACAGCACTCGGTGTATACGGCATACAGCACTTGGCAGGCCACCAGTGGAGCTAGGTCAAAATAGGCAAAGCATGGGAAAATGTAGGCAAGCCTACCACCAAGCCTGCAAGAATTATATTTACACAGTTTTGGGTTTGCTAGTAATATACAGTCACCTACTAAACTTATAATATGCAAACAGTCACTAAATCCTCTTTGAATGCTCTTAATATCAATTGAAGAAATTGTCTGTTGACAGAGGACTTGCATCCTCTGGCAACAAACCTGATTTAACACTTTTGTATTTGTTAATATATAACCTTATAACACTAATACACATAAAGAGGGCACAAAATATAATACCCTTTAAGAATTCATATCTTGTTATAAAATCATGTTAAAATGTCTAACTCTAAATTCATATAAATAAACACAGACATTACGCACTTCATTCTTTTGTGATAAAACCAATAATAAGGAACAAGTAAGATCAAAAATGCATGATCAGTTATATTCCCACTCCAGGAATCATCTTAAATAACCTTTGCCAAATAAATAAATGTTGAAAAATTAAATTTAAGATTTTCAGCTGAGTATATAAAAGCCCATGCCTGGTCACCAAACAGGTAGTCAACATTCAGAAAACCTTCATATCCTTAATCATACAGATCGAGGAGCAAAACACAATCGGTGAGAAGGTGTCAAGGTGTTTCTATCTCTTTTTTTGCAGATGTGCCACAATCGTTCCTGCAAAGGAATGGATGACCAAGCTACAATGTGATCGAGCATAGGTAATTGTGGCACACAAAGTTAGAGGAGACATCTTCTAATCTTTGTATTACTGATCTTTATAATGTACTTAAAAGGAGCGTTAATAGGGAAGCCTCGTATTACATAATTAAAGAAAGCACATTTCATGGTTAGAAGTGAAATGTTCTTATTTCTATCCCAAATGAGGGCCTTCTGTTTAACTCCCCTTAATGCCAGACCTATGTTCATGGGATCAGTAGCAACAAAGTCCAAACATTTAGAGCCTTTGAAGGATATTCGGAGTTCATTATGGCAGCATATAATAATAAATTACAGCTAGCAATTCTCTTCAATCTTAGAGTTAGGGGAGTTGTCTTAAAGTCCTACTAGCAGTATAATTTTATTAAGCTATGGCAGTGGTTTGTAGATCCCCAACTCTTAGTATTAGTCTGTACTAGATCAGGATGTCCGGCTTATCTTAAGAGGAAGATGTGAGCTATAGGTAAGTACTCTGAGGCACAACAGAGATGCACTTTAACATATATTTATATAAAAGATACATATTTATTACATTTACACCAGAATCACTTTAAATACTTCAGACGTTTACGATAGAACATTTAGGAATACTAGATAATACACTTCAAAGGGCATTTTCACTTTTGTGGTTGTTCGCGGTTACATTTGTAGCAATGTTAGAAAGGGAAAGGACAAGGTTATCTTATTATCAGCAATTGCGCACTCATGCGGTTTTCAACAGGTCGTACAGTAATGCATTTACTCTGCAAACACATATAGAAAAGTCACTTAAAGGGAGGAAAAGAAGTGGTTAGTACAACATGAGCTTTGTTCAAGGTTCTAAAAACAGTTTCTTCGCCTGGCAAGTCTTTTAAATCCAAAAATGCAACCCTAGCTAGAGGCAGTTCGCAGAGGGCTTGAAGTCTTGACAAACAGCGAATAATGAAGAGTTCCTGCGGATTTCCTCCAGTGTCTGTTATTGAAGCAGCAAGTTAGCAACTAACAAAGGAGCCCTAAAAATGGACTTGAGTAGGGGCCACAAGCTGCTGCTTCGGTCAGCGGTAAGAGGGGTTGTCCTGGACACCTCTATGTGCCCTCCAACGCTCTGGAGCGGCTTCTTGGAATAAGGTAAGCAATACCTTTTTCCCCACAGTACCTTTGGTTTGAAGTAAGTGTTCGTGTTGGCTTCTCTGCGATGTGGCTGCTCTGGAACCCGACTTCTGGATTCCTTGGTCTGATGACTGAAGGCAGGACAATGGATGGTGTCGCTCAGCAGCATTCTCGAGTGAGGACCTGTAGCACGACTTTCAGCAACTTCTCTGTTCACTCTGCGGTTTTGGCGCCTTTTAAGCAGCACCAATATTAGACTAGCCTCCTCTCCTCCACTTAAATCATGTGAGCATCTCACAGTCAAATTACAAACTTCCCCTAAAAGCACTATCACGCTGCATTTAATTTACAGACCCCCGGGCCCACCTGGCTCATTTGAGGCAGAAATCACCTCACTAGTTGCCGAAAGTTCCAAACCGTCAGCACAAATGATTATACTTGGAGACTTCAATCTTGGGTTTAATGACCCTCTCGACACCCCAGCCATTGCCCTGGCCACGGCATTAGGGGAGCATGGCCTTAAACAATTCTGCTCCAAACCCACCCACTCAAAGGGCAGAATCCTTGACTGGATAACCGCCCTTAACTGCAACATTACCATGAAAGATCCCATACAGCTCATTTGGACCGATCACTGTTCCTCCCATTTGACATTAATACCAGCAATCTAGTGCATAAAAAGCCTATTATTGCACCTGCCTGTCAACTAGGAAAAAGAGTAACATCACAGCGGAAGCCTTAATACCCTTGGTGATCCCTACTCTGAACGCACTTCCAGCTACAACTGACTTGAACCAATTGGTCAACGTCTATAACGATTCCATGGCCAAAGCCATCGACATCATTGCCCCACTGAAAATGCGCAAAGGGAAACCTAAAGCGCACCTGAATACTTGGTACACCCCGGAGCTCAAAACTCTCCGTCAACAAAAAAGTAAACTCGAAGCACTATGGAAATCAGTGCCTTCAGTAAATAACAGAACTAATCTCACCAATATCTCCACTCTCTACTAAAATGAGATTACACGCGCTAAGAAAGAATCTCTCAACACTAGGATCTCCCAGGCAAGCTCGAGCACAAAGGAGCTCTTTAACATCCTAAAGGAATTAGAAAACCCCACTCCTCCCACTGACTCTTGCACTAAGGATAAACATTGGTGCACAGGGATCCAGAATGCTCTTGCTAACAAAATTTCAGGGCTCCAAACCAAAATTGACAACAAACGACAACAACTCACTCCTGGTCCTACCTCCAGTTCCACCCCTCTTCCACCTACCGCCACTAGCTCAGGCTTTACCTTCAAAAAGGTATCCAAACCGGAGGTACAGAAAATGATAGCATCTTTGAAACCCTCGAACTGCAAGGGGGACAGTTGCCCCGCACAGATCATAAAAGATGTAGCCAGGGATCTCTCCCCCTTCATTACTAAATTAATAAACCTGTCTTTCTCCAATAACCTGGTCCCCAGTAATCTGAGACAATCCTGGGTCCTACCACTACTAAAATAAACCACTCTCGACCCTGACATACCCACGAATTATAGACCCATTACCACCGTCCCATTCTTACTAACAATTCTTGATAGAGTGGCCTATTTACAAATCCAGGATTACCTTGAGACAAAGCATTTACTAGGAACTCGACAATCTGGCTTTCGACTACAACACGGGACAGAAACGGCCCTTGTTGATCTCAAGTGCCAGATAGACGAACTCAAAGATAAAGGTAAGGCTGCCATTCTTCTTCTCCTCGACCTCTCCGCTGCCTTTGACCTGGTCGACCACAAACTCCTGTGCAACCATTTGTCATCGGCAGCACACTTCTCCCACTCTGCGGTCACATGGATCCAATCCTTCCTGGACAATAGGACCATGCGGGTCTTCTCACCCTTGCAGCGGCCGACCCTATTCCCATTACCTGCGGTGTCCCACAAGGATCCTGTGTCTCACCTACTTTGTACAATATATTTACAAAGCCCCTATTCGACAAGCTGGACAATCTGGGTGTCACCTACACGAACTACGCAGATGACACCCAGATACTCCTCACTCTATCCGGTAATTACAACGTGGACGCCAAATGGATCAATGAAGTCTTCTCCATCATTCAGGCATGGATGGCCACACATGGCCTCTGCCTGAATGATGATAAAACCAAACTGCTTCTTGTCGGCTCACCCAATACCATCCGGAAACTCTGTCCCAGCTACACCAGCTTTACCATTGACGGTAACACCATACCCATCGGCAAGAGTGTAAAAACCCTCGGTTTCTATTTAGACACGAATACCAACCTAGCCAAACAATTTAATATGACTGCCTCAGCCACTGCCTACACTGGTAAATTAATCAGGGCCTGCAGACCATTGATCTCCCCCAACAACTGCCTCACTTTAGCCAGAGCACTCATTCAATCCAAATTGGACTACTGTAATAGTCTCTATGTAGGTGCCAACAAAACAGTAATCAACAAATTGCAAGTCTTACAAAATAACGCACTCCGTGCCGCCCTAAATATTCCCAGAAGAGAACATATCTCCGCTACAAGAATCGCATGCAAATGGCTCTCCATCCAACAAAAAATAGACCTATAAAGCTCTTAACCACCTAGCCCCGCCCTATCTCACTAACAAATTTACATTAAGACAGAACACCAGAACCACCAGATCCTCTAACACATTACAACTGACGGTGCCCAAATACTCCCTCAAAAGAGCTGGTGGATCCAGCTTCCCAGCTCTGGCCTCACAACTTTGGAACACCATTCCACTGGATATCAAATCCACACCCACCTTCCAACCCTTCAGAACTAAGGTCATCACTTGGTTACTCAACAAATAACCAACCATGTATGTATGCATAGCTAATGTACAAATGTTTCTTATGTTTGCCTATTATCATCATCTATGCACTAACTGCCTGCTTGTCAACCTTTACATATGCCTCATTACTGTTGTACTATTGTTCCCTACTGTTGCCTGTAACCTGATGTTCAAAGCGCACATATACCCCTGGGTCAAGAGCGCTATACAAATAAATAAACAAACAAACAAACAAAAACACGGGACGCCCGATCAATCTTCTTCGCTTCCTGCATACTCTGGGCGAGTTGGATCAGATCTCTGGAGTGTCCTTACGGGTTCAGCAAAGATTTGGATGGATTCGGCCTTTCCAAGACGATGCACTTGAAATGGGCAGCAGGTCTCCTGGTATTGGGATTACGCAGCTCTGGAAGCTCCTAGGACCTCGGGAGATGGCTTGTTTCAAAGTTCCTCTTGGGACTGGGTGTTCCCACAAGCCAAAGTGAAGGAGTCCTCTTCGGAGCTCCTCTGTCGCATAGAACACAGGGACAGGACAGCAGTTGTCGTTTCACGTTCTTGTAAAGGGTCTGCAGGCGTCTCTAGTCGTCTTCTTTGGTTTTCTGTTTCCTGTGGTCGACTTGCTTTACATTCCAGAAGCCTCACCTTTTATACAGTTACAGCACACACTCTGCAATCTCTGTCAGCTTTTTACAGAAAGGGGCGTTTGCTGTCCAATCAGGACAGCCAGAACCCCTGTGGGAGCACTCTGTCAGACTCTGGAAGACTCCTCTCCCACTTCCTGCCTGCCTAGACACTCTGGAGCCTAGGTGGGGATACCGCCAAAGGCAAAATGCACACACATACTGCCCCCTCCCAGAATGGTAGAAGACAGGGTAACAAAGAACAATCACACTAGTAATGGCGAAAAAAGAAGGAAGGCCCCAAGTTGGTACTTGGGTGCCCCTATTGTGCACTACCGAGGCTATGGACATAGCCTGCGATATAAAAAATACACAATAGTTGGTAGAACATGTCCACTGCCACCAGCCATAACTAGGTGATTGTCTAGCTGACTAAAAGAAAAGTCGCAGGAGCTAAAAAGTCACAGGAGCAGAGAGAAGGGGGATCTATGATATGATATGACAGGTTATTTACATCGCGCTTAATACCCAGAGGTTTCTAAGCGCGGACCCGGGTTCGAACCTGTGTTGCTCAGTGTCGTCTTGCTTCCAAGGCGAGCACGATGCCGCTGGGCTTTCCTTCCAAGATACCAAGTATGCTTTTGGCACTCCACATAAGGTGATTTATGCCAATCTCTCAGACCACAGGGTTTTGGGAGAGATACTTAGTATCTCTCTATCCTTAAGAACTAGTTACTTTAGGATATAGAAAATTAATCTTAAAGAGGGACCCAAAGGGTCCCCAGCAACACTGCCCATAAGGATCTGTGTGCTGCAATAGTAAAACACAGAGCTATGAAGCAGACAGACTCCGTAGTACAGGTGGAATACAAAGGATAGAGTTCCAAAAGACAAAGCCTACAAGAATGAATGAGAGGAAAAAGGCTCCACTGCGGATTGAAAGAAAAAGGTCTAGACGTCCAGTAAAAAGTGCTGGGGGTCCCATTAGGAGAGAGGATGAAGCACAAAAATGATAAATCTCCCTAACAGTTAGGAGGGAAACTAAGCCCAATTCACTATGAATTGCTTCAATCAGTGTGGAGTTAGACAAGCCCAAAGTATGTCGCCATATTTTGGCCTGTAGTTTGGTAAACCACAATGTTTCTTTGTTAGTAACTATCTCGATATCGTGTAGAGCACAAGGAAGGATATTTGCTCTATAAATTTGTAGCAGGCCTTCCAAAGAGTAACCATCATGATTAGATGCAAATTTCACAATAACATTGAATTTCCTGCTAACCTTTCCCGTTCTGTCACTTGCCAATAGATCGGTTGTTAACTTATCGGTTATGGGAACTCCCATATAAGTATATTTTTTAACCACTTCTATCGTCTCGTTATTTATCTTCCATTGCAAATTCAACTGCCAGCTTTAACAATCACTATTTTTGTTTTCTTACAGTTGATCGTAAGATTATTAAGATTGGCATCTTGATGTAATGCAGATAGACAATGCTGGAGCCCAATTGGTGTTCGATTGAGGAGGATGGTATCATCAGCATAGGTCAGCCATGAAGTTGGTTGCCGACCCACACGAGGAGGAAAATTGTTCCATTTACTTAAAACATCCTTAAGCTACGCCACATATAAGTTAAATAAGGTGGGGGCTAGCATGCATCTTTGTTTCAAGCCATGGTTGCTTTTGATAAGAAGCCCTTCCTGGTTTAACCTTAGTTGAACCATGGTACCGGAATATAAAGATTTAATAAAAATATAATATCAGAGGGTGCAACCCCCATGCCTTTAATTTAGCCCAAAAGAGATCTCAATTAACGTTATTGAAAGTGCAATAGTCTACAAAACATATGTATAATGCAGCACCCTTAGTAATAAGTGAATGAATAAATGAATAAAAACCCATAAATTAGCAAGTGTACAGATACCTTTTCTAAAACCAGTTTGTTGGCAGCTGAGTATTTTAAAATTCTCTTTCCATTTATTCAGCCTATCCAACAAAAAAAGCACAGAATATCTTAGAAGTGGAATCCACAAAAAAGGCCCCAAAGAAGTGCCAGGGAACTATTGGCACCTGGCTATGATAGCCAGGTGCCAATAGTTCCCTGGCACTTCTTTGGGGCCTTTTTTGTGGATTGTAATCCAGATCTATTTCTTCCCGCTAATAGGAATAGTTCCTGATTCCAAGATGGTCTCAAGCATATTTTGTAAAATCAGGGCCCAAATATTGGGATTTTCTTGAATTATAATATTTGCAACACCATCTTACCCAGGAGCCCTGGATTGTTTAAGTTTATTTATGACACATTGAATGTCGTCCACAGTAGTAATTAGTACACCTTATTTAGCATTGTTCGCATAGTCACTAAGGAGGGGCTTTATCTAGCTTTACTTGATGTAATCCTGAAGTATGATGCAGATGCGACAGATCTTAGTTTACATAGACATTTATTGAATTCTAATACATAAATCCCATTAGCACTCCGCAGAAGCAGACACCCTCTCTCTGCTCCAAACGTTTCCTCTCCTGCTGCACTCGCTGTATTCCAGAACCACCCTCACTCGGACATTCCACACGTTTCACATTCTCACCTGCTTAGCAAGCACACTAAATCCACTACAAATCCCAATACATGTGTAATCCAATTTGTCTCCGAGATGGGATTAATTTTATTTAGCTGTACCCAGATTAGAATAATATTTGATAATAGACCAGAATTTCCTAGCGCGGAGGAGTCTAAAGCGTTGTACATTGGGCAGTAGCTGTTGTACCTCTGTGGATTCTAATCCAGTTCTTATGTCTGGATTTGAGTTGTGAGATAGCACTTTTCCTTTCAGTAAGAGTCAAGTCCGATCTTTTGATCTCTTTAATATCCATCTTCAGTAATTTCTTCTTAGCACCAATTAAAGTATTGTTAATCCAATATCTATCATTTTTAGGCTAGATATGTTTTTTCTGCAATGCTGCAATATTACCAAAGGCTATGTCCAAGAATCCACATTATGGATCAATTTGTCTTCCAGTGTAGTTACGGCAGTAACACCATGGCTATTCGTATTTACCTATGTTGCACAAGCTCAAGAGAATTATCAATGGAGAAACGCTGGTAGTTAAATCACCCATGCTTACAAACTGGTTTAAAGGATGAGCGTGTAGCCGTTCATCCAAAAGTCCCTCGACATAAGTCGTAATCATTGTGGTAAGAGTTCCCAGGGGGACTGTGTATATTAATAAGTCGTTGCAGTCCTGAGTGTACGTCCACATTTATCACATAATAATCACATTTTCATTTTGAGATATACATTACTGTTCCCTGCAGAAATATGGTTCCATACACCTATAATTAAGCCCCAAATGGATTATCCACACCGCCTTTTCTAGCTAATCTCTGGGAAATCTGGTAACCATCCAGGGAATACATTTCAGTCATCCAGGTTTCTTGAAGACAGAATAAATCACTCGCCAATAAATAGTTTTGCCCTTTGTATTTTGGGTAAAAGAGCCAAAACCTTTGGTATTGCATGATAACTGTTTACTCGTATTTTCACTCGGACTGTATCATGCAACTATATCAAACACACTTTCCTGTATTTGGCGTGACCCTGGCTAGTGTCCTGTTAATAACCTCAAGTATCCTCCTGGTCAGTGTATCCATATCGAATGTAGTAGGATTAATTGGAGGCTCCATAGATTTCTGTACCGGTTTAGTATTTCCCACATTGGTATGGGCCTATTTGCATTCAACAACATATCCCTTATTGACAAGTTCACAAGAGTGGGTCTTAACCAGTTCAGCAATAATATGGGACACAAAATGAACAATAGTCCAATTAGGCTCGTTTACGGATTTTCGCCTATGCTATATCATTAGTCGTGATCATTTGAAGAGATGCATAGCATTGAAATAGTGACAGAATATTGTGCCAGTTTAGAAAAGGTCTTAGGATAGATGCTTGGAATTCCGTAATTTTAACTGATTTTGGCAAGTATTGGGTAGCCCATTGTTCAAGTATACAGTGCAGTGAATTGGGCAAAACCGTACAGGACATGTACGTATTTTCCAGTTTATTAGAAGTCACAGTATCCAGATGTTCTTCAGTTTAGTGAGCGGTCAGCTGTGCTCCAAGTTGCAACAAATGAGTTAGATTCCACTGGAGCAGTTTTTTTTGTTTTTTTTTAGCCGTGACTCCAAAACTTTATTTGGAAGAGATCGAGGTACACTCTCAGGGGCCACAATAGACTTGGCAACAGGAGTAATTTCAAAACACTCAGCAGATTCAAGACACATCAGATCACAGGAAGAAGCAGCAGAAAGCGATTGTGATCTATTCAATGGGGTCTTCCTAATTGCTGGAATAGTATTGACGTTCACCCTTCTCTGCTCCTTGACTCTCCGCCTTGTGCATGACTCAATCACTTAGGAGGCTTACTGTCAGGGATACGAGTATTATGGTTAGCATTAGAGCTAACCTGGTCATTCCTTAATCCCACTCAAGAGTCATGTGTTGGTAAGATATTTGTGTCGCGCATACTTATGATCAATGTTTGAGCCTGCATGGCCACCCCAGAATGTAACTTTATTTGTTCAACTACAACTGGGGCAACCCCCACATTATTGGCTTCCAATACTGTGCCCACCAAGCACCACAGACCATCTTTAATAATGTGCTGTTCTTTATGCAAATTGTTGGAGAGAGCCAGAATTGCCTTCCACATTACTGTCATTTCATTCTCTACATAATGTTCATCTACGGACAAGTCAGATGACGAAAAAGATGAGTAATGCGCAAGGGGGAGGGGGCATAAATGCTCTCTGCTATTCTTACCAAATCAAGGAAATTTGAGTTCTCAGGCATATATCTGCAATATTGTCATTAGCTTCCTCCACTTGTGTACCACCCCTATTACACTGCAGGGAGATTATGGCTTCTTTCTGAAGGTTTGGGCAGAGGTTTAACAAGTAGTTATTGTCAATAGGCTCTGTCTCTGATCTATCAATAAGATTAGATGTGTCAATTAAAGATGCTTGTGGCCTATCAGCTGATGAATCACTATGTGCCTAATTCACAGAAGCGTTTTTATAATGGCAAAACCCCATTGGAAAATGCTCTGTGAATTAGGCCCTATGTGTCGCATGATGACTTAGTGGGTTCGTAAAAAGTAATTTCACCTTCAGCGTTTAAGAGCAACCCCTTCTTTTCTTTTACATTGTTAATCATGGCAGCCGCCGCAGGGTTTGCCTGTATCTTCGTTTTTTTGCTTTTCTTAATTAAATTGTTAATCTCAGTTGTGTGCTTACCAGACACTGGGGCTGTGCTGTGCACTTGGTATTTTCTTCTTGAGGATGGCATATGTAATATTTTTCAGTTACAGTTCAGAAATGCTTACGTGCCGTTAATTGATAATAAACGAAGTCCAGAATCCATGTACGGCCAACAGCTGCAGCAAATTAGCTTCTTCAGAGTAATGGAAGGGTCCACCCCGCCACATCCGACCTCAGAAGACGACAGTAAACCACTTCTCCAGCCACTTGCTGCGCCATGCTGCTGCAATGAAAAGAGTGTAAGTAACAGGCAGCAGCAAGGCTCACTGGGAATATGGCCACCTCCAGAAGTAAACAGAAAATAAATCCTCTGTAGTTTCCAGCATAGGTTCAATACAGTAAACCACTTCACCAGCCACTTGCCGCACCCGATTACGTACTGAGAATAATTATCAACAAAGTAGAATTGTGCCTTTGCCTTCCAGTGGTAATGCAGGAAGTGCTGGGGCTGCTCCCAGTAGAAGTAATGGTGTTCCTGCCACTAATGAAGGAGAAGGTGGTGATGATGTTGATGGTGATGATTCCCCTAATGTCTCCCTGTCAACCTCCGATGCTGAGGCTATATGGGAACTCAAGAAAGAGAAACTTAGGCTAAGAGAAAGAAAGAGTTCAACAGGGCTAAACTTTAATCTGACAGGATTGACAAGCAAAAGGATAGGGATCATCAGCTGGTGCTTGCTAGGCTGCAGGCAACACAATGCTCCTCTAAAGGATCTGGGACTGGTTCTGGGCATTTTTTTCCTAGGTTTCCTAAAGATCTGCTCAGTATGTATGATGAAAAAGATGACATTGTTTGGCTGATGTTAGGGCAAGTTTTTCTAAATTCCAACTAAGGGCTTCTTCAAACCACACAAATTAGGCAACTTGGGCAATACAGAATCTACAACTCTAGTATAAGCCTGTACCACCTGGGATGAGGGTAGCATGGACAGATCAGCCAGGCTTATCTTAGGAGGGAGAGAGGGCTGTAGGTCAGTACAAAAAAAACGCCTCCAGGATACACATTGCGACACCTGGGAAGGTTTATTCTTGCCGCCGCTACTTTTGCACGGTGACATCTGAAAACATGTGCATCTTAATTGAAAATAGTGCTGCTTGTTTCTATTATTCAGGTCTGCAGCACGAAACAACAAGATTCAAACCTCTTTTACTGCCTTACAGCCGTTATTACACAGCGTTCTCCTGAGCATTACTTAGCAACGTGAGTAATGGGCACGTTGTTTGCAGTTTCAAGCTACAAGATGTTCCCATTAGCTTAAATTCTGCTCATGGATTGGCCAGACTCTTCTTTAACCGCCCACCAGCTTCACCGGCAGGTGGCCACCCTCTCAAGGGCCTCGGAATAAGGGCCTGTCTGTGCCCTGGACTCCATTCATCTCGTCGGAACTCCGAAAGTGAGAGGGCAGGAGCCCTCTCCCTCCAGGATACACATTGCGACACCTGGGAAGCTTTATCCTTGCCACCACTACTTTTGCACGGTGAGATCTGAAAACATGTGCATCTTAATTGAAAATATCACTGCTTGTTCGCTATTTTTCCGATCTGCTGCATTGAAGTAATCTGCAGCACGAAACAACGTGATTCAAACTACTTTTACTGCCTTACCTCCGTTGTTGATATTACACAGCGTTCTCATGAGCATTACTTGGCAACGTGAGTAATGGCCGCGTTGTTTGCAGATTCAAGCTACAATATGTACCCATTAGCTTGAATTCTGTTCGTGGATTGGCCAGACTCTTCTTCAAGCGCCCACCAGAGTCACCGGCCGGCGGAAGCCAGCCGCTCTCTCAAGGGCTGTGGAAGAAGGGCCTGACTGTGCCTGTCCAGGCCGGTAGGGACGAGGGCCGTTGCTCTATCTTTCATCGGTCTATGCTACACGTAGAGTACCTACCTCATACTACACTTCTGAGGCCTTCCAAACTTGCCTGCCTACCAGACTCCCTTTCATCTCCTTGGCAAAATCAAGACTCAAGTTTTCAGCACTACCGATAGTATGTGCTCTGAACCCTCCCTGTATTGATTAACTTGTCATGTTATTAGCACTGATCACGCACCTAGCCTATATCACGGGCCAACAATTTCTTCAACCTGCATGCTTTGCCCTGCGCATATGTACTCATTATATATTTGGCATTCACGGCTCTTGCACCGATGTGCCTTCCTCCTCGCATTTTGTCATCACTTCATGTAAAGTAACATGACCGTAAGAACATCTATATGTACTTTTTGCAGCCTACTGTTTAAGTACTTACCTTCACTATGGTCCAGGACCAGCATACGTAAGCTGATATTTGTTATTGTACTAGGAAATACGGCAGTTTTTCATTGCAAGGTTAGAGTGTATGCTATCATTGTATGTAGACGATTACTGTGTTGATTTCTTGTCTAGCGTAATTTGACTCCCTCCATGACGATCTCCACTTGCACATACAGGCTACCACGCTAGATATGTATTTGCCTGGGACATATATTTCAAGTGGGCTTAGGGCTGAAGATCGAAACAACTTGCTCGGCAACTTCCACATCTTGCCTCTACGTACAGGTAATGACGGTTTACGGCATACATACGGTCTGTTGCTATGTATGACTCAACCTTAGCCGTATGTTACTTTCATACATACCTTGCCATAAAGTAAGGACAGGAATAGTGCCTGTGAACAGATAGTTCTAAATTGGAACTTTCGCACCACAACAAACATCTAAGGATTGCCATCGACCAAATTCACTATCTACTAATTGAATGACATCCCCACTTAGGTACCACACCGGCAACCCAAGCTATGTATGCAGTCACTACTACCTTTGTAGGCCTACTGGTATTACTTATTGGCAGCAGCAGCACACTTGCTCTAGCCACAGATACCACTAACCATATCGTCGATCGCCAATAACATACGTCTTGGGACTTATTTAAGGTCAGCATCATGCGCTCACCTACCATGACTATACCTACGCCTCAATCAAATGGCATAAAACCAACCAAATTCCTTCCACTGCTCAATCACTGACTTTCTAATAACAGCTCCTCAGTCCAAAACTATAAAACCGACTGCATTCTTTCCACAATTAAATCCTGCAGCCAATAATCCTTATCCCTCTTACATTTACACCTTTGGTTCTACTACCCTAACTCCCGAACAATGGATTCAATGATTTGGCACAAGGCCTACAACCAAACCAACCTTGCGCTACCAATATCAGAAATGACAGGCTGGGATCCGGACAGAACAACTATTATACACCTTCTCCTAATCCCAACTACTAACCCAATCTGAACAATTTTGCGAAGAGGAGGTCTAAACTTAAAACAAACCAAGGTACTAACTTGTCCGGTCAGAAAACTCCATTTTATGTTCCTATCCAACCAGATACTAACCCTCCACAGATCAAAGGGGCCCTGATCAATGCGATATCTATGGTAGCCCATGCTGTAGACATCGCCGACCTGATATCAAAACAACTTGACTTTCTAGAAATAACAGAGACCTGGCTCCATGCAGCTGCAGGACCCTCCCTCTCACTTGCTATTCCAGACAAATTTACCATTCTAAGGCTAGATGGAGAATCTTCCAGAAGAGGTGGCATTGCCTTAATTGCCAAAACTAATCTGGGTCTAAGGGTCTCGACACATCCTCCAATCCCGTCAGGTGAACTCTTGACAGTTCAACTGCCACTCTCAGCCTCACGCACCATAACTATGCACCTATTATACAGACCACCAGGCCTTATTACTTCATTCGAAGACATCGTCACAGCATTACTCTCTAACAATGCTAAACCGATTTCTCAAATCATAGTACTTGGAGACTTCAATCTTGGACTCAATGACCGGCATGATCAGCATGCCTTGGCACTTGCTAATACTATTGCGGAATTAGGCTGTACTGAAAGGGTCAACATGCCAATACACTCTAAAGGAAGACCCTTAGACTGGTTGGCAGATGCAAGACTACAATAACGTCCAACGAACCTTGCGCCTGGACAGGTCATCACCTACTATCATTCACTATTCAACATGGGCCACAGCCTACGCCGACAAACCTTTTGGCACATCCCCTACTCACCAGAAATAAACGCATTATAACACTGCAAAATTTACTTTCACTCCTCCTTCCCATTACAAATCCTTTGCCTGCCAGTTCAGACCCGACAGCTCTCGTAGACTTATACAACTCCACGATTAATCAAGCCATAGAAAATATTGCACCCTTAAAAATGTGCAAAGGCAAACCCAGAGCCCACCTCAATTCATGGTTTACCCCCAATCTCAAAGCCATACGAGCAGAAAAAAGGAAGTTGAAACCCTTTGGAAAAATAACCCAACAGCCTTACACAAGGATTATCTCTTGAAAATTGCGGCAAAATATAAATCTGAGATCCTCCAAACTAAACGGGATACATACAATGACAGGAGAACTCTTTGTCATCTTAAGAGAACTTGAATCCCCAACTCCTCCAATTGATAGGTGCATCAAGGACAAGACCTGGTGTACTAATATTCAAACTGCATTGTCTAACAAAATATCTCTTCTACAAGAAAAAATTGAAGCATAAAAATAAAACCTTTCAAACTCCCTTTCACTGCAGGGATCTCTGCCAGACCCTACTAAACTACCTAATCGATTCAAATTTGCCCTGGTTTCTATCCACTGAAGTGGAGGACATTATAGCCTCCCTTAAACCGTCCAGATGCCAGGGAGACACTTGTACGGCATCTATGATCAAAGAAGCTGCAAGGGACCAAGCCCCGTTTATCACGACTCTAATCGACTCCTCATTCAACTCTTGCACTGTCCCTACCAATCTCAAGGATGCCTGGGTCCTCCCGCTTTTAAAGAAACCGACTCTTGACCCAAACATCATGACTGATTATAGACCTATAACAATGGTAATAAAAAATCATTCACAAGGCGGCTTACCTTCAGATACAGACCTACCTAGAGACCAACAATCTCATGGGGTTCCTGCAGTCTGGCTTTAGACCTAAACCTGGCACGGAAGCTGCCTTGATCGATCTAAAAATCCAAATGAATGACTTGAAGGACAAAGGAAAATGCCTCTTCTCCAGCATGGGGTCTGGCATTGATTCACATGCTCGTGAATATTCCCCGTCGTCAGGTTGGGAATCCTCGTTAAAAGAAATAATCGATTTCAGTTTCACTTCTGAACTGTCTTTCTCCTAACAACCAATCACTGGTCTCTGGGTCATACTGCCCCCTGCCAATGACTGCCCTCTACCTAAGACCCTCCTCTGGTAGCCATCTTCAGATTTTTTACCGCACGTTCAAGTGTTGGGAGTCCTCATGCTATAGTTCTCGAGCTTTTACTGCGTTTTGCAGTTTTTTAAAGAGTTTGCTCTATTTTTTTGGTCAATCGAGCCTCAAGCCCCATCGGTCAACCCTCCGATTAACAGAGACCTGTTTTTCGGATTCTTCGGCGCCCCTCAAGAGCAGATTTTCATCGAGTTTCTTCTTGGAGGTTTGCCCCGGCTGCAACCTACGCAATGTCTTTTTGGACGATGGTCATTCCCTGTGCCTGTACTCCCTGCATTCGGACACAACGCATGTGGAGGACCACTGTGTGGCTTGTTGGGAGATGGTGCCGCGCACGTAGATCGACCAAGGCAAGCGCCTCAACGAGTGGCTGCAGGCCACGGCCCCTGCTCTGGGTCAGTCCCAGCAGCATGCCTCCCCTGCTCCGACGAAGAAAGCTGAGCGGTCTTCTAAGACCTTTGAGGGTGCCCCTGCCGCGGGGGGCCAACATAAGGCTAAACACTGCACGTCCACTGCCTCTGGGAGCGCCGTGGCAATGGGCTTCTCGGCGGCCAGGTAGAGGTCAGCGTCTCCAGCACCTTCGACCACGATTCAACGCTCTGGATCTTCAAAGAAGAGGAAGTTGGACCATCCGGGCAAGCTCTTGGAGAAAACCCAGACCGGCCCTGCAGAGAAGGCCAAGGTGGAGCAGGGTGCCGACCCTCCCCCTAAGCTGAAGGCCACTGACTCGGCCAAAGTCGTGAAGGCCCAGGTGCATCAGGCGAAGACCCACACGTCCATCGAAGTGGCGGCAGCATCCCTCGCGAAGGCTGCCATGGTGGATCCGCAGGGCACGGCACCAAAGGCAAGAGTATCCCTGCCTGCCAGGAAGGAATCCTCTTTCCAGCCTATCGAAAAGACGCCGGAGAAGGTGATGCCCATCATTTTCCCCGAAACCGTCTCCCTTGGTTGCAGAGAAGGGGGGGGGCACAGTAGCCCTCCAGGGCACGGACATCTCAGAGGAGGAGGAGCTCACCTTCCTCCCCATCCGCCAGGAGGGACGATGCGTCAAGAGCAGACGCCACGGGAGGGATCCCGGCGAGGGCGACGACGAAGGTGACGACGAGGAGCAGCAGGGCGGTGACGACATGGAGGAGCGACCTAAACCGCAATCGCCTTTGTCTCTGTCGCCTTCACCTCTACCACCTCAACAACCATCTGGGGATATCTCGGTGGACGTTCTTACGGCTCTGCATACCATGTGCTCGGAGATCCGGACAAGGATGCCTCTTACGTCGGCGGCCACGCCCGCGGCGCCAAACCCATCGGAGGAACCACCATCCAAGCGAAGGAGAGTCCACCCCCTCCTCCGTTCCACCCTTCGCCTCCCTCCCTTCGACAGTGACAATTTGTTTGGGAAGACTGTGGACGAGTCCCTTCAGGCCATCAAGGCGGACACTGAGACAGCTCGTGCTTTGGGCACGCTCCAGCAGCGACGGCAGTCCTTTTGGACTTCTGGAGGAAAACCCCAAGGTTCTTTTAAAGGATTCGGAGGAGGTGCTTCGTCTTACCGTCAACCCTCCCGCTCGTCGGCCCATGAGACCTACAGGGGCCGTGCCAAGTCTGGAGGTGGACGTAATCTTCGTCGGGGCCCCCAAGGCGGCGCTTCAATGTCAAAACAAGACTGAACAAGACCTTCTGGACATGTCAGCGTCCTCTCCAGTCAAGCTTCCGGCAGTCGCAGATCTTCTCGCCAGAGAAGGAGGCGCGATTCTGCACCATGACCCAGGATCGCTGAACCTGAAGGCCTGGCTCCTGCAGCACTAGAGTTTGGGGATTGCGACCTCCCAGCGGATTGTAAGGTGGTGCTCGCCAAGGCCAGAGCTTCATCTACTCTCAAATGCTATGGGCACAAGTGAAAGAGTTTCCCCGTTTGGTGCCGTACCCAGAAGATCGACCCTCTATGAGTCAATGTTCCGCAGGTGCTTCCGTATTTGTTGTCGTTGGCCAAGGCAGGACTGGCCCATGCTTCCATCAAAGTGCATCTGGCAGCCATTTCCAGCTACACTGATCATCCTTATGGTCGCATTGTTTGGTCAAGTAGTTCATCAAAGGACTATTTCGCTTGTTTCCGCCAGTGAAGGCTCCGGCCCCGGCGTGGAAGCTTAATGTGGTGCTTACTAGGCTCATGGGTCCCCCGTTCGAGCCTATGCATTCAGTGACACTGAAATTTTTGTCATGGAAAACTGCTTTTCTTGTGGCCATCACCTCCGCATGACGAGTGGGAGAGATCCAGGCCCTCTCTTGTAAATCACCTTATTTGACATTCCTCGAGATGAGGCCGGTGCTGTGGACGCATCCCTCCTTCATGCCCAGGGTGCCGTTGGACTTTCATCTTAATGAGCCCTTGGTGTTACCTGTATTCTTCCCGACGCCTTTGTCACCGGCTAAGAGGTCTATGTGGCTAGAGCGCTAAAGTTCTATGTGGACTGCACAAAGGGTTTCTAGAAGACGTTGCAACTTTTTGTAAACTTTGGCCCTGTGAACCATGGGAAGGCACTCTCCAAGGCTTCCATTTCCGGGTGGCTCTCCGGCTGTATCACCCATTTTCACCGGTTGGCAAACTGACCGTTGCCTGGCTGTCCGAGAGCCCACTCGCCCAGAGCGATCGCTGCAACTACGGCGTTCCTGTCTCTTGTGCCTTGCAGAGACATCTGCAGAGCTGCTATGTGGAGGTCGACGCACATCTTCACAAAGTTCTACTGCGTCGACGGGGAGTCCAGGGAGGAGTCCAGAGTTGGCCATGCAGTGCTGCGCAACCTGTTCTCTTGAAGGTGAGCTTTATGAGGAGGTAAGAGAAGCTTAATGTTGAGTCTTGCCACCTCCCGTGGTTGTGCATTTGTGTAATGCTATCTATTCTTTATTCATGAGCATGTGAAACCATGCCAGACCCATGCTGGAGAAGGAACAAGTACTTACCTGTAACTGTTGTTCTCCAGCATGGGTCTGGCATGGATTCACATGCGAGCCATCCCGCCTACCCCTCCGCGGCCTTCTCTCGGTCCTACTGCCACTTTATGTGCTACCAAATCTGAAGATGGCTGCTAGAGGAGGGGCTTAGGTAGAGTGCAGTGATTGGCTGGGGGCAGTATGACCCAGAGACCAGTGATTGGTTGTTAGGAGAAAGACGGTTCAGAAGTGAAACTGAAATTGATTTTTTCTTTACTGAGGATTCCCAGCCTGACGACAGGGAATATTCATGAGCATGTGAATCTATGCCAGACCCGTGCTGTAAAACAACAGTTATAGGTACGCTATTTGTTCCTACTCCTATTAGAACTCTCGGCTGCGTTTGATTTAGCGGACCATAAAGTGCTATGCAAGCACGTGTCGACAGCTGCCCACTTCTCCCCAGAAGCGACGGCCTGGATTCAATCCTTTCTGGAAAATCCTTCCAGATCTTCATACCCATGTCTGGCAATTATGACACAGACTGCCCTGCTGAATAATGGCCTCTTAGCAGCCTCTGTCTGAATGATGCAGACAGAGCTCTTGCTCATTGAAGCACCAGCTAGACTTAACAAACTAAGTAACCAGTTTCAGTCATGTAATATTGACGGTATAGATGTTAAAGTCCCTAAGGAAGTAAAAACACTGGGCTTCCACCTAGACTGAGCCCTGAACTTACCCAGGCAAGTCAATGCCACTGCTTCAGTGACAGCATATACATGAAAGTTAATCCACGCCTGCAAACCATTCCTCTCTACAGCTAGTTGCATTATTCTAGCTAGAGCGCTAGTTTTTTCGGAACTAGACTACTGTAACGCACTATATCTTGGATCAAGTAAACAAAATGTCAACAAACTACAAATATTTAAAAAATAATTCTCTAAGAACTGCGTTGTATTGCAAGAATGTAACACATCTCGGAGACTAGACCAACACTGAGTGGCTCTTGGTTAATGATAGAATACAATTCAAAGCATTAACCCTTACCCACAAATGCTTAGCTAACTCTGCCCCTAAATGCCTAGTGGATAAATTCGCGAAAAATATATCTACATGTCCCACCAGGACCCTGTATTCGCATTGTCTTAAGGTCCCCACATACAATATTAAGAAGGTAGGGGGACGTAGCTTTTCTGTTATGGCAGCACAGCTGTGGAACTCCTTGCCCACAACCTTAAGAACTGACCCGTCCTTCAGTTTCAGAAATAAAACCAGTAGCTGGCTTTTTGCTCGGGATCTATAACCGGTTCCAGGCGGCCATTCTTGCTCTTTCGAGATCACTTTGCTGCCTGTATAGTTTTGTATATTTGTTATGAAAATTTCTGATTTAAAAATGTTAAAATGTCTATGTAGTTATTGTCATGTAACTGCTTCTTCATGTATCTAATTCTAAATGACTTGCAACATGTAAGTAACCTGTAACGCGCCCAGATACCTCTGGGTTTGGAGCACTATATAAATAAATAAACAAAACAAACATATGTTTGAAATAAACACTGATACACTAAGTATTGTAAAGATAATGGTTTATTTTAAATACAAGTAGAGCAAGATAAATCTTGGGGAAGTAAGTACTATTCCCATATGTTATAAACACATATATACAAACCAAAGTAATACTTGTGGTATACAAACCAAGGTATAAACTTAGAGGAGCATTAAACACGTTGAGGTGAGTCAAAAGTAGTAGTTATACATTCAGGATAGCAATATGCTATTCTTGGGGAATAAAACCAGGTTAGTTACTTTTAGATTACAATAAGTAATTCAAGGGTAGTAGACCCTATTGGCAGAAAATAGTGTTATTCAATTGCAGAATCCCATAATAAACCAACCCTGTTACAAATATACACCTTGCAACATATGTAACTTTCTTCTTTTAAGAATGGATATAGCTACATACCACTGGAACTTTTTAGAACACATTTCAGCGGAGGGAGTAACTTAACTTGTAACTATTTGACAAGTGCCGAGGAGCAATTCAGGGAAAGCACAGCCCAAAAGGTGAGTAATTTACCATGTAATCTTACAGGCAAGCAAGAGTCCTTATTTGACTTAACGCAGCAATATTACAGTTTACGAAGAGCATCAGCTATTCAAGGTAAGTAACTAACCTTTCATACTTTTCAGGGGGGCTTCAAACAACTGAAAGAAAAGTATTAACTCTAAGACTGTTTTAGAGCTGTATAAAGCAGATCAGGGAAAACAAAACCCAATTGTACACGTTAAGAATGACCATCTGTTATCCAAGTTAGGTAACCCCTAATGGTAACCCTTTACACTCGATAAAACCGTACCAACAGGATTACTGTTTAGAAGGGGGGACAACCCCATTCTAAGTAAGTAAAATAACGTATATACTTTTTAGAGGGGCAGTATGCAGCTCAAAGGTAAGCATAAACTTAATGACACTTTGTAACTTGCCTCTGTAAAAGAACAAGTTACACGCTAACTTCTTTAGCAAGTTGTTATAATTTTTCAGACAGAAGCCTTATCTTTTAAAGGCTTTCCTTAGTCTATAGCATAAGTTTTCTCAGAGGAAGAGGAGGGGCCCTTGTTGTCCAGGACCCAGCTGTAGGCAGGGCAGGTCAGGGTAGGGTTCAATTGCACAAAAGTCTGAGTTACAGTGGATATCTTCTAAATATTACCCGAGCCAACACAGTATTCTAGGAGAAAGGAAGAGCTTCTGGATGGATGCCTTCAGGATCCGGTGCTTTCGTTTTCAGTCTGGAGACTGAAGAATTGGACACTGAAGGATTATTATCGTCCCATCTTCGATGATTTCTTCCTAAACCACTGCCGAAGACACCAAAGAACGGACTTCATCGGCTGGTGCTCCGGTCGGCGCTGCTGACCGCGTGACTGGGCCTTCTGGACAGCCTATACAGTAGGGAGAGTGGTGTCTGGGGGTTTCTATTCTTTTCAAGAATGTCTTTCCTTCTCCCCTCTCTTTGCCCTTTTGGTTTTGCCGTTGCTTTCAAAAACCTGAGATATGGACAGGACACCGTTTAAATGTTACCCTTCCTGTAATGGAAAAAACTCCTGGAAAGACAAGCACAGTCGGTGGAATAAGTGTCTTCCCCTCAATCACGACGAGGCTTCCTGTAAGCACTGCCTACTCCTGCGTCCTAAAACGATCATGGAGTGGCAAGTAAAGCGGCGGGCGTCCTACGTCATGCCGCAGGCCGAGGGTAGCTCTCCTACCGCAGAAGCGGCCGAAAGTGATGAGGAGTTGAGCGACAGCCATGGCTCTGATCCGGCTGCCATTGACCTCCCATCGGAGCGCGTGCACTCCACGACGTCCGTCCCAAGCTCCACCAGGCGCGACGATAGCCCTGCTATGGGGAAGGAACACCCCAGCAACGGGGACACACACAGTACCCTTAGGACCAAACACACAACCCCCGGTACCGCCTCAGCGGGTCAGTCCAATCGGTCCAAGGCATCAACGGGTACGTCGAGTTCGACGGCACCTGCTGATTTGCATGATCGGCAGCCCTCCCCGCAACCGCATCAGCGGAATGCGTCCGGGCACTCTACAAGTAAGGGCGCCAGCACTAAATCTCACAAGAGCGTCGAGACGCCTCCTAAGAGCGCGCTGACGCATAAAGCTACGATTGCGTCAAAGTTTGTAGCGCAACAGTCTAAACAGCCTAAACCCCTCCTGGTAACGCCAAACATCATTGAGAGTCTCGCTAAGATCGTTTCGGCAGCCAATAAACTAAAGGACAAGTCTAAAGACAAGTCGAAAGACACGTCTGAACGCCAGAAGGTTGGGAGGATTATTCTGAAAGCCCCCAGTCTTTATCTAAGACCCTCATTGATGAATCTCGGCATTCTAGGCTAGGGAATCCCCAGGAGGAGCCCTGCCGCCTCTGCACCCATCTGGATCTTCTCCATGGACCAGAGAAAGATTTGAAGGGTGTATGGACAGGTTGGCTAGATTTGTGGACTTCTCTGAGAGGTTCACCCCTAAAATGTCTAGAGAAGACGACCTTTAGGCTGCAGTGACCACATTTCTGAAGACTTCTGCCCACTTCATGAGGAGGTGTTTGATCTTACAGATCAAGAAGAGCCCCTTGACTCTTACTTGCAGGAGGTTGATCCATTTGTGGATACCACTGATCAGACCCAGGATTGTGGGGTATGACCAGCAGGGGGATGACCCACCCTGGCTGTCACCCACCCATACCCTGGACCCTGATACCATATGTATGGCCCCTCCCTCCTCCCCTCCTCTGCGTCAGGCTTCACCTGTCGATGACCAGGTGGCATTTAACGCCATTCTGAAGAAGGCAGCAGAGCACTTCCAAATAGCCACGCAAGAGGCGGTGTTAGCGCCAGACTTCGTGGAAGACATATTAAAGGAGAAGCCTCCTGCCAGCCGGGCTATCCCTTTACTCACTTCCATCAAAGGCCTTTGCCCCTTCCCTGTTAACACCCTCTCAGACTAGAGCTGTGAACCCTTGGATGGAAAAATGGTTTCTACCCTCACCCTCTGGCCCCCTATATATTAGGGGACATGCCATCCCAGGTTCTCTTGTGGTTACGACTACAAGAAAGAGGGCAGGGGTCCCCTTGTCTGCGGGCGAGGCTCCGCCTTACAAAGAATGTAAAAAGTTGTATGCTCTTGGGAAGAGAGTCACTACTGCGGCAGCATAGCCAACAACACCACTCTGTTAGCCAGCTATTCAGACGTCCAATGGAACCTACTGCAGGAGGGACTACAAAAGGTCCCTGAACCAGTGCATTCTCGTCTGCTTTCAATTGTTTCAGAGGGTAAGCAGGTAAACCACAACATCCTCAAGAACACTTTGGATGCTGCTGAGACGGCAGGGAGAACCTTGGCCCAGGGTACCCTTTTAAAACGCCACGCCTGACTGAAAAACCTGGCTTTCAAACTCTGGAAGACTTATTTGGCAAAGCCGTTGATGAGGCACTGAAAACGGCCAAGAAGGAACACAAGACTTTAAAGACTTTGAATCAGATCAAACAAACACCCTTTCAACAGAGAGGGGGAAGTTCTCGCTGCCCCTTTCGTGGGCAGTCCTTCTCCCGTTCCCCACAAAACCAATATGGCTCAAGCAACAATTGGTCGTCAGGACAGGGGTCTGCCTCCACAAACCCTCATCCACCAAGAGGACAATGCTATGGGAGGGTTGCAACGCCACCCCCAGAGGCTCCCCGGCCTCCGGTCAGAAATGACTCAAAGTCTGGGTCCCCTCCATGCTTCCCCTATTGGGGGACGTATACCATCATTCCTGCATGCATAGAAGGGGGATAACCATAGACCAGTGGGTGCTCAAGACCTTCACCTACTGTTATTGCATCGAGTTCAGCCGGCCACCTCAATACAGACCTCGAAGATCCAGGCACCTAACCCCGGAACACCTTGAAGATCCTGCTGCAAGAGGTCAAGATCCTGCAGGAAAAGGGCGCAATCAAAGTTGAACCTGTTTTTACAGGTAAACAACGGTATTTATTCAGTGTACTTCCTTGTTCCCAAAAGAATTCTCACCCTGACACCCCTCACCTAGGCTTGCGCCCACCGAACAAATTTGGCAAAAAACAAAAGCTTTGAATGGTAACATTGCAAGAGGTAATTCCTCAACGCAGGGGGATTACATGGCAACATTGGACATGAAAGATGCATACTTTCATATTTCAATGTTGCCGGAACACAACAAAATAGCTAAGGTTCAAGATAGAGGACAAACACTATCAGCTCAAGGTCCTTCCCTTCGGCATTGCCTCAGACCCAAGGTTATTTACAAAAGTACTGGCAGTTGCAGCAACACACCTGCGCAGGCCATCCATCCCAGTATATCCTTACCTCGACGACTGGCTCATAACAGGGGGACTCCTACGGAACATGCCTGTCGAACACTCGATAGGCCTCTTATTCAGTCTGGGATTCTCCATAAACGAGAAGAAATCCAGCCTATACCCCAGCCAAGTCAATCAGTTTCTGGGTGCTCTAATTAGGACAGAAGACAATCTTGTCTTCCCCTCGAGAGGGTTCAAAACATGCTGTCTCAGATCCCTCAGTATGGAGCCAGTCGAGAGGTGACGGTACGCAAGGACATGCGACTGCATTTACTTGGTTCCTCACGCACGTTTACGCATGCGCCCATGCAAGAGTGGCTCAACCGCCAATTGTGTCAGGTCAGCAGACAATGGGGCGATATAGTGGTTGTCTTGGCAGCCCTTGTTCTCTCTCTGCAGTAGTGGTCGAGGGAAAACCTCTTGAAGGGGAAATCCTTCACCACCCCGCAGTAGAAGCCACGCTCATGACGGACGCATCGCTCCCTGGGTGGGGGGGCTCACCTTCTTCAACAGACGGTGCACAGCGTTTGGTCCCCAACAGTAGCATCCAACCTGTTGGAGCTATTAGCGGTATTCAAAGCACTGAAGGCCTTTCAGACACATTTGCAGGGAAAGACAGTACTGATCCTCACAGACAGCTGCACGGCCATGTACTACCTGAACAAGCAAGGGGGCACTCACTCTCCTGGGCTGTCCAAACTGTCACAGAATGTTTTGAAATGGGCTATCAAACACAAGATGTTTCTATTGTCTCAACACGTTCCAGGTGAACTCAATCTTCTGGCAGACTTGCTCAGCAGAGACTTCCCGTTGCCCTTTAGAGTACGAATGGTGACTACACGAAGACCTCATCTCCAACGTTTTTGCAGAATGGGGCCTCCCAGAGATGGACTTGTTCGCAACTCTGGAGAACTCACAATGCCCAGATTACACCTCCAGGTGCCCTCAGAACTGGTTCTAGGGGAATGGTCTCTGGATAACGGGGTCAGGGTTTTATTTTTACGCTTTTCCCCTGACTCCCCTACTCAACAGGATTGTGCACAACATGCACCAGGAACCAGTCACCATGATAATTGGTGGCCCCGTTCTGGGCACGCCAACCCTGGTTCTTCCATCAGCTGAAGATGTCTCTCTCTCCTCCAATGAAACTGCCTTGCCCATACAACATGCTATCTCAGGACAAGGGGGAAACACTTCATCTGGTGCAATTCCAAGAGCATCAATCCCATTGACTGCTCACCTACCCATATTGTGTTGTACCTGACTCACTTACTAGACTCAGGTCTGGTTTTTAATTCCATGAAGGTTCACTTAGCTGCACTCTCAGTCTACAACACGTCCCAACAGAAGGTGTTGTGGTGGAAGATCACAGTATCAAAGCTTTCATGAAAGGGGTTAAGAGGATTCATCCCCCCATTTCTCATTTCTAACCCGGCTCGGATGGGACCTAAATGTGGTATTAACCAGACTTATGGGGTCTCCTTTTGAGTCTATGCATAAGGCAAGTCTCAAAACTTGTACTTACGAGACTGCCTTCTTAGTGGCAGTCACTTCGATAAGGGGAGTCAGTGAACTACAGGCCCTTTCAATTCTAAACCCTTTCGTTACAATTCACAGAGATAAGGTGGTTCTGTGCACTCACCCTCGGTTTGCGCCCAAGTTTATTTCTAAGTTCCATGTGAACCAGTTAATGGAACTGCCAACTTTCTTCCAGAACCCCACTAACGTGGCGGAAAGAAGCCTACACACACTGGATGTGCGCAGGGCCGTCATGTACTACCTGGAAAGAACTAAACCATTAAGGAAGACAAACCAGTTTTTCATTTCAATGGCAGCTGGTAGAGAAGGTGATCCTGTCTCTAAATCAGCCATCTCAAGGTGGTTTGTCAATTGCATCACACTCTGCTACACTCTTACCAAGAGAGACCTGCCCTTCAAGCCTAGAGCACACACTACTCGAGGCACTGGGGCTTCCATAGCATTCATTGCAAATGTTCCTCTCAAGTCCATTTGCAAAGCGGCAACCTTTACAAAACACTATTACCTAGACGCTCACTCTAGGTCTGTTTTTCAGGTGGGACAAGCAGTACTAGGACATCTTTTCACTACTGTGCCTTCTCACATCCCACCTTCAACTCCGGGTATGCTTGCTAATCTAAGCACAGCATGTGATTCTAAGCAGATTAACAAGCATCAGAAGACATATATTACTTAGCGTAATAGCATTTCTGATGATTGTACCTGCTTAGATTCACATGCGCCCACCCTTCCTCCCCGCTCGGATTGAAGGAACATAGACATCTTACTACTTCTCTCTTTTCTGTACCCGCTCATGATATTCATAAGGCTCCCTCACAACAGAAACAATGCAATCAGAGGGATCTCGACGCGTGAGGGATTGTGGGTACACTTCACTTCACGTCACGTTAGGGATATTGTTACAGGCACGCCCATGGCCCCATTCAATCCTCGAAAGAAAAGATGCAGTACTCTGCTGTTACCGCTAGATGTCGGACTATATGCACAGCATGTGAATCTAAGCAGATACAATCATCAGAAAAGCTATTAGTGTAAGTAATGCGGTCTTCCCTTAGTCTTGTTAGTTTGTTGCCTGTTCAGGTAAATTTTTATCATTGCACAACGGATCTTCCAATGCAGTGCAATGGGGTATCTTTTTGTGTGACACTAGACTCCACTCAAGGGATTTTTTTGTCACCTAAGATGTGCTAAAGGACAAACGGGTGGCAGCAGTTACTTTTTTTGTAATTTTACTGATATGTTTGATAAGCCTAATTGTGTTTCCCGCGTTTGGCTATCAGCTGTGACTAGTGTCCTACAATGGCCGTGCCACAAGGTTTTCATTTGTACCTTGGCCATCTTGTGTTTTTGCCTTCCTCTGTCCTTGCAGTTCAGGAAAATCCTTGTATGGTCATGCACTTGCCTGGGAGAAACAAAGGTTCTACGGGCTAGTGCAGGGCACACATGTGGGAGAAGCTAGGAAGTGTGCTGGGACTGTCTGGTCGTAATCCACAGCCTGGTTCCAGAAACGTCTGGTGTGTATGCAAGCATGATGCCCACAGTGGTTCCGGATTGGACTACTGTTTGGGTGCATGTGTGGGGCAGATCTTGCCATTGGAGGGCTTAGTCAGAGCACTCTGGATAAGAAGAGGAGCCCTGCAGCCCTTCCAGCAGATCAGAAGAAGGACCCACGTATCCTGAGCAGCTGAGCAGAAGGACGATCGTGAGACACGCTTGGCAAAGCCTGGCAACCAAATACTGCTGCTGTCCGTGAGAACTGCTGCTGCTTGACGACTGATCTCCAAAGGCCTTCATTGGCGGTCCCACCCTTTGGAGTGGTGGGACCAACCATTCCCGACATCTCCTAGTAATCCTGCAAGTGAGCCTAGGCCATCCAGTGGACTGTCCAGCTTGAGTTTGAGCTACCAGTATAGGAGTGTTGCGCTTTGACCTGGGGCTTTGGGGATAGCCATCTTCCCAGCACCTTTGGGTCACGGCATAGAGGTCTGTGTTGGACCACAATAGCTGAATTCCCTTGCGTCGCCATGCAACTGTGATAGTCGCAGAAGAGTAGCTTCTCCTAACTTTTTCCAGTCTATGAAAAGTTTGTGAACTTTACGCATTCCTGTAAGATTTTACTCACTCGTTGAACATTGAGCACAAGGCCCCATTCATCTTAGGACTGGACTTTTAAAGTGAGGATTGTACTATCTGAAGAGTGTTGGTGCTAAATAAATTACTTACCATCTTCCTTTACAGGTGACAGTGAAGTAATTGATTTTTGTGCACTAACAAATGTGACTGTACGTATGTTCTATAGTAGATAGCGTTGTGTTATACTTGACCTGCAGTTATTCTTATTTCATGTGTTGTCCTTGGCCTATAATAAATAGGGTATTTTATAACTAAGTATAATTCTTGGTGTTTCACTGTGTGGACCCATTATTGACCCCTGACCACACTCGCCTTTCCTGAGACTAAGCCTTGACCACTTAACACGTTGCCTTGATTGGTGTGGCTTCACCTCCCAGAAGTAATCCCTGTTTTCCAACAAAGGTGGCCTCCTAAACAGATGTCCACCAGGCCAAAGTTTAGAAATCGATTGTAACAGGAGAGAAAGTGTGACATCTGATAATGGGCTCTTTACAGGGGTCCTGGCAGAAAAGATGCATTCTCACTCACTCACACACGTCCCCCGTCCCTCCAACCAACACATACAAAGTATGCACAGCTTGTCCCCTTGCTCCTGCACACCAACCCTGTTTGACCTGTCCCTCCTCCACACACCAACTGTATTGCCTACCTCAGTCCCACCCCAAAACCCTTCTGTGTGGCATGTCCACCCCCCTACAAAACCTGACGGCACAATACGCTCACACATTCACCTAAGGATATCCATTCACACAGTGACATCAACGATCCTTCTAAGCAATCCTGCTCATCAATCCATACCTCAACACAATCAAACTCCTCTGCCCAACATTTTACCCACCTGTTGAGGGCTGCACAGTCACTAGCCCTACGGTGGGGCAAAAGCACCCGACATAGCAAAAATAAAACCTCTCTTAAAGGTAGGTGGTGTGGCAAAGCAATGAGGATGAACTTTCAGGAAGAGGTAGCAGACTGACACAAACGTTCAATTATTCCATTCACTTATTCATAGAAAATACTTGACACTGATAGACTGACAAATATATAAATGGATCATGTTACACATATATATTTCTGAGGCTTGTGGAATCTGCTTAGATCACATGCTGTGCATAGGCCGACATCTAGTGGAAGCTGCGGAGTATTACAGTTTGTTTTTCGAAACTCGAAAATGGGCGTCGACACAGGGCGTGCCAGTAATACGATCCCTAGTGTGACGTCCACTGTACCCATGATCCCTCACGCGTCTAGGACCTTTAGATAGTTTTTTTCCGCCATACTGGTCGGAAGCATTCTGCGGAGTTCCCTGGCCTTAGCCATACTTTTGCTAAAATATTATTTCCCCATTTCTCCACCCCAACGTCGAGTCACCGAGCATCCACACTTGACGCCGGCCCGGAGAAAGAATCGACCGTCGAGAGCTGCACGACGGATTTGGGCCTTGGAAGGCCTCTGGCCTCGGCCCTGCAAGTAGGGAGAGTGGGGGGTGGACATACTCTACACTCTTTTGGTATATAGGTACATTCTCATATATTCCTACACTTATTAGCTCGCTGCCACAAGGTGCGTTTGGAGGGTACCCCTTTCCAATTTTGCCCCAAGTGCAACCGCAAGTACCCTTAGGTTGACAGACACGCCACGTGCAATCTCTGCTTACCGAAGGACCACCCCGAGGCTAACTGCAGAGCGTGTAGTAGGTTCAAACCGAAAACACTCAAGGACCGTTCGATCAAGCGTTGGGCCCACCACGCCAGGCATCAAGAGGCCATTGCAGCGGAGGGCGCCTTTAGTGATGGCAGCGATGCCGTGCTTACGGACGGCGAGGGCACGTGGCCTCATTTGACAGCCAAGCGCAAGTCCCCGACCTCGGAAGGTCGTCCGGCAGGGCGGCTATGGGGAAGACCCCCGGCGACACAAGCGCTACCCACAGCACTTCCACAAAACACATGAAGTCCAACCGAGACTCGACGCGCACGTCGAGTACTCGGAAAGAGGCACATAGAGAACTGTCCGAATCGTGTCCTCTGGGCGTTCTCGATCTAGATCGCCGCATGACTCCAGGCAACCATCCACTGTTGCCAAGAGTGCCTCGCTCCCCAAGGTAACGGAGGTTCGATCGTCGGAAGACGAAGCCGACCTCAATCCCCAGACCGTACTCCAGGAGTCGGCGTCAACAGGCCGTGCAATGGCTGTTCCCGAGTCCCAACCTCCACACTCCAGAGATAGGGACACTACCCTCGAACCTCGGCGCCAGGCGTCGAAAGGCTCCGAAGGGGCGAAAAAACAGGGTAAACACTCTTCCACCCACGGGGAAGGGGAAAAACAGAGGAAGCAGTCTCAGCCTCCTTCCATACCTCAAAAACAGTCTACTCCACATAAACAGATGGACAAGTCTCGGTCTTCTGTTATCCCAAAGACCCCTGTTCAAACCAGTAGGTCTAGTCAAGATAAAACAGGGAAAGGCCTCCAAGAAAGAATCATTCCCAGTTCAAGAGAATGGTCTAGTGATAGACAGTCATGTCAAGGATGTCATCATTGGCAGATTTCTATGCCAAAAACCCTGAACACTTTCTCTCTTATACCCCCGACGGATCAACACCCTCAGGCTCTAAGGATACTATACCCCCAAGTAAGAAGTCCCAGGTTGAAGCTCCTACTTCAGACCCCTTCGGTATACAGCCCTATTCTCAATCTCAGGGAGATCCATCCTTTTGTGAGGATCCAGATTTGGGCATGTTGGAAGACAAACTGGGACGGGCTACTATGGGGATGACGAGGACCAAGAGGAGGAGGAGGAGGAGGAGGAGGAGAATGAGGAGGAGGACAACCCAGAAACCTACAGGCTAGATTCCCCGGCAGATAAAGAACCCCCGGTTAACGACTCCCCATTCGCAACCAGCCTCTCTTGAATGAAGTGCTGTCCAGAGCGGCAGAACACTTCCACATTGACACCCAGGGTGCTCAGGAAGAGAGGGACATTGCCGAGGAGTTAGTGGGAGAAAGGAGACCTGTTGCCCAGGCCATCCCTATCCTTAAGTCAATACAAAGAAGGATAGACCCGTCCCTTGTTAATCCCAATCTCACTAGGGCGGTAAACCCCAGAGTTGAGAAGCTTTTCAGGGCAGCCCAAACAGACCCACTGTACATAAGAGGGCATCTGAAACCGGTCTCCCTGGTAGTTACAAACACCCGTAAGAGGGCTGGAACACCCTTGTCATTGTCGGAAGCTCCTCCCGACAAGGAGAACAAGAAGATTTATGGCTTGGGCAGGAAAGTAGCCTCCACTTCCGCCTACCAGGCAAGGATTGCCAACTCCACCACACTGTTGACGAGTTAAAACTGCCACCAGTGGGAAGAAGTCGCGGGACTCATAGATTCCGCCCCAGAACCCTTAAAAAAGCCAATTGGCATGAGTTTCGGCGGAAGGAAGAGCCGTGTCCGGGTGCATATTAAAAGCAACCTTTGATGCCGCAGATAACGCCGGCAGATCGATAGCAGAAGGTACTGTTATCAAAAGGCATGCTTGGTGCGACAGTCTGGGTTCAAAGCCGAAACCCAAGCATCATTGATAGATAAACTGGTGGAGCCGGATCTATTGTTTGGAAAGGCGGTCGAGGACGCGCTGTAAAATGCCAAGGACGAGTATGAGACACTCAAATCCCTAGGCCAACTAACCAATAAACCCCCAAACCAGAGAGGGAATGACAATTTTCGTCGCCCACGCGGACAAAATTCCCAGAGAGGATCTAACTATTCCCAGGGGCAGGGTACACAATGGAACAACAGCCAGCAGTCTACCCAGGGTTATGACAGGGGTAATAAGAGAGGACGTGGTAAAGGTAGAGGCAGCCCCAGTAGAGGCGGCGGCACGCCTCCACCAAAACAGTGACGCTCCGTTCAGGGTCCCTTCTCACGCATCCCCAGTAGGGGGACGCATTTCCAACTTCATCCAAGCTTGGGAAGGGATCACATCAGACAGATGGGTGCTGTCCACAGTGTCCTCAGGATACTGCATAGAACTGTTAGAGCGTCCCCAAAACTACCCTCCACGACAAAGAATACATTCTTTGGACCACCAGAAGATCCTCCTCGAGGAGATTGTCAATCTTCTAGCAAAGGACGCGATAGAACTCGTCCCGGGACAACAGGTAAACAAGGGTATTTATTCAACTTACTTCCTTGTGCCAAAAAAAGATTTGACAATGCGCCCAGTATTGGACTTACGGCCTGCAAACAAGTATGTCAAGCCCCAAAAATTTTGCATGACTACTCTCCAAGAGGTAATCCCCCTCCTAAAAAAGGGGATTACATGGCAACATTGGACATGAAAGATGCCTATTTTCATACTTCCATGTTCCCAGCGCACAGAAAGTACTTGCGCTTCAAGGTGGACAGTCGGCACTACCAGTTCAAGGTACTGCCCTCCGGGATAGCCTCGGCTCCAAGGGTATTCACCAAGGTACTGGCGGTGGCGGCAGCACACCTACGCAGGGAGGCAATCCCGGTGTACCCTTACCTGGACGACTGGCTCATCACGGGGGAGACCCCAGTAATTTGCAGAACAAGCATTCAAAGGACGATTAACCTCCTCTTTGAATTAGGTTTCTCAATAAATGAGAAGTCGTCAAGTCTGGTGCCAAGCACCTCCAAACAGTTTCTAGGAGCTATCCTAGACACGCAAGAGGGGTTGACCTTTCCATCAGAAGAAAGAATTCGGAATATACTGCTGCAAATTCCGCAATATCAGGCCGGTCGCCAGATAACGGTACGCAAAGCAATGTGTTTGCTGGGCATGATGGCGTCATGTATTTACCTGGTCCCACATGCGCGCCTGCGCATGCGTCCCATGCAGGAATGGTTGGCGAAACAGTGGTCTCAGGCAAGTGGTCAGTGGGACGATCTAGTGGTTGTTTCGCCAACACTGGTACAAAGCCTTCACTGGTGGACAAGAGAAAATCTGTCCAGGGGGAAACCCTTTTACGATCCCGAGATACAGGCGGTAGTCACAACCGATGCACGCCTGACAGGGTGGGGAGCCCACCACCTCCACCACACAGCTCAGGGTCTCTGGTCTCAATCAGTGGCCAAGAATCGCATCAACCTGCTAGAGCTTCTGGCAGTATTCAGAGCGCTTCAAGCGTCCGAGCCCTTCCTGCTGAATCTGTCAGTGCAGATCCGGATGGACAGCACTACAGCCATGTTTTACCTAAACAAGCAAGGAGGGACTCGTTCGCCAAATCTGTCCTAGCTTGCCCAGAAAATGTGGATATGGGCACTCAGATGGAAAATCTTCCTGTCATCTCAACATGTTCCAGGGGATCTCTATTCTCTGGCGGATGCCTTGAGCAGAGATCCCCTCCCAGGGGAACACAAATGGTGTCTACACAGAGAAATCGTAGAAGATATCTTCTCTCAGTGGGGTTTCCCCACTATAGACCTGTTCGCCACAAGCGAAAACAGACAGTGCCCAGGATTTGCATCCAGGTTCCCCCAACCAGACTCCCAGGGGAACACCCTGTGGATGAACTGGTCAGGGATGTTTGCGTATGCTTTTCCACCAACACCTCTCCAGGAAGGTGGTCAACAAGATGAACAGAGAGCTCGTCCTAGTTGCTCCCATGTGGGCGAGACAACCGTGGTTCCCACACCTACACAGACTAGAGGTGTGCGAACCCATCAAATTCCCCAGCTGGTACAACCTACTGTCCCCGCACCAAGGTCAAACAGTGCATCCTCAACCCATCTCAATGAACCTAGCAGCATGGCTCCTGAGGTCATAGAGTTTGGACATCTCAAATTACCACAGAAATGTATGGACATCCTAAAAGAATCTAGGAAGCCAAACACTAGGCACTGCTACTTTGACAAATGTAAACGATTCGTTATCTGGTGCCAGAATAAGCAAGTTAACCCAGTAGATTGCACTCCTTCCACAATTGTCACATACATGCTCCACCTGCTGGATGCAGGACTGGTTTTTAACTCGCTGAAGGTACACCTGGCAGCGCTGTCAGCATACACCACATCCCATAACAAGGTGTCGTGGTGGAAGATACCAATGGTTAAAGCTTTCATGGAAGGAGTAAAGAGACTTCACCCTCCTATTTCAAACCCATCACCAGGATGGGACCTTAACGTGGTGTTATCTAAACTCATGTGCCCCCCATTTGAACACATGCATAAAATCAGTCTCAAACACCTGACTTATAAAACGGCCTTCTTAGTAGCGGCCTCTGTCAGTGCAGGATCTATTCTTACCAGTTCATAAAGATAAACTGGCTTTACGTACACACCCTAGGTTGTCACCTAAGTTTATTTCTAAATTCCACGTGAACCAGTCCATCGAGCTTCCGGCTTTCTTCCAAGACCCACAAAACTCGGCTGAGGTGAAACTACACACCCTAGATGTGCGTAGGGCGTTCCTCTACTATGTAAACAAAACCAGACCGCTAAGGAAAACAGATCAGCTGTTTGTCTCTGTAGCTACAGGCAGAGAGGGAGATCGCGTCTCTAAAGGTGCCATCTCTAAGTGGATTGCTAACTGTATCCAGCTGTGTTACTCTCTTTCTGAAAAAACTCTGCCTTTCACGCCAAGAGCCCACTCTACAAGAGGCATTGGGGCCACTCTGGCTTTCATTGCAAATGTACCACTTGACACCATTTGCAAAGCAGATACTTGGAGCTCTATTCATACTTTTACTCAGCACTACTGCATTGACACCCATTCCAAGACAGATACTCAAGTGGGACAAGCGGTTCTAAGACCATTTATTTGCTCATGACCCTTCTCACATCCCACCTCCTTTTTCTAACACTGCTCGCTAATCTATGCACAGCATGTGATCTAAGCAGATTCCACGAGCCTCAGAAGGGATACATTACTCACGGTAATCCTATTTCTGATGCTTGTATCTGCTTAGATTCACATGCGACCCACCCTTCCTCCCCTCTGAGAGAAGGCGCATGGATGCTTGTAGTCTTATCTATCGATCTGCTTGGATTATCTGTACTCACGCTACTCCTCATGCTACCTCATGTCAGAATAAATACAATTTGAGGGTCCTAGACGCGTGAGGGATCATGGGTACAGTGGACGTCACACTAGGGATAGTAATACTGGCACGCCCTGTGTCGACGCCCATTTTCGAGTTTCAAAAAACAAACTATAATACTCCGCGGCTTCCACTAGATGTCGGCCTATGCACAGCATGTGAATCTAAGCAGATACAAGCATCAGAAATACGATTACGGTGAGTAATGTATCCTATATATATATATATATATATATATATATATATATATATATATATATATATATTATGAAAAAACTATTGCCAACTTGCAAGCGACGCGCTCTGTCTTTTTGTTTACTTGCTATTTGTTAGCAAAGCATGGGTGTCTGCCATTGTGCACGGTCGACCGCGTTCATATCAGAAAAAAAGAAAGGAAAAAAGCTGGTTGGGGCTTTTCGGCGGCACTCTCCTCATAAATGAAAGTCAACCAGATGGAAAACGAAGGATCTTCGTTATAAATCCTTTATTTTTCAAAAACTGTGGGCAAGCAGCACGAGAGAAGACAAACAATTACGTGTTTCACCCTTACGGGCTTCGTCAGATACGCGTTTCACCCTTAGGGGCTTCGTCAGATAGTACAATCTGACAAAGCCTGTAACTGCTTGTCCACCGTTTTTGAAAAATAAAGGACTTATAATGAAGATCCTTCGTTTTCCATCTGGTTGACTTTCATTTATGAGCAGAGTACCGCCGAAAAGCCCTAACCAGCTTTTTTCCTTTCTTTTTTTCGATATATATCCCTAGCGACACATATACAACGTTATCAGATTAAATAGGTACTCGAGCACATATTGCAGTGTATGAAAATACACAGCATGATCTTTGAGGGCTCTCCTAACATCTATAGTTTAATGTGGGACCCCATTCACAGTTAGGCACACAGTGACGAGGGAGCAAACATTCTAACACACAAGTTAAAAATCTCTAGTCCCTACACAACTTTAATACACTGTCCAAAAAGCACAATCCGCTCTGGTTATTTTGTAGGTCAAATACCTAGTGGCAAGCATGCAACACATATAAAAAATGGGGTGGTAAAAAGAGGGAATTTCATATTTTATCACACAGGAACAATATTAATACAATACCAACAATCAATTCACACCAATTCTGACCCTCTACGACATAGTATTTGAATATTAGAAATGCGCATATCACAGTTAGAAACAGTGCTAATAGGTAGAAAACAGTGCTGAAATCCATCTAGCGCTGTCCAAAACATCCTGGTACATTTGACACATAGTTCCCATTGCAATTCACTTCTGGGTAAAATAGTTGGCCACTAAACTTGGATACAGTGTGCATTTATATTACAGTTAATGAGGCCGAGACGATAAATTTAAAAATGCATATAAAATCCCAGGTAAGTACTAAAAATATAATTCTTGGCCTGTAACTCCCTATTGTCCTGCTAACTGCAGTGAAAGGTAACCAGAATCTTGCCTCTTTAGGGTGCCAAAAATAGAACAGCTGTGGCTTTCCATCCTCCGTCTTTCTTTTAGTGGACCGCTCGCATCATCCATTGGATCCCCTTGTCCTTCCAGTTCTGCTTCATCACCATAAATAATGTCTTGGGCGTTCTCTCGTCACCCACCTTTGCATCATGAAATGGAGGTTTAGGGTTGTCCCGCTCACTTTGAATCTCCCAGCTCTGCCCTTACACGTGTTGACCATTCTGGGGACATTATCGAGTGCCTTACTATGATGAGTGTTAGGAAACCTTAGCCTTCACTACATTGGGCCTCATCAGGAGTTGGGCGGTATCCCAGTAGGGATACCGCCCAACTGTATTTGCGTATTACCGCTGATCACAGGTTGAATGGTAAACGTAATTCCCCATTCCCCATTGGGTCCATTCAATGAGGAATTTTTGGCGCAATTACTGCTGACGGTATTGCCGCTTGGTAATTATGCCAAAAATGGCATTTTTCCTGTGTATTTAACCCCAGCTTAGTAAAGAGCTGATCCACTAAGTTGTTACCTCTCAGTGAACAGTGTGTCTCTGTCTTGGGGACAGAATACAGAGCTCTAGTGTCAATTCAGAATCCCAAACTGGCTTTACCTGTATGTCCCTCCAGATCCTCCGAACTGGACTACAGACAGCGAGAGTGCTCACACATCCCAGTGGCTCCCACACCAACTGTCAGAACTTCTTGTTTGGTCTGAACCACCACAACACCCAAACTTGGTGTGTTTACCAACTGCCAGAATGCAGTCTGGTTTTCACCAAACTGTTATAGAGGGTTGCAGTGACAAGGGGGGAGGTTGCCTCAGCAAAATCTCCAGCTCACATTGCTGGTGTGGGGTCAGGTGAGGGGACGCTAGGTGTTCCTCACTGAAGCCATGAGCAGGTCTGCTTTGGCCCAGGGCAGGAAGATGCACATATTGTTCTGGCTACATCTCTGTAACCACAAGCAGGGCTGCAATTCTATCTCTCAAGTTATAATCATCCACACTATTCATAGGAAACATTATTATTTTTTTTTTTTTTATTTGTTTGGCTGATATTCAACCTTTCAAATATTTAATATAAAACAACATAAGAAAGAAACATAGAGGAAGAATTATTTTGAGTCTGTCAATACATAACAATTTAAAATTCATTACATTTCATCTTCAACACATGAACAAAGAAAAATATATTACACCTCTTTATACTTACAACAATTCCATATTAATAGAAGATAGTAGATATAAATTTAACTACAGCAGTTAAAATCGCTGAGCTTTCACTATTAATTACTAGGCCCCAAATTTCTTCCTCAGTATGAAAGCAATAAAGCTGTAAAGAATTTTTAAAATATATTTGCCGTAGTGTCTCTAATGCAGAACATGACACTACTAGGTGTTTAAGGGTTTCAATACAGTTATTATCATTACAAAACCGACACCATTTGCTTTGCATTAGGTTCTTATCGCGTCTGGACAGAATTTCATATGTAGGATGAAGATTTAAGCGCATTCTTAGCATCTGGGCTCGTACAAAATGTGAAGGACATTTTTGTAAATACTTTTCCATTACACCCAATTTTTTGGGATGAAAAATAGTCCAAGAAAAATCAACTAGATTTTTACACAGATCTTGGGTCAAAATCCAATCATATAAGAACAATGTTTTCTTCGCTTTAGTTGGATTTGAAATTAGCATTTGCAAGGAAATATTAGCTTTGGTAAGTATGTTAATCACGCATTGGAGCCAAACTTTTGGAAATCTGTCAGCAGAAGTTAGCAAGTAGTGCGCAATAGTGTTCAACACATTTTTCTGGGAGACACCTATCAGACACTTTCTAAAAAAACAACACATTTTCCATAGGACATGACAATAAATCGAATTAGAGCCCATTTCTAGTCTCAGCAATGCCATCGGTGTGCAATTTGGTAATTTAAATACCGACTTCCAAAATGTGCCTTCATACTTATCCCAATATTTTCTTGATTGTGGTAATTGTGAATCGGCCCCATAAGCTATTATGGGAATTACTTTTTGTTTATAAAAAAGCAACACATGATTAGTTGTGAATTTCCCATATTTTCGCAGGATAATAGAGGCTTGTGAGGCTAAAGATTGGATTTTTGCTTTTAGGATGGACGGTTGTAGCAGAGGCATCGGGCTTCCAGCAAAGTGTAAACCTAGATATTTGTAAGTGTTAACTAAGCAAAGGTTTTCATTGTTTAGTATCCATTTGCATCGTTTAAATTTTTCCTTAGCATTGTTTTTTTGACAAATCAACACCTGCGTTTTTTCTGTGTTAATAATCAAATTATTCGCTCTGCTATAGTTTTCAAGACATTGAATCAAGTTCTGGAGGCCTCTAGGAGTTTGTGATACCAATACTAAATCATCAGCATAGAGGATCCATTGGATTCTTTGGGATCCTAATTCAGGAGCATCACTTTCTATTTCCTCAAAATCCGTTCCTAGATCTAGAAGGAACAGATTGAAAAGCGTTGAGGCTAAAATGCAACCTTGTTTAACGCCTCTTTCCGATTTTATTCGCCTGGACAATAATCCTTCTGTAGATAATCTAATCTGAATCGTTGTATCCAAATGAAGTTCTTCAATAATTCGTAATAGTGAATGAGGACAACCGTACCTTCTAAGTTTACAAAATAACAGACTTCTGTCAACAGAATCAAAGGCACCACGAAAGTCCACAAATGCCATATAAAGGCTTTGGTTACAATTAATATATTTGGTTCTTAGCAGATTGAGGACAAGCATGTTCGGTGTCGTGCCAAGACCTGAAACAAACCCAGTTTGGAAAGGGTCACGCATGTTAACTAAATTCATCCATGTGTTCAGTTCTTTTAGAACAATCCTGGAGTATATTTTGCCCGGCGCATGAAGCAGCGCAATGGGTCTATAACTTTCAGGTTTCTCTCGGTTGCCTTTTTTGTACAATGGAACTATGATGGAATGTTTCCAGGAGCTAGGTAAGATTTGAGAATAATTAATTTGCTGAAATAAAGAGAGTAGAATATTGGACCACAGTTCTGGGTTTTGTTTGAAGATGTAATTAGACAACCCATCAGGTCCTGGTGCTCTTGAAGCGCTTATTGTTTGAATGTAATACAGAATATCAGTTCTCTCTATTTTAAGAAAAAAAGGATTGGCCTTAGTTTGGGTGAGTACTTGGGTATCTTGATTAGGAGACGCAAGAATTTTCTGGAAGTATTCGACCCATGTGGATTCAGAGACCTGTTGAATTTGTTTACAGTGTTGTGAAATTAAGGATGAATCATTTATGGCTTTCCATATATCCGAGGTGTTCTTATCTTTTATAAGTTCCAACATGTGTTCTCCATCTGTTTGTAGCATCTGAGCTTTATGGTGCCGAATCCAATTTTTGTAGTTCGTTTTTAACTGTTTGAGTTTTTGGAAGCGAACACATATTGGTAGAAGCATAGCTTCTCGCTTTGCTTTCCTAAAAGATGCTTTCTTATCCTTGATTTTACCATCGAACACATGGAATCGCGTCTTATAGAATCTCGGCTTGTTGTAAGTTTGAGTCATCTTTTGTAGAATGTCATAATACGCTGAGCTCGGAACGATGCTACTATGAGTGCTGTCAAAGGCAGATTCCAACATCATACCGAATTGAGTGATGGTGTCTGTTGTCCACCGTACTCTATTGACACCGTTATTTGTCGTTAAAGAATGATCCCATTTTATTTCACTGATCGGTAGTTGTCAATAAGGTACCATCCATTGCAAGCATAGCAAGTTATGATCGCTATTTTGAGTTTGAGTAATTTTAAATTCAGGTGAGAGCAAGGATAGTGTATCATTAACGTAAATATAGTCAATGATTCCACTGCTACCTCCTTGCGACCATGTGTTTTGTGGAGGTTGATCTTTAGGTCCTAACCCATTCATCATCAGGAACCCTCTTGATTTCATGAGATGGTTCCATAGGATTCTCCGATTTTGCTCAGATACTTTCAATTTTGTAACACAGTGAAGATTTAAATCGCCTGCAACAATAGTATGTGATATTTTAGGTACAGCAGTTAAATAATCCAGTAATGTTGATACAGCAAAAACAAATTCTGAATCATCAGTTTTAAGAGGATTCCAATAAAGGTTAACCAGAGCATACAAAACGGAGTTGATAGATGCAATAGTTAATTGAGAAAAAGGATTCGGAGAATATTTGTATATAATGGTTATGTTTGCACTGCTTTTGATGGCAGTCAACAAGCCACACATGGGACGGCCTCTTTGATTTTTAAGAGCTAACGTGGTATGGAGTTCATGATTGTCCCATAAAATTTGTTTTGTAATCCAGGTTTCCTGTAACATTACGATGTCAAACTCCAAAAGTGATTTATCATTATTTCCTAATAAATGACCAAAACCACGTGTGTTCCAGGAAACGAGGGATATAACAGTTTTCCCGTTCTCTTGCTCTAGTTAACTTTCATTGTTTTTACAGTGGCATTTACATTTCTGACTTATGGCACGGTTCGACTCATGATTGTCAACATCACTGCACCAAGTAACATTCTTTTTAACATTTTCTTTGGCAGAGGGACTGTACTCGGTCTCTATTTGCGATTCACACATCACCAGAAAGCCCATGGAAAATAGGACCTCCCTTGCCTGCCAAACTAAATTTTTGATTACTCTTGATCGAAACCATAGTCTGACTATGCTCTGTTGTTTAGACATTATGAATTCAACTTGTTCAATGTCATAACTAGTTACATCGTTCAAGGAATCTATGTCAAAGAATATTTCTAAAATACTTTGACGGTTTAGTGTGTATTGAGGGTATGGATTTGGACGACAACTCAATACCAGTGATCCTAGATTGGGATGACTGGGTTTGGGTTGTAATGTTTCTTGAAAAGTAGATGTGTTGTGGTTCGATAATATCGAAGTCCGAGTACCTGTTTCACCATTATTTTTTGTTGGCAGAAGTGCTTTGACCATTTGAGCTATTTCTGATTCATGTTTTTCCTTACAGTTGGAGGCAGAGAGCTTGCCATCCATGTGAGCACCAGAACATGAGGTTTTGGTATTTATGGAATTAGTGTTTGTAAATTTTCCAACACCACCCTTATCAGGTCGATCACTCATAGCTTGAGACTCACAAGATGTCAAGGACAAAATGGGTGTGTTTGTGAATGCAGGGGTTGTGAGGTTTCTTTGAGCTGGGCATTGAGCCATGTAAGCGTCCACTGCTTTCCTAATCTCATTGCGGCGAATTACAGCATTGTTCATTGAATTATTTGCCAGGTGACTCAACTGTTCAGCTGTTGAAGACGCTGGGACTGCTTTTGGTAAGGTTTCTTTGTGCAAACTTGCGTGAGAATCTTCTGCCTTAATTCGTCAAGAGGCTCGTAATGAGTTGCTTTCTGTTTGAAAAGTGAAGCAACAATAGTTTGTTGTTTGCGAGTTTGTGCTAATAACTGATATTTTTTTGCAACAGCAGAAGAAGCTGCTTGAGCACTTGTATTAGGTACTTTAAGTTGTTTAATGAACTGCTTGGAAGCGGCAGTCATTGGCTGTTTGGATCCCTTGATGTTTTTAGATTTTTTAATCGCTCTGTTTGGTACTTTTTTAGGGCTTATTTGCTTTGTAGGATGTTCCTTTTTAGAAAAGATAGTGTAAACATCACTATCTTCTGTATTTGGAAGGGTCTTATTCCCTTGTTTATCCAATAGGACCAAGTCTACTGTAGCATTACTAACTTGGTCAACGATGATGTTTGGAAAGCAAGGGAGTACCGGAGTCCATAGACTAGTATCAGGGCAAAATTTAGCATTCACTTCAGAAGCAAATGATGCAGCCTTAGCAGCCATTGTTGGGTGTTTTATTGCTTTTGGATCAGTGGTCGTTGCGACATTATGCATTACAAATGCAGCATCTTGTTTGGTTTGCCAAGATATCACTAAGTTAAGTAAATCAGTTTGGGTCTTTATCTTATCATTCAAAGTGTCAAATAGTTTAAGCAGGATATTCATTGTCGTTTGCATAGCTTCAAACGATATGATGACTGCCCTAGACACGCCCTCTTGCACTGGATGACTTTGTGATTCAGTTTGCCTACGGGGTGTAGGATTTATAAATGAGGAGGATGACACACATTGATTCTGGTAGGTAATTGCAGAGATGTTAGGTGAAAAAGATAATTTTTCTTCTAACACGTGATTGGAAGTATCAATCTTGGGGTCTACTAAGTCAATTGTCATTGGCACATCATTATGGGAGGGAGAAGAACAGCTACCCATAGCAACGCTGGTATGAGGTCTAGATTCCCCTCTCAAAACGGTACTGTCTGATAAGGAGATGTCACATCCTGTTATTTCTATCACAGCGTCTTCATCAAAACCTTCATTGATTTTATCATCAGTCAAACCACTAATAGTGTTGACAATCGGTATGGATGTTTGAAAAGCAGTACCAGTACTAGTGGGAACAGCAGGAAAACAAAAGGATCGAATATCTGGTGTATTACCAACAGGAACCTTCGTGTTAGCACGCCTTCTGCTCCCAGGTACTAATCTGGGTGTGGAGCATGCAGGAGCAATGCTAGGAGCAGTGTTGGTATTAGCGGAGGTTTCACTCGTTTTTGTTTTTTCATGTTCGCATTCAATTCTCCAAACATTAGGAAGCAGTGGCATTCCAGTGCTTAATGTGTACATGTGTCTCATGTTTGAGGGGTAAGGATCTAGTACGCCCAAAGGAATAAGATTGTTTTTACAAATCTTTCAGGCTTGAATAATTGAAAAGCCGACTTACTTATGGTGATTCCCCAAAAGTAGAAACCAAATTAGGGACGCTCCGGCGCTTCGCCGCGCGCCGCGAACAGCAAACAGTACTTTCAAGTACTTCCGCGGTGCGCGCGCGAATGTGCAGGAGCAGCAATATTTATGCCGCCCACCCACAGATTGAGGGGGCGGGATCAACTTCCGTCAGGAGCCTAAAGACACAAAGAAGGGACACTGTGTGAGATAGATATGCAATGGTAGGGTGCAAGGCAAGGCAAGTTTCCGTGACTTTCCGTGTCTTTCAGTGTCTTTCTGTGTCTTAGGGTAGTTCAGGTCGGAATAAAGTTGCTTAGGCTTACTTTTCTTAAAGTGGTAGATGCAAACGAGTGTCACTGCAAAATAATTCCTCCAGCCGATGAAGCTGGTCGAGTCCCAGGAAAACGCTGTCAGTAAAACGCTGATAATGCAATTAGCAGTAGCAGCAGAAACTCGAACAGCAGGCAGAGACAGCAAACAGTACTTTCAAGTACTTCCGCGGTGTAGGAAACATTATGGTAACCTGGACAGCTCCACCAAGGCCTTGAATAGTTTACTTTGCCAAGTTGTGAAACATGGCAAGGCCCAGACCACTTGCATGTGTTCAGGGATTTAAATAAGTTTGACAGGAGAAGGTCCCACCTCCTTCTCTGGGCTCCAATCAAACTTATGAGAGATCTGACAGATCTCTCTCTCAGACCACTTTTCTGTGGACGACAGCTAAGCGACATTTGACAGGTCACTTCACTCTCCTTCCACTGGGTCTGACCACTACTGAGCACAGCAGAAGAGCTACCTCTCGGCCTGTCATTCAGCATGGCATTAATGACTCACTTGGCAGTCATTTTCTGTGGGTTGGCATTAAGGCATATGGTGTTGCGATCAGCAGCCACCAATTTTTTCAACTTACTTCCCAAGGTCTGCAGGGTCAAAGGGCTAAATAAACTAGGCCTTGCCTCTGGTACAAATGAGTCCACCCCTAAAAGTGAACTCTGGAGTATCTGAATACATGTCTCGCTTCTTGTGACAGAGCGGGAAACTCCTGCAGTGTGTTCCTTCTTGGACCCCATCATGTGCCAGCATAAAAGTGTGTTAGACCTCTCTAGTGGTATCCTGACACTAGGAAGAACCACTAGGGGAATGTCACACCCAACTGTAGGAGGAAGGGGCTCACCTCTTGAGAAACCTCCCACATCTCAAGGTTTTCTCTGGTGGGCTCTGCCGGCTTACTTTCCAGTAACCCACCTTCCTTTTGTATCCTTTGCTTCTCTGGAGAGGAACCCTCCCGTTGGAAGCAGGCCTTTCTCCATAAGCCTATTTAGGATGGTTTCTTTCCTTGTTGGCCCATTTTAATCTCTCTCCTAGAGTTCTCTTTTACCAGCATGCTAGGTAGTTCAGGAGCCCTATGGGGTCCAAGATATTTTGATCGTCTTTCTTCCAAACCAGGAATAGGGACTCTAGCAACTAACTCAACAGATGTTGTCGGTAGGACAGGGGGAATATTCTCTTTTCCTCTGCCTCTTTTCCTGACCCCTCTAGCCTAGGCTTTCCCTTAGGTTTGGCCAAGGCAGCCTGTTTCGGAGAACAGGTGCCTGAAGGGTCTGTGTGTGTCTATCAGGACCTAAGTCTTGAAGACTTCTCTCACCCAGAACTCTTCTAGGAACAGCTCTCCTAACATTGACAGATGCCCTGACTAGTTCACTGCTCTGTCAGGTGCTACTGGAACATTGAAAGAGTGCCTATCAACCAATTGAGTGTCCCCCGCAGGACATCTGGCAACGCCCTGTGGGTTTACCATGGAGGAAGCTACTTCAGCAAGACTGGGCCCAGTGTTCCTAACAGTACAGGTACTTAATACCTTCTACCTGAATACTTGCCTCAGAGAATACACGACTATGGGGCAGGTCTGGGATGGGAGCAGAAGCTCCAGAACTACTATATTCCACAGATTCTAGTCTACCTTCAGATTCTTCAGCTGTGGGGAATGAATCTAAAGGAAAGGACACCCCTGCAAACTCTTCTTCCTTCTACTGAGAGAAGGCCAGACATGCAGAGTGGACCACCAAGGTCTTACCCTTACACTTGGGGTCCTCCTACCTGTGGTCACTGGCTCCACAAGTCCCACTGGATTCTGGCATATAGGGAGGCTTAGAGAAAGTGTCTGGTAATTGCATCGAAAATGTTTCCAACAAAACACTTTACATCGAAAAACATGCATTGAAAATGATAGCATCGAATGCATATATGTGGGTGGTAAACGGTTAATTTTCATTGTGGTGTCATTTTTAACCCCCCAAAATATGAATAAATGCATTTGATGCTAACATTTTCTATGCAAAATTTTCTATGCAAAAAACTTTTTTTGGAAAGTTTTCGATGCAATGACCATAAAGTCACCCCGAGTGGGACGGGTATGCCCAGACGTGGGTCCCGAGTCTGCCGGGCCTAGAGACCCAAGCTACTCCTCACTGATGACGCCCAACAAGGCTGAAACATGTCTGGGGATGCTTGTGGTCTCGTGCAGAAGGGATGTGACCTAGCAGTTTGGGCTGGACTGCCCCTTTTGGGGTAGGACCAAGCCTGATTTGCATATGGTTTTTCCCCTTCTGTAATGGCTTGGCAGGCTGAAAAACGATGGACTGGAGGGTTGCCCAGAGCTTTGCCCGTGGTTATGATTAATTCAAAACCTTCCAGCCATCAACTTTCTGTTTTGCTAATGACCATAAACCCTTACAGAAACCACTCTGAGACTGCTAAACCCCTTTCACTACATAACTTTTTTAAGTGATCGACTTTAGAAGAATTTAAACTAGTAAAAGTAACTTTCCATGTTATCCTACCTTGACTTTTTTCCAGCTACACAAACATTTTTGGAACGTTTGGGCATAAGGCTCAAGACAACTTGAGGAAGGACAATTGAAGTTAGGGTTGACTCTCTGTGAACCATTGGTGCATAATCTAATCTTTACTTTCTTTTACAGGGGCTTGATTCGTATTATGCCCTCAACCAGTGACTGTATATATGTAATCTATTATTTGTGTTGTGTGATATTTCTACCTGTTAGTAGTCATTTATCATAGTGTTGCTTGCCCATAAATAAATATCTGTATCTTTTGATTCCCATTGTGTGTACTCATTGTGGACTTACAAGCTCATCACCTCTTGAGACTTAGCCTAGACCCTCGTCACTGCTGCCTTAAACTGGTTTGGCTATAGCTCTCAAGAGTTGTCCCTGTCACAATGTAGGTTGGCCTTCTATACATCTGTCCACCAGGCCCGAGTATAGAAAATCAGTCCTCACTGTCCCCAATGTTGTCACACTTATCTGGAGAGGGATGTGTGCGCCTGAATTTCCTGCTACTAGTACCTGGGAACATGGAGACCATCTTTGCTGGTGGCGCTTGGCATTGCAGCAGCGCTCCGCGATTAGTCATGCCCAATGCATCATTGAAAGGACCAAACTCAAGCCCGCTATCCATGGTTAACATAAAAGCTGTCCAAAGCGCAGGGCAGTGCAACACTTGGATTTAAGGGGAATCGTACAAAAATGTTGACCTGGGAATTGCGACGACTGAAAATGCCGACTTATGGAGGGGTTTAGAGTATAATATTAATATGGGGGGACTTCGAGGGTCTATATATGTGGTGTAAAGGGTTAAAAAAAATCAGCATTTTTGGCCGTCGCAATAATTACATAGATTGGATTTAAGGTCCTAGTCTTGCCAATTGCGGGCTTCAGTTTTAAAAATCGTTGCCAAAGCAAAGGTTGCAACTATGAAGATAGTTGCCCAACTTCTAAGCAGTGTTCATTGCTAGTCAGAGTTGAGCAGTGGGTTATAGTGTACTGGCATTATTCGATTGGGAAGTTTGAATTGCCAGGATTGGTATTGCCCAGCACTACTCTGCAACCTGGCATTTATTTATATGCGATTTCCTGGGAATGCTGGTTAACTGGATAGGGAATGTCGGGCGTGGCTTGTATTCGCTCACTTGATATTGCTGGTGGTAGCTTAGTCTTACCCAACTTTACAGCCAGAGGTTTGTCTGTTTCGAGTGGGGAAGCGAGAGTCGAGGGATTGTGCGGTGTGTGGGGTGCCTGAGACTGTGGGACATTTTCTACTTGGATGTGAGAAACATGTTGTAGAGAGAGAATTGATGAGGGTTCGGTTATCTGCGCTGGGCGTGGCTGAGTTGAGTGGGAAGGCTTTGATGGGAGGTGATGGGGTGAGTGGCAGGAAGAAGAGCAGTGTGTTGGATTTTGTGAGACAGACGGGGAGGTGGGAGGAACTGTGAGTTTATGTGAGCTAAATAATGATTGGTGGGTTAGGTGCACATCATCCTTTAGGATGTGGGTCCGCCCACGCTTTCGATAATTTAGAAGGAGGAGGTTGTATGGTTTTACCTGGCTAGACATTACCTAGGGAACATCATTAAGGTCTGGCCGCCTGGGTTTGCTTTGCCTAGACTAGCCTGACAGACCTGCTTCTGTATCTCAGCTAGTTGGAATTGAACCAATATCTTTGTATTTATCGTTCAGTATTATGTGAGCTGGCTTGGGCTTCTTTGCCAAGGTAAGATAGTACTGCAGAACCGACTTAAAACCCTAAGGTGGCGCTGTTGCGTCACAAGAGAAACCTGCAAGAAGATTGAGGCCGGATCAGGACATTTTGGTGGCGCTCTTTTGCCGCGGCTCGTTTTGGCGCGGTTTCTCTGCTGCAGCCTCGCCTTATTGGCCGCGGCCAGCAGGGCGCAGGCACGTTATGGCGTGGACCTATCGGCCCACCACACCGATGTCCGTGAGAGACCATTGCGACGGCGTCTTGCCAAAGTACTAGCGTGACCCTGATCACCGACGGTGAATGATGATCTATAGTCATTTTGGTAATAGTATGGCACCACACCGAGGACCCGCACGAGGCGACGCTGTTCATCTGTTGCAAATGTAACACGTTCACATGGCAATTTGAAGACCGCCTGTTATGTCTTGCTCAAATCTCCGCCGATCTGGAGGCGAGAGGATCATTTGGAAATTTGCTGCAGTTGCTTGGCTTATCTTATCGCGTCACTGTGTCCATGCATAAAGGGGTTCTGCGGCCACAGTGGTGCGCCCAAATGCTTGTGCTGAAAAAGGGCGCACCGGATTGAGCGAGTACGCTGTGTGGGCGCATCGCTTTCAGCGTGGCAGCCGTTTCGGCGCCGCACATCGGGTATTTGTCCCTTTTTAGGTGCAGTTTTGACCCTAATGGCTGCGGCAAGGATGGCGCAGGAACCTGCATAGTGCTCTTTGTTTAAACATATTGTTAAACGAAACAAAAAAAAGTTGTGCTTTCGTTGACATATTTAAACAAAAACTAGCAGCTCAGTACATGAGCTGTACTGTAACTGCATGCTCCGTGCACAAATGGGTAACTGCAGGGGTGGAAGTGGGAAAAAAGGAACTAGTGGTCAGGGGGGAAGCAAAACCTACATTACGGGATGGGGTGGGGGCTAACTGGTGATGGGAGGGACCACTTCAGAAACTGTGGGGACAACTTGGAGGTTCCGACTCCTGTTTACTAGCGCCCCCGTTCACTGTACACTCGCTCATTCGCACGCGCACCCAGTCCCTCATTCATCATGCACTCCTTCACACACACCTTACTTAATACATATATATATACTCCTTGCACACATATATACATAATGATCTAACATGCAGCAATGCCTCCCTCACCGCTCTGCTTAACAAAAAGCAAGTGCGCACATCAGCCCCTCCAGTCGAACGTGAAAGAGCACCTGCGTTCTCTGTTGGTTCGCATCACTGGGGAGGGGGCTGGCTGATGTGTGCATTTGATTTCGGTTAGGCAGAGAGGTGAGGGGAGACTTTCCTGAAACGAGCAGCTTTAAAGTTTAGCTGCATTTGTGCATGTACATTTTTCTTCACGAACACAGTAAAACTTTAACGCTGCAAGTTTCAGGAAAGGCTTTCCTCACCTCTCTGCTTAATGGTCATATAGATGGTGGGGGGCGGGGGGGGGGTTGGTGTGGATGACCAGGTTCACACATTTTCGCTCAAATAGTTGGATTTCAAGGTCTACATTATACAGTAATAATGTCTTATAGAGTTTACTTACAAACACACACATTTTATAATAAAGCCACACGACAGCATGTTAATCCTTATAGCAACACGTTAGGCCAAAAGAATATCATTGTGGCTTTAATTTTCACAACCTGAATTGTAAACTATAAATCCCAGAATGCAAGATAACGCCATACTAAAAAAAAAACCTAATTAACCCCACAGTACTTTCAGTGATTTAAGACATGTAATAAACAAAGATAGATGGATCTGCAGATTCTTTGTCACAGACTTCCAGCTCGTTGTTATTCCTGATGCTGAAAACATTTGATTAGTGGCTTAAAGCAACTCCATTTTTTTGCATGTCAAGATAGTAGACATGGATATAAAAAAAGTTTAAATGGGCGCTTTGTGTTGCTCACTTTAACTAGCACGGATGTGCAAGGTAACTGGTGGTTTGCGGGGTCTTTGAGTTTCAAATGTTACATCATTCACATGAAAGGCTCTGCTACTGATAAAAGAAATGTGTTTGCAACCTGAGCACTTAGACCTGCAGAGCCATGGACCATGGACGCTGTGTCTGTCTGTGTGTGTGTCTGCCTAGCTGTGACTTGGGAAACTGGCAGTTCTTTGCATGGAGCATGCAGTTAAAATACAGCTCCATGTGGCAATGGTCTGTTCGGTGTGTTTATCCGATTTGGTAGTAGTGTGATGTTTAGCAGTGTACCAAGGGCTGGTGTGACGGGCCAATGTAACACTGGGATGCATGCTATGCGGGGGCATTGTTACGGTGTCATACATGCCAGCCCTCCCAATTTTGATTTTTCAGTGATAAATATTGCTATTTTTCACGTTCGCCCGGCCACAATTATTTTAGCCCCAATGCATTCCTATGAGAACATGTATGTCTCCCGATTTCTCTGACGAAATCTCCCTCCCAGGTGCCTCGGAATGCTGTGGGCGGGGGGAGGCTTTACCCACGTTTGGAGAACGCATGGGGCGACGAGCACCTTGCATTGTCATGCAATGATGGTTTTCCATTCTTCCTCAGAGGGCAACCTGCATAACCCCGCCCTCTTCGAAGGCCGCAGCCCGGCAGTGTGGGAGATGACCGAGGAGTACCTGGGGCTTGTTCAGCAGTATCCATGCTCCTTGTCCTATGTGCGTGCCCACCTTTTCAAGCTCTGGCATCACACGTGAGTACTGCCACTGGCAGATTGGGGCTATATGTGCAGTGTGTGATTGGCACGGAGCAGCTCGCCATGGCAATACGCCGCTGGTTCCGTCACCTGTGTGTATTCGTGCAAGGGGGAAGGGTGCGATGGCAGGGGAGTGGCTGCTGATCTTACTCATATCCCTGTCATGCTTGAGATGGGGGGGTAGGGCTGGGGGGGATGCAGCAATGACTTTAGGAGAGTGATTCGAGGGAGGAAACCTATGTCAAGATTTGGTTCCACCCTCCGCTCACAACCCTCGGCCACCCTTCTCTTTACATCACTGAAATCAGACAATCGGGGGAAAAAACCCCCAAATCTCAGCAGAATTTAGAAAAAGGGAACCACATTCAAAGTGGAAAAAAACTGTGACTGCCCACTCAGCGCCTAATCAATAAAAACAAACATGATGAACGTGAAGGGAAGCTCAGGGGGTGGGGGGCGAGGTGGGGCGTTGGGAAGGAACATTACACCCACACATGTTCATACTATTTAGAAATAAACCTATGTCCTCCACCAATAGACATGGTTCCTTGTCGTTAGCGCACAACAACCAGCACCTGCCTGTGAGATTGGCTACATCGGGTAGAACTAAGAGTGCAACTGTGCTGCTTTCTAGGGGTAGTGAATACATGTGATCATTTGCACATGCCATGAGCATGATGAAAAGGCAAGTCGCCCTGCGTTTGCCTTCAGTCTGATCTGGAGGATGTTGCTGTTGGGTATCTGTGTGTTGGAGTTTATCTTGCAAGAGCGGGTAGGACTGTAATAGTCTTCCTAGCTTGCATCGCTGGTCGCTTGAGCTGTTTTGTTGTGAATGTAAATGTATTAAGTCGCAGTGAATTATGCCTATTTCATAGCTTACAGAACCTAATGTTACTAGACATAAGTCCATAATGTCTCCTCTTCTCCTCTTCCCTCCCAATCGCTTACCTATGTTCTCCACAAGCATACTTCTATATACGTCCAGCTCTTGGCGCCGACACTCCTGTCAGCTGCCTTGCCAAACACAGTGCTCTGGTGAAAGGCTCCACACTATAAGGGCCCACTTGAGCAATTCTTAAGTCCTTCACGCAACCACTCACCAGCTAACTACATCTAATACCATGCTTTGTCGCGTCGAGATATTGCCATCCCTCAAAGCTCTGCTCCAATTCATGCTTTGTATTGTCCTACACTCATGTTAATCAACCTATGCTTATAACTATCACATTTGAGAAACCTGCATCGCTACTTCCACAACCATATCCTTTCCCCATTCATCACCATTATTTTACCTCTGTTTTTTGTCATTCTATTGTCTTTCTCTTTTCTATCCTCTCCTCCCCAAACCTCCATTTCTTTTCCCACAGACTAAGGTCTGGCGACACCATGCCACCATTTTGGACAAGGTTAGGCACCGTAAGACCACTCCGGCTCATTTTGGCTGAACCTAATAAATAAAGTAATGTAATGCTTATACCAGGTGCACTGTTACATAAATAGAGATGCATTGTTTTGTTTGTGAATATTTGCCAGTTACTCAGCCTTGCACTGATGACAGAGGAAACATCACCCACTTGAAGGAAGATGGACGGACGGGGCTGGAACCAATGGCCTGGTATCTCATATGGAGCAGGCTGGGCATATGTAGGGTCAAATCAACCAGCCACGGAGGATTTCACTGTATGTAATGACAGTTTGTACCTTCATAAGATTCTGCATAAGCAGATTTTGGCAGAACGTTCTGCGGCAGCTGAGTTGTTTGTTGGCATATCTGTTTTTGCGGAAATAAACCTTGCTATCCTTGCAAGAGGTGTATTTGGCCTTTTTTACGAGTGGATTGTATTTCTTCTGAGCGTCTAGGGGGGCATTCCTACACTTGGCAGGTCGTCGGAGGTCGTGTTTGCCGCTGTTTCTTCCAGACCTCCATGCCCATGAGTTGCAGGTTCGAGTGAATACCCAGTCGGCCACAGATGCTGGTGCAACGTGTTTTAGTTGAATGTAGCTCACTCAGGTGCAGGCCTCCTCTCAGCACATGACTGGATGCAGGAAAGCAGTTTTTGGGGACAGTCACTGTTGCAGGTTGACCGCAGAGGACAGAGTGGTTGTGGTCGAAGTCGGCCTCGTATCTCATATCCCTTAGATGGTGGAATGCTGAAATTTGGCAGAGACGACCTCTGTAGGGCAGGCAGTCCCCAAAGATCTGAGCTAAAACATAGACCCACGACACTCCTATCGTGGTAGCCCATTTTGTAGTTTGTCAGCCCACTGAATGGCCCAGGGACTCTTCGGAAGACTTCAATTAGTTTGGGCACCGGGAGACGTCGAGACCAGCTGTTCCCACTGGTCTAGAGGGTCAAAGTACCGACAAGGGCCTAATGGGATCAGCAGCTGGACAGGGCTTCACCGGGACTTCAGCAAGAGTTGGTCGCCAGCCTCATCAGGGATCGTCCACCAGTCTTTCTTCAGTCTTCACAGCTGCACAGGATACTTGACTCCTCTTCTGGTCTCCTCGAATGGCTGCAGGACACCTCCTCTTATCCCAAAGTCAGGTGAGTGATCGATCATACTCAGACCTCCAATGCAAGATCTGCCCCACACATGCACACCAGCAGTGACCCAATCAGGGACCACTGTGGGTCTCATGCAAGCATGCACACCAGGCATTCAGACACCAGTATGTGGCTTGGGACGAGACAGTCCCAAACCAGTTCCCGAGAACACACCCCCAAGCCCTGCACTTGCCCGCAAAAAGCTATGCTTTTCCTGGGCAGTGCATGAGCATAAAAAGATTTTCCTGACCTGGTAGGTCAGGAAGAAGGCTGAAAGGCAAGATGGCCAAGGAACAAATGAAAAATCCCTGTGGCACACCCATGTTTGGACACTAGTCACTTTTAGCAACCAAATGGGTAAGGCTAACAAAAAGTAAGAAAAAATAACTGCAACCACCAGTTTGTCATCAGGCACACCCTAGTTAACCAACAAAATCCTTTTGAGTGTAGTCTAGGGTCATACAAAAGAAACCCCATTGCACTGCATTGTAAGATGCATTGTGCAATGATAACAAGTTACCAGAAAAGGTAACAAAGTCAAAAACTAAGGGAAACATAGTTTCCAGTACTGACAGCATGAAGTACCAGTCACTTTCCCCATTACATGTGTGCAAAAGCCCAGTGGAGTGAAGCTGAAGGCTCCACTTCACTGTAAAAAGTCAGGTCAGCGTGAAAAGCAACATGTTTGGGGGGCCATCGTATATGGAGGGAACATTGCTAAAAGAAAAACCTTTCCTAACACTCACCCCCCCCACACCCAGACTATTGACGGGGGCAACTAATCCACCCCTGTATGCGTCTCATGTTCAGGTCGGTTATACATGCCGGACAACCCATCAGTATTGCTGTGTTGAGCACATGGCCTATGCTCAATAGTGAAGTCAAACCGTTGGAGGCTTATGGACCACTTGAGCAACTTAGCATTCTCTCCCTTCATGTTCATCAACCACTTTAAATACCTCTGGTCAGTCTGCACAGTGAAGTGGGCCCCATAGAGTCAGGGGCCTCAATTCCTAAGTCTCCACACAATGGAAAAACATTCTTTTTCCACAGTAGACCACCTAAGCTCTCTGTCCTTAAGCTGGCGGCTGATTAAAACAGATAGGTTGTTCCCTGCCTTTCTCATCTAGCTGTGATAGTACTACTCCTATCCCAGTGTATGAGGCATCTGTCTGCACAATGAATGGTCTCTTATAATCAGGTGCCCTGAGAACAGGTGCCTGGCAAACGGAACACTTAAGGCCTTGGAAGGCCTTCTCACAATCCTCAGTCCAGTCTACTTTAGTGGGCTTCTTGGGAGCTGTGAGAGGAGTCTGAGGGGCAGCTATAGTGTCATAGTCTGCATGAAATTTCGGTAGTACCCAGTGAGGCCTAGAAAAGCTATCACTTGGGTTTGGGTAGTGGGGGTTGCCCAGTCCTGTACAGCCTGTACTTTACTGGGAAGAGGCTGAATCTTGCCCCCTCTAACCGCATGTCCAAGGTAGACCCCTGACCACTTTGACACTTGGTTGCTTTTATGGTCAGGTGGGCCTTCTCAAAAGACTACAACACAACCGTGAGGTGTTTCACATGTTCCTCGCGAATGGGGTTGAAGGCTGCTCTATTGTCAAGATATGCTATGCAGATATATTCTAACCCATTCCAGGGTTCAAAAATTGAGGTTCGATGAGCAGGAGCTAAAACCATCTCCTGGGTGTTAGGCGTCATCACCATGTAGGCTAAATAATTATAAAGTTATTCCTATAGCTGGGTCCCTAGCAAAAAAGTTAAATGACCCTATCTGTGAATGATCTTGTATCAAATGGTTGTGGGCCCTAGTTGGTGCTGCTGGGCCGACTACAAATGATGTAGAGATCCTGTCCCTCTTCTCTCTAAAAAACTTTCTTGGTGTCTAATACGTGATCACAGCATGGAGGTCAGTATTCTTTTGTTTAATTTGTCGCTCCCATGGCGTGTGTCTTATCATTAAAACAAAAACTGATTCTATGGCCAATGGTCAATAGAATCGATTTAAAAACAATATTTCTCCACCATAATATAATGGTGAGAAAATACGTATTGATAACACATTCAATTTCTTTTTAGCAAGCCCTCTTTTTGCTTTATAAGGGAATTGAAGTCTGGGTTATCAACCAGAGCATTTGAACAGTCAACCGGTTTCAGCGGGATTCTCAAGTAGCCACTTTCTTCAGGACGAATACTATTTTTCAATTCTTGTATTCTCAACAATATCTTCAGCACTGTGAAGTATTAGAGAGTGTCTTCTAGGGTCCAAACTGGATAAGGTGGAGCAATTCCTGATCCTATATGGACAAAGACAAGAGAGACAGGTGGAGCTGTGTCAGTCTCGTACTAATGAAACCTATTCAGAACGAATTCTGGTGTTGCTGGTAGTTCTGCCTCATAGAGATAATTTTCTCCTTACCTCTGTGGCAAAATCCTAAAACGTATGGTGCACTGTATGCCGCAATTGGTCTCTACTGCATCTAAAGTATTGGTCGTTCAATCTATGTTCTTTCTTCTCTCCTCACTTGTACACCCTGTAGTGGGGATAGGAATGGACATATGTGATGTACTACAACTCTGAGTATTCTAAAGTGTCTGCATACAACTGATCAGTGTTTTAACACTTATTGCGATTTAGCACTAGAGTGTTTATTCCTAATGTTTTTTGCTTGTCTAGAAAGTTTTTTTCTTGTCTAGAACGCATCCATCCACTAATCAGGAAGTTTTCCTGTATTACGTTTTATCTTTCAATCACATAGAAAGCTGAATGGCCATGCACCCGTATTCGATAGTGCTAGATGTCTCCCATTCAGTCAAAACTCAATTGTTTTAAGTCTATGTGGGCTAGAGCTCTGCGTCCCAATCAGGGCGCAATCGATACATGAAAGGGGTCTCAATGATGCAAAACGCCTAACGTACGTGAGTACAGTAGAACGCCATTGCTGGTGCTTACCTCGATATCCTGGTTCTGGCTTCCTCTGATCGTGCAATCCGGTACCGCGCCATCTTGTGTGGTGTTTGTTTTTATCGTTGCGTCACGAGCATGTGATCGCAATTGCTGTGTCACGTGATCGCAATTGCCGTATCATGTGCACGTGTTCATGAACGAACTACAGTTATAGCTAAGGGTTGCCTGGGGATTGTAGTTCGAGATGCATGTGTACGTGTACGAACACCAGTTGGTCCCAGGAATCAAAAGTAGCTGCTGGTAGCTGTTGGTTTCAAGCTAACCAGGCTCTACTATGCTAGAAGCAGGAGCTAAATAGCTCCAAGTTCCCCTAACTTCGAACCCTGCCATGAAGAGCATGGTTAACTAGCCTCTGAAAAGTGGCAGGTGCATTCTTCAATCCAAAAGGCATTACCATGAACTGGTTAAAGACCTTCTGCATTTGAAAATGCTGTTTTTTCTTGGCATTCTGTCAGGGCAAGTTTCCAATATGCTGCAATGAGACCAAAGTGCTGGAATACTTGGAAGTGACCAGCTTGCCTATCAATAAGTCTGTCCTTGGTAGGGGGTGATCATCTGCCTTAGTTACAGCATTCAAAGTTATATAGTCCACACAGAATGTACATGCTGTTGGAACCAGAACCACAGCACTGGATCAAGGACTGCTAGAAGACTCAATGACCCCAAGATCCAACATTTTATTGACCTCAGACTTGATGTGGCATCTTACTTTGTCTGACATTCTATAACGCCTACTTGGTAGAAACAGTCTCCCATGTTAATATAAAGTTTGCACCAAGGTGTCAAACCTGGAGTAAGTGAGAAAATTGCTGATGGAAAGTTTTCATCTCACCTTGCTGCTTGGAAGTCAGTGAGGGCACAATCTGCCACCCTCAAAGGAGCCATCTGAAGGACTGCTCTGTAACAGGTCAGGAAGAGGTTCAGATTCCTCCTCTTCCCTATCTGAAGCCAGAAGCAGAGCATCCATTTCCACTCTAGGGGATACATGCCTTCAGTCTATTGTTGTGAAACACTTTGGAAGCCTCACCAGGTCTCACAATGTCCACTAAAGAGTTCACTGCACCAAGTTGTTCCACTACTTTCCAAGGGCCTGACCATTTGTCATGTAAAGCTCTAGGCCTTGGAGGATTCATGATTAGGACTTCTTGGTCTCGAGTAAAATTAATAAGAGAGGCCCTCTGGTCATACCAATGTTATACCAAAGCCCGGCCAGCCTTCAACCTTTCATTGGCCTTAGCCATAAGAAGAGCCATCCTCTTTTGTTTGTTCTCTTTTTTTAAGCCAATCACATAGTTCACCACATTTGGAGGAGCGGGAAGCTCCCATCCTTCCTTGACCATAGCAAGGGGTCCCCTGACAGGGTGACCAAAAAGTTCAAAGGGACTGAAGCCAACCCCTTCTTTAGGTACCCCTCTGTCAGCAGAGTAAACGTGGCATAAGGAGATCCCACTTTCTCCTTTGGGACTCCTCACGAGCTCCAATCATGCTTTTGAGAATTCTGTTGAATCTCTCAACTACGCCATTTGTCTGTGGATGATAAGCTGATGAAAACGTACAGGAGACTCCACACGCCTTCAACATGTCTTGCATGGACATGGAGTTACTGCCCCTATCGGACACAACTTCTTTAGGGAAGCCAACCCCAGTAAATATGCCGAGCAAAGCTCTAGCAAATGACTGGGCAGTTACTGTCTTGAGTGGCATTGCCTGAAGATATCTGGTAGCATGATCAAATACTTCCAGAGTAAACCTGCTGCCTGAGGATGTAGGAGGGTCAAGGGGACCAACAACATCAATCCCTACCCTCTCAAACGGGGTACCCACTACAGGGAGGGGTACTAATTGAGCCTGAATATTTGCACCATTTTTACCAGAAGTTTGGCAAGTTGCACAGCTCCTGCAATGACTTTCCACCTGGCCTCCTATCTTAGGCCAGTAGAACTGCATGGATAACCTCTCTGTGGTCTTCTTGACCCCAAGATGACCTGCAAGGGGGGGACTTAATGTGCCAGTTGCAGGACGAAGGGTCCAATCTGAAGGGGGAACCACCAACCTCCTTTGGTCTACCTGAGAGGACGCTGTTGCCTCACTGTACAGGATCCCACCTCCCCAATGCATTCTGTGTGTCCCAGAAGGTTCACCTTCAAGCTGGTACCAGGCATGTCTCCTGAGGCCTTCCAAAGATGGGTGCTCACGTTGGTCCTTACTAAACTCCTCCCTACATGGACATCCTTCTGCAAGTAAACTATTCAGTTTAGGATATTCATGTGCGTTGAGAACCTCTTCCTCGCCTGGTTCAGGGGCTTGGCCAACTGCCTCCATCTCAGTGGTAGGTGAGCTATGGGGAAATGTTCTTTTTCACTCTTTTCTGTTTCTTGACTCTGTTATCCTTGGATTTCCCCTTTTGCTTATGCTGTGCCTTGGATTTGGCCAAAGCAGCCTTGGTCAGAGACCTTGTGCGTGGATGTTCTGCAGTGTAACCCACAAGACCGAAGTCTCTGAGATCATTCCCTAACAGAATTTTACCTGGGACTTTCCTCTGCACACTAACAGATGTTCTTACTACTCCACCATTCACAGCTAGAATTACAGGCATAATTGGAAACTTGAAGGGGGCGTTCATCAGCTAATTTGATGGGCATCAGAGGAGCTCTGGCCAGTTCCCCTGAACTTACCAAAGTGGAATTCACCACAGTTCTTCTGGCCCCAGTGTCCCTTATGGCAGTGATGTCTAACCATCTACGAGCACACTATCCTTGAAAAAATGCTTGGTATTATCAGGTATCGAGGCATAAGCCGCAGCATCTCTAGGTTCCCAGGATCTCAGGGAAACTAATATTACTTCAGATCTTATCTCACAGGGTAACACATTTGAAGAGAAGGATGCCCATCTGAGTACTTCTTCCTCATCATGAGATGAAGGCCAGATTCGCAGAGTGGGCCCCCAAGGTCTTACCCTTACATCTCGGGTCCCCCTTCACATGGTCACCTTCTCCACAAGCCACACAAGTGTCACTAGGTCTGTTTACATAGGGAGGCTTGGAGTAACCACCACTGTGCTTGGGATTGTTAGTCCCACTACCCTTTTCAGTATCAGGTGATTTACCATTCTTAAAACTGTTTTGGCACTTCTGGGAGGAGGATTTATCAGTACCCTCACCCTCTTTCTCCTTCTGCTTCATACACTCCTCCTGCTTACTAGAAACAGGTTTGTCCTTATGGGACACTCTGTGAGACCCACAAATCAGCAGCAATAGCCATCTTCTTCGGATATATCTCCTAATGCCAAATGCTGCTTAAACTCAGGGGAGCAGGAAGCAAAAATACGTTCAAGCATGACCAAGTTTATCATGCCTTTAAAGGTTAAAACCTTTTAACCCTCAACCCAGCCAGTCGAGTTTTTCAAAGAATCAGTAACCTGGGACACCCAGGTGTTATGTTATTTTGTTCTTGTACTCACTGAATCTCTTCAAGTATTGGCGTTTTCCCAAACTTTAAGATGAGAGCTTGCTTCAATTTTTCAAAGTCTTTTCTATCAGCCATGGACATTTCCATAATGGCACTGCAGCTGGAATGGGGTAGTCTGCTGATCAACCATGCAATCTTATCGGCCTCACCCACTTCTACCTCGAAGGCATTCCCAAAAGTTGTCCGCCAATCCATGATGTCATTTTTCTCTTCATACACACTGTTCTGATCTTTAGGAAACCTAGGATGAGAAGAAGATCCAGCACCATTCCCAGACCCTCTGGAAGAGCCGTGTGAAGCTTATATCCTGGCAAGCTCCAACTGATGTCCTCCATCTTTCTGCTTCTCCGTCCCTTTCAAGTTTGTCCTTTTTTAACTCCCACTAGGCCTCAGTTTCTGAGGTGGTCACAGAAACATTTGGAGAATAATCATCATCCTCCCTATCCTCTTCCCTCTCAAAGGTAACAGTAATACCATTACCAGTAGTACCATGACTGCTACTGGGAGCATCCCCAGCACCTCCTCCATCACCATGGCAAAGGCACAAGCCTACTTTTTTGTTGATCCATCATTCTCTGTAGTAAATCAGCCATGTTTGGAATCCCTCTTCCAACACACAATTTCTTTAAGTGATCAACCTTAAAAGCATTAAAAGTAGATGCAGTGACTCTTTACATTATTCTAAGTATAGTAGGTGATTGTTATATTACCAGAAAAATCAAATATCTGTGTTCTGTGTAAATCTAATCCAGGCACTGTTGGGAAGGATTTCTCTTTTAGCAACTTTCCCTCCATAGTCCATGGACCCCCAAACATTTTGCTTTTCTTTTTCACACTGACCTGACGTTTTACAGTGAAGTGAAGCCTTTAGCTTCACTCCACTGGGTTTTTTCTCACATGTTATGGGGAAACCGACTAGTCTTTCAGGTTGTCGGTACCTGGAAACTGTTTCCATTAGTCCTTTGGCTTTACTTTTTTTTGTAACTTTTTATCACTGCACAATGCATCTTCTAATGCAGTGCAGTGGGGCTTCCTTTGTATGACCCTAGACTACACTGAAACGGATTTTCTGGTTACCCAAGATGTGCTAAATGACAGACTGGTGGCAGCAGTTACTTTTTCTTACTTATTACTGTTACTTTTTGCTTACAGTGGCTAGTGTCCAAACATGGGCGTGCCACATGTTTTTTTCATGTATTCCTTGGTCATCTTGCCTTTCACCATTCTTCCTGACCTGCCGGGTCAGGTAATTCCTTTTATGGTCATGCACTGTCTGAGAAAAGCATGGCAGGGCTTGGGTATGGGTTCCAATGAAGAAGGGTGGGGGCTGTCTGGTCCGAATTTCTGATGTGCAGGCTTGCTTGGGACCGGCACAGGTCCCTGATTGGACCACTGCTGGTGTGCATGTGTGGGGCAGGTCTTGCCCTTGGAGGGCGGAGTCTGACCACTCACCTGACTTTGGGATAAGAAGAGGTGCCCTGCACCCATTCCAGCAAATCAGAAGAGGAACCAAGTGTCCTGTGCAAGAATGTCTATCTCTGGTGCGGAAAAACTGTTGGGGCGATAGAACCAAATGGGTTCCAATCTCCAAATTGTTATTGATTTAAACAGGCATATTGCACATCAGTCAGGCTGTCTAGGCTCTTTCATCCTGGTTTGCCAGGTTGGTGTTCTGATCAGTCTTTGTGCCTGATTTGTGATGGCTATTATTTTGTTTAAATCTGACTGTTCTAACCCTCTGGATCTACAGGACAATTCTGGTTCATTTGAGTGGTTCTGGTGGATCTTTGATTCCCAGCCTGGGATGAATATAGTTTCAAAGTTCTGCTTGGCCGGACTTTAGAGAGTGCCATTGAAATGAGTCTTTTGCAGTCTAGTGAACAGCCAGGTTTCGAGACATTTTACTATTTCTAGGCGATAGCCTGCTGAGCAGAGTTGCCTGGATGTTGAAATGCACAGCTTGGTTGATAGGAAAGAGGAGGATCTTCTTCAAGGTGCTCAATTCATCAACTTCTGAGGGATTGTTAGAGTCGATTTCCCTTTTTGTGTGAAATTCTCTCCACCTGTGAGTTCCCCAGATCTGTTTTCCGGACCACTGGATTTTTGACTAGCTCGCCGGAGTGAGTGGGAACCTTTTTCCACACTAACTCATTCTTTTACTCTGATCTTGGGAACTCTTTTTACTTCTTGTTGGTATTTCATTTTGGAGTTATGCTTTACTCCAACCTTTCTAGCATCTACCTGTTACTGTTGCAACACACAGCGGTGTCCAGTCATTTGGTCGACTGAAAACTGGTCGAATGACATTTGGTCGAAAACCAAATGGTCGAATTATTTTTTTTTATTTATATATTTTTCGGGTTTTCGTTTTTTAAAAAAAGGGGTTTTTAGAGAAAAAAAAGGGGGTTGGGGGGGACCCCCCCAAAAAAATAAAAAAAGGGGTGAAAATAAAAAAATAAAAAAATTCGACCAAATTGGTTCGACCATTTGTCTGGTCGACCAATTATTTTCGACCAAATGTCTGGCAACCCACACAGCACTTTCCGTGCAGTGTTGCTGGGAGTTCCTAGAGCTCCCTCTTTATTTTCCCTTAGTTACCTCACTGTTATCAAGGCAGGGGGGTACCTTTTTATCCTACCTGTATTTTCATTTTTCGAGATCAGCACACCCACCTTATGTGGAGTGCTGAGGAGGGATTCAATGTATCCCTTTTCCCCGACTCTCCAGTAACTTTTTGTTTACTGTGACAGGTCCTCTGTTTAGGCTGGTGGCAGTGTACCTTTGTTCATGACTTTCAGGGACTTTGTCACAGGCTGTCTTCGCAGCTGCGCTAGGGGACACAAAGGTCACCATTGACCCAAAATGGTGACTGTATTTTTCGAAGCTCTAAACAAGATGACTTGTCCTTTTTGATGTCTACCTTTCTGGGTGGGGGAAGATTCTCTGGCTCCTTTGTCTTCGACGGGCTTCCTGAAGAAAGCCTGCAAAGGGTCTCTGAGTGACTGGCAGGCCATGAAGTAGGGGAGGTGACAGAAACGCTCCAATGGCATTTGTCCTGCAGTGTGGCTGACTGAAACCAGTTCAGACTGGGAGGTTCGCTGGCCCCATTGGACAATGCCCCCGCAGTTTGAATGGTGTATGAGTCTTGATTGGTGGACTCAACCAGTGTTCCTGGATACATTCTGAGGTCCTGAAGCTAAAACTCCGAGATGAGCACTGGAACAGAAGATTCCGATGAAGATGCCTAGTGTTGCCGCCTCCAGAGCCCGCTGACTAACCACTGCTGTCCCAACCTCAACTTCTATGTGACAGGGAAGATCTGAACACAATGACTTCCTCCCCTGGACTGGTGAGCCTAACCAGTCCCAAGACATACATTTTCTTTTCCGTCATCCCTGGAAGAGGTGCGACCTCCACGGCCTGCAATTCACCAATACCCAGGGACCTTTTGGGCATCCTTCTAAGCCTACACTGACTCCAGCCAGCTCCCATGTCCCCTCACCCAAGATGAGGGCCGAGAAAACGAGAAGGTTCTACTGGCGCGACATCCATCCTTCATCCAAGCCTAAGGCACCAACAAGCCAGAAGAGGCAAATAGCACTTGCTGGGTATCTGTCTGCACGAGAGCTGTCGTCCGATCCATTTAAGTCCCTTTCTTCTGTCACCAAGACCGAGAAAGCTGTGATTGGGTCTGCTGTTGCCTCATTGTTGGAACAGTTCTGCAGCAACTGTTTCTTCACTCCAAGGTACTATCCTGCTCCTAGTAAAACCTACCTGTAGCCAGCTTTGTTGATCCTGTGTTCCTTGGGGCTGTAAGTAACTTGTACCATGCCCCCCCTGCAGGGCTCCCATAAAGTTACTTCGAGGGGATTGGGTCCTCCGACGTATTCCATATCTATGACATGTAATCACCACAGCTGTGCTGCTTCGGAAACTTTTTTCGGCTCCTGCGTCGATGACATCGATGCGCCGTCGTCGAGGGCCTCCTCCGACCTCATCCGATGTGATAAGTAGGACGCACGACGCCCGTAGCCTCAGTTCCGTTTTTTCCGCGAACGTGTTGCTTCGTGAATCTCGGTTAACGCCTTGACTCTTTGGAGTTCTGTTCTTCTCGGTTCTTCGAACCCGTTCGTTTTTGTGAAAATCCTTCGTGTGAAGATGTCTTCTACTTCGTCTTCGACCCCGCGTCCGGGTTTCAAGAAGTGCGGGGAGTGTGGGTCCAAGATGTCGGTGACGGACTCGCACAACGCCTGCCTCTGGTGCCTCGGGGAGGCCCACGACACGGATGACTGTATCGACTGCCAGTCGCTCACGTCCAAAGCCTTATGCGAACGTAAGAAGAAGTTGTCGGTAGGTCGGGTGTCCAAGCCCAGGAAGTCGAAGTCTGCGGGGCTTTCGACGGATGATTCGAGGGGTGACTCTCCGCGTCATCGTCGGAAGTCTCGTGGGTCTCCTTCTAGGAGTCTGTCTCGCCACTCCTCAGCCTCTTCGAGGCATTCTCGGAAGCGCCGACACCGGTCGTCTTCCAGGTCCTCTTCGGAGGACTCTGCCCGGCACGTCGCTTACCCCACCAGCCTTGCGACGCCGGAGGAATGGGCTTCCTTCGGGAAGAAAATGCTGGCGATTCTTGAGTCGCAGGGTACTAAGCCATCCGCGCCCCGGAGTGGGGTCGGTCGTGAGAGGTCGAGAGACACCGCTCGCAAGAGTGGTCGGCACGAGTCACGGGAGAAGTCCCGTTCGGACAAGGAGACTCGTTCTCGACGTACCCGTTCCAGGTCCCGGTCCTCGAAGCGTTCGAGACCGCATGCACCTCTGAGGTCTTCGAGGAAGACATCGACGTCTGAGGCGTCAAGGGCGTCGACAGGCTTTCTCGAGGCTCCGGCTCCGAGGAAGTCGTCGAAGCTCAGGTCGTCGAGGGACACGCTCGGGGCTCCGGCTTCGAGGGCTGTGTCGATGCCGCCGATGCTGGAGGCGCTGCATCTGACGTTGACGCCGATTTCCTAGACGCCGATCCTCTCGGCGCCGATGCCGGTTCTCTCGACGCCGGCGCCGATTCGCTCGACGCCATCGACTCCTTTCGTGTCGGAGGTACCCCGTGGCACGGGAGAACCCCCTAGGAAGGCTCTGGTTAAGAGCAAGCACTCTCGGGTGCCTTCTTTTCGCCACCTGGACTATATTTCAGAGGCGGATGAGGATTCTGATGGCCTGGTTCCTAGTCAGGTTCCAGATGAAATTGTCTCGGGCCATAGTCAGTTTGACGATTTGAGACAGTCACTGCATGATGCCAGTGGACTGGACACCTCTCCGGAGGTGGAGTTTTGTAGGCCTGAGCCTGGCTTTCATGCCGATTCCTCGTACCGGCGCCTTATGGCTAGGGTTTCTGAGTACTTGGGATGGTCTGCTCCCCCAGGGGAGTTTGTGCAGTATGATCTGACGGACATCCTTGATGTTGGTTCCCCAACTGATCCGGTACTGCCGTTCCATATGGCTTTACAGAGAAGGGTGGCGGCGGCTTGGACTGCTCCGGAGAGTCTCCCGGCGGTGGGCAGATCCTTGTCGCGAAAATACCGTCCAGCCAGTAGCGACCCCTGCTACTTGACCAGGCACCCCACTCCAGAGAGTTTGGTGGTGCAGGCGGCCACGGCCCCGGCAAAGCAGGCGTCGTACCCTACCATCCCTTCTGATAGGGACAACAAACGTTTTGATGGCTGGGCGAAGAAAGTGTTTTCTTCTGGTGGTATGGCGCTTCAGGCGGCCAACTCCATTTGTGCCTTTTCTCGTTTCACACACACTCTGTGGAACTGTGTTGCATTAGCGGCTGAACATATTCCCGAAGGGGACGAACGGGATGGTTTCCTTGCTATGGTCCAGGATGGTAAGGATGCCATGTGAGTCCGTTCAGTCGGGTTTGGACTTAGCTGAATGCGTCAGTAGGTCCATGGCGGCGAGCACCGTAATACGCAGGTTTGCCTGGTTGCGGAAGTCTGGGTTTGCTCCTGATGTGCAGTCCCGGCTCCTCAACATGCCCTTTGACGGTGAACACCTTTTTGGCAGCAAGGCTGACGAGAGCCTTGAGAGGTTGCAGACCTCAAAAGCTGCAGCGAAGTCGTTGGGCGCTGCAGTTCGCCAACCTCCGCCTTTTCGTCCTAGGGGACAGCAGTGGAGGGGTAGTTCCTTTCGCTATTACTCCTTCAGTAAAGCGAGAGGAGCTGGCAGTCAAAGAGGCCAACGCAGGGGTACCAGAGCTGGACGACAGGGTACCTGTGGTGCCAAGGCCGCTCGGGCAGTTGCCTCTTTGCCCTCGGGTAACGCCGCAGCCGCTCCCATTCAGTCATGAGGCCATGTCCCATGGTTCTCCGGTTGGGGGAAGGCTGGCGCAGCATCTTGTAGAGTGGCAAGCCATTACTTCAGATGTGTGGGTTCTGGAGATCATAACCCACGGCTACTGTCTTCCCTTTCGGCACAGGCCTCGCAACAGTCCACCGGGGAACCTCTCTTTGCAGAGTCCGGATCCGCTCCTTGCGCAGGAACTTCAAGCCCTGCTGGAGAAAGGCGCCATAGAACTGGTGCCTGTAGAGGAGAGGAACAAGGGATGGTATTCCCCTTATTTTTTGATTTCGAAGTAAGACTGGGGATTGAGACCCATCATGGACTTGCGCGGTTTGAACAAACTCCTCAGGAAGGACAAGTTCAAGATGGTTACTCTCTCAAGTCCTCCAGGCCCTTCAGCTTCGGGACTGGTTGGTGTCACTCGACCTCAAGGATGCTTACTTCCATGTGCCGATCCATCCCAAGCACAAGAAGTACCTGAGGTTCGCGGTTGGCGACTCGCACTTTCAGTTTCGGGTCCCGCCGTTCGGATTGACCTCCGCCCCGAGGGTTTTCACCAAGCTCATGGTGGTGGTGGCAGCGCATCTCAGGCAAGGGGGGATTCACGTCTACTCCTACCTGGACGATTGGTTGATCAGGGGGAGCTCTCCCGAGCAAGTCCTGGATCATCTGTCTGTCACCTGCCACTCCCTTCACAGGCTGGGCTTCTCCCTCAATTTAAAGAAGTCCCATTTGACGCCAACACAGCGGCTCCAGTACATCGGAGCAGTGCTCGACACTTCCCTGGGGCAGTGTTTTCCTCCCCAGGTGAGGGCTCTTCACATTCAGCAGATGGTGCACAAGTTTCAGCATGCCCAGACGCTCCCAGCGTTCGAGTTCTTGAGGTTGCTCGGCCTCATGGCATCCTGCATTCTCCTGGTGCCAGAGGCTCGCCTGCGGATGAGATCTTTGCAGTGGGCGCTCAAGACGCAATGGTCGCAGTCCTCCGGCAGGATGTCGGACCCGGTTCAGGTGGCGCCCTCGGTCGCCCGGGACCTTCTGTGGTGGGCCGTCGAAGGCAACTTGATGAAGGGGGCTCCATTTTGGCTTCCCTGGCCGGAGGTGACGATCGTGACGGATGCATCCCTCACGGGTTGGGGAGCTCATGCCAACGGGCTGACAGTCAGCGGTCGTTGGTCTCCGTCGGAGTCCAGACTCCATATCAATCTGTTGGAGCTGAGGGCCGTCAGGCTAGCCCTGAAGGCTTTTCTGCCGACTGTGCGAGGAAAGAGTGCCCTGATCCTGACGGACAACACAGTGGCCATGCACTACCTCAACAAAAAGGGGGGGGCAGGGTCACTTCCTCTGTGCAGGGAGGCGATGCAGCTCGAGTTCTGGGCCATCCAGCAGGAAGTTTCGATCTCGGCAGTTCATCTGGCCGGAGACGACAAACGTGACGGCGGACGCTCTGAGCAGGCAGAGCACGATCTCTCACGAGTGGGAGTTGGCTCAGGAGATTCTCCTGGAGATCTTCACCCTTTGGGGGACCCCTCAAGTGGATCTCTTCGCCTCCAGTGTCAACCGGAAGTGCGAAAGGTTTTGCTCGCAGGAATTTCCTCCAAAAGGAGCCTTAGGAGACGTGTTCGTGGTGGAGTGGTCATTCCCGCTGCTGTACGCGTTTCCTCCAGTCCCCGTCATCCCGCAAGTGCTGCGGAGGTTACGGAAGTTCGGTTCCCGGATGATCCTCATTGCTCCGGCGTGGGCTCGGAGGATGTGGTACCCGGACCTTCTCGACTTGTCCATCTGCCCTCCGCGTCGTCTTCCCTACCGAGACGATCTGCTCTCACGGGAGGGGGGTCATCCCTCAACCTTCACGCTTGTCTTCTGAAAGGTTGAGGTATAGGGATTGGGACCTCCCTGAAGACGTGATGGAGGTGTTGCTTTCGGCCCGAAGGCCAGCAACAAAGTCTCTGTACCGTTGCCGTTGGCGTAAGTTCTGCGACTGGTGCAGAGTTCAGAATGTGGATCCTTTTGCATGTGACATCCCCATGGTTCTGTCCTTTTTACTTTCTTTGGCCCACAGGGGCTTGCAAGTGGGTACCATTAAAGGTTACCTGGCGGCGCTGTCCATCTTTAAGCGCTCGTCTGAAGAGTGTTCTTACTTTAAAATCCCTTTAATTTCACAGTTTCTGAAAGGGCTCACTAATGTGTTCCCTCCGTCACCTTTCCTGGTGCCCGGTTGGGATTTAAACCTTGTTCTAAGTTTCTTATGGGTGCTCCGTTTGAGCCTTTACATTCTTGCCCTTTGAGGCTGTTAACTCTGAAAACTGTGTTTTTAGTTGCGGTTACTTCCGCTCGCAGAGTGAGTGAGTTACAGGCACTTTCAGTTAAGCCACCCTTCACTGTATTTCACAAGGACAGGGTTGTCCTTAGAGTTCGTCCTTCTTTTCTTCCGAAGGTAGTGACGGAATTTCATTTGGCCCAGAAGGTTGTTCTTCCGGCATTCTATCCTCCTCCGCATCCTGGTAAGGAAGAGGAGAGGCTCCATAGGCTTGATCCTAGGAGAGCTTTAAGCTTTTATGTTTCACGCATGTCCCGGGTCAGAGTGGACGATCAACTCTTTATTGGTTATGCTGGAAAGCGTTTGGGGCAAGCTGTGACGAAACAGACTTTGTCTCGCTGGATTATTTTGGCCATCTCGGAGTGCTACCGCTTGGCGGGTAAGGACCCACCGGTTGGCTTGCGGGCCCATTCTACCAGGGGTATGGCTGCGTCTACTGCCCTGCAGAGGGGTGTTCCTATTCGCAACATCTGTGATGCAGCCACCTGGGCTACAGTACATACATTTGTACGTCACTATTCCCTCGATTCCATCCGAGCACAGGATCTGGCCTTTGGCAAGGCGGTCCTTTGCTCTGCTATTTGATTGGCTATTCTAAATTTTGATTCTAAATTCTTTCCCTCCTCCTTGCTCTGGTACTGCTTTGGGAGTCTGTCATAGATATGGAATACGTCGGAGGACCCAATCCCCTCGAAGAACAAGTTACTTTCTTACCTGGTAACGTTCTTTCGATGGGATGGTCCGACGATGTATTCCATATCGCTCCCGCCCTGCCTTCCCTGCTGCAGAATTTCTTTTGCGATTGCAGCTTACGTTCCGCAAGGCTTTGTGTCTGACTGGCAGTTGACTAGTGTCACACGTTCTGGGGGAAAAAACTACAACTGAGGCTACGGGCGTCGTGCGTCCTACTTATCACATCGGATGACGTCAGACGTCGGAGGAGGCCCTCGACGACGGCGCATCGACGTCATCGACGCAGGACGCAGACGCCGAAAACAGTTTCCGAAGCAGCACAGCTGTGGTGATTACATGTCATAGATATGGAATACGTCGTCGGACCATCCCATCGAAAGAACGTTACCAGGTAAGAAAGTAACTTGTTCTTTGGGGTGGACAACCCATTGCACTTTAATCCTGCCTTAGGACTTTGGTCCTTGGGGTAACCCTTCAAGGAAACCTCTTGACCTCCTTGACACTTTTACTTACCTTCAAAACCAAGAAGAGATCCTGTTTGTCTCCTCCACTTTAAACCTTATACTATGTCTTCCTGCCTTTTCTGCCCTAACCATTGTCATGGGTGGCCCATTGCCCCCTCTAAAAGAAATTTGGCTCTCATAAGATAGGGTTGTACTCTTTAAGACAGGCTGTAACAAAGTTACTAAAAGTTATAGAGTTTTGAAAAGTTTGCATTTATGTTTGTAATGGTTTTACTATGTGACTAATGGTTTTACTATGTTTTACTGAAAAAGCTATTATAGTGTGATTAAAGCTGTTATTTATTATCCAAAGACTATTGCAAGTAGTGTTCTATTGTTTTACTGTGTTCTAGTACTTAACTTGAAAATTAAATCAGCGTGCCTTAGTGCATATATTAAATAACTGTTTTTTTTAATAACTTCTAAGTGGATCAGTGTTTTCTTGGACTAAGTGTATCTCACTACAGCCCTCCTCCCTCCTTAGTCTAAACCTGGCTGCTCGCCATTCTACCAAAACCTTTGTGTGGTTCAGGTTAAACCTAAGTAGTGTAATCCTGTTCACCCAAGGTGGGTTTTCCGAAGTGCTATCCCAGAAAAGTACTTTTGTAAAACCCTCTAGCAAGGCTGTCTAGGGTGGAAGGTACTTGCAATACTCCTTCCTACACTGGAATTTCATCTTTTGTAAGCTGGGCTTTTCAACCGCCAGACTTCCCGTTAAAGTTTTATCTTGCCTTTTTGTTATAACACATTTGCAGTTGTATCAGTGGATGTGGGCAGGGGGGATCAACTCGAGTGACCAGATAACTACATGCCATTGATGGCTATTCTGAAGTCCTTTTTTCATTCTGGAAATAGCCCAACTGTCTAGAGGAATTGCTATGGGGCAAAGAATGAAATAATTTCTGGTTATTCACACTGTTTTAATAATATGCGGAAACAAAGCTCTTGAGGTGTGCCATGTAAGGGCTTAGATGTTGAAGTATTTCATTTGTTATTCATTAACATTAATTGCAGTTTTTTCGGACTATACATCCAGGTTTACTAGTACCAAAATGCAATGTGTTCAGCACAGGTTTATCATCTCACACCTCACATGGCCAAATCTAAAATGTCTTTTAATCTGCCCACTGGGTTACACTTGTATGATAGTCACCTGCTCTTAGTTATTTGATGCAGGCATTGGTAGGAAAGATTTCTTTTAGCAACCTTCTCTCCATAGTTCTATGGACCTCCAAACATTTTGCTTTTGTTTTTAAACCTGTTCTGAATGTTTACAGGGAAGTGAAGCCTTCAGATTCACTCCCCTGGCCTAATGCACTGCCATGGGGATACTTTAGTTTGATTTTGGATAAGAAGAGGACTCCTGCAGCTATTTCTGTAGATCAACTTTGGAGCCAAGAATCTCTTGTAGAAGCAGTCGACTGAAGATCCGAAGAAGACTCCTGAAGAGGCACAGCATCCCTTCCTCCGTCTGGTCCGGTGATGGCCTGTTGGACTACCCAATCTGTGTATGCCCTGTGCGATGCTTCAACCCCTGGACTGGTGGGACCAACCACTCTCAATGTGTTCTCGAGGAACCAGCTGTCCTGAGCCTTCCGAAGTGTCCCTGGACCAACCATTGGACTGACCAGCTCTCCAGTGTGCTACCTATCTAGAACGGTCAACGTTTGCAGCCGGAACTTCGGTGGTCACCAGCTTGTAGCATAAGTTGCCTTCCTAGTGAATTACAGCCTCCCAGCTTCAATGGAACCTGCTCTGGAAGGACTTCTACAAACGCAACTAGAAGGACGCTTGCTGTTATCTATGTATGGTGGCCGTTGCTGGATCTCGCCCTCCCCCATCTTGTGACATGTCCTGAAGAGGCTGTCTTGGTGCTTTCTGCATTTCTCCATCACCAAGGGTTGCATTCTGCTCCTGGACCTGATCGGAAGATACATTGCAGCTGCAGCTCCTGGGCACCTCTCATAAGAGCTAACAGAGCTAACAGCAGGAGAACCAATCTCCAGCGACCACCCACCAACCCCCTTCAGTCAACCCATCCAGTCATCCTGGGAAAATCTGAGTCAGGGAGTTAGTGGGGGTCGATGGGGTTTAAGTAAACGCACAGCATTTGTCTCCCCCTGTCCTCCATAGGATAACATTGAGAATAAGGCTCTGTGTCCTTCCATTCCACAGTTTTTTGGTCATTGTACCGGAGCAGTAAAGCCTAAAAGATACGACCACATTGTACTTACCTCGTAACTTTGTTGCATCTCTTCTTTTGTACAATCACAGACACAAGTACTTTACTTGCATCAGATGCATTCTGGGGAGACGCACTGTGACAGTTGAGCGTAAGGACTCACTCTTCTTAGGGATTGGACTTCTGAAGCCAGGGAATTGTTCATGCGACTTGGTTGTATCTTGCTGCATCACTTTACTGAACTCTTTTATTGATATAAGTCCTTGAATGAGCTTTAAGATCCTATGGTGACTGTATATATGTTTATTATTGCGTGTTGTGCAATATTATCACCTGCTTGTGTCATTTTCTAGTGTGTGTTTAAGGCCTAGAATAAATATAGTATTTTTATAGATTCCTGTCTAAATTGAATAGTTGTGTGCTTCACTGTGTGGACTCATTGTGGACCCCTGACCCCACTAGCACTCTCCTGAGAATAGCCTTGACTGCTCTCCATTGCTGCCTTGATTGGGTTTCGGCTAACCTCTTGAGTTCCTCCGTTCACTATAGCTAGGGTGGCCTCTTAACATCTGTCCACCAGATTCTAGAAATCCATCTTAACAAGCAGGCATCTTGTGTGTATGCATACTGTGAATTCAAACAAGAGATAGCATACCTTGCTTGAACAATATGACATCACTCATAGTTCAACCCCTAGTGGCATGCACTCAAGAAGAGACGGCATGCTTTTAACTAAAACAGACTTCACTCCCAGTTCTGCTTCTAATATGATGTCGCCACGGACTGTCAATTTTACAGAAGAGATATCACCTATAGGTATAGAGTATGGGGGAGGTGGCACGAAAACGGCCCCCTTTGTTCTTTAGCAACAGGGGCAGGAACCTCTCTTTGCCTTTATAGAGATGTTTACAATTTTAAGTTTCACTGACTCTGCACAGTGTCAGTGTGGCTGGAGGTGGAACACTATTGGCTTTAAAGTCATGTGCATCACTGCACTGCTGGCAATGCAGTGATTTTGATCGGCGTCAGAGACCCATATCCAATGTTGAATTCTTTGAAATTAGTTGATAGCTGCAAACGTAGCACTGCAGGTTGTATGGCGCTGCTGAGATATTATAAGTTTACAGATGCCTGTTAATCCTATGTCTTTTTGCAATTTCTTTAAAAAAAAAAAAGATGTGCTGTAAAATGCACTGTTCAACTAGGGGAAGGATGAGGCTAGTTGCTTGGGTGGGGCGTGGGTAGGGGAATGGTTGGCTAGTTGGAGGAGTACCTTTTTAAGACTGCTGAAAAGTGACCTTCCTTGGGTGAGGCAGGGGGGCCAAGCACCAAATGGGTGGGGGGTGCAATCACCTACCCTTATCCCCCCCTTATGGAAACCTAAGGTTAGTTGAATAGTGTGCTCCTCACCAGTGTACTATGTTGAGGCAAGAGGCACTACCCACCCACCCCTGGCTGTGCCGGGGCAAGTAGCAGATAGCACCAACTCTCTATTGTACTCTGCTTGGGAGTGGGCAAGTGCACTTTCATCTAGGCAAGTGTTTTCAGCCCCCCCTTGGAGTAATTGCTCAGTGTACCTCCTACTTCTTCAGGGGAGTTGCTCAGAGTTGCGTGGCTTGCTGCTCCCCACACTCTTCATGCACATGGCTCTGTGCTGCCCCTTAGGTGAGAGTGTCAATGCCCTTCCATTTGTTATATGTATTATTTTTCCACAAAAAATGCTTCTGCACCCTATTAGCTCCCCTCTTCTCCAGCTCCCGTGATTGTCTTGGTTGAGAGTTGCAGAGTTGCGCCACCTCCAAGGAAAATGACTCGATACTTTGTAGGGATGGTTGCAGCCACCAGTCATTTTTTATGTTGGCGAAACACTTGCATGGCAGTAGAGCTTCTAATGAAGACTGATCCATCAGAGCTGTGTAGCTCCCAGAGGAAATCATTTTAAGATCTGACAGAAGCACCATGAAGATGAAAGGAAATGTCTGCTTTATAGTGGCCTACTTTACTCTCTGTACTGCAGGGCGTTCTGAATTTGAAATGTGTAGTTATATAAATATTTATATATAATGAGGTATCAGGAGTCATGACCATCCTAAGGGAGTACCATCCGATCCATAAAATCAACATCAAATTCACATCATGTCATCAGTCACACATAGACTCGCACAACCGTACACAACGACTACCGGCCGCAAACACCCCTGGCCCAGCCAACGGTCCCACCGGGCTGAGGCCGCCAACAGCACATCACTGCTCTCTTGCACTTTTCCTGCTTTTTCCCACTAACTCAACCTCCCCTCCTCTGTCAGAGCCGCCAGAGCGCTAGGGGACCACTCCGGTGGTGATAGTGGGCGGTACAAATGTCCTTTAACATTAACATCCATACAAATGATTGTATGGCCAGTAGCTGAATAGGGCTGCAGATGCTTTAACTGTGCTCTTGGCGCTTGGGCATACTATGCTTGTGGGATGTTTTTACCCATGCATCCAAGCCCTACCATAAAACTGTGCAGTACTGGCATGGAAAACATCATGATGGCCAGAACTCCCCAGAGAGTGCACAGGGAAAACATGAAGAATAGGCTGCTACCCATTTTTGCCTATGTTGTGAGCACAGGAGGGCACTGCCTAAAACCACCATTGGGCTACACACACAGTAGCCTGAAACCATTGGGAATGGCAATGCTGATTGCCAAAAAGCAACTCAGAACTGTGGGGAATTCATTTTCTTAATCCCAAAAATGGTTGCAATACCGGTACTCACCACTATCAGAAAGCTGGCATTTTTAAAACCACCAGACTTTTGTGTAAAACTGAACAGAGGAACCCAAACCAGACCAAGGAAAGACTTGCTAAGAGGTGGATACAATGTAACTATATTCTGAAATGACTTGAAGGAAGTAATTATTTAATGTATAGGTAAAAATTGTAAGTTTGATTTAAACTGGGAACTAAAGTGACATTTAGCTGAATTCTGCCTGACAACTACCCCCGACAGGAGAAACCTGCTCAGCCACTCTTCCCAGGCCTAGCTGCATCCTGCTTCCCCACCAAAAGGAGTTGACACCTCTCTGATTAGATTAGGGGAGGGGCACCGCAGGAGGTTGAACAAAGCCTTGTCCTGGACTCAGTCAAATGTTATATTGGGGGGGGGGGGCGTAAAGTGGCTTCCTCTTGGGAGAAGTGGGAGGAGAAGTGCCTCTGGGAGCCACCTGAGCTGGAGGCGGGGGCAGACAGAAGCTTCCCCCATGTGCTTTGGAACCTAAACCACACCCATCTGGGCCAGAGCATAATTTTAAAAAAAGATGGATAATTCATAGTACAGACTTGTCAGAATTATATAAGTAATAACATTATTCTTGTGATTTTTCTGTGCACGTTTTAAGAGGTGTTAGGACCCTGTGGTGTATGCTGGGGGGTTGCTAGCGGAAAATAAGGTCTTACTCCAAATGTCTGCATGTTAAAAATCTGACACTTCATCAATTAATGTCCATACTCCTTGCGCACATGTGTGTAATTTTTGGTAAATGTCCGATATTGGTAAACCAGTCAAAAAGCGCAAAATGTTGTCATTTTGAATGCAAGCCCCCAGGAAGATCAGAGACGGATAAGCATGGACCATAAGGAATATATAATGTGTACATGTAATTTCAACAAATTGTGTATCTGGGAAATATATATTTGAATCAAATATAGATTTGTGGGCAAATTGAACCGGGGGGAGGATCCTCTGACCCATAAACAGACCTCATCATGATGACAATCCATTTCCTTCCCCCAATCATGGGAGAGGGGAGAATTGGGCCAATGACAAGTAGAGAGGGGCAGGCTCAGTTATGCCACGCACACAGCCACTTCCAAAACGCATAAAAAGAGACTGCTGGGACAGGTAGAGACATTCAATTCCATTTTCTGCGGGACGCTCTACCGGGAGACTTCACATCCATCAATCTTCAGAGACCAGAAATTTACTTCAGAACTTAAAGCAAGGGCCTAAACCCACAAACTGAGAACTCTTCTCAGCAGGCCTCAGCATCCTTAAAATCATTTGCAAACTATTCCACAGCCGGGCGAACTGTCTGAATTCTTTTGCCAAGAACTTTTGCTTGTACCCATAAAGCAGTGTTACATCCAGAATCCACTTGATCCGGACCGGAAAGCAGAGAAGTATCGAGAACAAGAGGCCGCTGTATCCAGAGAGGCAAGACCAGCAAAGCAGAGCTGACCTGGACCGCTGTGAGCAGAACCAGAGATCCGGATCGCTGTGAGCAGAACCGGTGCCTGATGGACCCGCCGAGCAGACAGAACTGCCGCCGGACGTGTTGACCAGATCCATGACGAGGCCTACTTCAAATTTATATTGTGCGTACCTAGCAGAACTGTGCAGAACTAATCTCTTAGTTAAAATAATCTAATTCAAGCTATTTTAACCTAAGTAGAACTGCCTCCTCGAAATTGTGTCATCTGTCATTTTTAAAGCTGCACAACTGTCACCTGTCAATTCTGCAGCTGCAAGCTGTCACCTGTCATTTTGAGTTTTACTTTAAATCCGAAAATCTACCTTTATTAAATCGTCTGACTCCTAAGTCTGTGAAGAATGTTACAGAGAAGAGGTGTACTCCTCTCCCAAGGAAGGCCTTCTTTAAGTCTCTCCAGGACATTTATGAGGACGAAGAAAGGTTAGAGGAGGATGTTGGGCCTTTTGGTCTTCCATATGGGACTCCTGGTGTTCCGGAGTATCTCATTTCTGAGGCGAGTCAGATGGAGGATCTGTGTCAGTCCATGCATGATGCCAGTGGCCTCGACACTTCCCCTGATATGGAATTTGGTATGCCGAATCCAAGGGATTATGCCGACTCCTCTTATCGAAGATTGATGTTGAGAGTTGTGGAATACCTGGGCTGGGCCAGGCCTCCGGTGCTGTTTGATCAAGATGACCTTATAGATATTCTGTATCAGGGTCCTTCCACTGACAGTGTTGCCATTTCATATGGCATTACAAAAGAGGGTGGCTGCAACTTGGAACACCACAGAGAGTATTCCGGCGGCGAACAAGTAGTAGACCCAAGAAATACTGCCCATCCTGTAGCGACCCCAGCTACCGGTCTACACACCCCACTCCGGAGTGTTTGGTGGTTCAGGCGGCTACGGCCACCTCGAAGCAGGCAGCGTACCCTACCATCCCTCCTGATAGGGATGATAAGTGAATGGATGAATGGGCATGCAAGGTATTTTCTGCTGGGAGTATGGCTTTGAAGTCGCCCAACTCCACCTGTGCCTTAGCAAAGTTTTTGCACACTCTGTGGAATTGCATTCCTTTGGTGGCTGAGCATATTCCTGAAGGGGAAGAAACGCATGGCTTTCTAGCTATTGTGAAGGATGGCAAGGATGCCATGTGAGAATCCCTTCAGTCTGGGTTGGACACTGCAGATAGTGTCAGCAGGTCCATGGCCGCGAGCACCGTGATGCGCAGATTTGCGTGGTTGCAGAAGTCGGGGTGTGCACCAGATGTACCCTTTGACGGGTCGCATCTGTTTGACATCAAGGCTGACGAGAGCCTTGAGAGGTTGCAGACCTCCAAAGCAAACCTTTGGGCGCAGCTGTTCGACAACCTCTGCCTTTTCGTACTTGGGGACAATAATGGAGGGGTTCCTTTTGCTACTTCTCATTTGGAAGGGCGAGAGGGATGGGCACTCAGAGGGGCCAACGTAAGTTTCCTCATGGTGGACGAGGTAGAGGTAACAAGGCCGCTCAAGCAGCAGCCTCTTTACCATCAGGCGCTGCCGCAGCCGCTTCAAAACCGCTCTGAGGCCTTGTCTCATTGTTCACGGGTAGGGAGCAGGCTGTCTCAACATCTAGAAGAGTGGCAAGCCATTACTTCAGATGTGTGGGCTCTGTAAACAATAGCCCACGGGTACTCCCTTCCTTTTCTAAAATGGCCTCTCGACAATCCACCGGGGAAGCACTCTTTTGCGGGTTTCGAATCTGCTCCTTTTGCAGGAGATTTTGATCGGCTAGAGAAAGGCGCTATATAACCAGTGCCTGTGGCGGAGAGGAACAAGGGTTGGTATTCACCGTATTTTTTGATTCCCAAGAAGGAACGAAGACTTGGACCCATCTTGAACTTGAGATACTTGAACAAGTTCTTCAAGAAGGACAAGTTCAAGATGGTCACTCTTTCTCAGATACTTCAGGCCCTCCAACTTCAGGATTGGTTGGTGTCATTGGACCTGCAGGATGCTTATTTTCATGTGCCGATCCATCTCAAGCACAGAAAATACCTGAGGTTCGCAGTTGGCAGCTCGAACTATTCATTTCGGGTCCTGCCATTCGGGTTGACCTCCGCCCGAGTGTCTTCACCAAGCTCATGGTGGTAGTGGCAGCATATCTCAGGAGAGGGGGGATTCACGTCTACCCTTACCTGGACGATTGGCTTATCAGGACGCGTTCTCCCGAACAAACCTTGGATCATCTCAGCATCACCTGCCACTCCCTTCACAAACTGGGCTTCTCCCTCAATTTCAAGAAGTTGCATATGACACCTTCGCAACAGCTCCAGTACATCGGGGCTGTGTTGGATACGTCCTTGGGGATGTGCTCGCCACGCAAGGTGAGGGCTCAACACATTCTCCAGATGGTCTCCAAGTTTCAACAAGCCCAGACTCTTCCGGCTTTCGAATACTTAAGGTTGCATAGGCTCATGCCATCCTGCATTTTTCTGGTGCCAGAGGCCTGACTGAGAATGCTCTCCGGACTCAATGGTCCCAGTTCTCAAGCAAGATGTCGGATCTCCTTCATGTTCCCGTCAAAATCTCCCAGGATCTTCTGTGGTGGGACAGCGAGGAAAATCTCATGAAGGGGAGCCTTTTTGGCAGCCGTGGCCGGAGGTAACGGTAGTGACGGATGCTTCCCTCACAGGGTGGGGGGCTCATGCCAAGGATCTGACCAGCGGTCGTTGGTCTCCATCGGAGTCCCAACTACATATCAATCTTTTGGAGCTGAGAGGAATCAGGCTTGCACTGGAGGCTTTCCTGCTGTCTGTACGGGGCAAGAATGTTCTGATAATGACGGAAAACACGGTGGCCATACATTACCTCAACAAGAGCAGAGGTCTAGGGTCACTCCCTCTGTGCAGGGAGGCAATGCAGCTCTGGTAATGGGCAATTCAAGAAAGAATCTCCCTAACAGCGGTTCACCTGGCCGGCGAGGAGGACATGGCAGTGGAAGCTCTGAGCAGGCAGAGCGCAGTCTCCCACGAGCGAGAATTAGCTCAGAAAGTCCTTCAAGAGATCTTAGCCCTTTGGAGAACCCCGCAGGTGGACCTGTTCGTGACTTGTGTCAACCGGAAGTGCGAAAGGTACTGCTCGAGGGAATTTCCTCAGAGAGTAGCTCTAGGAGATGCGTTTGTCGTGGATTGGTTGTTCCCGCTTCTGTACGTGTTTCCTCCGATTCCAGTCATTCCTCAAGTTCTCAGGAGGTTACGACGGTTCGGGACCCGCATGATCCTCATTGCTCCGGATTGGGCCAGGAGAGCGTGGTACCCGGACCTTCTAGATATGTTCATCTGTCCTCCAATACGTCTGCCCCAAAGAGAGGATCTTCTCTCGCGAGAGGAAGGTAGATATCATCAGCAGTAGATATCATCGCCCCTATCAAACTCACTAAAGCTAAACCAGCAGCCCACTTGAACAAATGGTTCACCCCTGAGCTTAAAATCCTTTGGAACGCCAAACGAGCGGCAAAAGCCACCTGGAGAAAAACTCCCAACCAGGCCAACAAAACACTATTCACGGTAGCAGCAACCACCTACAAAACCTCTATCCTCAGAGCCAAAAAAGAGACTTATGACAACAGAATTGAGAATGTCAAATCTATAACAAAAGAGCTCTTCATCATCCTCGGGGAACTCGAGTCCCCCCCACACTCTCAGAAACCTGCATGTAAGATGCAGATTGGTGTGAGAGGATCCAAAAAGCCTTGGCAGACAAAATAGCCATGCTACAATCCAGAATTGAACAGAAAAAACTCAGCCTAGCCAAAAAAGCAAACCCTCCACCACCCACCTCTAAAATTCCAACATGTCCACCCTTCTCTTTCACCCCGGTGTTAAAGAAAGAAGTGGAAAGCATCATCAAAGTCCTCAAGCCATCCAGATGCCAAGGGGGACTCCTGCCCAGCCCCCATCAACCAGGAAGGCGCCAATGATCTAGCCCCTTTCATAACAGTCCTAATAAACGCCTCCTTCAAAACGAGCTCAGTCCCTAGCAACCTCAAGGAGGACTGGGTCATGCCCCTTCTAAAAAAAAAAAAAAATAACCTAGACCACAAAACCCCAACCAATTACAGGCCAATTACCACCGTCCCTTACATCCTAAAGCTTTTAGACAGAGTGGCCTACCTGCAAATCCAGAAGCACCTGGAAGAGAACAACCACCTGGGCCTTAGACAATCTGGCTTCAGGCCAAGGCACAGAACAGAGACAGCCCTCCTGGAAATCCAGATGGACGAGGCAAAGGATAAGGGAAATCTAGCCATTCTACTGCTGCTTGACCTCTCGGCAGCCTTTGATCTCGTCGACCATCAGATCCTCACAGAACATCTGACAGCCTCAGCTGCTTTCTCTAGCCAGGCAACTGCCTGGGTCCAATCCTTCCTAGCCGACGAACCACACGGTTCTTCTCACCGGAGGCTTCAGCCCACCCCGCCCGCGTGCTCTGTGGCGTCCTACAAGGTTTATGCGTCTCGCCGACCTTATACAATATCTTCACAAAGCTATTGTTCGACTGCCTTGATAACCTGGGTGTCACATACACAAATTATGCTGACGATACCCAGGTTCTCATCCCCCTATCAGGTTGCTATGACCATGACTCCATACGGATCAACAACCTCTACCTAGAGATCCAAGCCTGAATGGCAGAACACGGCTTATGCCTCAACAACGAGAAAACTGAGCACCTTCTCGTCGGCTCCCAACCATGGCTCAACAAACTGGACCCCTGTTATGCTTCTATCAACATAGATGGTAACCTAATCACTGTGGCCAAAGAAATAAAAACTCTAGGGGTCTATCTAGATTCCACACTCTCGCTCAAAAAACAGGTGAACGCCACAGCCTCCTCCACAGCTTACACAAATAAGCTCCTCATCAATGCCTGCAAATCTTTCCTCTCGCTTTCCAGTTGTATTACACTAGCCAGAGTGGTAGTGCTCTCAAAAATGGGCTATTGCAACTCTGTCTTGGCACCTCCAGAACGCAACTTGAACAAACTGCAGGTGCTGCAGAATAATGACCTCAGAGCGGCTCGGAGTATCCCGCGGCACTCTCACATCTCCAGCTTTAGACAAGATGCCCATTGGCTCCCTGTACGTGACAGAATCGCCCTCAGATCTCTCGTCATCGTCCACAAATGCCTCTCTGACACCCCCAAATACTTGGCAGACAAGTTCAACAAACACACTTCAACCACACCAACCAGAACGCCGTACTCTCACTGCCTAACCATCCCCAAATTCTCTCCTAGCCGCCAAACAATGGAACGCTATACTGCTGAACCTTAGAGCAGAACCTTCTTTCTGGACCTTCAGAGGAAAAGCGAAGTCCCGGCTCGCCAACAAGAACTCCACCTCTGTCTGACACACTAATTAATGCACTCTTATTCTATGTCTGCATCCCGACCACCATGTAACCCGGTCAACTGCACTTACTGTTATTATCTTGTATGTCTATATTCTGCTGTAACCTCCTTTAAGTCTCTGGCGCCCAGTTACCTCAGAGTTCGGCGTGCGGTACAAATAAATAAACTAAACTAACTAAGGTTGGGTTCTCCATCTAGAGGACAAGACTCTCAACCTTCACGCATGGTTTCTGAATGGTTGAGATATAAGGATTGGTATTGGGTCGGATGACGTGTAGGAGGTGTTGCTTTCGTCCAGACGGCCAGCAAGAAATTCCCTGTACCATTGCCGTTGGCGTACTTTTTGCGACTGGTGCAGAGGAAAGAATGTTGATCCTTTTTAGTGCTCACTTCCGGAGGTTACTTTCTTTGGCCCACAGGGGTCTCCAGGTAGGAACCACTAAAGGTTACCTGGCAGCGTTATCTATCTTTAAGCACTCGTCCGAGGAATGCTCCTCTTTTAAGATTCCACTGATCACTCTGTCTCTGAAAGGGCTCACAAATGTGTTCCCGCCGTGGCCTTTTCAGGTGCCGGGCTGGGACCTTAATTTGGTCTTAAAATTTCTGATGGATGCTCTGTTTGAACCTTTGCACTCTTGTCCCTTGAGATTGTTGACATTTAAGACTGTTTTCTAGGTTGCAGTTAACTCTGCTTGTGGAGTGAGCGAGTTGCAGGCACTTTCTTCTAAGCCACCCTTTACTTTGTTCCACAAGGTCAGGGTTGTATTGCGAGTACGAACGTCCTTCCTACCTAAGGTAGTGTCAGAATTTAATTTAAGCCAGAAGGTGGTGTTCCCCGCCTTCTATCCTCCTCTGCATCCTAGTAAGGATGGGGAGAGACTCCATAGGTTGGATCCTAGGAGGGCATTGAGCTTTTATCTTTCCAGAATATCCAAGATCAGAGTGGACAACCAGCTCTTTGTGGTTCCATGTCATTTCATCGCGGGATGTTTTTCGTGTTTTTTTGACTGCAGATTTTTTTTTTGTAAAACTCATTGATTATTTTTTTTTTTGGGGGGGGGGGGGGAGTCCCCCCCCCCCCCCTCAAACACCCATCCCCTTTAATTCTTTTTATATTCCCGAACACCCACACCAATTTATATATTTTTCTAACCCACCCCCTCCCCTCCCCCCAAAATTTGAGTTTTTTTTTTTTCAGCAAAAAAATCCCGGTAAAATACCCAGCGAAAAATCATCCCACGATGAAAGGACGTCATACCCTCTTAGTTTAGTTTATTATTTATAGAGCGCGCCTGACCCTGGGGCGCATCGGGCGCACAAGACAGGAATATGCTCAACTTAATTACAGGTACATGGTAAGTAGGACAGTACAGGGACATCAGACAAGTTACAGTAGGCAGATATATACAAGGCAGGATCTAGGTCCAGAAACAAAGTTTTATAGGTGCAGGGATTCTTGAGAGGAATATCAAATAATAATATACACAGTAATAATAAACAGGCACCAGGAACATTCCATTGCAGGAAGAAAGAGGTGGATTCAAATAGCCTGTTAATGGGGTGCAAGTAGAACTTCATGGTTAGTGCGTCAGCGGATACAAGCATGTCAGGGTAGTTAGGTGTCATTTGCTCTCAACCAATTGGTCAACTTCTGTCTGAATTTCACAAAGGGCTGGGGTTCTCTAATGCCATGGGGTAGGGAGTTCCACAGCTGCGCAGCCTTGACTGGGAAGCTGTGTCCTCCTATAGTAGCGAGTTTGAATCGCGTGACCTGTAGGCAGTTTGCGTTCGCTGTTCTTGTGGGTCTGGTCGAGGTTCTTCTATGTAGGCTATCCTTGTGGTAAGGTGGTGCTTTGTTGTTGAGACGCTTGTGGATAAGGGAGGCAATTTTGAGTTGAATTTTATCAGAAGTGGATAGCCATTTGTGTTCTCTTCTTACCGAAGATATATGCTCATTTCTGTTAATCTTGAGAGCTGCTCTCAAGGCATTATTCTGGAGGACCTGGATTTTATGGATGGTCTGTTTATTAGCCCCAATGTATAGTCCATTACAATAATCCAATTTGGAAAGTATAAGGGCTCTGGCAAGCATGATGCAACTGTCTGTAGAGAGGAATTGTTTGCTAGCTCTGATAGGTTTGCATGTGTATGCAGTAGCTGAGGCTAGAGAGTTAACTTGTTTAGCAAAGTTCAAGGTGGCATCTAGGTAAAAGCCTAGGGTCTTCACTTCCTTAGCTACTTTTATGTTATTCCCATCGATAATGAAATTGGCATAGTCGGGGCTGAGTTTGGATATGTATGTCGGGGTGCCTAGGATAATGAGCTCAGTTTTGTCATCGTTCAGGCATAAGCCGTGTGTGGCCATCCATGCCTGAAAGATGCTGTAGATTTTATTCACTAGGGCTAGATCCTTGACGTAGTCTCCTGAAAGCGGAAGTAGGATCTGGGTATCGTCTGCGTAATTCGTGTAGGTGATACCCAGATGATCCATTTCGTCAGAGGGGCTTTGTGAATACATTGTAAAGGGTAGATGACACACAAGATCCTTGAGGTACACCACATGTTATGGGGATCGGGTCTGCCGAGGCTGATGGAGAGAAGATTCTCATAGTTCGGTTACTCGAGAATGACTTGATCCATATTATGGCCTCTTTAGAGAAGTGGGCTACAGAGTCTAGGTAGCTGTATAAGACTGTATGGTCAACTAAATATAATGCAGCTGAGAGGTTTAGCAGGAGGAGTTGGGCTGCTTGGCCATTGTCTCTGCAGTGATCTATTTGGGCCTTAAGATTGATTAAGGCTGTCTCAGTCCCGTGTTGTGGGCGGAATCCGGATTGGCGGGTTCTGAGTAGATGGTTGGATTCAAGGAAGTTTTGTATTTGCATGTATGCCACTTTGTCTAGTATTTTTAGAAGAAAGGGCACTGTCGTGATGGGCCTGAAGTTAGTGGGAATGGCCGGGTCAAGGGTTTGCTTCTTTAAAAGTGGCAGTACCCAAGACTCTTTTGTTATTCGGTACAGTGCCTGTGGTAAAGGATGAGTTGATGAGTTTAGTTATGAATGGTGATAATTCTCTCACAGCATCCTTAAGGGCAGGGCATTGATCGCCTTTACAGTTGGACGGTTTAAGTCCCAGAATAACCTTTTCTACCTCCATGGTCGATACCTTAGAGAAGCAGAAACGCGATTCTTGTTTGGGTTTTGGTGGTGGTGCTATAGTCTGCGGGATATGAGGCATTAGAGATGCTTTTTTGAGGGCAATTTTAGTTTGTAGGTTGGCTACTTTGTTGGTTAGGACAGACTGTATGCTGGAGCACCATTTTTTATCCTTGGTGCAGTTTTCTTGTGGAACAATAGGTGTTTCCAGTTCTTTCAGAATGCTGAACAATTCTGACACTAGATTTAGATTGAGATATTCTAGTATTATACGTTTCCTGTTTGGCTAATAGGATGTCTTTCTTGTATTGGGATGATGCCTTGGAGAGGTTAAGTTTGTTTTCGGCTGAAGGAGAGTCTCCAAATAGTTTCAAGTTTTCTTTTAATTAGCCTAAGAATTTTTAGATGAGGAGTGAACCATGAGTTAAGATGTTTTTTCGGTTTACTATTCTGTAGTTTGAGCGGAGCTATGTGGTCAAGGGCTGTATTAATAGTTTCATTAAATTGTTCAACTAGCACATTGGGATCCATATTGTCTGGGATCGAGTTCCGTTGCAGTAGTATAATGGGCAACAATTTTTCCGCTGTCATAAGTTTTTTGCTCCTCGTGGGCATAGGAGGGGCAAGTGAGGACTGGGCCGTGGCAGAGTTCGTTGCTACTGTAAATAATAGCAGATGGTGGTCAGTCCAGATCTGGGGTACAGTATCTGTGATGGTTACTTCACAGTTGTGTTCCGCTATCCAGCCAAGGATTCGACCTTGGTTATGAGTGGGAAGGTTAACTTTCTGGGAGAATCCCAGCTCTTTTACGATCAAGGCAGTAGCTGTTGACTGGATATCCTTAATGTCATTGTAGCCTAGGTTGAAGTCACCTAGCACTATTGTTTGGGAGGTATTTTTTAAGTTATTGGACAGGGTTGTAGAGATATCCTCAGCGAAGGTTCCAATAGGACCTGGAGGTCTATAGATAAGGAAGAGGTTTAATGTTTGGGAGCTAGCGGTGGCAATTTTGACCGTGAGGCATTCACAGGATTTCATAGTGGGGGTTGTAGTAATTCTCATGTCTAGACTGATCCTAGCTATGATTGCTAGACCCCCACCTCGAGAGGTGTGTCTGTCTACTCGTAAGATGGTATAATTGTCGGGAACTGCTAATGATGGGCAGGGCCTGCCGCATCATGAAGCCAAGATTCTGAGATAGCCAGGAAATCGAGGTTGTCTGCGAGAAGATCTTATACTGGACACCCATTAGGCCAGGCTGTTTCTAAGCAGACCTTGTCTAGGTGTATCATCCTCATTATTTCAGAATGCTACATGTTGACTGGCAAGGACCCTCCAGAGGGCTTGCAGGCTCATTCCACCAGGGGCATGGCTACATGGTGAAGCACATCTGTGATGATGCAAAATGGTCTTCTCATACACACGCTTGTTAAGCATTATTACCCAGTTGGTAAGTAACTTGTTCTGCTATGTCATTTCCCAGTTCTGGTGCGGGCCTGGTCGGCATGTCAGTTCATTTGGTTGATTGGGGAGCCATGCCGTGGCTCTTTGCCAGTTAAGCGCAGTATCCACAGCGCAGTTTGTGTGTATTTGGTCCTCATCAGCTTCTGATTCGTGCATCGGCTCTCCTCCGCTGTCTTGCTGATTTTGGTTTCCTGGGGAAGCAGAGCGATGTCTTCTCCAAGTACTGCTATTTGCTGTTTCCAGTCTCTCCAGCACTCTAGGAGACGTTCTTTCGGTTGTTAAAAGTGCTTCCCTTTGCAGGGGAGGCTGAGCAATGTAATTTCTCTGAAACAATAGAAAAACTTTGACAGCCTTATGCCAGAAAGGTATTGCGAGATTCTCAACAGCACTATAGGCATGCAAGCTGGCAACATATGAAGATGGGAATTGGGGCCCTCCCAACTGCCACCTTCCCTAGGACTGGCACTGGTTTCCATCCTGGTAGGCCTCCCACCCCTCTTGGCCAGGTCAGCTTACTGACCTTTTCACATTGATTACTTATCTTGTCTTTCATTCACTTACTTTGCTACTCTACAGTGTTCTATTGCTGATCTGACTGTTTAAAAGTAAGGTGTTGGTGCTCTGTAGCCATAACACCCCAACATTGAATGTGTGTATATCAGCAGTGTATGTTTGGTGACTTACCTGTGATTTTAGTGGATAAGAGTTGTCCAATGCCTTAATATATATAACTAGTTGAATGCTTTCTGCCCAACTTGTGTTATTAAGAGTGCTTTGTGTATTCTGTTTAACTGAACCCTTCCAACTCTCGCACTCACCTAGGTCTAAGCCTTACGGCTCAGTCACAATACCTTTATAGAATTTGGCTAAACATTAGTGTCTTTCCCGGTTTGTCAGAATGAGATGGCCTCTTAGAATCTGCCCACAGGGCTGATTCTGAAAACCCATCTTAAGACCATACATCTCCAGACTTTCCTTACCTTGATTGAGGAAGCGCCGTCCTTGTTATCCTGCAAGGCTAGCCACTTCTTTGACTGGACTGGTCAAGTGGAAAGGATTGATGGTGTGGTGGTGGGTGTGATTGATGTTTTCCCTTTCCTAGGAAATGTAAGTGTGAGTTTGTTTGGGGATAAGTATTTCAAAGGGGATAGTCCTATGTCTCAAAGGAGAGGGACCGTCCCGATGCAGAACGCATGCACACCTCACTGTTGGTGTGTAATATGCAAGAGAGTTGTAGGGCTCTGCTTCTTTGACTTCCTCTTTAATGACTGGGGCATCACTGAAAGTTTTGTGCCCCCACTTTACCTTTTGCCTCTCACAATCCATTTTGGGAGATTCCAGAATGCCCCAGGTTTTCCGTCTGGTGGGACAAGGCATTATTGGTGATGTAGTTGCATCCTGCAAACATCTTGCTGAACTCGTGCATTGCAGACCTTGGAGGCTCTGCTTCCCAACCTTTCACCAGGGTACCCCTTTTTCCCTCCGCCCATCAACCTGGAATGTTTTTATTTTCTGCAACTTATGGTGGGAATTGTTAACAAATTATTTAGAGGTTTGGAATAGACTTCTCTACTGTTGGGACTAAATTGCAAGTGGGGGTACCCTTGGATTAGTATTTATAACGGCTCCTGGGGACTTACTGTCGAGCGAGCAGCTTCCACTGGCTTTTGGAGGATGTCTCCCCACGTTGGCCTGTTCCTTGTGACTTTGTCATAGCTCCCACGAAAAGAAGTTGCAAGGGTCCAAAACTGTGTCTTATGATGTAGCAGATGTCCAAGGGGGGCAGCATGCTTCACCACACAGATTTCCAAAGTACAGCAGGGCTCCCCACTCAGGAAGAGCAGATTCTCAGATTAAGTGTTTTAGTGTGCGCACCAGAAGGATGTGAATGTGGGTAAACTGACATTGTCCGCAGACTCAAATAGAGGAAGCGCCGGCAAGATTTCCTTCACCTACAGGAGGGTACAATGGCATCAGCACAGGTTCCAGCAGAGTCATCTGCATCGCCCTTGAGTCTTTGCCTCGTCATGATCAGATCCATTGGGCGACGGAATAAATTGCTCAGGATCCCTACACATATAGCGATCCACAGGGTTGGGGGTTACCCATCTCCCCAATCGCCCGTAGGGCACTATTCAAAGATTTGATGCCCCCCCAGTCAGGGATGGCTAGCCAACCGTCCTTCTCTCCGGCATGCACAGAGGGATGTGCACTCCAGGTGTCTGGGAGACTTATCCACCTCAACCTTGATTCCATTCATGCAAGTCTTCATTTATGGGTTCTCTGGACCATTTTCGTCACTGAAAAAAGATCAGAAGGCTACTTCATAGTACAGAAAAGTAATAAACTACCACCTGGAACACCCGCCGCGCCAGTCACCTTTTTATGGCAGGAGGCCTTTTTGAAAATTTGGCTGAGTACTCAATCGTGGCTCTCCAGGAGACTTAGTTTACCGTGCCAGTGGTGGTGGATGGGTGGCATTTTATCAACAAATTAGCCACCCAGGGCCCTTGGGAACGCCCAAAGGGCATGTTATTGCTGGGCACTAAGAATTTTCTCAGAATGGTGGAACTACCAACTAATACCCCTAATATTCTAATGGGCGAGATCTCTGTGCCTTATGATGGCGATTGCAGTGAACTCATCATCAACCTGTATGATCCTCATGCTCATGTTCTATCCGAAATTGATACTCTGATTGGCGACTTCTGTCCCCGCTTTCCCTGTATTATCTGTGGGGACTTCAACTCTCGGATTCCAGGCCTTGCTAACCAAATCTTTACTTTTGGAACCCTGCTTTGTGTCCAGTGGAGGACGGCCTGCTTGCCTGCAATACAGGGTTGGAATGGGCTACATTGCTGGATTTTTCAGGCTTTCCTATGATTAATGGTGCCACTCCCGCTGTTTGCCCCCAAAACTTTAGTCTATTTGGTAGTGGCCCTAGCAGCATTTTGGAGTATGGCTTTATTGCTATTGATCCTTCCTTGGTGGCTGACATGGTAGTCTATCCCTGTTTGAAGAGCAACCATTCCTCCCTTGTGATGTCCCTAAACATGGTTGAGCCTCCTCTGGCCCCGCAGCCAACTGGGATACTAAGGATCAATTCTACACTAAATCGTATCTGATTGAGTGAGCAGACTGGAAGAGGCCTGTCCCATACTATGTGCTGCCTTGGCCTCTTTCGTTAACCACTCAAATCCTAGGCCTTTGGGTGTTTCTAGCATCTGTCCCCTTAAGGCGATTTACGATTAGGGGAAGTAATCCTTACTTTGGTTACTTCATTGTTCAGACGAAAGCCTCTTCCCACCAGCATCCTACTTTTTTGCCATCTGTCCACCAGGCACTCCTATGAGAGTCGTTGCATCTAGGAAGACGCACCTTCTTCTGGAACACCGCAATATTGTGGGGACTGAATCAGACCCTTAAGTTTGCAAATCACGTTTGAATAAGGTCAAGCATTCCCACCGGAAATGGATCAAACAATATTGATATGTCCAGGAATGCTCACTTTGGCGCACACTACTCTTGTGACCGACACTCACCAATTTTGGAACTTGGCCTTGGTGACCATCTTGAGCACGATCTGTCGGGTGCTGCTGAATCAGCATGGGTCAAGCACGTGACTAAAGCGCTGGGGAGTGATTTCTCCAATGCGAATTACTGTGATCGTCTCATGAGCAGATGGTCTTAAACCTATTGCTCTGCAGATATCACCAAGCTTTTTGCTAGCAGTAAGCCATCTCGAGCTCCCGGCCCTGATGGTATTTGGAGTGATGTGCTCAAAAAAGACCCCACCTGCAGGGCTCGGCACTAAAATGCCTCTTCCATTGGATCAGAGAGTCTCGACTACTACCGCCTTCATGGAGAGACGGCATCATTGTTCCTATTTGGAAAAAGGAGGATCGATCTTTACCTGGAAATTATCGCCTCCTCGCGATGCTTGATTTCTCCTCCAAAACGTTATGTTGCATGCTTCTCTCTGACCTTTTGGACTTGGGCTGCAGAGTCCAAGCTCAGACCGGTTTTCAGCAGGGTCTGAGCACAACCACCAACTGCCTTGCGCTCCAGTCCATCATCCAACAGGCCTGGCTTACTCGGCAGTCTTTTGTTCACACTGCGTTCACCAATTACAGCGATGGCTTTGACTCAATAAACTGCAATAAGCTTTGGCAGAAACTTTGCTCTAGGAATATTCCACACCTTGTCTTCTGTCAATGATTATATCACTTCATACTGTAACCAGGGTAAAAGACCGGCTAGACCAGTCTGGCAGGTTCCATGTGATAATATCGCCGCAAAAATATCGGCGTACAAAAATGTCGCCAACTTTTTGCGGCGCTATTACCCCATGGAACCTGCAGGGGACACCCCCGCAACCCCCATATATTTTAAAAGGGAGCGGGGGATACCCCTGCACCCCCCCATCCATTTACCCCATAAATTATCCCCACCAAAAAAATCGCCTATGGCCGTTCCCGAGCATATGTACGGCAATATTTTTGGTGGCGATAATATTACCTGATACCGTCTGCCACTATTGACACTTGGATCCCGACGTTCCGCGGTCTGGAGCAGGGCTATATTCCTGTCCCCCTTTTATTCATTCTATGTCTGGCAGACATGGGCCCGGCCTTGATCAATTCCATCTCCATTCCCCCTACATTGGGGGACTTCCCTCTTCAATGGCTGGGCTACGCCAATGCCATCTTCCTGCTTGACCTCACACCTGCGGGCCTCCAGGCCTCCCTTGACACTCTAAGGAGTTACTCTGATTCCCTCTCGTTGTCCATATTAAAAAGACTAAGATCATGGTGTTTCATCCTCCCAGCTGCCATCAGACCACGATCCCCTGGCATCTGGAGGGCGTTAGATCGGAGGTGGTAAACATTTACCAATGCCTTGGAATCCATATTGATGAGGGCCTTCGTGGTGACTTTCATCTCGCCCAAGTTAAACTCGGGTGTTTCCAGGGGGTTGGAACCCTGGGAAAAATGGCTCGCTCAGGTGTAGGCTACTCCCTTGGCATCTTGTCCCAGCTGTACATGGCTAAGGTTAGCTCTATTATCATGTATGGCACTACAAGATGGCATCTCGGAAACGAGAAGGGAGTGGCAAGGCTTGAATCCTAGCTCTTAGAGGTTGTTTCACTTACCCAGGCATATACCGGTTGAATTCATCCTTCTGGGATTTGGCAACTTTTGCTATAAGGCAGTCATTCAGCTCCATCTTCTACGTATGTATTGGCGACTGGTCAATGGCGAGTTTGGCACCTTAAATTGTATGATCATCAAAGCCGCTAGATCTAATGCTGCTTATATGCCTCGCAGTGCTCTCCAACGCACCCTTTTCGACAGCAAGCAGATGGCTGAACATGCTTCCAACCACATGCGAGAGCTGGTCTTACCCTAGGTTTAAAGCTGCTATGCGTAGGGTGGTATACGCCAGCTACAGTGAACCGTACATAGCATTCCTGGTTGTTGGGTAAGAATTGGTGCAGGCCAACTCGTGAGGACTACACAAGACCTATCTGCTTGGTATTAGGTAACCCGCCTTTTAATATAGGCCTGTACTACACAGGTTGGTAGTGTGACTGGGCAGGCAGGCTGATCTTAAGAGGGGTAATGTGAGCTGTAGAGCTGTACAATTGAAATCAGTAAGTACAAATAGCCAAGTAACACTTACACCGTTATGTTGTGTGTGTGTATATATATATATATATATATATATATATATATATATATATATATTCATTCTGAGGCTAGCAGAATCTGCTTAGATCACATGCTGTGTATAGGCCGACATCTAGTGGAAGCTGCGGAGTATTACAGTTTGTTTTTCGAAACTCGAAAATGGGCGTCGACACAGGGTGTGCCAGTAATACTATCCCTAGTGTGACGCTCACTGTACCCAAGATCCCTCACGCGTCTAGGATCCTCAGATTGTTTTTTTCCGCCATACTGGTCGGAAGCATTTTGCGGAGTCCCCTGGCCTTAGCCATACTTTTGCAAAAATATTGATTAATTTACATCCTTCCCCATCCCAACGTCGAATTTCGACACTCGACGCCGGCTGGAGAAGAAATCGACCGTCGGCTGCTGCACGACGGATTTGGGCCTCGGAAGGCCTCTTGCCTCGGCCCTGCAACAGCCCGCTGCCTCAAGGTGCGTATGGAGGGTACCCCTTTTTAATTCTGCCCCAAGTGCAATCACAAATACCCTTGGGTCGACAGGCACGCCACGTGCAATCTCTGCTTGCCGAGGGACGACCCCGAAGCGAACTGCAGAGCGTGTAGTAGGTTTAAACCTAAGACACTTAAGGACCGTTCGACGAAGCGTTGCGCCCACCACGCCAGGCAGGCGGCCATGGTAGCGGAGGGCGCCTTCAGCGATGGCAGCGACGCCGTGCTTTCGGACGGCGAGGGCATTACGGCATCGAAAGACAGCCGAGCGCAGGTCCCCGACCTCGGAAGGTCGTCCGACAGGGCGGCTATGGGGAAGACCACCGGCGACACCGGTGCTTCACACACCACTCACACTAAACACACGAAGTCCAACCGAGACTCGACGACGTCGAGTTCTCGGAAAGAGGCACAAACAGAACGGTCCGAATCGGTGTCCTCTGGGCGTTCGAGATCGCCGCATGACTCCAGGCAATCATCCACTCTTGCCAAGAGTGCCTTGCTCCCTAGGCTAACAGAAGTTCGATCGTCGGAAGACGAAGATGACTTCCACCCCCAGGCCGCGCTCCAGGAGTCGGAGCCCGCAGACAAGATCAGCGCGGCCCCACGTTCGAAGGACAGGGACTCTACCCCCGATCCTCGACGCCAGGCGTCGAAAACCTCCGGAGCCACAAAGGGACAGGGAAAACACTTTTCCATTCACGGGGAGTGGGGAAAACAGCAGAAGAAGCAGCCTCTGCACTCTTCCACACCTGTGAAACACTCCACTCCTCCTAAACAGGCAGACAAGACCAGGTCTGCTGATTATTTCAAAAACCAGCAAATCTACTTAAGATAAATCTCCAAAACTTTCTGAGAGAGTCATTCCCAGTTCCAAAAAATGGTCCAGTGATGACATAGATAGGGTCATGTCAAGGATGTCTTCTTTGGCAGACTTTTACGATAAACATCTAGACCATTTCCTTTCATATGATCCACAAGGGGCTACACCCTCAGGCTCTAATGATCCTTCGAGGTACAACCATACTCACGGCCATACTCACTGTATCAAGGAGAGACTTCCTTTGGTGAGGACCAAGATTTTGGCATGGTAGAAGAGCAAACCGGGACGGGCTACTATGGGGATGATGAGGACCAAGAAGAGGAAGACCCTGAAACCTACAGAGTAGATTCCCCGGTAGAGAAGGAAGCCCCGGTTACCGACACCCCTGTCGATAACCAACCCCTCCTGAACGAGGTTCTCGCACGTGCAGCAGAACATTTCCATATTGACACCCACGGTGTCCAGGAAGAGAGGGACTTCGCTGAGGAGTTAGTGGGAGAAAGGAGGCCTGTTGCCCAGACCATCCCTATCCTTAAGTCTATTCAGCGAAGAATAGACCCGTCCCTGGTGAACCCAAACCTCACCAGAGCAGTCAATCCCAGAGTTGAAAAACTTTTCAGGGCAGCCCAGTCTGACCCGCTCTATATAAGAGGACATCTGAAGCCAGACTCCCTAGTTGTCACTAACACTCGTAAGAGAGCTTGAACACCCTTGTCATCGTCCGAAGCTCCTCCAGACAAGGAGAGCAAAAAACGATATGGTTTCGGCAGGAAAGTAGCCTCAACGTCCGCCTATCAGGCAAGTATTGCAAACTCCACCACCCTGTTGGCCAGCTACAACTGCCATCAGTGGGAAGAAGTCACGGCACTCATAGCCTCTGCACCAGAACCCTTAAAGGGCCAGTTAGCACGAATTTCCGCAGAGGGTAGAGCTGTGTCTGGTTGCATTTTAAAAGCAACTTTTGACGCCGCGGACAACGCAGGCAGATTGATAGCAGAATGTACTGTTATGAAGAGACATGCGTGGTTACAGCAGTCTGGTTTTAAGGCAGAAACCCAGGCATCATTGTTGGACAAACCGGTGGAAGCCGATCTGTTTGGTAAGGCGGACGAGGACGCGCTGAAGAATGCCAAGGACGAATACGAGACACTCAAGTCCCTTGGCCAGTTAACCAATAAACTTCCTAACCAGAGAGGGAATAGTAATTTTCGTCGTCCACGCGGCCAAAATTCCCAGAGAGGATCCAACTATTCCCAGGGGCAGGGTACACAGTGGAACAACAGCCAACAGTCTACCCAGGGTTATGGCAGGGGTAATAGGAGAGGACGTGGTAAAGGCAGAGGCAGCCCCAGTAAAGGAGGCGGCACGCCTCCAGCAGAGCAGTGACGCTCAGTTCAGGGTCCCTTCTCACGCAACCCCAGTAGGGGGACGCATTTCCAACTTCACCCAGGCTTGGGAAGGGATCACATCAGACAGATGGGTGCTGTCAACAGTATCCACAGGGTACTGTATAGAACTACTGCAGTTTCCCCGGAACCATCCTCCACGACAAAGAGTCCTCTCTTTAGAACATCAAAAGATTCTCCTCGAGGAGATTGCCATTCTGCTAGCAAAGGACGCGATAGAACTCGTCCCGGGACAACAGGTAAACAAGGGTATTTACTCAACTTACTTCCTTGTGCCAAAAAAAGATTTGACAATGCGCCCAGTATTGGACTTGCGGCCTGCCAACAAGTATGTCAAGCCCCAAATTTTTCGTATGACTACGCTACAAGAGGTAATCGCCCTCCTAAAAAAGGGGATTACATGGCAACCTTGGATATGAAAGATGCCTATTTTCATATTTCCATGTTCCCAGCGCACAGAAGGTACTTGCGCTTCAAGGTGGACAGTCGGCACTACCAATTCAAGGTACTGCCCTTCGGGATAGCTTCGGCACCAAGGGTATTCACCAAGGTACTAGCGGTGGCGGCTGCACACCTACGCAGGGAGGCAATCCCGGTGTACCTGTATCTGGACGACTTGCTCATAACGGGGGAAACCCCAGTAATTTGCAGGACAAACATTCAAAGGACTATCGACCTCCTCCACGAATTAAGCTTCTCAATCAACGAGAAAAACTCAAGCCTGGTGCCAAGCACCTCCTAGGAGCAATCCTAGATACTCAAGAGGGGTTGACCTTTCCTTCAGAGGAAAGAATTCGGAATATACTACTGCAAATTCCGCAATATCAGTCCGGTCACCAAATAACGGTACGCAAAGCAATGCTTTTGCTGGGCATGATGGCGTCATGTATTTACCTGGTCCCCCACGCGCGCCTGCGCATGCGTCCCATGCAGGAATGGTTGGTGAAACAGTGGTCTCAGGCAAGTGGTCAGTGGGATGATCTAGTGGTCGTTTCGCCAACACTAGTACAAAGCCTTCACTGGTGGACAAGAGAGAATCTTGCACAGGGAAAACCCTTTTACGATCCCGAAGTACAGGCAGTGGTCACTACCGATGCATGTCTGACGGGGTGGGGAGCCCACCATCTCCACCACACAGCTCAGGGTCTCTGGTCTCCCTCAGTCGCCAAGAACCACATCAACCTGCTAGAGCTTCTGGCAGTATTCAGAGCGCTTCAAGCGTTCAAGCCCCACCTGCTAAACCTGTCAGTGCAAATCCGGACGGACAGCACAACAGCCATGTTCTACCTGAACAAGCAAGGAGGGACTCATTCGCCAAATCTGTCCAAGCTTGCCCATAAATCTGGATATGGGCACTTAGACGGAACATCTTCCTGTCATCACAACATGTTCCAGGGGAGCTCAATTCCCTAGCGGATGCTCTGAGCAGAGACTCCCTCCCAGAGGAACACGAATGGGTTCTACACAGAGAGGTCGTAGAAAATATCTTCTCTCCGTGGGGTTTCCCCACTATAGACTTATTCGCCACAAGCGAAAACAGACAATGCCCAGGATTTGCATCCAGGTTCCCCCAACCAGACTCCCAGGGGAACGCCCTGTGGATGAACTGGTCAGGGATGTTTGCGTACGCTTTTCAACCAACTCCTCATCAGGAAGGTGGTCAACAAGATGAACAGAGTTGATGACGCTCGTCCTAGTTGCTCCCATGTGGGCAAGACAACCGTGTTTCCCACACCTACGCAGGATGGCGGTGTGCGAGCCCAGCAAACTTCCAGCCTGGTACAATCTACTGTCCCAGCACCAAAGTCAAACAGTGCATCAGCAACCCAGCTCAATGAACCTGGCAGCATGGCGCCTGAGGTCATAGAGTTCGGACACCTCAAATTACCACAGAGGTGTATGGACATCCTAAAGGAGTCTAGGAAACCAAACACAAGGCACTGTTACTTTGGCACCAGATAACGAATCTCTTCCACTTGTCAGAGTAGACAAATCAACCCAGTTGATTGCACTCCTTCCACTATTGTTACATACATGCTCCACCTGCTAGATGCAGGATTGTTTTTTAACTCACTGAAAGTACACCTGGCAGCCCTGTTGGCATACACCACTTCCCATAACAAGGTCTCGTGGTGGAAAGTACCAGTAGTTAAAGCCTTCATGGAAGGAGTAAAGAGACTTCACCCTCCTATTTCAAACCCACCTCCAGGGTGGGACCTTAATGTGGTGCTATCTAAGCTCATGGGCCCCCCTTTCGAGCCCATGCATAAAAGCAGTCTCAAACACCTGACTTATAAAACGGCCTTCTTAGTAGCTATTACTTCTATAAGAAGGGTCAGTGAAATTCAGACTCTGTCAATGCAGGATCCCTTCTTTACTGTCCATAAAGACAAACTGGTTTTACGCACACACCCTAGGTTCTCACCTAAGTTTATATCTAAATTCCACGTAAACCAGTCCATCGAGCTTCCGGCTTTCTTCCAGGACCCTCAAAGCTCGGCTGAAGTGAAACTACACACCCTAGATGTGCGTAGGGCGGTCCTTTACTATGTAAATAAAACCAGACCGCTAAGGAAAACAGATCAACTGTTTGTCTCCGTTGCTACAGGCAGAGAGGGGGATCGTGTCATCTCGAAGTGGATTATTAACTGTATCCAGCTGTGTTACTCACTCTCTGAAAGAACACTGCCTTTCACGCCAAGAGCCTACTCTACTAGAGGCATTGGGGCCACTCTGGCTTTCATTGCAAATGTACCCCTTGACACCATTTGCAAAGCAGCTACTTGGAGCTCTATTCACACTTTTACTCAGCATTACTGCATTGACACCCATTCCAAGGCAGATACACAAGTGGGACAAGCGGTTCTAAGACACTTATTTGCTCATGACCCTTCTCACATCCCACCTCCTTCTTCAGGTACTGCTCGCTAATCTATGCACAGCATGTGATCTAAGCAGATTCCGCAAGCCTCAGAAGGGATACATTACTCACCGTAATCGTATTTCTGATGCTTGTATCTGCTTAGATTCACATGTGACCCACCCTTCCTCCCCTCTGAGAGAAGGCGCATGGTTGCTTGTAGTCTTACCTTTCTATCTATCTGCTTGGATTATCTGTACTCTGGCTACTCCTCATGCTACCTCATGTCAGAAAAAATACAATCTGAGGATCCTATACGCGTGAGGGATCTTGGGTACAGTGGACATCACACTAGGGATAGTATTACTGGCATGCCCTGTGTCGACGGCCATTTTCGAGTTTCGAAAAACAAACTGTAATACTCTGCAGCTTCCACTAGATGTCGGCCTATGCACAGCATGTGAATCTAAGCAGATACAAGTATCAGAAATACGATTACGCCACAGATTTCCTTTGTTTCAGCAGCACTTGAGTGTTTTGGCGCTTTTCCTCAGTGTTAATTAAGAATGAATATCTCTGGTTGGAAGTAGCTTGCTCCATAGGTCCTGGACTCTGGTGAGGGGACTCTCAAGATGTCCTGTCTCTGTAGGGTCCTTGGGATGCCCACAAAGATTTGCCCGGATTTGGATTTTGTAAGACGATTCACTTGTCAATGTTCACAGGACCCCTGGCATTGTGCTTCTGCAGCTCTGGTGAGGCACAGCAAGTCGAAGATTGCACCAAATGGAAGCTTGTCTTGAGGCTAGTTGGTCCCACCAGCCTAAGGGAGGAAGTCATCCTGTACAGGTCTTCCCAGTCGATATGAAAATGGGGATCTGCACAGCTTCAGGACTTCACTGGGCACTTTGCGGTCCAGGAGGGTGCTGCTGGCGTCTCATCACATCATCTTTGGATGTTCCTCTCCAGTGGTCGACTCTGCCTCTTGTCCCGAATACCTCGCTTTTTAGATGCGATTTCCCATTCATTCACAGCGTATGCTGTCAATCACACAGCAGGGTGTCTGTCCTTTCGGGACAGCCAGTCGGCCAATCGGGACTGGTTTCATTCAGGCACACCTAGAGACAAAGGACAGGGAAGTTTCTGGGCCCTCCCTCACTTCATACCTTTCCAGACACACTGGAGCCTGGGCAAGCTTCAGGGCTGAAGCCCGCCAAAGACGAAACACACAAAGGGTTCAAACCAGTTTCATCTAACAGAGTAAAAGCCCAGAAGAAACTAACAAACAGAAAATGGCAAAAAAAGAAGACAAGGGGCATATTGAGAAAATGGACACCCATGGGTGCTCTATTGCAGCTAAGGGTTCAGCCTGCGGTAAAGATGCACACTGGTAGTAAAATTAAACCACTGGCGCCAGGCATTTAAAATAAGTTAGTGTAACAAACATTTTTCATGAGAAGTGGGATAGGAATTACTAAGTAACCTCCTAGCACTCCACATAGGGTGGTGTGTGCTGGTCCCAGAAAGAGAAAAGTAATTAATATAGGGATCGTCTTGCTATTCTTGGGAATGGTAGTTCACCCAAGAAAATGTATCTTAACATTCAGAAAAGTCCAAGGGACCTTTCAGTGGCACTGCACTAAGGTGCTTTGTGTCACTATGCAAAAAGCAGATGCCTATGGAGTTTGTCAGACTCCATAAAACAGTCAATCACAAAAATCCCAGTCAGGAAAAACACATGAGGGAGAAAAAGGTCCCACTCACTCGGGAGGAAAAATCACAAGCCATAAGTCCAGCAAAAGAGCTGGGCGTCTCTAAGGTTGCAGGGAGTTAGCACAGAAATGAAAATGCTCCCTAACACTTGTCACTAGGGGGAACCACAGCCTCTTCACCGAATATATCATCAAGCGGGTGCCATCCCCTTACCTCTCTGAACTATGTTGCGCAATTTGTGGGTAACACTTTGGTCTGGGAGTACCTTAAAGTTAAATTCAATTCTGTTAAAACCTTGGAGATGATGGGGGCCTGGTCGAACATTTCTAGACCTATGCGCACGTGCCGCCTCTGTGGCTCTGTTTCTTTTGATACTGCCAAACATGTGCTGGTCCATTGTGTGACTCTGGACATGCTAAGATTTTCAGCCCGGATAGCAGCAGATCTGGAGTCATCCCTTTGGGATTTATACGTGGGGATGGGAATCATGAACCCTGCGTGGTCTTCTACACTATTTTTTGGGAAAAGGTTGCATGCATGCTGGAGTACTTCCTTACTACAGTTAGTTATGAACTTGTTTACTCGTGATACCATTTAATTGGACCACCTTTTAAATTGATTGTTTTTAAAATAAACTGTTGGTTTTCTCTGCTCTTATGTGTTAAGAAGCTGTTTTTTGCTGCTGTATAACACTGAACAATAATAAGAAAAGGAAAAAAAAAAGAAAAAACACTACCACCAGCAGCCTGAGCTGAACACCCTGCCTTAATGAGGGGACTTGGGAATGGTAGTTGGTAAAAAGGTAACTCTTTCCTGGCAGCCATTTGGTCTACTAGAACAGCACATTTTAAAATAAATTTGAGTGCTGAGAGAATTTTAAAAAGAACCTCACCTGCAGAAAAAGAAAATAAAGGTGTAAGAGACGTTCGCAAAAAGACTGGAGGGGGATGAGGTGGGTACACAGTGAGTTTAAAAACAGCAAAACAAGAAACCTTTTTTTCTGATTTTTACCCTAGTTCTATAGATTGCCAGTACAGTTGTTCGCTTTCTTTGTGTTTCTGACTTTTTGGGTAAGTGGGGTCTTTTTACAAGATATCCAAAAACCGCAACTCATTTCTTTTCACCGCACTGGTCGGTTGCTTTGGCAGTCAGTAAAGAGGGCCCTATGCCCATTCAGCTTGTTGGGTAGTACTGTTATTTCCTATGGCTACCAGTGCAGTCAATCCTATTTTCCATTATTTTTACTCAGATACTCAGAGTGGTGTTTCTCACACAGAAATGTGTGCAAGCCAGTGGCAGTGTAACCGCAAAAATGTCTACCTCGTTGTTTTAATACCCGTCTTTCTGAACTACTGAACCATTGGCTTTGTTGGTAGTCTTCCTCACAATCTGAGGCTGGAATGGCAAATATGGGCATCAACTTTTGTGGGTTCTGTGCAGAGCTCAGAAAGGGTAGCCAAATTAATTGTAAGCAGTTTGAGGTGTGTTTAAGGGACTGCCAGATGTCTTAACCGCCCCCTGAGCCCTCTGCAATGATGTCACAAATTGCATTTGATTAGCCTTTCACGATTAGATGGTTGCCAAAACCTTTAATGGGTTTGTCTGGTGAGGAGAAGGCCCAGCAATAAAACACAGCTCTACTGTTGTGTATTCGCAGTGGATCTGGGGCATTCCTCAGCTGACCACTGGATCCTTAATCCAAAGAAACTGAAAGGACCAAGAAGGATGCTGGTGAATTTGCCAGAAGCCTTCACTGCTGCACCCTTAGCTCGTAAGGCGACGCTCTGCCTCTTCTCTTGACCAAGGGGATGCTGCTGTGGTGATTCCCTCTTGGACTGGCAGAAAAGGCTGTACGCCATCCTTGACTGCATCCTGGAGCTCCCCCGAATCTCTACACTGAGTGCTGCCCATCTCGAGGGGACTCCTTCTGTTAATGGACACTGATTTGGCCTTCATTTCTACTTCTCCTTTTAAACTCTCCTTGTTAGGAAAGAGCACCATTTCTATTTGCTTGTTTTGAACCCGGTACTGATTTTTTGGAGGTAAGTAAAGCCTTCTGCTTTACTTCCCTTTCCCTTTTGCTCATTTGTATGGGGAAACTGATCAGCCCCTAAACCAACCGTACTGAGAGACTCTTTATGAATTTTTCGTATTATTACAATTGCACATATCATCTTAGAGGAAGCACTTTGTATCCATATAACTTTTTATATAATGGCAGTTTGGTTACTTTTGCAATGTGCTTAAGACAAGCTAGTAGCAGCAGTGATAGTTTTACCGTCTTTCAACCATTCTACTCCTACATATTTTAATTTACTGCGTATAGCTACTAAAGGTGGCTAGCACCCTAAGCTGGCCATATCGTCGTTATGCCTTCTTCCTGCTTTCTCAGGTCAGGAAATGCCTTGCATGGAATGCCCTATCCCAGGGAAGCTGTGGCTTTCGCTGGCTATGGGGGGGGGGGGGGAGTGGTGTGTGTGTGTGTCAGCGTGTGTGTGTGTGTGTGTGTGTCAGCGTGTGTCAGCACAGGCCCAATCCACATCCCTTGTGCTTTAATGTCTGTTGATAGGCAGGTGTTGGGGCTAGTGGCTACCCATGATTGGATAGCCACTGCTTGTTTTGTGCAGATCCTTACCATTGGTGCGCTTGGCTCCCAGCCCAAATCTTGGATAAAAGGAATGCTCCTACAGCGATTCAACAGCTCATCGTTGGAGACAAGACCTCTATGAAGAATTGCATCCCACTGATGGCTGGAGGACAACTCCTGAAGCTGACCATCATCTACTCTAGTGCTATCCCGGTGAATCCTCTGTCCTGATTTCAAGAAGGCCCTCGTCGGTGCTTCTGCCCCTGGACCGGTCGGAACAACCAGTCTTGACCCCTGCTCGAGGATTCATGCCTTCTGAGTCTTTGGAAGTGTCCCTGGACCAACCAGTGGACTGACCAGCTCTCTTCTGGGCTACCTCACTGCAGTCTTTGCCATTCTGAGTGCATCCTTGGAACTTGGAATATCTTCAACCTGTTTAACAAGATGCCTGCTCCTGCATTTGCCTTCTTCCATGAACAGACGTTGTGCTGGGTCTGCTCCTGTGTTCGTCCGTTAAAGATGGCCTGTTTTGCTGCTTGACTTTAGTGACTCCCGTTGCAACACTCGTTTGATCCCTGGAGGTGTCCTGAAGTGGTCTGCCCAGCAGAAGTCTTCATCTTTACTCATTTGTGCGTTCTACTAGAAGCTGCCTGGAACAGGTTTCTAAGCACGCACAGCGACCGAATGAAACTAAATCCTGCGTCTGAAAGTGACCTCTGCACCCGCAAACCCGGTCCTTCCTTGATGTGACCATGCACATAAGATTGTGTCCCCAAAGGAAACATCAGAAATCGGTCTGGGGAGTATGTTTACATACCTGTTTCTGTCCCACCTAATTCTCTCAGGGTTACAAGGGCGTAACGCCCTGTCAATAAATCTCGGTTTCATGACTTTAGTCGGTGGAGGCATGGTCAAAGACCCATCTCCTAGGACTCTCCTAAGGACTGGGATGAAGTGAGTTTACTTTCCTGAACTTACGTTTTGACTCTTAATAATCATAGTCACTAGCCTCGCCATACTCTTAACAAACATATTTTGGAGGGTCAGAAGGAGAGAGTCTGGGCTCATCCATTATGTACTGGATTATATTTAAATAATATAAAAAATGCCTCACTTTCCCTAAGCTGTGGGTTTCCCTGCCTAACACAACTGGGGTGCTCGTCCGTCAGTTGTGAAGTCCAAAAGTACTAATCTGTCCTCTGTCCAAATCTTAGCTACTCTGACCCTACAACTAATACCAAAAGAACCTCATTTCAGGAGAATTACTCCCTTCTCCTGGTGCTGCTGTCTCAGCAAGCTTCCTTCAATATAAATCTTAAGACAGTTTTTGGCTATCCTTTGCATCAGTTTGTTCAGTTTACTTGAGGGTTTCCAATTCTCTTGGCCTCTCTTCTCTTGACCCTTCAAAGTCCTCTTTAAAACGTTCCTTTTCCTTGAAGTTCTTTCCCTCGGGCCCTCTCACATACACTTGAAAGTCTCTCTTTATCTGACATCCAACTTGTATGTTGAATATTATGAACAATCATATTCTTCTCAGAATCATCAACCCTCTTATCACTTGGTTTTTCACTGGGACAATTATGATGAACCCAGTGATCATTTTCTATCTTTTTATTACTCTGTCTCTAACTGTGAAGAGTAGGATGAACAGAGTAATTGCTCACTCTTCTGGTTTTGTTGCGTCTCATTGGACAAGTATGATTGACTCAGTGATGGCTCTCACTGTTCTGGTCACTTTGCCTCTTACTGGGGTGAATAGGATTGACCTACTGATGTTTCTCACCCGTTGCATTACTTTGGGTCTTACTGGGATGAATTTGTTTTACCCAGTAATGTCTCTCGCTCTTCTGCGTCGAACTGGGATGAGTATGATTGACGTTGTTTCTCACTCTTCTGGTTACTTTGGGTCTTACTGGGGTGAATATGGGTGACCCAGTAACATCGCTCGCTGTTCTGGTTACTCTCCTTCTCACTGGGACGAGTATGAGCTTAGTCTTCCTTACACACTTTACCCTTTCCGGGTCTCCCGCTCTTCACGTTACGTCCGTGGTGTTGGGACTGCATCACTGGGTCGGTAGTTCGCCTCTTGGAGTCTTCTCTGTATGTCAGGATGGCAACCTCTATTGTCCCTTCTTCGCTCTCTGACATCCTCTGTGTTGTTGCTTCATGCGCTACTTCACAGTCGGGGAAAATGTATCCCTGTATCGTCTCCTCTCTCATCAGGTCTGGATATCTCTTTCCAGAGACCTGTAGTTGTTTGGTCGGCTGTCCAGAGCATCCTGGTGTGACTTGGGCACTGTTGCATCCGGTTTTCCTCCCTGCGCAAGAAACCGCACCTTATCCGCTTCTCCTCTGGCTTTGCTGCCATGGCAGCTTTGAACTTCCCGGGTTTCTCTCTAATTGGCATCTCCACCTCCAGTACTTATGATGCTGCGCCGGGGCTTCCCCTGCATAACTTTATAGTCCATCTTTCGTGTCTGACTAATATTCATTATTGTACTATTGTGTTTCTTCGTCACAGTACCAATTATTGGTCTATTAGTTTTCTTCGCCATAGTACCAGACTGGTGGTACTTCTCAGGGGAAGTATCACAGTGGAAAATATATAGTGATTCATCTTGTATGTTTCCATTAGGTTTCACTAACGTGAGTTGGTGATATATTTGGGCAAGGATTTCCTCATCGGCACAAGAGTCCTTGTCCTCATGGGGGAGTCTTTCCCAGTGAGGTCACGCTTCCTCTAACCCTAGGGAGGGTATTGTGTAGCAGGCTCACCTTCCTAGCTTCACAAGATGAGGCTCCCCCCTCGTGAGAAGTGACCAATACTGTAATTCGTCACAATACCTATGAAGTATGAGGAAAGAATGAGAGAGTGAGGAACAAATTACTTACATGTAACGATTGTTCTCCAGCATGGGTCTGGCATGGATTCACATGCTCATGAATATTCCCTGTCGTCAGGCCGGGAATCCTCAGTAAAAGAAAAAACAGTTTCACTTTCACTTACAAACTGTATGTCTCCTCTTAACCAATCACTGAGCTCTGGGTCATACCTCCCCCAGCCAATGACTGCCCTCTCCCTAAGCCCCTCCTCTGGAAGCCATCTTGTGATTTTTACTGCACGTTCAAGTGTTGTGACTCCTCGAGTTTTGCTCCATAAGCTATTATACGTTTTTCGCGCTTGTTTGAGAAAAAGTCCTCTTATTGTCAAACAGAGCCCTTTTACTCTTTTTCTGCATCGGCCGACAAGTGGGGATCCATTTGTCAGTGAATTTCGTGCCTCTCAAGGGCAAGGATCGTCAAGTGTTCGTCGAAGGTTCCAGATGGCCATCAGGCCTACTCTGCACTCCGGACCATGTCGGAAGAGAAGAAAGAGGGAAGCTCCCTTTCAAGCTCTGTTCCAGCTGTGGACTGCAGAACGTGTTTGTAGAGGACAAACCCCTTCAGTGCCTCTACTGTCTCCACCCGGACGACCAAGAAAGAGATTGCGAGATCTGCCTCGGGTTCAGCAAAAGAACCATGAAAGATCGTCACAGTAGACTGGTGGCGTGGCTCAGTGCCAAGGCCTCTGCCCTGTACCCCAAGCAGGGACATGCCTCATCCAGGACTGGCGGGTCCGAGGCGAGGCGCGGCGAGGCGCAGGCTTCTAAGTCCTTTGAGGGCGCTCCAGCCGTGGGGGCCCAAGACGAGGCCAAGCACTGCAAGTCTGTCTCAGTTGGGGTCACCGTGCAAGCAGGTCACGCAATGGCCAGGGCGTGTTCATCCTCACCATCTGCCTCCGTCTCCAGCCATCGATCCAGTACTTCCTAAAAGAGGAAATTGGCCATTCTGGCTATGCTGCGGGAGAAGCTAGAGAAGCCTAAGGTGCAAGAAAAGGCAATAAACTTGACAAAAAAGGCCCAGGCGGTGCAAGAGATATCGTCCTTGATGATTGAGTTGGTATTGGCTGCCCTCTCGAAGGCCAAAGAGGCTGACCCGGTCATGGTAGCCCTGGCTGCGCCCAGAGAGTCTGTGCGCCCAAGGCGGGAGGCCTCCACCAGGCCACACTGGAAAGAGGATGCTGGAGTTAAGCCTGAATCCTAGATGTCCTTAGGTCGAGTCATACTTGCGGGACGACGCCGGCGGAGGCGTGAATGGAGATGACAACGGAAACGTTGGCAGCGTGGGGCCTAGTATGCCCCTGACCCCAGCAGCCCTGGATCAACCTCTGGCGAAAAGGCAGCAGCGTCACACAGCACATCCCGATCAACCTTTGCACCCAACTCCTTCCCCCGAGGAACCAGTACATGGCAACGGACACAGCGACAACGGCGGACAATGATATCGTCACAGTGGATGGCTCGCCGCAGCTGAGGGCTTCCCCTCCCGACGAGGTGGAGTTGTTTAATGCCATGATCGCCAGAGTGTTCAAACTCTTCCAGCTGACACCTGAAGACACGAAAAATGAAGGTTTCCTCTACCAGAGGCAAGTGGTATAGGATGGAGAGAAAAAAAAAAAAAAAAACAGGTGCCGGAGTCCACACCCAGATGCCTACGGTCGCAACTGTCGCCGGACTCGGTGGTATCGGCGGCGGCGGCGAGGAAGAGATCATCTAACCCCTCGTCATTGTCCTCCGTCCTACCGGATAGTGAAGGAAAGAAGTTGGACGCCATGGGGAGAAGGATCATCTACTCCGTGCCATCGACAGTCAAGGGGGCCAACGTGCTGGTTCTGGACTTCCTACCCGACGACAAACGGGCAGAGGTGATCTAACTCTTCCAGAAAGGGGAGGTGGCATCAGACCATGCCATTACGGTGGCCCTGGACATTGTGGACACAGGTTTCAGGAAAATGGGGAACGGCGTCTGTCTCCGGCGTCGAGGCTGGCTGAAGGCCACCAACTTCCGCCAGGAAGTCCAGACGAGAGTACTGGATATGCCCTTCAACTGGGACAACCTTTTCGGGAAGACTGTCAACAAGTCTTTGCAGGCCATCAAGACTGACACGGAGACGGCTCGTGCCCTGGGCACTCTTCAGCAACACTGCCCTTCCTTTCGCGCCGCCGGCGGAAAGTCCAGCAGATGGGCGAAGGGTTTCGTGGAGGTTCCTCGACGTATCAACCCTCCTGGTCCACGACCTAGGATGCCTACAGAGACCGTACCAAGGCTTTCGGTGGAGGTGGCCAGCGCTGTCGCCGCTCATAACCCGGGAGGACGCAGGCACCGAAGCAGGACTGAGCCGGCCAAGACGTTGGGCCCCCACCCATGCACCCCGAGGGCGGCCCGGCTAGCCAGTTTCGTAAACAAGTTTAAGAAGATCTCCACTGACAGGTGGGTGCTGGATGCTCTCGCCCACGGGCATACCCAGGAGTTTCAGCAAAAATGTCTGTGGATCCCTCTGGTGGCCTGGCAGGAACAGCACATCCCTCAGCTCATGCAGGAGGCACGGGTCATGCTACGAAAAGGGGTGATAGAGCTGGTTCCAAGACGACTCAAGAGCTCTGTAGTCTACGCCAGATACTTCTTAGTAAAGAAAAATACCAGTGGCTGGAGACCGATTCTAGACCTGCAGCGTCTCAACAAATACCTGAAGTCCAAAAAATTCAGGATGGTCACGTTGCAGCATGTGCTCGGCCAACTGGAGGAATGAGACTCCTTGACGTTGCTGGATCTAGAGGATGCATACTTCCACATCCCCATACCGGAAGGTCCTGCGCTTCCTAGTGCAAGGAAGACACTACCAATTCGTGGCCCTCCCCTTCGGCCTGAAGTCGGCGCTCAGGGTGTTTACGAAGTGCCTGGCACCATTGATGGCCCGTCTATGTCTACAGAGTGTACACGTACCTCAACGACTGTCCAAGTCAAGGGAAGGGACAGTCTGGCACACAGAAGGGACCGTCCAGCTGTTGACGGATCTGGGATTCTCTGTGGATTATCCAAAGTGCTGTTTTATTCCATCGCAGAACGCACTGTTCCTGGGAGCCAAGCTCAACACAGTCTCCTGCCTGTCGCTGATGACCGCCACGGGGCGGACCAATAAGTCGCTACTTGGCATGTCTTCATGTATCTACCTCTTCAGGCTACGAATGCAACCTCTTCGGGAGTTCCTGGACGCCTGCTGGATGCAAGTTTCCGGAAGCTTTGCAGACGAGATCCCTCTCGACGAGGAGTTCCGTCAAGCGATAAGGTGGTGGGGCGTCCACTCAAACGTCGCCCAAGGCACAGGGTCTCAGAACCCCCATACCAAGAGACGTTCACCACAGACCAGAGGCCCCCACTGGAGGGCAGGGGTGCCCACACCGGACGTCTGCACACCAGAGGCATGTGGCTGCCAAAAGAGAAGGAACTCCACATCAATATCCTGGAGCTGCAGGCGGTGCTCTGGACCCTCAAGTCATTCCTTCTGTCCCTGAAGGGCAAAGTGGTGAGGATCTTCACGGACAACACCACCATAATGGTCTATATCAGCAAGCAGGGGGCCACCCGATCTCCAGCGCTCTCCAGAGGGCCACAGGACTTATGGTGCTGGCCCATCAACCAGGAGATGTTCCTCATCCCCTTTTATCTGGTGGGAGTAAAAAACAAGAAGGCCTGTTCCTATACGTGTTCCCTGTGCTGCCACTCCTGCTGTGAGTCATCAATCAACTCAAACAGTGCCGATGCAAGATGATACTAGTCACCCCGGCATGGTCGAGGCAGATTTAGTACCTCGACCTTCTCAGCCTGTCAGCGTTGCCTCCGGTCAAGCTGCCAGTGGTCGCGAATCTGCTCACCAGAGAAGCAGATGCAATCCTGCATCACGACCCAGGATTACTGAACCTGAGGGCTTGACTCCGGCAGCCCTAGAGTTCGGAGGATACGAGTTGTCAGCGGACTGCAGGGAGGTCCTTGCCAAGGCTAGAGCATCATTGACTCTTAAGTGCTAAGGGCACAAGTGGAAACGTTTGGCTGCGTGGTGCCGGTCGCAGAAGATCAACAGTATCTCCCGCTACACCAGATCTTCAAGACAATCTTCTCTTTGGTCCCACCGTCTCGTCAAGGAGTTCCTCAAAGGACTGTTTCTCTCTTTCCCGCCGGTGAAGGCTCCTGCCCCGGCGTGGAAACTCCACATGGTGTTGACGAGGCGCCATGGGCTCCCCCTTCGAGCCTATGCATCAGGTGCCTCTCAAGTTCCTCTTATGGAAAACGGCTTTCCTCGTGGCCATCACCTCTGCCAGGAGGGTGGGTGAGATCCAGGTCCTATCTTGCAAACAGCCTTATCTGACTTTTCACGACACAAGGGTGGAGCTGCGGACACACCCCTCCTTCATGCCAAAGGTTCCTTCGGAATTCCACCTCAACAAGCCTTTGGTGTTGCCTGTGTTTTTTCCAAAACCTTCGTCACCGGCTGAAAGGACTTTGCACTTGCTGGATGTGGCTCATGCTCTGAAGTTCTACGTGGCACGCACAAAGAGTTTCCGGAAGACGTCTCAACTGTTCGTGAACTTGGGTCCTGTGAACAATGGGAAAGCCTTGTCCTCCAAGGCTTCCATCTCCAGGTGGCTCTCCGGCTGCATCACACACTATCATCGTTTGGCAAACCGACCGCTGCCCGGCTGTCCGAGAGCCCATTCCACCACAGCGATCGCTGCAACAACGGTGTTCTGTCTTGTGTGCTCCTGTTGGACATCTGCTGGGCTACTAAGTTGGAGGTCCACGCACACCTTCACAAGATTCTACTTCGCTGACAGGGTTCCAGAGATTAGTGAGTCCCGGGTCGGCCAAGCTGTGCTATGCAACCTGTTCGCTTGAAGGTGAGCCTGTTCCAGAGGTAAGAGTAATTGCTTCTGTTGCCGCCTCCCATGGTTGTCCAATGTTGTACTGCTATGTATTCTTCATGAGCATGTGAATCCATGGAAGACCCCATGCTGGAGAAGGAACAAGTTACTTACCTGTAACTATTGTTCTCCAGCATGGGTCTGGCATGGATTCAAATGCAAACCCTCCCGCCATCTTCTCTGCGGCTCTTCTTGGTCATACTGCCACTTAACATGCTTACCAAATCTGAAGATGGCTGCCAGAGGAGGGGCTGAGGGAGAGGGCAGTCATTGGCTGGGGGCAGTATAACCCCGAGCTCAGTGATTGGTTTAGAGGAGAAATACAGTTTGTAAGTAAAAGTGAAACTATTTTTTCTTTTACAGCGGATGCCCGGCCTGACGACGGAATATTCATGAGCATGTGAATCCATGCCAGACTCATGCTGGAGAACAATAGTTACAGGTAAGTAACATGTTCCTTTGGAACTGTTGACATTGGGGAACAAGGCCCCAAACCATCTTGGGGTGGAATTTGTAAGATCTAGGAAAACTGTTCTGTGATTATCTTGAAGTGTTCTTTATATTTCTAATGCATCTGAGTACTTTACCTGTGTTCCACTGATCATTGAATCAAATGCTATTCTATTTCTCCTACGTGTGAATATATGTATCTGTTTTAAAGTGTTGGTGTGACAATATTTGACTAGAGGTTTTACCTGCATAGTCTGTCATTTAAAGGCCCAATAATCTCAAGTTTATTTGTATGCTTGACCAGTCTAAGTAGAATTATTGGTATTGCTGTTTGTGGACTCATTGTAGCCCTATGCCACTCACACCCCTTCTTAGGCTAAGCCGTGCCACTCTGCTACCTTAGCCTGATTGACTCTGGCTAAACTCTTTGTCGATCCTGTTAACTATAATCTCAGGAGGATAGCTCAGGGGCAACGCGCTCGTCTTGAAAGCAAGATGACGTGGAGCACCACAGGTTCGATCACCGGGTCTGCGCTTAGACACCTCTGGGTATTAAGCGCGTTATAGATAACCCATTACAATTACATTACAATAATAGGGTGGCCTCCCATAATCCTCCCCCCTGGGATGATTTTGGAAATCCATTTTAACAGGAGTCATCTGAGACGCATCCCTAAGTACATCTGTCTTCTGGTGCAACTTCAGCCAAGAATGACCCTCTTTCACTCCCATGAAAGCCAAAGGACTCCTTCTATGCACCCGTTCCCATCCATACCATGTAACACGCTGTGTACTCACATCCATTTGCAGCACTAAAGGCTGTGAGGATTAGTGCACACCCAGTCTATCAGTATCTATGCCTAACGGCAAAGATCCTTTTTTTGACAGGGGTGTTAAGATGGGGATTGTCTCATACAGTGCTTCATTCTTTGATTCTATGCCTTGTGATGTGTGAGCTGCTGGTGTTTGGAGTAGTTGACAGATTCCCATTTATGGTTTGGGTGATGGCGTCTCATGTTGTTTCAGGCTGCAGATATATCAGGAGCTTCGAGATGAGTTGGCGAAAGTAAAAACCTTGGATGGAATTGTTGACGTGGACCGGAAGCTAAAACAGAGATGTCAGGTACATACCAAATAAATCTAGGGCCATTTATCATTGGACCAGTAATATTCGAGATGGTGATGTATTCCCTGTGGCTCTTCATTCACCACCTTGCAACTCCTTATTTGTATCTCTGCAGCTCCCCTACCACCTCAAAACCTTCCATGCACCACCCACTTTTACCTCCTTGCTGTTCCCAACTCCCATTATAGCATCCTCATAATAGCCTTAAACATACTGCATTTCCACCATGAAACTGGCTTTCACCATTTCAGTTCATCTCCCCCTCTAGTACTTTTCCTGTTTAGTTCCCTTCACCTCTAGCCCCCTCCAGCTCCTATTCTCTCCTCTATTACCCCTCCAGCATCCCTATAGCTCCTCTCCACCTTACCCACGTTGCAGCTTGCCAGCCAGCTCCCCAAAGCAGTCCACTCCCTCTCTACCAGCTTTCCTTTTGCCCTTCACCTACTCCTTTATCCCCCATGCCACTATTTTCCTATCTTCCCAACCCCTCCCCTATTAAATATCCCCCTTACCACTCCCCTTCTGCATCCCTTAGCCTCGCCTTCTGCCTGCTGGCCTGTCTTCTTCTATTGTCCAGCACCCTGACGGTGCGCCTTGTACCACCCCTGCTCCTGCCTTTCTGATTGCCTGTATTTTACTCACCTGTTTAGTTTTCATTTAGCCCTTATATGCATTACTGAGCTCCAGTGCCATTCTGGGACCAGTGACCTGTCATACAGGATTTATAGCATTCAGGAAGGCAAGAGGGGAATGATTATAATACCAGCCTTCAACCAATGGAGCCCATACTTTATCGGGTATGTACCTGATAAAGGCTTCCTGGTTTCTGTTTTTACTGCATCGTCAAGCTGTCAATCATGCCTTGCAGGCCTATCAATGGCTAGTGCAAACTAGCAGGGTGGAGAGAACAAACTTAAGGAATATATTTTCTTTTGAAGGAGTTCAGTGTCTGCAGAGATGTGGCTCAAACCAACAGCAATAAATGGATCAACCAATGCCTTTAATAGTGAAATTGTAGCCTCGTTTGATGTACAAGAATCCATCTCCGCTAGAGTCGCTATTATCACATCCATCGCTAATAAATATGTAGAAAAATAACAGATGCAAATTATAGTTATACAGAGCAAACATAAATGTGGAAATACAAATAAATATGGATAAATACAGATGTCGATGTGTCAAAAGTTAATACCATATACTGGGAGCCTTAATAATGATGCTTATTTTTATTTATGTATTTGCATTTATTTCAGTGCACAAAACCCACGGGTATCTAGGCGCTAGTTTCATTGAGGGAAATTGAGAAGAGGTGGGGGGGGGGGAAGAGTCTTAGACTGAGAACAGTTAGTTGAACAGCCAGGTCTTTAGGTTTCTACGGAAGGTCCAGTGGGCCTGTTCTTCTCTGAGTAGGAGGGAGATTGTTCCAGAGTTTAGCGGCCACGACCGGGAAACTCTTACCTCCCACCGAGAGGTGATTGAAGTTGGGGATCTTCAGGAGGTGGGCAGTCATAATTTCGAAAAAAAATGTCGACAGACAAAAATGTCGGAAAAAAAAATGTCGACTTTCGTTTTTTTAATTATATATTTATTTTAGGGGTTCGGGAGTGTAAAAAAAAGGGAAAAATTAAAAAAAAAATTAAAGGGGGGTTGGGGGGGAACCCCCATTTAAAAAAAAAAATGCATTGAAAAAAAAGTCGACATTTTTTTTTTCGACTTTTTCTTTTCGAAATTTTGACTTTCGACATTTTTGTTGTCGAAATTATCACTATAAACCCTTCAGGAGATGTGAGTTTGAGGATCTGAGATGTCGGGCTGGTAAGTATTTTTCCACGCAGCGTGAGAGGCTGGACGGGGCAGTATTAAAGAGACAACGATGGACCATGGACAGTGTTTTGAACGTAATCCTTACGGAATGGGCAGCCAGTGTGCCTCTCGCCTGGCTTTCGATATGTGATCAGATTTGGAGAGACCAGTGGCCACTCGGAGAGCATTGTTCTGAATCGTCTGGAGTTTGTAAAGGTTGCTTTCAGAAGTGCCAGTCTACAGGGCATTTGCTCCTGTGATAGCTCTTGCAATGGAAAGGCAGTTGGGAGTGGAGAGGAATGGCATGCTGGCATGAAGCAATTTGGCAGTGTAAACTGCAGATGAGGCGATTGAGTTCACATGGCACAAGAGGTTGAGGTTGGTGTCTAGGTAAACGCCAAAGGTTTTGACAGTGGCAGAGGTGGGGATTTGGTTACCGTCGAAGATAAATTCTTTGTATGCTGGGTCGATGTTGCGCAGTGTGGAGTGGGAGCCAACAATGAGGATTTCTGTCGTCGTTGAGGCAGAATAGGCGGGAAGCCATCCAATTTTGTATGACTTCATATACAGAGTTTATGGTAGCTGATTCTTGGGGGTAGGAGCCGGTAAGGGGGATAAGGAGCTCTGTGTCGTCAGTTTAGTTTGTGTAAGATATGCAGAGTCTGTCAAGGTGGTCGAAGAGGGGTTTCATATAAATCTTGTACAGGGTAGGGCAAAATCAGGAGCCTTGTGGAACACTGCATGTGACAGTGATAGGTTCTGCGGAGAAGTCGTCGATGAAGACTCGTGAGGATCTGTCGGCTAGGACAGAGCTAATCCAATTGGTGGCTGATGAAGGGAAATTAGCTGTCTCGGTGAGTTGAGGGCAGAGGATATGGTGGTCAACCAGATCGAATGCTGCGGATAGGTCCAGCATCATCAGGAGGGGGACGGGTTTGCCCGTGTTCTTAATGGTGTTGATTTGTATTTTCAAATCAAGTAGGGCAGTTTCGGTTCCGCGTTTGGGGCGGAAGCCTGATTGGCGAATGCCCAGGATATTGTTCTCCTCGAGGTATTGTTGAACTTGGATGTATGCAACACGATCCAGTATCTTCAGGAGGTAGGGTACCGTAGTAATAGGGTGAAAGTTTGTGGGGATGGAAGGGTCGAGGGAGGGTTTTTTTTGAGCAGTGGTAGGACCCATGCTTCCTTCAGAGATATTGGCACCGAATTGGTGGAGAAGGAGGCATTGATGATAGCTGTGAAAAGGGGAGTAAATGATTCGGCACAGTCTTTGATGACTGGAGCTGGGCAAGTGCCACATTTGCAGCGCAATGGTTCGAGATTTTTGATCTTGGAGACGTCCATGACTGAGTCTGGGTGGAATTTGAAAAAGGGTGCAGGTGTGGCTCGGTAAGGGTCTGGGTGCTGTGGGCAAAGGTGGTTTGGTTAGACTGGAAAGTTGTTTGGAAAAGGTTTTTTCTTTGAGGGAGTTGACTTTTCCAGTGAGGGCGTTTTGGGTTTTGTCGCACCAAGCGCTGTCTACTGTCCGGTCTGGCTGGGGAGGACAGGGGGCCTCTAGCTCCCGGAGTATTGTAAAACGGTTAAATAGTGTTGCTGGGTCTGTCACTAAGGAAGGAGGGAGCATAAGGGTAGCAAGTAACATGGCGAGGTTGGTGGGGTTTAGGCTTTTTATGCACCGGACCATACCTTCAGGTTTGGCAAGGCGAACTGGTCTAGGTCGATCTGAGTGTGGCATTTTGAAAGCAATGGTATTGTGGTAGGACCATGGGCAATTGGAGGTGACAGGGGTGGAAATGTTGCAGTTGAGGTCGCTGGTCCAGTCTAGGGTGCGGCCTTGATCGTGGGTGGGCTCGAGGGAGCGCTGCGTCAAGCCAGCATGGTTAAGTGCCGTGGCTACGCTGGAGGTTGTTGCGTCGGCTGGGTCATTAAGGCCCATGTTGAGGTCCCCAAGGATTACAACTTTTGAGTTGGGCTTGATGGATGCGAAGATGCTTTGCAGTAAATTCTCCTTGATGGCAGGGCTAGGTCCTGGGGGGTGGTAGATCAGGAGGATGGTGATGGAGTCGTTCTGGGACAAGGAGAGCTTGGCGAGTAGAGATTTGCAGTTGTGTATGGTACTGGTTTGCAAGGCTCTTATGGTGAGGGTATTTTTTTTTGTTGATAAAACATTTTTTATTATTTTATACAACATACACATCGCCAAAAACATTTAAGGACAAGCCTGTCCACACATGGGCCAATAACCATACATGTATCTTGCCAATCGCCGACGTCATTCCCCACAACTTATACCTACGGTGTTCAGATTCACACCATCTGTGTCCGGGGTTACTAGGTCCCCCCCCCTCCGCCCCCTTTCCTCCCACCTCCCCCATATTTTGGAGGCCTTGGCCAGGCATCCTCTTGCGTTGTAGACCCTGTGTTCCATCATGGTGCACGTGTCAATGTCTATTACCCATTTTTCCAGTGTTGGGGGCTCTGGGGCTCCCCAATTCTGTGCTATGTTGCGCTTCATCAGTCCTATTGTCGTGGACAGTAGCAGCTTTTCCCATTTGTTGCTGTCATTCTCCTCAGGTATGCCCAGTAGTAGGGTCTTTGGATTCCGCTGTATGGTGCGGGCGAGGATTCTAGTAAGTTTGTTGCAGCATGCATTCCAGTAGGTTTGGATCTGGGGGCATGTCTATAGGATGTGTATAAACGTTCCCTCTTCCTCTCCACATCGGAGGCAGTTCGGGTTTGTAGTCCGTTTCCATCCGTATAGGGCTGTCCTAGGGTAGTACACTCTATTTAGGACTTTTAACTGTACCAACCGGAGCCTAGAGGAAATAGCCACCTCGCGTGGGTGCATTACTGCCTGAATCAAGTCTTCTGGATCGATTTCCCCCACGTCTATTTCCCATTTGTTTTTCAGGCTTGTGAGTTCGGGGTTGGCGAAGGATGATAGGGCGCTATAAAGGATGGAGGTGCACTTAGTGGGGATATGTGCTGGCAGCATGTTGCGCTCAATAGTTGTGTAGTCTGGTATCGTGGCTTCTGCAGATATGTGGGTTATTAGGGCATGGGCAAGCTGTGTGAAGTGGTATCGCTCAGTATTTGGAACCTGGAATTTAAGTTGTAGTGCTTCGAATGAGGTTCGCTTCCCATCTACTAGGATATCCCCTACACTCTGAATCCCGGCCCTTATCCATCTAGGCCATGGCACAAGTTTCCCGATCTCGGTTAAGTTGCTGTTGTGCCATAGGGGTTGTGCGGCCGTTATTGTTTTTCCATCCCACAAATACATGCGCCTGTCTCCAGACGGTAACAATGTGTGACTCTGTTGTGTGTCGGAGGGGTTTTGGCGGAGGGGGCTTGGTATAGTAAATGAAATGGGTCTTGGTCGTGAATGGCAGCAATTTCTGCTCTTATGTGGGGTAGTCCCTGGTCACCATGGAGCAAATCGTTGACCACTACTAGTTGCGAGGCCCAGTAGTAGGTTTGAAGGCGGGGCACCCCTATTCCCCCCCTCCCAGATCGATCTTTGGAGCGTGGTCAGGGCTATATGTGGTTGGCCACCCCCCCATAGCCGCTCTCGCAGGTCTCTACCCGATTGAATTCAGGCTCTGGGATCTTAAGTGATGGTGAGGGTATTTTTAAAGATGAGGGCGACACCGTCTCCTGTTTTAAAGGATCTGTCACATCTTAGTATGGCATAGCCCGTAGGGATGGCAATGGAAAGGGCTGGGCCAGCAGCAGGGTAGAGCCATGTTTCAGTGATGGCAAGTAGGTCGAGGTTGTTGGAGGATTTAAGGTCAAGGATTTCAGCTGCATGGGCCGGGACTGATCTTATAAGCGTGCAGTTGATGTACTTATAGGAAGGTCTCACAGGCATGTGTGTTGGCGTAGGATGTGGAGGCTGGGGGATGAAGTGGTGGAAGTGTGGGGTGAACTGAGTGCAGAGTCTGAAGAACCTATTCCTCATACTGATCAGAGGGGGCATGGCGGTGGCAGAGTCGGAGGTTTCGGTTGCGTGGGGCCTGGTCTGTTGATCTGCAGTGGGCAGAATGATTGGTGATCAAGGTGTGGGACACACACAGGGGGCTGCATGTGTAATGTGGGTAATCTATTTCTTGAGAGGATCAGAGAAGCGAGGGCAGGGTTGGGGGTAGAAGGTTGCTTGGTGACCGGTCTACGGATCTGCGGTGGGCAGGGTGATTGATGAGCGTGGTGTATAACGTATGATGTGATCAGATGCTTTCCCCAATCACTTAATCCCTAATGACCTTGGACCCCAGAGTGCCCTAAGATTCTAGCCATAGCCCTAGCATTGTATCACTTAGGATATTGTTTGTTTCTGCAGGAGGAAATGACCAATCGGAAAAAAGATGAGCAGCCAGATGGAAGCTTACCATTCGACCATTGGATCTGCCAGCCCTATGTCCGGCCTGGGTGAGTTTATCTTCGTCCCCAACTAAAGGTCTGTCTCTTTTGGGTACAATATGTGCATAATTGCACTATGGGATGAGTCTAGAACTTCAACTTTCCCTCTAACTCGGCATGTAAATTACTCTATTTAAGTGTTAAATTCCCACCCCTCAACTGAATATACACCACATCTTTCATGTAATAGAACTCTCTTTGGGAAATATTCAGCACCTCCACCCACTAGGTACAGTTATTCCTCTGTGGCTTATTGTTTGGGATAAGCTACATACCTTAGAAAGGCATGCTGACCTTGTGTGTGATGTCATCCTCTATAGACGCTGATCTCGTCTCTGGCAGAGGGTGAGGAAGGACTGGGGCGTTCTGTTGTGTGTCAGTTCATAGACCTTTGTCTTTTGTTAATCCTTTTATTTTTAATAGTTTACAAAGCATTCTGTACTGTTGGCACTTCATTTGGAGGTTTCAGGACTGACTTGGATTATTGGTGGGTGTCTGTTTGATGAGCACTCTTGTGGGGACCCCTTTGCTTCTGTATGGTTGCCACCAATTATACAGTACTTTAAACAGGTTGGTTTGGTGCTCATGGTATTTTTGGAAACGTTAGAATGGGGCGTCTTCACTGTTGGAATGATGTGGAACTTCGTAAAGGACCATGTGCTTTTGAAGGAATTTTTAAAAAGAACAGAGGCCTTAGAACTTTGAAATGGGCTGATAAGAGCTCCCAGTCCTTGCAGCAGTTGAAGATGAGCAGATTACAATGGTTTTGAGAAGAGACCTAGAAAAGCCACTGCTGCTTTGCTGGAGGGAGGTGTTGAGTGCCTGGAGTTCCCGCCTTTTGTGAAGGGGAAGGTGCCACTATCGTCTTTGGGGGAGGCACAGTAGCTCCTGCTGGTACTTTGGTGATGTTATAATAGACCACTCCGAAGGGGGGATGGTTTCTGGGTTCACAAAGCCTCAAATCAAAACAGACCCTGCAAATGTGCAGATTATTTTGCAACCTGGGGGCGTGTGTGTCCATTAACTTATTACCTTTTCAGGCCCAAAGAGCTGAAGCTGGATAACGGTGCCCAACCCCCAGACATTTGTGTGCGTGGGAAGAGAGCATTGGAGGATGAGGATGAACCTTCTCTTGAGCTCCTTTCAAAGAACAAACTGAAGAAGAGGCTCCGCAACCCCAATAAAGCATTTGACTCCTCCTTAAAGCGTAAGTGATTTTTGACTGCCCCTATAAATGCAGAGCGTTTCCATATTAGATGGGGGGGAAAGGTAGAGGCCCAGAGGATGGCGTAAAATGGATGTGCATGGTTACCATTTTGACCTAGAATCTTAAAAGGTTTTTTTATGCCTCCCTTTATAGTTCACATCGTTCATTGGTTGACATTTCCTAACCTCAGTGAATGCATCAGCCCAATTACCTTTTGAAACTGACATTTCTGATGGTTGTTAATATGCTTAAAATCACATGCTGTGCATATAGTCTGCCATCTAGTGGTAACTGCGGAGTATTGCATCTTGTCTTTCGAGGAACGAAAGGGGACGTCGACATGGGCGTGCCTGTAACACTATCCCTAACGTGACGTGTAGTGTACCCAAAATCCCTCACGCGTCGAGGTCCCTCAGATTGATTTTTTCCGCACAGCTACCTGTTCGCCTTATGCGGAGGTCTTAAAAAATAGCAATATTGTTATATTTCTTGACCTCCGGTCATTTTTCTACTATCCCTTTCCCCTTCTTGACGGTGGATTCCTGTACCATCGCCAAAGACCGCTAAGAACAGAACTTCGAAGGCTGGTGCTCCGGTCAGCGCTGCCGGCCATGTGGCCGAGCCTTCTGGCCGGCCTATACAGTAGGGAGAGTGGTGTCTGGGTGGTCATATTCTTTTCAAGAATGTCTTTTCTTTTCCCCGCTCTTTGTCCCTTTGGTTTTTTTCGTCACTTTTAAATTACTGAGCTATGGACTGGACACCATTTAGATTTTGCCCTTCCTGTAAAGGGAAAAATCCCATGGAAAGACGAGCACTGTCGGTGCAATAAGTGTTTTCCCCTCGATCACAACGAGGCGGCCTGTTAGCTCCTACGTCCTAAAACTGTTAAGGAGCATTGCGTAAAGTGGTGGGCAGCCTACGCGAAGTCACGGGCCGAGAGTAGCTCCCCCGCCGTCGAGTGTGACGAGGAGATTAGCGATGACCAAGGCTCCACTTGGGACACCATTGATCTTGCATCAGAGCATTCTGGCTCTGCGATGTCCGTCCCTGGTCCCGATAGGCACAACGAGAGTCCTGCTATGGGGAATGTAGATCCTGGCGACAGGGACGCACCAGATACCCACACAAACCACACAACCCCTGGTTCTGCTTCGGCGGTTCAGTTGAAACGCTCTAATGCGCCGTTGGGTATGTCGGATAGTTCGGCGGCATCCGCCGATTCCCGTGATCGGCAGCCCTCCCCACAACCGTGGCATGCGTCCGGGCAGTCCAAGAGTAAGGGCGCCAGCACCAAAAACAATGCAAATGTCGAGACGCCTCAGAAGAGAGTGCCGACGCCGCACAAGACCCTGGTTGTGCCGAAATCCACAGCGCAACCACCTATGCAGCCCAAACACCTCCCTATAATGCCGAACATCAGCGAGAGTATCGCTAAGATCGTTTCGGCGGTGAGACAGAAGGAGCAGGCTAGGGACGTGTCGAAAGAGACGTCGAAATGCCAGGAGCAACAGAAAGACTCTGAGAGTCCTTTGTCTTTATCTAAGACTCTAGTTGAGAAATGTTGACATTCTAGGGAGGAGGATCATCAGGAAGAGCCATTTCCTCCTCTAGACTCCTTTGGTTCCTCATCATGGACCAGAGAGAAGTTTGAGGGGTGCATGAACCGGCTGGAAAAGTTTGTTGAATTTTCTGAAAGTTTTGCTCCTAAAAGGCCCCATGAAGAGAGCCCATATAGTTTCAGAGGACTTCTGATCCACCTCATGAGGAGGAGGTGTTTGACATCACGGGTGATGAAGTTCATATTGATCCATATTTACAGGATGATGATCCCTTTTTATGATCCTACTGATCCCACGCAGGGATGTGAGGACTACCAGCCAGTAAATAACCAACCTTGGGCGTCGCCTACCTTGGACACTGACACCTTATGTATGCCCTCCCCTGCCCCTCCACTCCGTCAGGCATCACCTGTTGATGACCAGATGGCGTTTAATGCTATCTTAAAGAAAGCAGCCAAACATTTCCAAATTGCCACGCAGGAGTCCGTGCCAGATTCAGATTTTGTTGAGGACATCTTAAAAGAGAAGCCTCTTACCAGTCAGGCTATCCCATTACTGAACTCTAAAAAAAGACGCCTTGCTCCTTTGTTGTTAACGCCCGCACAGACCAGGGCTGTGAATCCATGAGTGGAAAAGCTTTTTCGCCCTTCCCCTACTGACCCCTTCTACATTAGTGGGCACGCCACCCTGGATTCTCTGGTAGTTACTACAACGAGGAAGAGGGCAGGTGTCCCCTTGTCCAGAGGCGAGACACCGCCCGATAAAGAATATAAGAAGTTGTAAGCACTGGGTAAAAGCGTTACTACTGCGGCAGCATACTCCACAGGCATAGCCAACAACACTACGCTGTTGGCTAGCTACCCAGATGTTCAATGGAACCTACTGCAGGAGGGCCTTTAAGAGGTCCCTAAACCCGTGCAGGCTTGCCTGCTTACGATTGTATCTGAGGGCAAGCAGGTGAACCACACACAACATTCTTAAAAATACTTAAGACGCTGCTCAGACAGCGAGAAGGACTTTAGCTCAGGGTACCCTACTAAAACGGCACGCCTGGTTGAAGAACTCTGGTTTGAAGCCAGAAACCCAGGCATCCTTAATCAACAAGCCGGTTGAGGACTCCAACTTGTTCGGCAAGGCTGTTACTCAAACCCTTTCAGCAGAGAGGGGGAGGTTCTCGTTGCTCATTTTGTGGGCAGTCCTACTCTCGCTCCCCTCACAATTAGTATGGTTCTGGAAACAATTGGTCCTCAGGTCAGGGATCTACCTCCACCACCCCATATCCACCTAGGGGACAATGCTGCGGGAAAGGAAGGGGAAAGGAAGTCAGAAATGACTTTCAGATCCGGGTACCCTACCATGCCTCCCTGGTCGGGGGACGTCTAACATCATTACTGCATGCATGGGAGGGGATTACAACAGACCAGTTGGTGCTCAAGACCGTCGGCCACGGTTACTGTATCGAGTTCAGCCAACCACCTCGATTCAGACCTCGGAGATCAAGTCGCCTAACACCAGAACTCCTGAGGATCCTGCTGCAAGAGGTTGAGATCCTGCAGGAAAAGGGCGACATTGAAGTCGTCCCTCTTCTACAGGTAAACATGGGTATTTATTCAGTGTACTTCCTTGTCCCCAAAAAGGATCTCACCATGCGCCCTGTGCTAGACTTGCGTCCAGCGAACACATTTGTCAAACCTCAGAAGTTTCGTATGGTCACACTGGAAGAAGTAATTCCTCTGCTAACGCAGGGGCATTACATGGCAACATTGGCCATGAAAGATGCAGATCTAATTCGGACAGAAGACGGCCTCGTCTTCCACTCCAACGAGAGGGTTCGAAACATGCTGTTTCAGATCCCTCAGTATGTGGCCAGTCAAGAGGTGACGATACGCAAGGCCATGCGACTGTTAGGAATGATGGCGTCCAGCATTTACTTGGTTCCTCACTCACGTTTGCGCATGTGACCCATGCAAAAGTGGGTCAACAGCCAGTGGTGGCAGGCCAGCGGACAATGGGACGATCTAGTGGTTGTCTCGGCAGCCCTCGTGCTCTCTCTGCAGTGGTGATCGAGGAAAAACCTCTTGAAGGGAAAGTCCTTCACCACCCCCGCAGTAGAAGCCACTCTCACGACGGAAGCATCTCTCAAGGGGTGAGGGGCTCACCTGCTTCAGCAGACAGCGCACTGCGTTTGATCCCCAGCGCTAGCGTCCAACCACGTAAATCTGTTGGAGCTGTTAGCCGTATTCAAAGCACTGAAAGGCTTTCAGACAGTTACAGGGGAAGACAGTCCTGATCCTCACAGACAGCACCATGGCCATGTACTACCTGAACAAGCAATGGGGCACTCACTCTCCAGGGCTGTCCAAACTGTCACAGAACATTTGGAAATGGGCTGTCAAACACAAGATGTTCCTGTTGTCCCAACACGTTCCAGGGTAACTCAATCTTCTGGCGGACGTGCTCAGCAGAGACTTCCCACTGCCCTTATAGTACGAACTTTTTTGCAGAATGGGGCTTCCCAGAGATCGACTTGTTCGCAACTCTGGAGAACGCACAATGCCAAGATTAGACCTCCAGGTACCCCCAGAACCGATCCAAGGGGAACGGTCTCTGGATAACCTGGTCAGGGAAATTTGTTTACGCTTCCAAACCCCCCACCCCCCCCCCGACTCCCATACTCAACATGATCGTGCACAAGATGCACCAGGAACCAGTCACCAGGATATTGGTGGCCCCGATGTGGGGCCGCAAACCCTGTTTCCCTCATCTGATGGAGATGTCTCTCCTCCAATGAACATGCCCTGCCCATACAACATGTTATCTCAGGAAAATGGGGAAACACTTCACCCATGCCCGCAAACTCTGAACTTGGCAGCCTGGCTGCTGAGGTCATAGAGTTTGGGCACCTCCAACTTCCTTAGAGAGGAATGGACCTACTTAGTGGGGCAAGAAAACCTAACACCCAATATTGCTACTCCAGTAAATGGAAGCGCTTTGTCACCTGGTGCAATTCCATGAGCATCAATCCCATTGACTGGTCACCTACCCATATTGTGTTCTACCTGACTCACTTACTAGACTCATGCCTGGTGTTTAATTCCCTGAAGGTTCACTTAGCTCAGGGGTGCACAACTGATTTTGACAGAGGGCCGAATGTACCTTACATGAGGGCTATAGTGGGCCAAAAAGAGAAAGTGGGCGGGGCCGTAGGCGGGACATGTCAGGGGGCTTTTTCAACCCCCAATTTGTATTAAACACATGGAAAAAGAATATGTTTTTGAGGGGTAACGATTTTTACTGCATTTCAAACTTACATTTTGTACTACACATTTTCCATTGTTATAATTTATTTCGATTTAGTTATTGTATATCGTCTGTTTAATTAAATTATATATATTTTATTGACCCTATAGTTTGCTGTTTGGGTTGCCCAAGAGGAGTATGGCCTTTGTTGAGTCAGGTTTCCTCAAAAAAGCAAAGGATGTACAATTCAAAACTGTGCCTGTTTTAGCTTTATTATTGAGTTCACTCTTGGAGTGCAACACTATGCCCCATAGCTCTCACCCCCAACCAAACACTATGCCCCCTGTCCCTCGCCCCGCAACCAAACACTATGCCCCCTGTCCCTCACCCCCCAAGCAAACACTATGCCCCATGGCCCCCACGCCTCAAACAAACACTATGCCCCCTGTCCCTCACCCCAACCAAACACTATGCCCCATGGCCCCCTCACCCCCAACCAAACACTATGCCCCATGGCTCCCACCCCCAACCAAACACTATGCCCCATGACCCCCTCACCCCCAACCAAACACTGTTCCAAACACACTCAAGCATGCACCCATACAGACCCGAACCCCCCTCCCACCCGTCAACTCAGCACACACACTCTCAAACATGCACCCATACAGACCCAAACCCCCCAACTCAGCACACAAACTCTGAAGCATGCACCCATACATGCATCTCAACATACACAACACAAACATACAAAAACAAACATTCGTGCACACCCGAACCCCCCAACTCAGCACACACACTCTCAAGCATACACCATGCACACATACAGACCCGAACCCCCCACCCCCCAAATCAGCACACTCTCAAACATGCACCCATACAGACCCGAACCCCCACCCCCCAACTCAGCACACACACTCTCAAACATGCACCCATAAAGACCTGAACCCCCCACCCCCAACTCAGCACACTCTCAAGCATACACCATGCACCCATACAGACCCGAACCCCCCACCCCCCAACTCAGCACACTCTCAAACATGCACCCATACAGACCCGAACCCCCCACCCCCAACTCAGCACACACTCTCAAGCATACACCATGAACCCATACAGACCAGAACCCCCCAACCCCCAACTCAGCACACACACTCTCAAGCATGCACCCATACAGACCCAGACCCCCCAACTCAGCACACAAACTCTGAAGCATGCACCCATACATGCATCTCAACATACACAACACGAACATTCAAAAACATTCATGCACATCCGACACACCCCCCCCACCCCCATCTCAACATACACAACACAAACACTCAAAAACAAACATTCATACACATCCGACACACCCCCCACTCCCCCTATCTCAACATACACAACACAAACATACAGCAGAACAGACCCGACACACAAACACACAGACCACTTACCGGAGACGTGCTGGAAGGCAGGTAAGCTGGAACGCTGGCGAGGTAAGTGGAATCGTACTACGGCTGGCGTGGCAAGCAAGGCTGAAATGCCTTCCGGCATCAAGCCTTACTGCCACTCCAGCCGTAGTGCTGGCACTCCATTGGTGCAGCACACACGCACTACGTGGCTGGTAGGAGTGACGTGGTGCGTGTGTGCTGAGCCAGTGACGGCCAGTGTTTTGTCCGGCGCGGAAGACAACAAAGACTTTCCTAATGGAGGGCGGCCGATGCTGCTTGCGTGCCGCCCTCCATTAGGAAAGTCTTTGTGCCTCGCGGGCCGGAAAAAACAGCATGGCGGGCCGCAACTGGCCCGCGGGCCATATGTTGTGCACCCATGACTTAGCTGCACTCTCAGCCTACACTAGGTCCCAACAAAAGGTGTTGTGGTGGAAGATACCAGTTATTAAGGCTTTCATGGAAGGGGTTAAAAAGGATGCATCCCCACCATTTCTAACCTGGCTCCCGGATGGGACCTAAATGTGGTATTGACTAGACTTATGGGGTCTCCTTTTGAGACTGCATGAAGCAAGTCTCAAAGCTCTTACCTATAAGACCGCCTTCCTAGTGGCTATCACTTCAATAAGGAGAGTCAGTGAACTTCAGGCCCTTTCGGTTCTAGACCCTTTTGTTACAGCACACAGAGATAAGGTGGTTCTGCGCACTCACCCTCGATTTGTACCCAAATTTATTTCCAAGTTCCATGTGAGCAATCTATAGAACTGCCAACTTTCTTCCAGAACCCCACTAACGTGGCAGAAAGAAGCCTACACAGACTAGAGGTGCGCAGGGGGGTCACATCCCACTTCCAACTCCGGGTACTGCCTGCTGGTCTATGCACAGCATGTGATTCTAAGCAGATTAACAAGCATCAGAAGACATGCATTACTTAACGTAATAGCATTTCTGATGATTGTATCTGCTTAGATTCACATGCGCCCACCCTTCCTCCCCGCTCGGATGGAAGGAACATAAACATCTTACTACTATTCGGTCTCTTCTGTACTCACTCGCGATAGTCATAGGAATCCATCAAGGCAGAAAAAATACAATTGGAGGGACCTCGACGCGTGAGGGATTTTGGGTACACTACACGTCACGTTAGGGATAGTGTTACAGGCATGCCCATGTCAACGTCCCCTTTCGATCCCTGAAAGACAAGATGCAATACTCTGCGGTTACCACTAGATGTCAGACTATATGCACAGCATGTGAATCTAAGCAGATAGATTAATTAGAAATGCTATTGCGGTATGTAATGCATGTCATTAAGAACATATGATCATGCCTGGCATTACATGGAGGCGTCCATTAAACAAATAGCACTTTGCCTTGTGCGCTAGGCCTGTTACACAAGTCTGGCTTTATCCTAAAACTGTTCCTGCTACTCAGATGCAAGAATGTTTCTCTCCTCCTCTGGTGGCCTCCTGCACATTCAATGTTTCATGTTTGTTCAGCTTAGTGGCTAGACATTCTCACAGGGCACATACTTGACGAATTCTGTACTTCCTCTTGACAAACAGGGTTGTTCTACATTTCCATAGAGCCCCCACCCAACCCCAAAAACCTGAATATGCAACCAGAAAGTGTAGCACATATAATGCAAGAGACACAGGCCTGCTGTCTTATGATCTCACCTATGTCTCGGGCTCTTGTCTATTGTGTTGTCTTGTAGTGCCTCAATACTAGAAATGGCAAAAGTGTAATGAATAAAAGTATAATCTAAAACTAATACCCTTTTTTTCTTCTAGCTAAATATGTTAAATGTGAACAGTGTGGCAACCCAAAGGTGAGTGGCTGGCTGTCTCAATGGCAACATTAAAATATGCTGTGCAAAGTCCTCCTGTGGCCATGTCAGGCTTGCTGATCACCATAGTCTTGGGGTATCATGTTTACATTCTTCCCTTTCCACGTTTTCATCACACGTTCTTTGTCCTTCTGTTCTAGTTGGCTATCTAAGCTCATTTCTCAGATACTTTATTTTACCAGCACATTTTACCAGTTTTACACACAAACTAAGCAGAAAAGTCTAATTCCATGAATATGGTAATACATTATTTGCCTTCATTCGCAGGGAAATCGATGTGTGTTCCACCTGTGTCGAGGATGCTGCAAGAAAAGAGCTTTCAAAGAAATGGCCGATTGTCCAGGTAAAGATTGCCTGTCCTCTGCCCACACTGTCTGGTGACCCATAACCTTTTATCCCGTGCTGCTCAGAGTCCTTTTACCTCTGTTAGGGAGAATGTTCAATTTCTGTGCCAATTCACCTCAACCTGAGAGACCCCCAGCACTTTTGCTGGACTCCTCAGATTTGTTGAACTGTTCTGCTGAGTGAGTGGGACTTTTTCCCACTCACTCATTCTTTTTGCTCTGTCGTGCAAACCTTGTTTTACTGCTACTGTAATTCATTTTTACTTTAATGAAGTCATGCATTTTACTACAGGCATCTGTAAGTGAGTGTTGCAGCACCCTATGTGCAGTGTTGCTGCCAGTCCCTTCGGGTTCCGTTTTTATTTTAGATTATTTTCCCATGAGATCTACTGTTCTCAAGGATAGTAGGATAGTTTTTTCTTACGTACCTTTCTTTTTGTGGGACCAGCACACACCACCTTGAGTGGAGTGTTGAGGGGGGGCTACACTGTAACTACTTTCCCACTGCTCCTCCAACCTTTATAGTAACAGACAAACTTAAGTGGCTGGTGGCAGTGGATACATTTATCTACCATTTTGGGTGTAAGATACTCCTAGGCTGTTACCAGAGCTGCAGTACATCACCCTTGGGTGACCATTTTCCCAAAATGGCCCCAGTCTTCTTTTATCCCCATTTTTCTTGTGTGTTCTTTTTGGCCTTTATTATACCATTCCATGTGGGGATGGGTGCTCTGGGTATTGCCTTTGGTGGGATTCTTTTGTGAAGCCTGCCAAGGCTCCAGTGTGTCTGCTGAGGCAGGAAGTGAGGTAGGAGCCCAAAACTATTCTGGGCTTTGTCTTGGGGTATGCCTAGTCGGAACCAGTTTGAACTGGGCAGCTGGCTGTCCTGCAAGTACAGCCACCCCCTTTGTTGATTGACAGATTCACAGAACTGAATGAATGGGTTGCTGCATAAAAGGCGAGGCTTTTGGGACAGAAGGCTAAGTCGACCACTGCAACTAAAGATGCGAAGAAGACGACCAGACGCCTGCAGCACCTCCAACACCTGCAGAAGCACCGCTGCTGCCCTGACCCTGTTTTTGAATCGACAGGGAATCTCTGCCAAGTATAAAGTCCTCCATTGGGCCTGTGGGTATAACCTGCCTCAAGACCACCTTCACTGTGAGCAGTCTCCTGACATCCTGCAACCATCTTGGGCTGCAGAATCCCAATAACCAGGGTACCTCGACTTTCTTGGAGTGCACCGTCTTGAAGTGATCGAATCTCGCTGGAACTTTGGTGGCATCCGTGTGGACCTCCAGAAGCAATAATCCACCCCTCAGTGTTCCCTCACTATACTGCAGGACCGAGTAAATGGGAAGATTCCAACTGGTGAAGATTGTTCACGCCTGCTGCTGAAAAAGGTGCCAAAACATCTAACCGACGCAGCAGTATGTAGAATTCCATGTTGGTGAGCCCCTCTTGACTACTGCTGCAGGATCTCATCCAGGGTCCCTCCTCTCGTCACCACGACCAAGGAACAGGAGACCATATCTGCATCCGTGTATCGGGAAGGCATCCAGCTGCCTCATCTTGATCACTCTACAGGTACTGTGGGGCTCTTCGTAAACTTACCTTGAGCCATTTGTTTCACTCCTTTATTCCTGGAGTACCGTTTTTACTGTTTGGGTGTTCTCCCAAAATCAGTCACCCAGACCTAGCACCTTGTGCTCCTAAGCCCCTGTGCCTTTTGGGAAATAAACTAGCCTGGTACTTATCTGTACAGTGAAGATTTTCATCACAACTGATGTATAGCCATTGTTCTCCAGCATGGGGTCTGGCATGGATTCACATGCTCATGAATATTCCCCGTCGTCAGGCCGGGAATCCTCGGTATAGAAAAAAAATAAGTATCAGTTTAGTTTCTGATCTGTCGTAGTAACCAATCACTGGTCTCTGGGTCATACTGCCCCCAGCCAATGAATGCCCTCTCCCTACGCCCCGCCTCTGGCAGCCATCCTCAGATTTTTACCGCACGTTCAAGTGTTGGGAGTCCTCGTGCTGTAGCTCTCAAGCTTTTGCTGCGTTTTCGTGCTTTTTCAGGAGATTTTTCTCATTTTTCGGTTAAATAGAGCCTCAAGCGCCACCGTTTCTACCTCCGATCAACGGGGATCTGTTTCAGAGTTTTCTACGCCCCTCAAGGGTGAAGATTTCGTCGAGTTACCCTTTTGGAGGATTCCAGAAGTTCCAAGGCCTACCCCGGACATAAACCAGGAGAAAGGAAGATCGACGCCCGGGAAGCTGTTCAGGGCCTGCCCTGGATGCCAGCTTCAGAATGTTTTCAAGGAGGACGAGCATTCGTTATGCCTCTGTCTCCATGAGGAGAAGACGCACACGGAGAAGGACTGTGGCTTTTGTGGGAACATGTCGGAGCGGACCATGAAGCATCGCCACCTCCATCTCGCCAACTGGCTGGAAGGGAAGAGCCCGTCAGGCGAGAAGAAAGAAGTCAGAGCGGTCTTCTAAGTCCTGTGAGGGCGCCCCGGCGACGGGGGCCCAACAAAATGCCATGCACCGCAAGTCCGCGGGCACCGGGAGCGCCGAACGGTCGGGCTCCTTGGCTGCCAGGCAGGGCGCATCCTCCCCGGCGCCATCAACCACAAGCCAACACTCTGGCTCGGGTAAGAGGAAGTCCGAGAACCCGGCGAAGCTTCTGGAGAGGCCCCGGTCGATCTCGAAGATTCCGGCAGAGAGGGAGCGAGGCTCGGACCCTCCCCCCAAGGTGAAGGCCCCAGGTGTACAGAAGGTGACGATGGCCTTAATTCACCCTGCTAAGACCTCGATTGAGGATGTCGCAGCGGCCCTGGCTCAGCCTGTGGAGGCAACCTCAGGACCCAGTCTCCCTGCCACCGCAGAGGGAGTCGTCTTTCAGGCCCATTGAGAAGACCCCCACGAAGTCCTCGTTGGAAATGGTGGGGGAGGGGCAGGTGGCCATCGTGGATACGGACACAACCTCTGAAGAAGAGCTCATCGAAGTTGTGGAAGAGGCCCAGCCCATCGGGAGGGATCCCGACGAGGGCGACGACGAGAGCGATGGTGTCGCCGACGAGGTTCCTCAAGAGCCCTCGCGCCCGTCGATTCCGGTGCCGCAGGACACTTCGGCGGCCATTTTGTCAGCGATTAAGTCCTTATGCTCGGAGATAAGGACAAGGTTGCTCCTCCCCTCGACGGAGGTACCTGAGCCAGACCCAACGGGGGAACCGGAGCCGGGACCTTCGGAAAGTCCACCGCATAAGAGGAGGACGACGCATCCTACGCCACCTCTCCCACCTCTGCGGCCTGCTCTGCCCTCCCCCCGGTCTACTACCCACGGGGATGATACAGGCACGGACACGGCTACGACAGGTACAGATGACGACAGAGGCGACGACGGGACGTGTCCCCCGTCGCCCCCTGCTCGGGCGTCCCCGCCGACGAGATTGGATCCTTTCATGCCATGATTTCCAGGGCAACCGAGCTCTTCCAGCTCTGCCCAGAAGAGAAGAAGGAATGGTTCCTTTACCAACGGCGCAAGGCTAAAAGGAAGACGGTCCTCGCCGTACCACTTCTTGATGACATCTGGGATGAGGGGCTCGCCCTCCTCAAGAACCCTACCACAGCGCCGGCAAAGAGGGACCGGTACGAGAGGAAGTACCGGGTCCCCGACGCTGCCCCCTTGTGCCTTCGGGCGCAACCTACCCCGGATTCGGTCATCTCGGCGGCGGCAAAGAAGAAAGCTGGGGGTGCATCGGCCTCGACATCAACTTCCCCGCTGGACGGCGAGGGCAGGAAGCTGGACACGATTGCACAACGGGTCATCTCATCCGCAGCGACGACTATCAAGGCGGACAAAGCCCTGGCTATCGTAGCCCGCTACGACAGGGAGTTGTGGCTCAAAATCGCCCCTCTGTTGGACTTCCTTCCGGACGCCAAAAGGGCTGAGGCCCTTGAAATCCTACAGGAAGGTGAGATTGCTTCGGACCACGCCATCACGGTGGCAACGGACATCGCAGACACCGGTTTCCGTCAGTTGGGCAACAGCGTTTGCCTGAGACGACGAGGATGGCTCAAGGCGACGGATTTCCGCCAGGACGTACAAACCAAGGTTTTGGACATGTCCTTCGACGGGAACAACCTGTTTGGGAAGGCGGTTGATGAGTCCCTTCAGGCCATCAAGACAGACACTGAGACTGCCCGGGCACTGGGAGTGCGCCAACGACGGCCGTCCTTTCGGAGCTCCGGAGGCAGACAACGTGCCTCCAAGGGATCCGGCAGGGGCTCCTCCACGTACCGCCAAGCGGCAAGATCTTCGTCCCAGGAAGCCTACAGGGGACGCGGCAAGTCAGATGGTGCCCATCATCGTCGACGGGGAGGTCAAGGAGGCAAGGCGGTCTCCAAACAAGATTGAACCGACTGTGGGGTCGGGCCCCCGCTGAAGCACCCTGGTGGGAGGCCGGCTGGCGAGGTTCGTCAGCGTGTGGGAGTCCATCTCCACCGACCGTTGGGTGCTGGATGCCCTGGCCCAAGGGCATGCCCTCGAGTTTCAGAAAAAGTGCCCTCGCGTTCCACCCGTGGCCAGGAAGGAAAATCACGTCCCTCAGCTACTGTTGGAAGTAAGGGTGATGCTCAAGAAGGGTGCCATCAAGCTCGTCCCAAAGAGGCTTCGGGGCTCCAGAGTTTACTCAAGGTACTTCCTCGTAAAAAAGAAGACAGGAGGATGGCACCCCATCCTGGACCTGCGACGACTGAACAAGTACATCAAGGCACAGAAGTTCCGGATGGTCACCCTCCAGCACGTGCTGGGACAGCTGGAGGAGGGCGATTTCCTGTCGTCGTTGGACTTGGAGGATGCGTACTTCCACATCCCCATTCTAAAAAGACACCGAAAGTTCCTCAGGTTCGTGCTCCAAGGGCGGCACTACCAGTTCAAGGCCCTCCTGTTCGGATTGAAGTCGGCACCCAGGGTGTTTCACCAAGTGCCTCGCACCGATGGCGGCGCAGCTGCGCCTACAGGGGATCCACGTCTACCTCTACCTGGACGACTGGCTTATCCGGGCAAGGACAAGGGAGCTCGCCGTGGAGCCCACTGCGAAGACCGTGCAGCTGCTCACGGACCTGGGATTCTCCATCAACTTTCCAAAATCCCACCTGGTTCTGTCACAAGTCGCCCTGTTTCTGGGAGCCAAGCTCGACACAGTGGCGCGGCTGGCCTCGCCGTTGGAGGAAAGAACCAAGACCATTCTGGGCAAGGTGCAGCGTCTGCTGGCCACGGACATGGCCAGGGTAAGATCTATCAAGTCCCTCCTTGGGATGATGTCCTCCTGCATTTATCTGGTGTGCCTTTGCAGGCTTCGGATGCGCCCCTTACAAGAGTTCCTCGACGCCCGCTGGGTCCAGTCGACGGGCAGCTTCGAGGACAGGATCCCTCTCAACGAGACGTTCCGTCAGGCGATCCGGTGGTGGAGTACCCGCTCTCATCTGTCGGCGGGCACGGACTTTCAGACCCCAGCTCACCAAGTGACGGTGACGACGGATGCCTCCGTGGAAGGTTGGGGAGCGTACTCCGGAGATCTTCAGGCGAGAGGCCTTTGGCTCTCGGAGGAGAAGTCACTCCACATCAACATCTTGGAGCTCTGCGCAGTGTTCTGGGCCCTCAGGTCTTTTCTTCCGTCCATCAAGGGCAAGGTGGTGAGGATCTTCACTGACAACACCACCACGATGTTCTACATCCAGAAGCAGGGCGGAACCAGATCCCCTGCCCTATCCAAGGAAGCCCAGGATCTGTGGCATTGGGCCGTCGCCCAAGGGATGTTTCTGGTGCCTCTTCATCTGGCAGGAATAAAAAACATGATTGCCAACTCACTCAGCAGAGAGCTGCGCTCGTGCCACAAGTGGGATCTACGCCAGGATCAAGTGGATCGACTCTTCCGACGATGGGGCGAACCCCAAATCGATCTCTTCGCGACGACGAATTCCAAGTGCCGGAGGTTCGCCCAGCCGAGGAGCATGGGCGATGCTTTCTCGTTCCCCTGGGACGGCCTATTTCTTTATGCGTTCCCTCTGCTGCCGTTGCTGCTCCGGCTCATCGACCAGTTCAAGAGGTCCCGGTGCAGGATGATCCTCGTCGCACCGGCGTGGCCGAGACCGATCTGGTTCCCGGACCTTCTGGACTTGTCAACATCCACACCAGTGAAGCTGCCGACAGACGCAGATCTTCTCTCCAGAGAAGGAGGCGCCATTCTTCACCACAACCCGGAGTCGCTGAACTTGCAGGCCTGGCTCCTGCAGCACTAGAGTTTGGAGGGTACGACATCCCGGCCGACTGCAGAGAGGTTCTTGCAAAGGCCAGGGCGTCCTCAACTCTCAGGTGCTACAGACATAAATGGAAGAGGTTCTCTGTCTGGTGCCGTGCACAGAAGATTAACCCTCTGCGGATTACGGCCCCTCAAGTATTGCCGTACCTACTGTCATTGGCCAAGGCTGGACTAGCTCACGCTTCCATCAAGATACATCTGGCGGCCATCTCACGATACACCAGAACTATGGGACGGGCATCCTTGTGGTCTCATCGACTGGTGAAGGAATTTATGAAAGGATTGTTCCGATCATTCCCGCCGGTGAAGGCCCCTGCCCCGGCATGGGAGCTCAACGTGGTGCTGACCGGGCTCATGGGGGGGCCCCATTTGAGCCTATGCATTCGGCACCGTTGAAGTTTCTGTCATGGAAGACAGCGTTTCTCGTGGCCATCACCTCCACACGACGAGTGGGAGAGATCCAGGCCCTATCTTGCAAGCCGCCATACTTGACATTTCACGACACGAGGGTGGTGCTGAGGACGCACCCCTCCTTCATGCCCAAGGTGCCGTCGGACTTCCACCTCAACGAACCCTTGGTGTTGCCAGTTTTCTTCCCGTCTCCTTCGTCGCCGGCTGAAAGGACTCTGCACTCGCTGGACGTAGCTAGAGCGCTGAAGTTCTACGTGGACCGCACAAAGAGTTTTCGGAAGACATCACAGCTGTTTGTGAACTTTGGGACTGTGAATCAAGGGCAGGCTCTCTCGAAGACTTCCATTTCCAGATGGCTCTCCGGCTGCATCATGCACTGTCACCGGTTGGCAAACCGACCGCTGCCCGGCCGTCCGAGAGCCCATTCGACCAGAGCGATCGCTGCTACCACGGCGTTCCTGTCTGTTGTGCCCCTGCTGGACATCTGCAGGGCTGCGACATGGAGGTCGACGCACACCTTCACAAGATTCAACTGCGTCGATCGGGACTCCAGGGAGGAGTCCAGGGTCGGCCAAGCAGTGCTGCGCAACCTGTTCGCTTAAGGTGAGCCTGGTGAGGAGGTAAGAGATGCTTAATGTTGAGTTATTGCTTAATGTTGAGCCTGTTGCCACCTCCCGTGGTTGTGCATGTGTGTACTGCTATGTATTCTCTTATTCATGAGCATGTGAATCCATGCCAGACCGCATGCTGGAGAAGGAACAAGTTACTTACCTGTAACTGTTGTTCTCCAGCATGGGTCTGGCATGGATTCACATGCGAACCCTCTCACCTACCCCTCTTCACTTGGTCATACTGCCACTTTACGTGCTACCAATCTGAGGATGGCTGCCAGAGGCGGGGCTTAGGGAGAGGGTAGTCATTGGCTGGGGGCAGTATGACCCAGAGACCAGTGATTGGTTACTACTAAGAAAGACAGATCAGAAACGAAACTGATACTGATTTTTTTCTATACTGAGGATTCCCGGCCTGACGGCGGGGAATATTCTTGAGCATGTGAATCCATGCTAGACCCATGCTGGAGAACAACAGTTACAGGTAAGTAACTTGTTCCACTTCAGCATTGCTTGTTCCACAACAGAAAACCTTCCATTCCTATTGACTTGAGGCAATGCTTGTTTTCCTCCTAATCTGACCTGAAGAACTGCTTTCTAAGCAGGGAATAACTACCTAAGCCTTACAAGTCTATAATACAAAATATTGCTACTTAATTGCTAATGTTGATTCCTTCGATTATTAACCTACTGACAACTAAGTATATTTGAGTTACCCAAATAAGTGCTTTTACCTACCTATGTGAAGTCATTCATGATTGGTTGTAAGAGTGTAATGCAATTTACTTAACTGCTTTATTTCTTCATGTTATCCTGGTGCACCTTTGATGTTATTAGTTGATAGTGCATTTCTTTAATACCTATAAGTGCATTTCTTTAATACCTATTGCCTTGTGTATATATAAAATAAATTATTATTTATTTATATAACTACAAGTGTGTAAGTGTTCTTTGGGTCTGTGTATTTTCTGATTTCTTTGTACTAATTTACAGCTCTCAGGCCTCCTCCTAAGATCCGCCTGGCTGCTGTGCCATTCTACCAACCTTGGGTAGGTGCAAGCCTTTATTGGAAGTTGGGGCCCTGAAACCAAGGAATAAGTCTTATATATTCTACCCATAACTAGACTTTCGAAACATTTACCTAACCACCTCTCTGCCATTGGACCCCTCGCGTCCATTTACCTGAACCACTAATCCCACCGCAGTTGCGCTATGCTCAGCAATAACCTTTCCTTCAATCCTGTTTCCTCAAACACTGATCCTCACTCACTCTACTTCTACCACTTATACCACCTGCACCAACTGTCCCATAGAGTACCTTTAGCTTCCATACGTACCGCCACAATTCCATTCGATAGAACAATATGCCCCACTTCAATCACGCTGCCTCATCTGAGATGCCCCACAATCACGGAGCCGTCCTCGATACAACTCCAACGCTGAGGTCACATAATTCCTCTACTGCTATGACTTTTACACTCCGGTTTAGTTGTTCACCCTCCCACCAAAGAACAGCATGTCCCCCCTTGTTAAGAAGCAGAGTTGGAATCCATGAGAGGCAAACACCAGAAGAAAGGGGTTAAAAAAACGATCAGTTTATTTAAAATGGTAGGTTGACTTCTCTGTGGGTTCCAATAAGGGAAAAGGTCTCTGGGATAGAGTTATTAGCCTTACAATCCCAGTTTCCTTCGGGCAATATTAACAGTTCTCAGTCACTCAGTCTGGTGGGTTTGTGCACAAAAAGTCTTCTTGGCTCAGTGTACCATCTTCTACTTCTTCTCCCAATGTCTTGAGCTCGTAGGAGGCCCCCTTTGATGCTGCACGTCCCAAGACCCTTTGGCAGCAATAAAGTGGATGCTTGGAACCACCAGGTCCAGGACCCAAAGCTTCTACTAGGCGGCATGCCACATGAGCTGGTGGGTAGTCTTGGTGAACTGGTGCCCTCCTACTTCAGGCCTCCAACACCTGACGCTGGTTTACCACATCCTCTGCTGCTCTTTCTCCTCAATGATTCTTGACAGTCTTGTATGTTTGCTTGTTTGTCTTAATATTTATAATGCGCGCCAGACCCGAAGGTATCGGGGCGCAGAAGGCAAAAGAGGGTTGTTCAGCTTAGGTTACATTGCTGTAAAGTAGCATACATTAAATAAATAATTAAGGCAGATTGAATCAAGTGAGCAAATATGTACAGTATATGCAGATAGGGCACGTAGTGTTATCTGAAAGTAATGTGGTGTCAGATGCCATTTTCCTTAATCCATCCGATGAGGTTGGATCTGAAGCGAAGATGAGGTAGTTCTTCTCTGTCGGTGGGAGCGAGTTCCAGTATTGGGCGGCTTTGACCGGAAAGCTGCTGCCGCAAGTTTTAGTGCAAGGTTAAGTCTGGGCACTAATAGAAGGTTGGCGTTGGCTGTTCTCAAGGGTCGATTGGATGATTGCCTGTAGAATCTGGCTATGAGGTATTGTGGGGCAGCATGGTGTAGGCATTTGTGTCAGGGATGCTGTTTTGAAGAGAATTGTATCTTTTGTAGAAAGCCAGTTGTTAGCTCTTCTACGGTCAGATATGTGGGCTTTCTTGGGGATGCTTAGGGCTACTCTCAGGGCATTGTTTTGAAGAATCTGGATCTTATTGGTAATGTGTTTATTGCACCCCACATATAAAGCATTACAATAATCCAATTTGGAAAAGACAAGGGCTCTTGCTAAGGTAATGCAATTGTTCGGTGAGAGGAAGGGCTTGGCTGCGCTAATTAGCTTACAGGCGTAAACTGTAGCTGAGGCCATGGAGTTAACTTGTTTTTTGAAGTTTAAAGTAGAGGCTAGATAGAATCCGAGGGTTTTGACTTCTTTGGCTTCTGTGATGACATTGTCCATTTTGAAGTTTGAGTAGGGCTGACCTAATTTGTGGAGGTTGGCGGGTGTGCCGAGAATGAGGAGTTCCGTTTTGTCGTCATTCAGGCATAGACCATGGGAGGCCATCCATGCCTGGATGATGAGCTACACTCTGTTCACAAAGGCCAAATCCTTGTTGTAATCTCCCGTCAACGGGATGAGGATCTGTGTATCATCTGCATAGTTAGTGTAGGGGATACCCAGGCCATCTAGATCATCAAAAAGGGGCTTTGTGAAGATGTTGTACAGAGTAGGAGAAACACAGGAGCCCTGGGGCACACCACAAGTGATAGGTATAGGGTCAGCGGCTGCTAAAGGTGAGAAGACCCGCATTGTTCTATTATCGAGGAAGGATTGAATCCATCCTATAGCTTCTTGTGACAAGTGAACGGCAGAGCCCAGATGGTTATAGAGAATCTTATGGTCGACCAGGTCGAAAGCCGCCGAGAGATCAAGTAGCAGTAATAGTGCTGTCTTGCCATTATCTCTCAAAGCGTCAATTTGTGCGTTGAGGTCAATAAGCGCAGTTTCCGTTCCATGTTGTGGTCTAAAACCTGACTGGTGCACTCCTAAGAGATGGTTGCATTCCAGATAGACAAGGTGGCGTACCTCCAGATCCAACACTAAGATTTTGAGCAGGATGGAACTGTGGTGATGGGGCGATAATTGGTGGGTATGGAGGGGTCAAGTGTTTGTTTTTTGAGGAGAGGGAGGACCCATGACTGTTTCAGGTTCTGGGGAATGGTGCCAGTGGGGAATGAGGCCTTTATAAGTATAGTGATAAATGGAGAGAGGACACGTGCAGCATCTTTTATGATTTGTGCTGGGCACGGGTTGCCGTGGCAGTTGGAAGGTTTGAGGGTAAGGTTGACTTTTTCAACTTCTAGGACGGATACTTTCTTGAAGTGGAAATGGGGTGAGGTAATAGTACGGGGAATGGTAGGCGGGGTGGTCAAGGGCACGGGTGTGGAGATTTTATTGGGAATTGGTGCGCGAAGGAGTGTTTCTTTTTTTATTATTGATCTTGGCTTGGAGAGTCGATATTTCACTAGATAGGGTGTTCTGAATACTGGCGCACCAGCGTTTGTCTTTAAGGCCTGTATCGGGGACTTGGATAGGCGTTTCTATCTTTGAGGATGGTGAACAGTTCCTTAGTATTGGATTTGGCTTGGGCGATGCGCTGGTTGCATGATTCTTGTTTGGCAAGGATAATCTTTTTTGTAAAGGGAGGCTAGTTTGCTAAGGTTGTTTTTGTTGGTGTCAGAAGGCTCTAGTCTCCAGATTTGTTCGCATTTACATTTCTCCAGTCTGATTGCTTTCAGGTGGGGAGAGAACAATGTATTCACATGTTTTTTCTGTTTGCTCTTTCTGACTTTCAATGGCGCTATAGTGTCTAGGGCAGATAGCATTGCTTTGTTGTACTCTTCTACTAACATGAAGGGGTCTGTGAGGGCGGGAAGGGAGTTCAAGGTGGGTATAATCAGGGGGATGAGTTTGTCGGTGGTAATATTTTTTTGGTATCTAGTGGGAATGGCGGGATCTATGCTGTCGGTTTGTGTAGGGGCTGTCACCTCTAGGCAAATGGAGATCAGGTGGTGGTCAGTCCAGGGCAACGGTATAGAGCAAGTGATGGAAGTCTGGCAGTTGTACACTGCTATCCAGTCGAGAGTTCTACCTTTAGTATGGGTAGCGCCCGGAATCTTTTGGGTGAACCCTAATTCCTGAAGGGAGTCATTGATCTGCATGGCGTTATGATCTGATGGGTCTTTGAAGCCAAGGTTAAGGTCTTCTAAAAGAAGGCAGTGTGAGGAGTTTTTGAGGTTGTCAGAGAGGATATTAGTGAGATCTTCTTCAAAAGAGCCTAGTGGGCCTGGATATGATATGGATATGAGGTAAATGGATAGAGTCTGGGTATCAAAGATGGTCAGCTTGGCGGTGAGGGATTCACAGGAGTCTACATTTAGTGGGGGTATGAGTCTCAGTGCTAAGCTTGTTTTTGCAATTATGGCTAGGCCGCGACCTCTAGAGGTTGTGCGATCTATTCTTAGAAGGGTGTAGTCCTTGGGGATGGCTAGCATGATCGCTGAGCCGGCTGTTGAATGCAGCCAGGATTCAGTGATAGCAAGGAAATACATTTTCTCCGTAAGGAGAAGGTCGGCTATTTCGGTTGCATGGGCCGCCATAGATCGGGCATTGATTAGAGCTCCTTTTATGTTGGTCTGTGTGGGCTCCAAGGGTGGTGCCTGGGTGTTGGGGTAGCGCCTAGGGTGGGCATTGTGGTCTTGATAAATTCGACTATTAAGTTGGAGTGGGTGATGCGTGTTTGGTAGCTTTGTGAGCTAGGTCTTTGGAGTGAGGTTGCTGGCCTCTTAGGTTTCTTGTAGTGTTAATAGGGAGAGTATGAGATTTTGGCTAGAGGCTCATAGAGTTTGGGGAGTCTGGCGCAGAGTTTGAGGTTTCTTTGGAGGAGACAGCAAGGTCTCGTAGTCAGGCCATTTAGACAAAGGGGTTTGTTATGGAGTGTTACATATGCATGCGTTGGTGAAGGCATGGTATAATCTGGTATCCTTAGTAGATATAGGATAATCCTCAATAGGACAGTGTAGATCAGAGGCAAATACATATGTGTGTAACGTGACTAGCTAGTCATAGGTGTGGCATTAAAGTAAGTTCAGATATGTGCAAATATCAAAAACAGGTTAGGCGCAGATGCATAAATATCTAGATTCAAGGTGGGCATATATATCTTGATGCAAGACTGATGCAGCGGTCACAACGGCAAGAATCAGCATGAGCATAGGGCTAGATTCAAGGTGTGCGCAGTAATCAAGAATTAAAATGGGCACCAATACATAAATGTCTATGGTCAAAATGGGCACAGATGCAGAAGTACCTAAATTCAGAATAGGCACCAGTGCATAGATATCGATGTTCAAGGTATGTGCTGAAGCCTAGGTGCAGAGCAGTTACATTAGTTGCAAAGGCATAAACACAAGGGCTAGGTTCAGGTATGCACAGCTATCTAGATTCGAAATAGGCATGGATGCACAGGCGTAGGGGGCTACAGACAAAGGGAGCAATACAATACAGTGTGGGCGAGTTTAAAGGCACATGTAAATTATAGGCAATGGCAGTGTGCCAGGCGCAGATGCGCAGAAGTATCCTGTGCCAAATCAACACGTAGGCATACTTAATCTGGGCACAGTTGTCACACAGAGCAGGGGTACATAGGTGTATTACGTGCGGTACGGTGCATTAGCTAGTGTTGTGGAGCATAGGTTGGAGTATCGGCCGGGCTATGTAGCGTGGTCAAAAGGCCAGGTATACAGTATACAACATACACATTTCGAGGCAAGAGGGCATAACCAGTCAATTAGAAGGGCACAATACTGTATGTTATATAGGCAGGCTAGTTACACACTGAAGTGGTGCGCAAGGCACAAACAAAGAGAGGCAATATGCGATATGCGCACTAACAGGTCTGGTGGACGGGTGCAGTGATGATACAGCCGCTGACTGGTGAAAGAAGAAATAGTCTGGCAGTTCAAAGCACTTCAAGCTACAAATGGGTAGTCGGTTAACTGGGTACACTAATGCATGTTCTCAGAGGTGGATGTGGGCACAATCAAAGCATTATGTCAATAACAGTGGGTTCGAGCAAATGTTAAGATGCGCGCAGACATATCGGTGAGGTGAAAATAGGGCACGGATCACAATAGTGGTGGATGAAAGAAGATATAGTCAAGAGGCGCTTGTGCAATCAGACGGCCGATAAGAACGATGGACCAATCAGGGAGGTCAGTGGGGGTGAGTTAATACAGATCAGGCAGATAGGAAACAACTTACATATGCAAGTGGCTTGGTGAGCAGCTTAGTGCATGCGGCAGTGTGGTAAAGTGACAGTACGAAATGTGTCTTTAAACTTTGGGTGGTCGTGCTTGTTACCTTGGATATAGTTGTTCAGGTAGCTGAGCCAAGTTGGGCAGGGGTTTGGCGGATCGGCGTGATCGGCTGTGACAGGTTTGGGACAGTCAAAGAGCCTTCGAGGTTGTTCCTTGGAGGGCGTGCTGGCTTTTCGCCTGCCGGCGAATGGGGATGAAGTAAAGAGGATGGCTCCAGCCAATCCTATGCAGCCTTGTAGATGCTGTTGTAGCAACACAGATGCGGGCATCTCACTGAAGCAGGCGGCCATGTTGGAAGGCCAAACCTCGTGGTTTAGCCGATGCGAGTGCCACTGGATAATGAGCACAAACCCTTTTATAGTGCACAGATGCGTTCCTCTGAAATTACGGGTACGCTGAAAGACAAATCTAGATATTTTGATGATTAGCCTAACAGGCTAGTTGCAACACAATAATGCCCAAGGGCTTACCGTGGTGGTGGGGGCCCATCCGAGGAGAGGGCACTGCTCCTGCAGTGGAGCTCCTGCTCCCTCCGATGCTGATGTGAGAAACAGGCTCGGGACAGGCAAAGAGCCTTCGAGATTGTGCCTTGGAGGGTGTACCTCGGGGAAGCCTCTCTATTTTGCTGCCTCCCCTTAACTTTTACATTTTCATTGTCTTCTCCTGCTGCCGCCTCAAAGCCTTGCCACATGATCGTTCCCCCACCCTTCCATTCAACCCAGTATGTGACACACCTGATGATTTCTTTCTTTTCTGAGCCCTCCTTGCCTGACGCTTATTCCTTGCCTGACCCTTATCTCTTGTATGTTCTACGCTCATCTCAATCTGTTTCTTTTTCCATGAGATTTCCCTCTACCTCCTGTTATTTATTTCTCCTTCTCTAGTTCTTTCCCACTGCTGGGTCCTCCACCAACATTTTAGTCTTTCCAATCCTTTTTGCCCTCTATCTCCCTACTTCTGTCGTCCTGCTTAATTTGTAGTTCTGTTGCAAGTACCACCACCTCCTGTCTTTCTTTCTCCTGGTCATCAACCTTCTTTCTCCAGGCTTCACCCCCCTTCTCCATCTTCTCCTCCTGACTCACTTCTACCCCTTTCTTCTTATTCCTCATTTCCACCGCCTTTCACCACATTCTCACCCCCCTCCTCACCTTCTCCATTTTCAAGACTTTCTCATACTAACCACCTCCTCACTCCAGATCTTTCTACTTCGAACATAAGATCTTTCTACTTCGAACATGCCCCTGCATCGCACTTCTCCCTCTCTCCGGGTTCCCACATTCGTCTAACAATTTGGTCTTCAGAATTGTAGTGCTTGGATTCCAATTCATCAAACGAGCCTAGGACACTATCACCCGGCTTGCCCTGCTCCAATGGACTGCCCTTGCTCAATTATGTTCAGGTATTTGCACTTTTTGGCTAGGACACCGGATTGGTTAATGCATGTGCGTGGCTTTCCCGCTGCTCTTGAGGCCCTGCCTCAGCCTTCCTTCCTCTGCTCGACAGACAGTCTTTTTATGGAAGTTCCCCATCTTGGAAAGGGTAGGACTGCTTTGGAGGAGCTGAGGACCCAGTGACTCTTTCCTACTCTCCCTGATGGTGTGTAAACTGTACTAAGTTCATGGTTTACTGTTTGTCAAAGTTTGCTCTTGTTCTCTCTAATTAGTGTTCTGCACTGTACAGCTCCACAAAATTCCCTGGTCAGACTGAGCTTTAATATCTCCTTTCCACTTTGTCTGCCCATAACGTCAAGTTTAATGGTTACAATGTTTCCATAAAGGGCAGCATCACAGTTGTGCCTTTGGTGAAAAGCCCCTGCCATGCACCTGGGATGTGATAGAGCAGATGGACGATCCCCCTCACTTAGCAGATGGTGGAACCCAGCCCCAATGCTCAACCCACATTTCAGCCGAAGAAATCATTGGCGTGGTTTCAGCATCTGTGATTCACTCTGTTCAGCTTTCGAGAACAAGCACATTAAGTGAAGCCTGGTGGTGAAGTGTCCTGAGCTCGTTTGATGAATTGTAATCCTAATATTACAATTCTCAATACTGCGTGGCTGCTTGTAGTTATGGACGTGATTTGATTTGCATTTGATTATTGCATTTATATAGGCGCATATCCCAGAGGATGCAAGATGCATCTAGACGCAGATGACGGCATGATGATAACCTAAAAGCCTGTCAATTCAAATACTACACAAACAGACATGTTTTAAAGTGTTTACAGAAGGCGATTAGAGAATCCAATTGACGAAGATGTATCGGTAGAGAGTTCCAGGCTCGGGGCCTACGACAAAAAGGTGTTGGTCACCCCAAGTCATAGTTCTGGAGGGAGGGACAACAAGCAGATATTTGTCCAATAAGCGCAATGCACGGGAAGGTATATATTTTCTAATCTTCGATACTAAATAAGCTGGGGCGAGATCATGGACACATTTAAACAGCAGACATTGCAACTCAAACTGTACTCGTTCCAGAATTGCAAGCCAAGGAAGGCTCTTTCAAAAACCTGATACACCATCTCTTCGAGACAGTAAAAAAATCTGACGTGTTTAGGCAAGCCAGTCAACAACACATTGCAGTAGTCCACTTTTGTGTTCACGAGGGAGCCCACCACCATAGGGCGATCCTTCTCAGAGATGAATGGGAGCAATGGTTTCAACAGCTTCATCTGATAGTAACAGGATTTCACCATCTGATTCACCTGAGGATTGCCCTTCATATTGGATTGCCAAATGACACCCAGATTCCTCACTGTCTGCGAGTAGTCCATAGTTTGTCCGAACAGGGTCGGGCAAGGTATTGAGTGCAATTCAGTATTGAGTTTGTTCCTGGGACCACAGACAATAATCTCAGTTTTTGATGGATTTAGGTGAAGCATATTGTCCTGCATCGAAGTTTAAATTTCTTCAACGCATCTACATATGTGCTCAATTTCTGCCTTTGGCTGGGTGAGTCTTACATATATCTGCGTATCATCCACATAGGAATGATAATGAGATTAAACTGAGCCAAGATGTCCAATAGTGTGTATATAAAGATTGAACAATATCGGAGACAGGGACGAGCCCTGCGGAACTCCCCAGCCCACAGGCAAGGATTCAGACAAGAACAAACCTGTTATAACTTGTTGCACATGATCGATATTTCACCTTGTGTCCGTCTAATATAGTAAGCAAAAGTGTTGTCGGTCAAATACATGTCTAAAACAGAACCAATATTGATGCTGTCACGTCGTGTCATCTGTTTTGATCCTACTGCTCAAATAGCACTGCATGTGAGTAAACAATAGATGCACCATGTGGCTGGAGAATTAACATCCTGATAGGGTGATTTAATGTGCAAACAAAAGATAAATGAAACCTGAATGTTTTCAGCATGAGCTACCACCTGTTAGTTTTTGAGACGGCTCCCTTCTTTTTAAAAGAAAACTGAGTAAAGATGCACAGTAATATAACTGAGTGACTTTGTGTTCCAGGTATTCCATGTTAGAGCTGTTAGCTGTTAGTTGCCTCGTTCAGCAGACAGTCTGCAACAATACAATATGCAGAATTCTTGCCGTTGATTCTCCACCATTCACCCCTTCCTCCTCCTCTGACCCCTGCCACAATCCTGTGTCATGGCTCATCCCATATCCCCACAGACCCTGCATAAAAACCTCCCATCTTCTCTCAAAAACTCACTTCTTGGATGGAATTCTTTCTCTATTCCCACAATCCTCCTACATACAAGGCAAATTCGTCAGATGTAAATCTTTTATTCTCCATTCCTTGTACCTCTGGTATTCCCTGTCCGGTGCCATTATCCTATAAGCCACACACAAGCCGTGGTGCTCAACGTAATCCAATTTCATGGTTTCCTGGGCAGCTGCATGCAAGCAGTAGCTCATATAGTTGGTTTGAACATCACACCCTCTAGAAATCTCTTAATTGAACACACACTCAGTGGTGGCGCATGGAGTTGAGATCTCGGACTTCGTAGTGGAATCTTACTTGGATATCTTGGCTATTACGGAGATGTGGCTTAATGATGCCACCAATCACGCAGCTGCTTTAGCCACACCTGTAGGTTATAACCTCATGAGAACTGATCGTGTTCTGGCCAGATGGGGTGGGGGTGGCCATTATTTACAGAAACTCTTTGAAGATACACACATCCAATGGCCTAGTCATTGAAAACTGCAAAGTATTACTTGCTAAACTGAGTGTGAATCCGACTATGTCGATCAGTATTTGCATATAGGCCACCCATATCTACACCAGTGTTTTAAGAACTGTTTGCAGCTATTAGTTAAAATCAGAGACCTAGTAGTTATCTTTTGCTGCTGGGTTATTTTAACGTATGCCTTTAAAAATAAAGCAGGGCCAGGTGCAGTATCAATGATGCAGGCTGTTAGGCAAGATTGGATGCTGTAACGTTGTGGGAGACTACACCAGCCTTGTCCTTTTGGTAATGGGTAATCCACCTATTAGGTACAGACCTATTGGTATAGGCCTGTATTACACAAGTTGGGAGAGTGACTGAGCAGCCACACTTATCTCAAGAGGGGTAAATATGAGCTGTAGAGAGGCAACACCGAGATTCACAGTTACAAGTATACAAATAACACTTACTCTCAAGGTTTTCTAGTAAAATCATTTTTTATTTATTTAAGGGTCAGTTTTAAGTAAGCCTTCTTTAAAAAGGGCAATATGCAACAATAAAATACACTTCAACACTTCCTCAGATTTAAGATAAGCAAGTTGAGACCCCTTTTGGATGCCTCACACACACTTCCTACACCCTGAGATGGCTTAAATTACTAGGACAATGTTTGGCATTAATGTATCACTTTTTATAATACTGAGGTTGTAGAGAAGGAAAAGGTTAACAGATTCTCAGAGCATGTGAATACTATTCAATGTCCCAATGAAGTCTAGGTTAGACCTTTCCCAGCAATACAAGTTATACGTATGTACCACCTACGAGGGACAGTTAGAACCAAAGTCAATGGGTCTGAAGAGTTGCAGATAGCCACGACAGTCAAAGCCAATTTGAACAATGTCTATGGAGCTGAGACACTTCTTTAGATAGCACAAAAGTCTTGCACAATGTTTTAGCAAGTTTGTAGTAAAAAGCAGCTACTGCCAGTCTCCAGTGAGAGCAAGCACGCTACACACACAAGACGTAAGTACCCCTTAGTCAAGACAGTACCTTAGGTAGGAAGAAGAGGATCCAGCTGGCTGCTGTTCCCGTTGCTGTCCTGCAGAACCTGGGGTGCTGGGCCTCAGTCGTGGGGACAAGAGGGAGGACGTCTGGGGACTCCTGCACTGCTGTTGGAAGGTCAGTAGCAGCTACAGGCTTGTTCGAATTCAGCAGCACTTTGCGGTTTCAGCTACCGGTCAATAGCACCACCACGGATCTTGGACACTTGATGGGCTTCCCTCGTTTCTGGAGTCCAGCACTCTAATGAGGTGACTCAGGCTTGGGTCATCCTGATTCAGGAGGGTCACCTGGATCTTCCTGGAGTTCTGGTCCGGCTTAAAGACGATGCACTCGATTCTGGTTTTCCTGGCACTCGGTTCCAGCAGCAGCAAAGAAGTACAGCCAGCAGGGAGAGGTTTTTCAGCAAATTTCGTCTAGGGGTTAGTTGGTCCCACCAACCCAAGGGAAGAAGCCATCTGTGCTAGGCAAGACTGTATGCAGTACCATTTGGGTGCACTACAACAAACCCGACCTCCTGGCAATAGGAACACAACTTCTGGTATAAGTCTGTACTACACAGGTTGGTAGCTTGTTGAGCAGCCAGGCTTATCTCAAGAGGGGTCAATGTGAGCTGTAGGGGAGTTACACAGAGATTCACGGTGACAAGTATTCAAATAAACACTTACACACAAGGTTTCTTGAATAAACAATTATTAATTGATCAGTCAGTTAGAATAAGCCTTCTTCAGAAGGGAGCAATATAAAAGCAACACACAAATACACTCCAAAACTATACACTCTTAGTTTTTAAATCATTAAAGACCCTTTTGGAATGGCCCACAGTCACAACCTACACCCTCATGTGACTTCAATAATTAGGGTGCTCGGGACATTATATCTTACTGTTGCATTTAAAATACTCTTAGAACTTTGTCAGAGGAAAGGGTTATTACAACAAACAAGAGACCACAAATATTCTTAAGCAGGCAAATACTTTTGGATCCCCTAAGCAGAGTCATTCAGTATAACAGGTTAAGCCTAAGTCAGTGGGCAAAAGTCTTATATGAGCTGAAGCCCTTCTGGTAGGTAAGTAAGAAAAGTCTTTGCACAATGTTTTAGAAGTATTTGAAGAAAAGAAGAATCAATGTAGGGCCACAAGCTGTTTAGGCTTGTGAGTAGTAGATGATGCAAGCAACTCTACAATAAGAGGTATGTTCCCTCAGACTTTACAGTACCTTTGGATTGAAGAAAAAGTGCAGCAGATGTCTATTGTAACTGGGCCTCTGTCGTGGGGTCAAGAGGGAGGACTTCTGGGGACTCCTGCACTGCAAGGGAATGATCACTGCTCGCAACCGGCAATCTTCAAACAAGTGGCACTTCAGTGTTTCTGCTCCTCGCGACTTCCGCAAATAGCAACACTGCGGTTTCTGGCTGTCAAGATGGACTTTCCTTGCTTCTGGGATCCCGCACTCTGTTGAGGGGGCTCAGGCTCGGTCAGTCCTGCTTCGTGGGAGTCCAGAGGATCTTCCTGGAGCTCCTGGCCAACTTATAAGCAATGCACACAATCTGGTGTTCCTCTCCCCAGGTATTCGGTTTCCAGCAGCAACTCTGTGGAAATTCAACCAGCTCTGAGAGAAGGTCCAGGTGGGTTACTTAGGAGTTGATTGGTCCCACCAACTCAAGGGGATAAATTGTCCTTGCAGGGGCTTCTGCCGATACGAATTTGGAGTTTCATCAGAGTAGCATGGCTTCACCGGGCAAACCAACTGTCCAGGAGTTCTTATTCAGTTCCTTCGTCCAGTCGTAGACTCTGCCTTCCAAGCCAAAAGCCTTGCCTTTTATTCAATTTTCTCTCATTCATTCCAGCCTAGCTGTCAGTCACCCAACAGGGTGGCTGTCCTTGCCGGACAGTCAGCCAGCCAATCACCACAGACTGCATTTGGGTCTCTTGGAGACTAAGCACAGGGAGTTTCTGGCACCTCCCTCGCTTCCTGCCCCCACCAGACACCCTGGAGCAAGAGGTGGGTTTCACTTGTGAATCCTGCCAAAGGCAAAGCGAACAAAGGGACCAAACCTGGTTTGGGGTGCAGAGTAAATCTCAAGAAGGACCTTTCCACAAAGAAATGGTGACTGACAGCTAGGGCACCCAAGGGTGCCATTTTTTTGACAAAAATGGCACCCTTGGGTGCCCTACTGCAGCTGCGTTCGCAGCCCACGGTAAATGCAAACCACGGTAGTAAAAAGTAAACCACTGCCACCAGCCATTCATTGAGGAAAGGATAACATAAAAATGTTTACATGAGAAGCTAGACAAAGGGGATACAAACTAACCCCTCCAGCACCCTATTGTAAGATAGTGTGTGCTGGATCTAGAAAGTTACAAGTTTAAGTAAAGTCAATTTCACTTTATAAAAATGAAAAGTCCTAAAGTCCAGCAAAAGAGCTTGGGGTCTCTAAGGTTGAAGGGAATTAGCACAGAAGTGAGAATTCTCTGTAACACAGGCTTGGAAACTGTCAGATTCCGACAACTTAACATTGCCACACACATTGTGGGTAATTGCTTAGACTGGGTCTTATCATACAATTTGGATATTCTTTCCCCTATTACTGAGCCATGTCCTTGGTCAGACCACTTCTCGGTCACATTTGATGTAATGTTGCCTGGAGCTCTTGCCGGGTTGACTCTAACCCGAAAATACAGCAGAGTGTTTGAAATTTTAAAAAACTGACACCATTAAGGATCGCCCCCTTGGTTTTACCCACTTTGGCTAAAAATAACAGAGTTCAGGTGTCAACGCTACTGCAGAATATATCCAGAGGGCTTTAGATGGGGCAATCAATGTTCCTGCGCCTATCGGAACAAAAGTTATAAAATCTGAAACCATGAAAAATACTTGGTTTAATGATGGCATTATCGAACTTAGGAAAGCTAAGAGACGGGCAGAAAGAGCTTGGCACAGTAAGCCAAGTGATCAGTCACTGCGAATCTACAGAATTGCAGTAAAGAAATGTAAGCAGGCCAACAGTACGGAAAACCTCGTTACTTACAATCGCAAAATCCTTCATGCTAAATCACGACCCAGAGAGCTTTTTGCTATTCTGAAGGAGTATGAAGGCAAGACAGTGTCGAAAGGCTGCCACATCATCACTGATGCCTGCTGTCAAGAATTCCAAGATGAGCTTACAAGTAGAATTACGAAACACAGACAGGCTATTGAATCCTTTAGGACCCTAGATGAGGTGCCCTTACGGGAGTTGCCAGAGCCTGATGTAAATATGTAGACTCATGCTAATAGGCCCTCATTTTCATTCCATCAGGTTTCGGAAGTGGAAATACCAATTATCATTTCTAACCTTAAACCCACTTCATGTGAGCGTGATGTTTGTCCGACTCTAACCATGAAAGATTGCCTTAATGTCCTGCTTCCGCACATTACTCCGATGATAAATGCATCCCTCCAGAAGTCCACTGTTCCTGAATCCCTTGAAGAATCCTGGATATTACCATTTCTAAAAAAAGAACACCTGGATCCGAGGGTAGCAAGTCATTACAGACCAATTACGAAAATGCCATTTCTCATGAAAACTTTGGATAGAATGGCATAAATACAATTTGAGGAATTCATTGAGAGTCGCAATATACTGGGACATTAGCAATCTGGTTTTAGAGCACGAAATGGGACTGAGTCAGCACTCTTGGATTTAAAAATAACCTTTCCAAGAATATAGATGATGATTATAGATCATCAGCCTTCTTCTATCCCTCGAGCCACGATGACGTGACCATCTCCTGCCACACACCCGGAGGGTGCCCCAGCTCCACTTGATGCTGCACTGTGTTCCCCTTGCGGCAGGCACCCCGCACACGAGGTAGGCTCGCTGCTGAAAACAGGATGAGTGCTTTTTTTATAATTTAAAAGGAAAAAAAAATATATACACATTATTCTTCTTTTTTCATTTTTTTTAAACTTTTTTGACCAAAGCGCCCTTTCCAAAGGGGCCAACCTCTGTGCTCGGTTTTTGGGACTTCTTGCAGCCTATCCATCATGTTGGGGTTACGGGCATACTGCCCAAGAGGGAGAGCTACTGAATTGGCCATTTCCCTGGTGGTCCACGTGGTAAGTCCAAGATGGCCACCTTTTTGCTGCACACCTTGAAGGAGTTCCGAGTCCTCCTTCTCTACCTCATCACCACGCTGATTGGCATTGGAGCTGGACTAAGTGGCCTATTGGGTACTGGCAGGTTTTAGCCGGCCCCCCTCATCAAAGGCCCACATCAACTCCGCAATCCACCCTACTTCTATCCCTCGAGCCAAGACGACGTGACCATCTCCTGCCACACACCCGGAGGGTGCTCCAGCTCTGCATGATGCCGCACTGTTTTCCCCTTGCAGCACCCCGCACAAGAGGTAGGCTTGCTGCTGAAAACAGGATAATCGCTGTTTTATCATTTTTAAAGAAAACATTTATTTTATTTTTTTTTACTTTTTTGACCAAAGCACCCCTTCCAAAGGCACCAACCTCTGCGCTGTGTTTCTGGGGCTTCTTGCAGCCCATCCATCACGTTGAGGTTACGGGCATACAGCCCAAGACGCAGAGATCTACTGACTAGTCCATTTCCCTGGTGGTCCACGTGGTTAGTACAAGATGGCCACCTTTTTGCTGCACACCTTGAAGGAGCCCTGAGTCGTCCTCCACCTCACCAGCACGCTGATTAGCATTGGAGCTGGACTAAGTGGCCTATTGGTGACTGGCAGGCTTTAACCCTTCCCCAAGCCCCTCCCCTCACCCTCTCATCAAAGGTTTGCATCTAAGGCCCTGTCTGCTCCGTGTCCACTGCCTGGTCTGGGTGGTCTTCCAACACAGCAAACCCCTTGATGGGACTGGCGCTCGTGTACTTGCGCTCTGCTTTGGAGCCAGAAATATCGTACACTTTCACTTCGCCGACCATGGGTTAGTTGCCTCTCCCTCAATTGCTCCTCCCCCCTGACTTTCCCGACCTCTCTAACCTCACGTGGACTCTCACTCTTTCTGCCTGTTGCTGTACTGTATGTCACCTTTGCTGAATGTTAGGCAGAATTGCAGGCAGTACCCTTTGGGACCACTACCCACAATTAGGACTACAGGTGTTAGCCAAACCAACCTTTGGTATAAGTCTGTACCACACAGCTTTTGGTAGTGAGCTGAGCAGCCAGGCTTATCTCAAGAGTGAATGTGAGCAGTACAAGTAGTTACACAAAGGACCTTCAATCACAGTGGTTCAAGTAAACACTTATACTCGAGGTTTCTTGGTAAAAACACGTATTCATTTATTACACAATCATTTAGAAAACATTTCACTAGGAGAAGGCAACTTAATATTATAAACCAATACACTTCAATACAAAATTCTAAGGTTTTGAGACAGTTTGAGCTCCCCTGAAATAGGAGCCAAATAGCAGTTCAGTACTTAGAAAGGAGCAAAAGGCACAAGGTAAGTAAAATAGATCATATATACATTTTAGACACTGCAAATAGTTTCAGTTCACCAGAGGAGTTCAAGTCAATAGGCCAAGCCAAAGTAAATGGGCTAGTGTTCTGGATAGGAAAGAGCAGTTCTGGTATCAAACGGTAAAGTCTTTGCGAAAGTTCTTAGTAGTTTAGGCGAAAAAGAATCATATGTCGGGTCACAAGCTGATTAGGCTTGCAAGTTGAGAAAGTTTCACGAACTTTCATTGCGAGAGTGGCGTTCTCTCAATCGGGTTGGCACAGTACCTTTGTATGAAGAAACAAATGCGGCTGAAGTTGTGGTTCCTGGCAGGTCCTGCAGATCTCGCTGTTCCTGAGCCTCAGTCGTCGGTACAAGAGGGAGGATGTCGGGGACTCCTGCACTGCACAGGATCGTTGAAGAAAGCAAACAAAATGGAGTCATTTCAGTTCCAGTAGCTGTAAATTCAAGAACACATGCTGGTGTCCCTCTCCCTGGTTAATCCTAACCAGCCTTGGGAATGGTATCCAGGTCTCTTATGAGTTGATTGGTCCCACCAACTCAAAGGAAGAAGCTTCTCTGTCGAATTGAGTTTGGCAATTCGGACCTGCAGCAGGGTTTCACCAGGCAAACCAACGGTCCAGGAGTTGTAGCAGCCGTCCTCTTCCAGCTCGTCTTCGGTTCTTTCATTCCAGTGGTCGACTGTGCCCTCCAGTCCTGGAGACTCGCCTTTTAAACTGTTTTCTCCAATTCATTCCAGCCTAGCTGTCACTCACCCAGCAGGATGGCTGTCCTTGCCGGACAGTCAGCCAACCAATCACGCCAGAGTGCATTTGGGTCTCCTAGGAGTCTAAGCCCAGGGAGTTTCGGGCACCTCCCTCACTTCCTGCCCACCCCAGACACTCAGACTCCAGAGGCAGTCTTCAGTCCTGAAGCCTGCCAAAGGCACACAAACAAAGGGACCAAACCTGGTTTGGCGCGCAGAGACAAACTGTAGAAGGACCTTTCGGAAATTAAATGGCAAAAAAAGAAGACCGGGACCTATATAAACAAGGGGGACAAGGGGGCTTAAGGCGCACTTCTTGAAAAACATGGCTGCTGTGATTTTTAGCTACCGGTGTTCTCGGTCACGAAAAATCATGGTAGTTCGTTGTAAAACCACTGCCACCAGCCTTTTCAATAGCAAAGGGCGAGCATTTGTCTGCTTTATGAGTATTTAGACACAGGGGATACTATGTAACCCCTCCGGCACTCCATTGTAAGATGGTGTGGGCTGGGTCTAAGAATTTGGAAAGACTAGTAAAGTCAATTTCACTTTACATTCTCTGCGAGACAGTAGTTTATCCCAGAGAAGGTATTTAAACCTTTGGGAAGTCTAAAAAGGCATCCCTGTGTCACTGCACTGAGGGTGCTGTGTAACACACATGAAAAGATGCCCATGGAGTTATCTTAAACCTCCAAAGTCAAAGAAAACAAATGTAAAACACACATCAAAATACATGAAAGATTAGGGAAAAAAGGCTCACACTCTTTCCAGGTAAAAAAATCAAGTCCTCAAAATCCAGCAAAGTTGCTGGGGGTCTCTAAGTTGAAGCACTTTTGTGAGAATTCTCCCTAACACTGAAAATTCAAACTTAGCTGTACCCTGTGGCTGTACTGTATTACACATGTGCTGTAAATTGGAATTTAGCTGTGCCCTGGGCTGTACCGCATTGTGCTATTCTGTCTTGCTGTTCCTGTCTTGACCCCCCCCCCCCCTCCCCTCTCCTCCACACCACCTATGTGCTCTGTCTCTCCTATCCTCTGTTTCTCTATTCACTATCCCACCCTTCTCTCTAAGTCTGGTAGGAAGAAGTTAAAAAAGGACATCTCGGTCTCTAACGCTGGTCTTCCTATCGCTGATACCTACACCAGTGCATCCTCCAGACAGACCCTCACCGACATCCTCTTTGTCGTTCCTTCGCCAGACCTATGGACTCCTCATATGGTCTCTGTGCTCTCTCCTTACCTTCTTCTCCCATTAATGGTGGCACCCGTTGGGAGTCCTTCCTGGCCCCCTAACACTCCTATAAGGTCTTCATTCATGTCTACCTGAATCATGTCCTGGTCCAAGGCCCTCAGGCCAACCTTCTCCTCTTTGATAGACGCTTCCCGCGCCTCACCAACTTCCTTCCTTCTCCTGCTGTGCCTTCTCTCACTTGTCCGGTTTCCTTGCCTCCCACCTCGGACTCCTCCTTGGCTACCTTGCCCTCTCCTCCTCCCTCTTCCCTTCACGTCATCCTCCCCCTACACTTCAGAAGGGCGTACCTCTAATTTGTACCCCTCTGCGGAAGTCTTCCAAGGTTGGCAACCTTCTCCATATTACCACTCTCAACTCTCGCTCTTCCGTTAAACACTCCTCTCATATCTGTCGCCTCATGGAAGAACTCGATCTTCATGTCCTCGGTCTCACCGAGACATGGGTCATGGCCAGCTCTGTCATAAGCTTTGACACTCTCCTCCCTGATGACTACAAGATCCTCTCCACACCCAGATCTAACCGTCCGGGTGGGGTGTAGCCTTGATCTTCCCGGAGTGTATTCCTGCCTTTGTGGTTTCTATGCCTTGTCTGCTGGCTTTCACTCTCTCCTGGCCACTCTCTCACCATTGCTACGATCTATCGGCCACCTAGTCATACTTCCTATTTCCACTCTGCGTAGGCTGACCTCTCCTCCTCCCTCCTGGCCTCGACTACTCAACTCTTCTTCCTTGGAGACCTCAACATCCACCTGGATGCTTCTTGTCTCTCCTCTGGACTCTTTTGCGGCCTCTGGGAGTCTCTCTCTCTTTCTCTCTCTCTTTCTCTCTCTCTTTCTTTCTCTCTCTTTCTCTCTCTCTCTTTCTCTTTCTCGCTCTTTCTCTTTCTTGCTCTCTTTCTCTCTCTCTTTCTCTCTCTTTCTCTCTCTCTTTCTCTCTCTTCTCTCTCTTCCCTCTCTCTCTTCTATCCCTCTCTATTCTGTCTCTCTTCCATCTCTCTTCCATCTCTCTCTCTCTTCCCTCTCTCTCTCTCTCTCTCTTCCCTCTGGCCCGACTCATTCTGCAGGACACACTCTGGATATTCTCATGTCCTCAGACCTCCCCCTGACCAACCCTCTCACTACACCTCTCTTGAAGTGATCACTTTCTCCTTTCCTTCCATCTCTCCCTCTCTACTGCTCAGGCCAAGCCAACCCCAGCATTGCCACCTACCTTCTCGGTCATCCGGCCCATGAAGCGTGTGTCAGTTGAGGCTTTTGCTGCCACTTTCTCTCCCCCTCCTCCTCCAACGCTGGCTGACTCACATCCTGACACAGCCCTTTCTATGCTCCACTCTTCTGTCTCTGACACTTTCAATGTTCTTCCCCCTGTCATGAGGATCAGCCTGAAGCACAAAGCCAAGTACGACTATGACCTTGTCACCCTTAAAGGCAAGTGTATGGTGGCTGAGAGGAAATGGCTGGCATCTTGTGCATCCTCTGACAAACTGGCCTGCCACCTGCTCTAAAGGCAATACCGGCTCTCTGTCCACACTAAGAAGAGATCCCACATCCAAACCCGTGTCTCTGCGGCATCTAACAATTTGGTCGAACTCTTTAAAATCTGCAAGGAGCTGGCCAATCCTGCTGCCGTCTCTACTTCTCCTGTCCCCTCCCAGGCCCTCTGCATGGCCCTGGCTTCTCATTTCATCTCTAAAACCCAGGACATCCTGTCCACCTTCTCGTGCTGTCCTCCTTCTCCCGATACTCTCTCCTCTACCTCAGGCCCCCCTTTGGCCACCTCTCCTTCCTCTTTCTCTTTCTTTCCTCTGTTCTCCCCTGACAAAGTTTCTAGATGAGTCTGATCTATCAAAGTCTCGTAAAAACATGTCCTTCCCTGTTCTTCCAAAACCATCAAGGACCACATTGACACCCTCATTCCTGCCTTGGCCGACTTCTGCAATCACTCCTTCACCACTGGTGCCTTCCTGTCATGGGTACTAGCATTTGGACCCACACCTCAGTAGCACAAACACCTGGGGAAAAGCTGAAGACACAATTAGGGGCTCGATGGGTAAAAGCTTGGCAAGCAAAAAATACATTGAGGAAGTCTTAACATATACATTATTCACATAAGCTTGTTCTGGCATGGCCTTTATTTTCTAGTCACTTCCTGTACTCCCAACATGGATGCCTGTGTGACTGTCAGAAAATGCAGGGAACTGTGTAGCACACACTAGTGTTTGGGCGTGGCTGCCTATATAAGCCACACCCAAGAACTGGCCCATGCTTCGTGTGCTTTCTGTAGCTTCGAGCACACGTTTACCGCAGCCTGGATCTCCAGTGGATACTTATTTGTGTCTGCTTCCTCGCAACCCAGACATCCAGTACATCCTTTACCTGTTTCCGCTTCATCGCGATCCGGACATCCAGTGGAACTCTCACCTGCTTCTTCTTGATCGAGGAGAGACTCTTCACACCAGCACTTCGGACCCGATCTATGAAAGAAGAGAAAACAAGCCAGAATTAGTAAGCGCACGCATTTAATTAACCCCTCAGTCTCCCGCGCGACCAAAGGAACTTACCTCCGTAAGCGAGTCTAGTGGAACTCTTCTCTCTGCGCCAGCATCCAGCTCGCAGCTCCATGCCCGAAACCTGCAACGACAAAGAACACAAGATTACGCTCAGTATATCCACAGGCAACAATTCACCTTTTTATGTAACTCGCGTGCAAGGCCAGTGAAGTAACTGGCCCCATTGGACTTACCTTTCGCTCATTGTTGAACTAACCTGCAGCAGTTTCTTCGTGGGCTCCCGGATTCAAGCCCGTGCATAACCTTACGAACAATTCCCGAGGCAGTCATCAACGCCATCGGCGCCCAGGCTATCGAGAGACACGATCAGGGCTCCGCCCTCGAGGCCTATGTCGACGCCGCGCTCGACGTCGATTCCATCGACGCCTTTCGAGGCGGTTTTGTCGGAGGTTCCCCGTGGCATGGTGGAACCCCCCAGAAAGCCTCTGGCCAAGGCTAAACATGTCTTTGTTCCTTTTTCTGTACCTTCCTTCCGGCCTCCGGATTATATTTCTGAGGTGGATGAGGGGTCTGAGGAAGGTGAGGTTCCTGCAGCGGTTCCTGATAACCTCCTTTCTAGTCATAGCCAACTTGAGGACCTGCGTCAGTCATTGCACGACGCCAGTGGTCTAGACACCTTTCCTTTGGTAGGCCTGAGCCTGGCACGCATGCCGAGTCCTCATATCGGCGCCTGATGTCGAGGGTCACTGATTACCTGGGGTGGTCTGTCCCCACTCGGGATTTTCAGCAGGATGACCTGACTGATATCCTCGACCAAGTTCCACCAACTGACCCGGTGCTGCCATTCCATATGGCCTTGCAGAGAAGGGTGGCTGCAGCTTGGACTTCTCCGGAGAGTCACCCGGCAGTGAGCAAGTCCTTGCCGAAGAAATATCGCCCAGCCAGTGGCAACCCCTGCTACTTGACCACGCACCCTACTCTGGAGAGTTTGGTGGTGCAGGCGGCTACGGCCCCGCAAAGCAGGCGTCATACCCTACCATCCCTCCTGATAGGGACGACAAACGTTTTGACGGTTGGGCGAAGGTGTTTTCTTCAGGGGGTATGGGCCTTCAGGCAGCCAACTCCGTATGTGCCTTGTCACGTTTCACGCACACTCTGTGGAACTGTATTTCCTTAGCGGCTGAACATATTCCTGAAGGGGAGGAACGGGATGGTTTTCTTGCTATCGTGCAGGATGGCAAGGATGCCATGTGAGTCCCTTCGGTCGGGTCTGGACATGGTAGATTGCGTCAGCCGGTCCATGGCGGCGAGCACCGTAATGCGCAGGTTTGCGTGGTTGCGGAAGTTGGGGTTTGCACCTGATGTGCAGGCCCGACTTCTCAACATGCCCTTTGACGGTGAACATCTTTTTGGCAGCAAGGCTGAGAGCCTTGAGATGTTGCAGACCTCCAAAGCTGCAGCGAAGTCGTTGAGCGCTGCAGTTCGCCAACCTCCGCCTTTTCGTCCTAGAGGACAGCAATGGAGGGGAGGTTCCTTTTGATATTACTCATTCTTTAGTAAATCGAGAGGAGCTGCAAGTCAAAGGGACCACCGTGGGAGTGCCAGAGGTGGAAAACAGAGTACTCGAGGTGCCAAGGCTGCTAGGGCAGTTGCCTCTTTGCCCTCAGGTACTGCTGCAGCTGCTTCAGCTCAGTCATGAGGCCATGTCCCATGGTTCGCCGGTTGGTGGAAGGCTGGCGCAGCATCTTGTAGAGTGGCGTGCCGTTACTTCAGCTGTGTGGGTTCTGGAGATCATAGCCCATGGCTACTGTCTTCCATTCCGGCAGAGGACTCACGGCAATCCACCAGGGAATCTTCTTTGAAGAGTCTGGATCTGCTCCTTGCGCAGGAAATTCAATCCCTGCTGGAGAAAGGCGCCATAGAATTGGTGCCTGTAGCGGAGAGGAACAAGGGATGGTATTCCCATTATTTTTTGATTTCGAAGAAAGACGGGGGATTGAGTCCCATCATGGACTTGCGCGGTTTGAACAAGCTCCTCAGGAAGGACAAGTTCAAGATGGTTTCTCTTTCTCAAGTCCTCCAGGCCCTTCAACTTCAGGACTGGTTGGTGTCTCTCGACCTCAAGGATGCTTATTTTCATGTGCGGATCCATCCCAAGCACAAGAAGTACCTGAGGTTCGTGGTTGGCGACTCGCACTTTGTTTCGGGTCCTGCCGTTCGGATTGACCTCCGCCCCGAGGGTCTTCACCAAGCTCTGGAAAGGGGGATTCACGTCTACCCCTACCTGGACGATTGGTTGATCAGGGCACACTCTCCCGAGGAAGTCCTGGATCATCTGTCCGTCACCTGCCACTCCCTTCACAAGCTGGGCTTCTCCCTCAACTTAAAGAAGTCCCACTTGATGCCAACTCAGCAGCTCCAGTACAGCGGAGCAGTGCTCGACACGTCCCTGGGGCAGTGTTTTCCTCCCCAGGTGAGGGCTCGTCACATTCAGCAGATGGTGCACAAGTTTCAACATGCCCAGACTCTCCCGGCGTTCGAGTTCTTGAGGTTGCTCGGCCTCATGGCATCCTGCATTCTTCTGGTGCCAGAGGCCAGGTTGCGGATGAGATCTCTGCAATGGGCTCTCAAGATGCAGTGGTCACAGTCCTCCGACAGGATGTTGGATGTCGGACCCTGTTCAGGTGCCGCCCTCGGTCGCCCAGGGCCTTCTGTGGTGGGCCGTCAAAGGCAATCTGATGAGGGAGGCTCCATTTTGGCTACCCTGGCCGGAGGTGACGATCGTGAGGGACGCATCCCTCACGGGATGGGGTGCTCATGCCAACAAGTTGACGGTGGTTTGTCTCCATCGGTTTTCAGACTCCATATCAATCTGTTGGAGCTGATGGCCGTCAGGCTTGCCCTGAAGGCTTTTCTGCCGACTGTGCGAGGAAAGAATGTCCTGATTCTGACTGACAACACAGTGGCCATGCATTACCTCAACAAAAAGGGGGTAGGGGGGGGCAGGGTCACTTCCTCTGTGCAGAGAGGCGATGCAGCTCTGGTTCTGGGCCATCCAGCGTGAAATTTCGATCTCGGCAGTTCATCTGGCCGGAAGTGAAAACGAGACGGCGGACACTTTGAGCAGGCAGAGCGCGATCTCTCACGAGTGGGAGCTGGCTCAGGAGATTCTCCTGGAGATCTTCGCCCTTTGGGGGACCCCTCAGGTGGACCTCTTCACCTCCAGTGTCAACCGGAAGTGTGAAAGGTTCTGATCCTGGGAATTTCCTCCAAGAGGAGCCTTGGGAGACTCGTTCGTGGTGGAGTGGTCTTTCCCACTGCTGTACGCGTTTCCTCATGTCCCCGTCATCCCGCAAGTGCTGCGGAGGTCACCGAGGTTCGGTTCCCGGATGATCCTCAATGCTCCGGCATGGACCCGGAGGACGTGGTACCCGGACCTTCTCGACTTGTCCATCTGCCCTCCACGTCGTCTTCCTTACCAAGAAGATCTGCTCTCACGGGAGGGGGTCAGGTTCTCCATCTAGAGATCAGATCCCTCAACCTTCACGGTTGGCTTCTGAAAGGTTGAGGTATAAGGATTGGGACCTCCCTGAAGACGTGATGGAGGTGTTGCTTTCGGCCAGACGGCCGGCAACAAAGTCCCTGTACCGTTGCCGTTGGAGAAAGTTCTGCGACTGGTGCAGGGTTAAGAATGTGGATCATTTTTCATGTGACATTCCTGTGGTTCTGTCTTTTTTGCTTTTGTTAGCCCACAAGGGCTTGCAAGTGGGTACCGTTAAAGGTTACCTGCCGGCGCTGTCCATCTTGAAGCGCTCGTCTGAGGGGTGTTCTTATTTCAAAATTCCTTTAATTTCTCCGTTTCTCAAAGGGCTCACTAACGTGTTCCTGCCGTCACCTTTCCAGGTGCCTGGTTGGGATTTGAACTTTGTTCTAAAATTCCTAATGGGTGCTCCATTTGAGCCTTTACATTCTTGTCCTTTGAGGCTGTTAACCCTTAAAACTGTGTTTTTAGTTGCGGTCACTTCCGCTCGCTGAGTGAGTGAGTTGCAGGCACTTTCAGTTAAACCACCCTTCACTGTGTTTCATAAGGACAGGGTTTTCCTTGGAGTTCGTCCTTCCTTTCTTCCGAAGGTGGTGTCGGAATTTCATTTAAGCCAGAAGGTTGTTCTTCCGGCATTTTATCCTCCTCCGCATCCTGGTAAGAAAGAGGAAAGGCTCCATAGGTTGGATCCTAGGAGAGCTTTAAGTTTCTACATTTCTCGCATGTCCCGGGTCAGAGTGGACGATCAGCTCTTTATTGGTTACGCTGGAAGGCGTTTGGGGCAAGCTGTTACTAAGCAGACTTTGTTTAGATGGATTATCTTGACAATTTCTGAATGTTACCGCTTAGCGGGTAAGGACCCTCCAGTTGGCTTACGGGTCCATTCTACTAGGGGTATGGCTGCCTCTACTGCCCTGCAGAGGGGTGTTTTATTCGTAACATCTGTGAAGCAGCCACTTGGGCTTCGGTCCATACCTTTGTACGACAATACACCCTAGATTCTATCCATGGGCAGGATCTGGCCTTTGTCAAGGCGGTTCTTTACTCTGCAATATGATTGGGAATTCTAAATTTCTGTATTCTAAATTCTTTTCCCACCTCCTTACGTTGGTACTGCTTTGGGAGTCTGTCATAGATATGGAATACCTGGTAACGTTCTTTCGATGGGATGGTCTGACGACATATTCCATATCGCTCCCTCCCTGCCTACCCCGCTACCAAATCTCTTATGCGATTGCAGCTTACGTTTCCGCAAGGATTTCTGTGGTCATACTGGCAGAAGATTGGTGCCACACATTCTGGGGAAAAAAACTACAACTGAGGCTACGGGCGTTGTGCATCCTACTTATAACATCCGGTGACGTCTGCTCAACTGGGGCCCTCAAGGACAGCGTATCGACGTCATGGACGCAGACGCCGAAAGATTTTCCGAAATAGCACAGCTGTGGTGATTACTGTCATAGATATGGAATACATTGTCGGACCATCCCATCGGAAGAACGTTACCAGGTAAGAGTAACTTGTTCTTCGAGGGGATTGGGTCTTCCGACATATTCCATATCTATGATGTGTTCGCTTCGGGATATCTCGGCGCGACTTGACTCTTTGGAGTTTCTGTTGTTTCTCGGTTCTTCGAACCAGTTTAGTGTTTGTGAAGTATTTCTTCGTGTAGATGTCTACCTCGTCTTCCACCCTGCGTCCGGGCTTTAAGAAATGCGGGGACTGTGGGTCCAAGATGTCGGTGACAGACTCGCACAACGCCTGCCTCTGGTGCCTCGGAGAGGCCCATGACACGGATGACTGTGTCGACTGCCAGTCGCTCACGTCCAAAGCCTTGCAGGAGCGCAAGAAGAAGTTGTCGGTAGGTAAGGTGTCCAAGCCCCGGAAGTCGAGGTCTGCGGGGCTTTCGACGGACGATACAAGGGGCGACTCTCCGCGTCGTCGTCGGAAGTCCAGTGGGTCTCGTTCCGGGAGTCGGTCCCGCCACTCCTCTGCCTCTTCGAGGCATTCCCAGAAGCGCCGGCATCGGTCGCCTTCCCCGTCCTCATCTGAGGACTCCGCCTGTCGGCGGGTCGCTTATCCCACCAAGCATGCGACACCGGAGGAATGGGCTTCCTTCGGGAAGAAAATGTTAGCGATTCTTGAATCGCAGGGCACTGGTCCATCCGCGCCTCCGAGTGGGGTCGGTCGTGTTCGGTCGAGAGACAACGCTCGTACGCCTTTGGGCTCGGGTGGTCGGCACGATTCGCGAGAGAGGTCCCGCTCGGACAAGGGGAATCGTTCTCGTCATGCCTGTTCCAGGTCCCGGTCCTCGACGCGCTCGAGACCGTGTGAATCTGTGAAGTCTTCGAAGAAGACATCGACGCCTGTGGCGCCGAGGTCGTCGATGGACTTTCTTGAGGCTCCACCTCTGAGGAAGTCGTCGGCGCCCAGGATGTCGAAGGACACGCTCGGGGCTATGCCTTCGAGGCCTGTGTCGACGCCGTCAATGCTGTCGGCGCCGCTTCTGTCGTCTATGCTGATTCTCTCGACGCCAGCACCGATTCACTCGACGCCTTTCGAGGCTGTGTCGACGGGGGAACCACCTAGAAAGGCTCTGGCCAAGGTCAAGCATGGCTTTGGTTCAAGTTCTGTGCCTTCTTACCGACATCTGGAGTTCATTTCAGAGGTGGATGAGGGCTCTGATGATGGCATGGTGCCTGACACGGTGCCAGATGTGATTCACTCGGGCCATAGCCAATTTGAGGACCTGAGGCAGTCCCTGCATGATGCTAGTGTGCTGGATACCTCTCCGGAGGTGGAGTTTTGTAGGCCTGAGCCTGGCACTCATGCCGATGGTCTTCTCCCCCGGGGGAGTTTGTTCAGGATGACCTTACGGATATCCTCGACCTTGGTCCACCAACTGACCCGGTACTGCCGTTTCATATGGCTCTACAGAGGAGGGTGGCGGCAGCTTGGACTGCTCCGGAGAGTCTCCTGGCAGTGGGCAAGTCTTTGCCGCGAAAATGCCGCCCATCCAGTAGCGACCCCTGCTACTTGTCCAATCACCCTACTCCGGAGAGTTTGGTGGTGCAGGCGGCTACGGCCCCGGCAAAGCAGGCGTCGTACCCTACCATCCCTCCTGATAGGGACGACAAGCGTTTTGACGGCTGGGCGAAGAAAGTGTTTTCTGCAGGGGGTATGGCGCTTCAGGCGGCCAACTCCATATGTGCCTTGTCACGTTTCATGCACACTCTGTGGAACTGTTTCCTTGGCAGCTGAACATATTCCCGAAGGGGACAAACGGGATGGTTTCCTTGCTGCCATGGTTCAGGATGGCAAGGATGCCATGTGTGAGGCCGTTCAGTCGGGTCTGGACATGGCAGATTGCGTCAGCCGGTCCATGGCGGCGAGCACCGTGATACGCAGATTTGCGTGGTTGCCGAAGTCAGGGTTTGCTCCTGATGTGCAGACCCAGCTCCTCAACATGCCCTTTGACGGGGAACATCTTTTTGGCAGCAAGGCTGACGAGAGCCTTGAGAGGCTGCAGACCTCAAAGGCTGCAGCGAAGTCGTTGGGCGCTGCAGTTAGACAACCTCTGCCTTTTCGTCCTAGGGGACAGCAATGGAGGGGAGGTTCCTTTCGTTATTACTCATCCTTTGGTAAAGCGAGAGGAGCTGCCAGTCAAATGGGCCACCGTAGGAGTGCCATGGGTGGAAAACAAGGTACTCGAGGTGCCAATGCCGCTCGGGCTGTTGCCTCTTTGCCATCAGGCAAAGCTGCAGCCGCTTCAGCTCAGTCATGAGGCCATGTCCCATGGTTCGCCGGTTGGGGGAAGGCTGGCGTAGCATCTTGCACAGTGGCGCGCCATTACTTCATATGTGTGGGTTCTGTAGATCATAACCCACGGCTACTGTCTTCCTTTCCGGCAGAGGCCTCAAGACAATCCACCGGGGAATCTCTTTGAAGAGTCCGGATCCGCTCCTTGCGCATGAAATTCAATACCTGCTGGAGAAAGGCACCATAGAACTGGTGCCTGTAGCGGAGAGGAACAAGGGATGGTATTCCCCTTGTTTTTTGATTTCCAAGAAAGACGGGGGAGTGAGACCCATTATGTACTTGCGCGGTTTGAACAAACTCCTCAGGAAGGACAAGTTCAAGATGGTTACTCTCTCTCAAGTCCTCCAGGCCCTTCAACTTCAGGACTGGTTGGTGTCTCTCGACCTCAAGGACGCTTATTTTCATGTGCCGATCCATCCAAAGCACAAGAAGTACCTGAGGTTCGCGGTTGGTGACTCGCACTTTCAGTTTCGGATCCTGCCGTTCGGATTGACCTCTGCCCGGAGGGTCTTCACCAAGCTCATGGTAGTGGTGGCAGTGCACCTCAGGAAAGGGGGGATTCACATCTACCCCTACCTGGACGATTGGTTGATCAGGGCGCGCTCTCCCAAGCAAGTCCAGGATCATCTGTCGGTCACCTGCCACTCCCTCCACAAGCTGGGCTTCTCCCTCAACTTGAAGAAGTCCCATTTGACACCAACTCAGAGGCTCCAGTACATCGGAGCAGTGCTCGACACGTCCCTGGGGCAGTGGTTTCCTCCCCAGGTGAGGGCTCATTACATTTAGCAGATGGTGCACAAGTTTCAACTTGCCCAGAGTCTCCCAGCGTTCGAGTTCTTTAGACTGCTCAGCCTCATGGCATCTTGCATTCTTCTGGTGCCAGAGGCCAGGTTGCGGATGAGATCTTTGCAATTGGCACTCAAGCTCCAGTGGTCTCAGTCCTCCGGCAGGATGTCGGACCCGGTTCAGGTGCCGTCCTCGGTCGCCCAGGACATTCTGTGGTGGGCTGACGAAGGCAATCTGATGAGGGGGGCTCCATTTTGCCTGCCCTGGCTGGAGGTGACGATCGTGACGGAGGCATCCATCACGGGATGGGGAGCTCATGCCAACGAGTTGACAGTCGGCAGTCGTTGGTCTTCGTCGGAGTCCAGACTCCATATCAATCTGTTGGAGCTGAGGGCCGTCGGGCTAGCCCTGAAGGCTTTTCTGCCGACTGTGCGAGGAAAGATTGTCCTGATCCTGACTGACAACACGGTGGCCATGCACTACCTCAAAAAAAGGGGGGAGGGGTGGCAGGGTCACTTCCTCTGTGCAGGGAGGCGATGCAGCTCTGGTTCTGGGCAATCCAGCAGGAAGTTTCGATCTCGACAGTTCATCTGGCAGGAGACGAAAACGAGACGGCAGACGCTCTGAGCAGGCAGAGCACAATCTCTCACGAGTGGGAGTTGGCTCAGGAGATTCTCCTGGAGATCTTCGCCCTTTGGGGGACCCCTCAAGTGGATCTTTTCGCCTCCAGTGTCAACCGGAAGTGCGAGAGATTCTGCTTGTGGGAATTTCCTCCAAACAGAGCCTTAGGAGACGCGTTCGTGGTGGAGTGGTCATTCCCACTGCTGTACGCGTTTCCTCCAGTCCCCGTCATCCCGCAAGTACTGTGGAGGTTACTGAGGTTCGGTTCCTGCATGATCCTCATTGCTCCAGTGTGGGCTCGGAGGATGTGGTACCCGGACCTTCTCAATTTGTCCATCTGCCCTCCACGTCGTCTTCCCTACCGAGACGATCTGCTCTCACGGGAGGGGGTTAGGTTCTCCATCCAGAGGTCAGGTCCCTCAACCTTCACGCTTGGTTTCTGAAAGGTTGAGGTATAAGGATTGGGACCTCCCTGAAGACGTGATGGAGGTGTTGCTTTCGGCCAGAAGGCCTGCAACAAAGTCCCTGTACCGTTGCCGTTGGAGAAAGTTCTGCGACTGGTGCAGGGTTAAGAATGTGGATCCTTTTGCATGTGAAATTCCCATGGTTCTGTCTTTTTTGCTTTCTTTGGCCCACAGGGGCCTTCAAGTGGGTACCATTAAAGGTTACCTGGCGGCGCTGTCCATATTTAAGAGCTCGTCTGAAGAGTGTTCCTATTTTAAAATTCCTTTAATTTCTCAGTTTCTGAAAGGGCTCACTAATGTGTTCCCTCCGTTACCTTTCCAGGTGCCCTGTTGGGATTTGAACCTTGTTCTCAAGTTTCTGATGGGTACTCCGTTTCAGCCTTTGCATTCATGCCCTTTGAGACTGTTAACTTTTAAAACTGTATTTTTAGTTGCGGTCACTTTCGCTCGCTGAGTGAGTTACAGGCACTTTCAGTTAAGCCACCCTTCACTGTGTTTCAGAAGGACAGGGTTGTCCTTCGAGTTTGTCCTTAGAGTTCGATTTTCCCCAGCGGTCGTCTGCCTTGCATGACTCTTCGGCTCTCCTGCTTGTGCTCAGTTTCCAACCACCTTCCTTCTTTTCTTCCGAAGGTGGTGTCGGAATTTCATTTAGGCCAGAAGGTTGTTCTTCCGGCATTTTATCCTCCTCCACATCCTGGTAAGGAAGAGGAGAGGCTCCATAGGCTTGATCCTAGGAAAGCGTTAAGCTTTTATATTTCACGCATGTCCCGGGTCAGAGTGGACGATCAGCTCTTCATTGGTTACGCTGGTAAGCGTTTGGGACAGGCTGTGACGAAACAGACTGTCTCGCTGGATTATTTTGGCTATCTGAATGTTGCCGCTTGGCGGGTAAGGACCCACCGGTCGGCTTACCGGCCCATTCTACCAGGGGTATGGCTGCCTCTACTGCCCTGCAGAGGGGTGTTCCTATTCGAAACATCTGTGATGCAGCCACCTGGGCTTCGGTATATACTTTTGTACGTCACTATACCCTCGATTCCATCCGGGGGCAGGATCTGGCCTTTGGCAAGGCGGTCCTTTACTCAGCAATTTGATTGGGCGTGCTAAATTTCTGTTTTCTAAATTCTTTTCCCACCCCTTTGCATTAGTACTGCTTTGGAAGTCTGTCATAGATATGGAATACGTTGGAGGACCCAATCCCCTTGAAGAACAAGTTACTCTCTTACCTGGTAACGTTCTTTCGATGGGATGGTCCGACGACTTATTCCATATCGCTCCCTCCCTACCTTCCCCGCTACAGAATTTCTTATGCGATTGCAGCTTACGTTTCCGCAAGGCTTTGTGTGTCAGACTGGCAGAAGACTCGTGGCACACGTTTTGGGAAAAAACTACAACTGAGGCTACGTGCGTCCTACTTATAACATCCAGTGGCGTCAGCCGTCGGAGGAGGTCCTCGAGGGCGCGTATAGACGTCATCGACGCAGGACGCAGACGCCGAAGATTTTCCAAAACAGCACAGCTGTGGTGATCATTGTCATCGATATGTCATAGATATGGAATACGTTGTCGGACCATCCCATAAAAAGAATGTTACCAGGTAAGAGAGTAACTTGTGGTGGGCATGGACTATTGGGGCGGAGGGAGAAAATGCATGTTGGCTGGGGCTTACCTGTGAAGGCCTCCGAGTTAATCGTTGATAGCCATGTCCTTATGTCTGGGTGTTCGGTGTTGTTGGTGAGGAGTAGGAATTCGGTCTTGGAGGGATTGACCTTCAAGTATGCACTGGACATCCAGAGCTGGATCAGCGAGAGGCAGGTTTGGAGCCTGTGGATGTCCTTGATTTAAGTCGATGTTGAGGTATGGTGTGTGTCATTGGTGTATTTGTGGATGTTGTGTGTGGCTAGGAGGGCTCCCAGCAGCTCCATGTATAAATTGAAGATCTCTGAGTAGAGGATGGAACCCTGCGGGACTCCACAGGTGACGGGTAGCATTTGCAATCTAGATGAGATCAAGATGAGTCTATCTGAACAAACTCCTGGCTGACGAGTTAGGACTTGAACTGGCGTAGGACAAGGTTGCTGATCCCCATGCACCAATGAGGGTTGTCTGTGAGCGCATGGTGCTCTACTGTGTAGAACCAGGAGGCAAGGGTGGCCATCGTTGAGGATGTTGAGGGCACCATCGACCACCTGTATGCTTGCCGTATCCGTGCTGCATTTGGAGCTGACGCCGGATTGGTTGGTTTGGATGAGATTGTTGGTGTTGATGTGTTGCTGCAGTTGCACGGCTACTGCTTTCTTGATGATCTTACCTAGGAAGGGAAGATGGATGATGGGTCAAAAGTTACCTAGGTTGTTGGGATCCAGAGTGGATTTCTTTAGTAGAGGGAGGATTTTATCCTATCTTTAGGGTCGATGGGAATGTGCCTTGAGTTGGGGAACTGTTGATGATCTCCAGGTAGGGAAGGAGAGCTTCTGTGGGCAGGTTCTTGAGGATGTCCTCTGTATACGATGAGTCTTTGAGGATGGGCAGGGTTTCTACCAGGTGCTCTGTAGTGTCTTGAATGCTGTCCAGGGTGTGGAGATTTCACGAGGAGGGACGTGAGGTGGATCTGTGGATGCAGAGCTGGTGTCTAAGTGTAGGGGAAACCAATTTTTTCGATGTAGATGGTGTTCATGGCAGTGGATTGTTCGAAAGAGTGTGGTATTGCAGGGCCGGGTAGTGGGTTTTGACACAGTGCTTAACCACTTTGAAGAGGGCTCTGCTTTTGTTGTCGGATTCTGCTATGGTGTTCTGACAGAAGGCCTTGGCTGTGTTGATTAGTTGTCGGCGGGTTGCTCGGAGTTCTTGAGGAGCGCCAGGTCGGATGCCCTCCTGGAGCGGCTCCAGGGTTTCTCGGGTTTCCGGATGACTTTTCTTTCCGAGGTTGAGTTCTTGTCTGTACTAGGGTGCTGACGGTTTAGGTTTGCCGGTGCGTTGTTTCAGAGGCACATGTCCGTCGATGGAGGATGAGCTAGTGGCATTGGGATTTGGATTTAGGTTTTCAGTGCATGAGAGGTGGAGGTTGGCATGGTCTTCTGTGAAGGCTTACACAGGAAGCTCTTGAACGACCTGAGGTTTTGTCTGATGGATTTCGTTTTGTCTGATGAATTTCTGCTGGGATGGTGTGCAGGATGTTGAAAGAGTTGGCTAGTTGGTCATAGGAGTCAAGTGATAGAGGAAAGCTGTAGCAGAGGGAAGGCAGTGTGATGATGATTAGGTCGAGGATGTTACCTTTAGCTTGCTTTGGGTCTTTTAAATGCTGTGTGAGGCGGAGGGTGTCGAGAAGGCAGCTTCCTTCATCGTTTTGGTGGCCTTGTTGCCTGGGAGGTTGAAGTAGCCTAGGAAGAGGATGTTGGCGTGCGTGAAGGACATGTTGCTGACCAGGTCGGTGAAGTCTCAGATGAAGGTGGTGTTTGGTTTGGGTGGTCTGTAGATGAGATGTAAGTTGTCTTCGTCCACCGGGGAGAGAGGGAAGTGGCAGGAGAGGACTTGTAGGAGCCAATGGTGTCAAAGTCAAGTCTGGTGCAGGGGCATGAGGTTGTGTATATGACTGCGAGTCTGGCTGTCTTGTTAGGTCGGTCTCTGTGTTTGATGCTGTAGCCGTCGGTTGGGGGGGGGGGGACATCAAGGATCTGGGTGTCAGCCAGGTCTTGGTGATTAGCATCAAGGTCGTGTGTGGTGATGAGGTCGGTGATGTCTGCTGCATGGGTGATAGCCGAGGGGACATTGGCGAGCATCAACTTTTGTGTTGTGGATGGCAAGGGGGTGCTGATGGACTTGAGGCTGATGTGGGTAAGTTTGCTACAATGCACAGTCTGTTGTTTTAGAGGAGGGGTGCTGTCGTTGGCATTTCCTGGTGATGGTGGGCATGGACTATTGGAGCGGAGGGAGAAAATGCATTTTGGCTGGGGCTTACCTGTTGTCTGACCTGTAACTAAAGTTATTTTTCTTACTTTGAATTGCAGAACGTCATTCTGAAAAGTAATTGCTAAGTTCTTACTTACCTTTGAATTGTTGATTGCATTCTAAAAAGTAACTATATGCTCTGTAATATGCTTACCTGCTTATGTAGGACCGTAACTTCATTTTATTCTTCAAACAGAATATTCAACGTTATTCTAACAGTGGTGTTTTAAAGATTTATCTTTACCTTGTGTATATTTAGAATAAACCATTATTTTCATATAACTCTAAAGTATGTAAGTGTTTCTTTGGCCTTTGTGTCAAGTTCTTGATACCGTACTACACCCCTACCTCCCTCCTAAGATAAGCATGGCTGCTCTGCCACCTACCAGTACCTTGAGTAGTACAGGCCTATACTAAGAGTCGGAGTGTCTGTATTGCCCAAAGGGGATAGTCTTACTTAGGTGGACCTTAGAAAAGCTGCCCTGACAGCCATTTTAACAGTTTTTTGATGTTGTGCTCCCTTCTCTTCCCAGCACTTTTCTTTACATGCTGTGTGCCTAACACAAAATAGTGGACCTACAATACTACATGGGAGTAGGACAACCTAAAGCTTTTGTGCAGGCTCTAGCTATTTTGAAATGTGCTAGATTGTCTACCCCCTCACAACCCCCGGCTTCCGTCAAAGTACGTTGTGTACCTCTACTTTGGTAGTGAGCACATATTTAACTATAGGGGTAAACTGAGTCCTCAATGACATTTCTTTTTTCACTTTATGCTGCCATGTTACATAGCTTTAAGAAAGGTTTGCCTTTCTTTTGGGGTGGGGTATTTTTGCCCCAACCTTGGGTTAGTGGTTGTACAGCCCTCAACAGGGTGTTGTACAAACACTCCCTTAACTCAGAAGTTGGAAAATAAATCCAAATCTGATCCCCTTTGAACACCCTGATTTTCCCCAGCAGTCGTCTGCCTCGCATGACTCTTCGGCTCTCGTGCTTGCGCTCAGTGTCCATCCACCTTCGTACTCCAACACTCGCTATCCAAACTTTCAACACTGATGTGTACTACTTCGCTGGATCTTTGTGAAGAACAGATTTGCTCTCAAAGCTACACATCTGGTGCATGTTTGTAGGTTCGGCACTTCGAGATCAGGGGAGTGGGGTGGTGGGAAGATCATGACCCCAGGAATAGTGCCATTGTCCTACTTTTCGTATTGGCACTTGCCTTGCAATATTATTTTAAAGTTTTAAATATGATATACATTTTTCTGCCATATGAGAAATTAAGTAAGGGCGAACCTTGTATGATTTCCACATAAAGCAACTGCCATTCACAGACCCCTTGCTTCAAAATCCTTTCAATTGTTGGTTTAATGGGAGGACTTCATAAGAGTTTGAATAATATCAGTTCTATACATGGCTTCATGGCAATCCCTTGCAATTCTGCCTTTGACACTGTCAACCATGCCATCCTGCGTAACCGTCTCCGTGATAACCTGGTATCACTGGTCAGGCTCTGGCATGGCTGACTTCTTTCCTCTCTAACCGACCCTCCCAGGTCCAACTGGGGTCCTTCCTCTCTGCTCTTTTTCTCTACCTGTGGTGTCCGCCAGGGGTCTAACCTCTCTCCCTGGCTGTTCAACCAATACCTGGCACTCCTTGCCCACAGCATCGCTGCTCTCTGCCCCAACTTTCAGTGCTATGCGGATGATACCCAGCTCATTTTCAGGCTACCCTCGGCCTCATCCTCTCCTTCCCTCATCTATGTCTGCCTGTCCGCTATCCATTAGTGGTGTGCCACCAATGACCTCTGCCTTAATGCCAGTAAGACTAAGATTCTCCTCATCGGCACACCCGCTCCCTCCTTCCCTGTATCTCTCTGGCCGGCCTCTCTTGGCCCTCTTCCTGCTCCCACCTGCAAAGCTAAAAACCTTGGTCATCTTCTACTCCACATTCTCCTTCTCTCCTCACATCTATGACGTCTCTAAAAAGTCACCCTACCATCTGCACCTCCTCAGAGGTATTCTTCCTTTCCTCCTCCTTCCCCCAGAAGCTCACTGTCTCCAGAGCTCTGGTTCTCTCTAGGCTGGACTATTGCAACAGCCTCTTTCTAAATCTGCCTGCTTCAACTCTCGGCCCTCTGCAACTTATCCAGAACAGGACTGCAAGACTTGTCCTTGGCCTCAAGACCAGGGTTCATATCTCTCCAGGACTGAAATCTCTGCACTGGCTCCCAGTGGCTGCGAGGATTAAGTTCGAAACCCTCTGCATCGTCCACAAGGCCTTCTGGGGCCTGGGGTCTCAATACCTTCAACTCTCTCTTCCTAAATATCTTCCTTCTCAAGCTCTTCACTCATCCGCCTCCAACTCCCTCAGGGTCAGTCGCTTCTCCAAGCAACAAGTTGGTGGTCGATCTTTCTTCAGCTGGTGCCTCCCTCTGGAACAGCCTTCCTGCCTCCCTTAAACTTGAGGAGAACCATCTCTGGTTCCGGAAGCACCTCAAAACCTTTCTCTTCGCTTCTGCCTTTTCTCCTCCTCTCCTGGCTGTAACCGGAGCTGCACTGGCTACCTGGACACCCTCTGATCTTGGGCCCAGGTCCCTCCCTGCCTGCGTCACACACCACACTGCCCACCTGGCATCCACCGCACTTGGGGACTGTTTCTGTATCCCTACAGTTCCCCTACCAGCCCTTGGCACCTGATATATACACTTACCCTCGCACTTGCCACTTGTTGGCCGTTACTTACTATTGTTATCATCCTTCCCATGTACTGCACTTCCCAGGTACTGCACTGTTCCCTGCCCCCTTCCCATGCACTTGCGCAATCTGAATGACACCTGGCCTAGGATTGTTGTCCGTCCTCCCTTGTTCTCCTCCCTTGCGCCTTGAAACACTAATGATATGGCATTTCTAACGCGCCCATACATATCAATTCTGACCACTGTAATACTAGTTGTCTAATTTAATGGTACTCTCTCAATTATCCTTCCATGGTTGAAGCGATGACTCCGCCCCATCAGGATTCGAACCTGTGACTGCAGGTTTTACACTGATCTGTAGGGAGGTTTGAGTTCAACTTGCTGAGCTATTTCTTTAGCTGTAAAGTGGGCCAAGCTAAGAAGGGGATGGCATTCTCTCAGAATGAATGCAGCCTCCCTTTGAGCCTATGCTAGGAGTGACCTTAAATAAACTTTGTAATAAATGCACTTCTCAGTAGCCTTTACATTTGTCCATAGAGTGAGGAGGTTTGGAATTATCTGATTTGCATTTCTTTGTTACAGCATCTGGCTGTTCTCTTACTGTCTATGCAGACGTTGGTGTGAAGACGGCTCTTCAATATTATTTGAACCAAAGATCTGGGAGTAAGATATGGGGTTTTTAGACCAGGGGAAAAACAGCAGCCACATCTTTTTGCCAGTATTACTCGGGTTGAAATCTGCAAGGCAGCAACTTAGTAGCCCATTCATATATGGCATAACTAATTCACATGTGGTCCAGGCAGCACTCGAAAGCCTATATAGAGCGAGTTGTGGTTGGCCCTCAAGCCCCACCTTACAGGTCACTCTCCTAGCTTGCCATTATTTCTACAGCATGCTTATTTGTGGAGGATCTCTGCAGCAGATAAAGTTGCTTACCTGTAATAACAGTTCTCTAGCATTGGTATCACATATGCAAGAAAATCAAATGTGATAGCCGTGTTGGTGCAGAGCCTGTTGGCAGTCCCTTCTCTTTCTAGACATCTGTCTTTTTTATGCTTTTTCTGAAGGAATCTTGCTAGTATGTCATTTAACAAATCGTGTTTATCAAAGCAATGTGTTCTGCAATTCTGCCAGACTCTGGGGAGAGGTTGTAACGCATAATGATCTGTAGAGGACAGACCTGATGCAGATGCTAGTGGTGCATGCTTTCCCGCCCTCTGCGGTCAGAGCTAGTTTGCATAATTGGCAGCCATGCGGGGAGGTGCTTGGTTGCTATGGGATGGCTGCCCCCTATGCTTGGCTCTTTTGTGAAGAGAGCTGGCAGTGATGCATACTTGACTGACCTGGATTGTTTTGATGCATGCTGGCTGTTATGCTAGGAGGGGATAACTTTAGAGTATGGTTGGCTAGTCTGCTAAAGTAAAGGGGCAGAAATGGTCATTGCTGTTGTGGCTTACATTTGTCTGGTTTGTATTCAGATTAACCGGTGAGTGATAAATTAATCCAATTCTCTCTTATCAGGTCATGGCTTACTGTTTAAAACCAAATATGAGAAATCACTTCAGTGGAAACGTGACCAGCTGGAGCGAAGCCTTACAGAGGAGAATGAAGCATTGCCCATTGCTGCTGAAAGTCCTATCTGAATTGATGGGTCCAGTGATGGATGTGTCTCGCACGCAGACTCGCCTGCAGCCTCGTTCTGCAAGTGTCTGGAATGCCAAATGGGCACCACCAAGGAAACTCTGCCCATGCAAGAAAGAGCAGAAACAAGGTGGAGGGTCTGCAACATCAGGTCTGAAAGGTTCAACTTACTCGGTCATTTTTATGAACTTGAGTGGATAAGTGGAATTGGTGCACTGTTTTAAAAGTGGGCCTTCACTTAGTAGAAATGACTGCTGTATCTCTGCCTGGACCAGCTCTCTATCTGAGCACAGACGTAATCTGCCACCGAGGGTGCCTGACTGCGGCTGTTGGATTGGCTGGATCTGGACATTTTATGCAACTCAGGGTATGGGGTGATTCTATTGGTATCTACTGCGATGTTGGAGGAACAGTGAATAAATGTTTTTAATGACAGTGGATCTGATTGTTATTTTTTTATAGAGTATTTGTATTTTGTATTTATTGGGATTTATATAGTGCTTTCGTCAAAGCATTTCACATAATAGAGAATGGTTCAAAAACGCCAATGCAAATGGTGGCAGTACAAATTAAATATTTGGGGTCAGACAGAGGAGACAGAAGATTAGTTTTAAGGTGGAAAATGTGGCAGGTAGAGAAGGAGCGGATAGAAAGGGGAAAAGAATTCCAATGAAATGGGGCAAGTAGAGAAAATTGGAGAAATCGCAAAGATGCACAGGTGGGTTTGGGAACAACATGGTGAAAGGTAGATGGCGAGCGTAGGGTGCGCGTGGGGGACTAAAAAAAAATAAGGATGAAAGATAGGAAGGAGCAAGACCATGAAGGCATTTGAAGACAGTAGAGAATAAATACAACAGAAGCCAAAATTCAAATGGTAAAATAGAGGCAGGTAAGGGTGAGGAGGAGATCGAAGCACGAGGAGGGAGGCAGAAGAGAAGACGAATTGCAGAGTTTTAGCTGGGAGGCTAACAAAGAGACAGGAACAGTAATCGATTCTGGAGAACATTAGGGCAGAGATGAGAAATTTAGATGCTTGGAAGGACAAAGTGACAGGCATGACAGAGATTGTGGATAAGAAAACAGTTGTGTGCATTAAGAGAAATCTTGTGCCGGAGAACTCAGAAAAGAACATTTCTGAATCTTCGGCGTAAAAATAACAGGATAGATTGAAAGACGAGATAAGCGAAGAAAGAGGGATACTATGGATGAAGAAGAGAAGTAGAGCAAGAACAGAACTTTGGGGGACACTGTTTAAAAGGGAATGAGAGAAGAAAGATGACCTACTCAGTATAACAGAATAAGAGCGTTAGGCAAGATTGTATGCAGTACCAGGGGTGCACTACAATAACCTTGACCTCCTGGCAATATGGACCCAAACTTTGGTATAAGTCTGAACTACACAGGTTGGTAGTATGGCTGAGCAGCCAGGCTTATCTCAAGAGGGGTCAATGTGAGCAGTAATGTTCTGACAGAGTTTCACACTAGCAGTTATTCAAATAAACACTTACACTCAAAGTTTCTTGATAAAACCATTATTAATTTATTTCACAGTCAGTTGTATAAGCCTTCTTCAGAAGGGAGCAATATATGCAACAATTATAATGCACTTCAAAACACATTATGTTTCTCTAAGTCAGATGATACCTATTGGGGATTACACACACTTTCTACACCCTCAGGTGACTTAAATAGCTAGGACACTGTGGACATTGATTTATCACTGGTACATTTAGAGCAATACTGAGTTTGGTGTAAAAGATAGAATAGAGGAATAAAACAAAGGTTAACAAATAATTCACAAGCTGGTAAGTACTTTTAATACCGACTAATGCAGAGTAAATGAACCCTTTCCTGGGGGAATGCCAAAGCACAACATCAGAGGTAAAGAGGAGTTTCTCAGGGAGCCAGGACTGCCAATGTTAATTGCACAATGTCAAGGGTAGCTGAAGATCTTCTTTTGCAGGTAGGTAAAAAGTCTTGAATAAAGCTTTTAGAAAATGTTGTTGAAAATGGAACACTTGAAGGGCCACAAGCTGGGAGGCTTGTGAGGGGCAAAGCTTTAGCAACTCTGCAAGGTAACCAAGACAGGTCTCAACTGAGAGCAAACAAGGCTACACAACAAGAGGGAAGTTCTCCTAGACTTTACAGTACCTCTGGTTAGAAGAAATGGTTCCAGCTGGCGCCTGTTCCTGTACAGCTCTGCAGATCCTGGTGTTCCTGAGCCTCAGTCATGGGGACAAGCGGGAGAACGTCTGGGGACTCCTGCTCTGCAATGGGAAGATCAGCGGCAGCAGTGGGCAAACTTCAATTCAGCGGTTCTTCTGTTTCAGCTCGTCGTGTCTGACAGCAAATAACACTGCGGTTCTCGGATACCACTCTGGACTTTCCCCGCATCTAGGGACCAGCACTCTGTTGAGGTGGCTCCGACTTGGTCAGTCCTGTTTCAAGGAAGTCGGGAGCATCTTCCTGGCGCTCGGGTCCGACTTAAAAGCAACGCACATAATCTGGTGTTCCTCTCCCTGGCACTTCGGTTCCAGCAGCAGCGCAGTGGAAGTACAGCCAGCTCTGAGAGGATGTCCAGACTGGCTTACTTTGGAGTTGATTGGTCCCACCAACTCAAAGGGAGAAGTCGTCCTTGCAGGGCTTCTGTAGTCAAGATGAATTCCGAGCTTCAGCAGGGCTTCACCGGGCAAACCAATGGTCCAGGAGTTGCAGCAGGCGTCGCTTCCAAGTTCTTCTTCGGATTCCTTCGTCCAGTGGCCGACTCGGCCTTCCAAGCCTAAAAGCCTTGCCTTTTATGCAGGTTTCTCCCATTCATTCCAGCCTAGCTGTCAATCACACGGTAGGGTGGCTGTCCTTGCCAGACAGCCAGCCGGCCAATCACCTTTGGGTGCATTGCTGTAACCAAGGGGATTAAGCGCAGGGAGTTTCGGGCACCTTCCTCCCTTCCTGCCCCTGCCAGACATACTGGAGCCAGAGGCGGGCTTAACTTGTGAATCCCGCCAAAGACCAAATGAACAAAGGGACCAAACCTGGTTTGGCGTGCAGAGGAAATCTCAAGAAGGACCTTTCCGACAAGAAATGGTGAAAAAAGATCGGGCCATATTGAAATGGGCAACGCAGACCGTAGTAAAAACACATTTGAAGACCATAGAGAATAAAGACTGAATATGCCGTGTGTCACAATGTAAAGATGATGCCTATGGAGGTTGTCAGACTCCAAAGTCAAAAGAAACCGAGAATAAATTGCATTAAAATTACATGAGATAAAAAGTCCTAAAGTCAAGCAAAAGAGCTGGGGGTCTCTAAGGTAGAAGGGAATTAGCACATTTTTCAGAATTCTCCCAAACAAAGAGCGACCAGGTGAGGATGGAGCCAGAAATGCCCAAGGAGGAAAGTAGAGTGGGGTGGTCGACAGTAATTAGTAAGGAGAATGTATTGTGGCATGCAGAATGAAGGGTGAGAAACAAGTAGCTGAACTGTTTCAGTGGAGTGCCCAGGTCAAAAGCCGGGAGGGGAGAGTGAAGATGCAGATAGGAGGAGAGTAGATGAGAAATCAGGTGGACATTGGCAGAAAGCGAGGGGACTAGAGAGGATTTTTGTAGTATGGGAATAATAGTCGCATGTTTGAGAGTGGTTAATAAGGATAGTAAGGTAAGGAAGTATCTGCGGGTAATCGGGAGGGGAGAGGATCAGTTGGAGAAGGCAGAAGGGTGGGCATGGGAGAGAAAGTGAGTAGTATCAAGGTAGGTAAGAGGGGGAAAAGACAGAGAAGGTAGTGAAAAGAGGAAGGGGGAGGGACTGGATGTGGGAGGGGTTGTGAGGGTAGAGTGAAGTTTAGTGACCTTAGTGAAATAGTCTGCAAGGTGGGAAGCGGATAAGGATGAGAAGAGTAAACTGGGCAGGTTAAGGATTCACATATTTGCCAATATTCCGAGCCGTGACATTCAAGTGATTATTTTACATTAAAAAAATATATATTTGTTTACCCATTTCCTGCCTCGATAGACAGCCCGCCCACTATTGCCCATTCATTATTGACACCTGTATGATAAAACCCACAGTTAAACTGATTCCTTACACACTAATACCATGATACAACCTGTGGCAGATACAGCAACACCCGTGAAAGAGAATTCTGTTTTAAACACTACCTCAACTTTGTCATGATTCGGTTGTGATAAATGCATATGGGGGGTCTATCCACAATAGAAGGGGATATTGTTGGGTAAGAATTGGTGCAGTCCAACTGGTGATGACTACACAAGACTTATCTGCTTGGTATTAGGTAACCTGCCTTTTAATATAGGCCTGTACTACACAAGTTGGTAGTGTGACTGGGCAGCCAGGCTTATCTTAGGGGTAATGTGAGCTGTAGAGCTTTACAATTGAAATCAGTAAGTACAAGTAGCCAAGTAACACTTACACACTTAGTTATATATACATATGTATTCTTCAAAAAGCTTTATCTACTAGTAAAATACAATCAAAGTTTGGATTCAGTTTGTAAAGGACAATAAAAATGTGTACATACTTTATGCTAACGCATTTTCCAGCACATGGATGTAATGTCAGTTGAGGTCAGTATTGCACTTATCAGTTACCAATTCAGTTATTGAGTTGTAAAGGAAGGAAAGGTTAGAATAAGACTGAGAACATACTTTCAACAGTTTGTAAAACAATTACAATCTCAAACAGGGAGGCAGGTAAACTTTTATCCCAGCAATAATAGTAATCACAATTATAACCTATGAGGGAACAAGTAGTCGGTAGGTTCAGAGGAGTGCCTTTAGGGAGCCAGGACAGCCAAAATCAATGGGAGCACAAGCTGTTTGGCCAGTGCAGGTGAGTTGGTATGAACTCTAAAGTGGAACAAAAGCACTTTGCAGGCTAGGAAGCACAATTTATGGCTACAAGGTGAACACCCCAAGCCCCATAATACCTGCGATTCGATTAAAAATGTTCCAGCTGGATTCCTACTTGCTACAGCTTGGCAGACCAATTTAACTGGACCTTGGACGTGGTGACGAAAGAAAGGACGTCTGGCAGGCTCCTCCGGCAGTACTCGGGAGAGGGACTCCTCAGCTGCATATTTCCTTTGTGTTAGCGGCACTTCAGTGTTTTGGCGCCTTTTCCTCTGCGTCAATGAAAAACAAATATCCCTGGTTAAAGGAAGCTTGCTCCCTCGGTCCTGGACTCTAGTGAGGGGACTCTGGATCAAGATTTCCTGTCTCTGTAGGGTCCTTGGGATGCCCACGAAGATTTGGCCGGATTCAGACTTGGCAAGACGATGCACTCTTCAATAGTCACAGGACCCTTGGCATTGGGCTTCTGCAGCTCTCGGGAGGTGAAGCAAGTTCGGGGTTGAGCCAAATGAAGCTTGACTTGAGGCTAGTTGGTCCCAGATGTATACTAATTGACCTTTTCACACTTCATCGTGGGAGAATTGACCTTCCGCACAATTGATCATGAAATGAAGGTCAATTAGGACATATATGCGGGGGGGGACCCCCCGCAACCCTCACTCAATCCAAAACCACCTGCAACGACCTACCAAATCCCATTATATAATTTATTACCCCAAACCCACCCACACATATATATAAACAAGTAAAATAAAGGTAAAGGTCAATTCTGCAGAAGGTCCATTAGGACCACTATTATTCAGTCAATTAGGACAAAAGGTCAATTTTAAAAGATAAATTTGGGTAATTCTGTTGGTCCTAACAGCCCAAGGGAGGAAGTCGTCCCGTACGGGTCCTCCTAGTTGATATGAAAACTGCATCAGGACAGCTTCATGGCTTCCCCGGGCACTTCGCGGTTCAGGTGTATACTGCTGGTGTCTTGTCATTTCTTCTTTGGATGTTCCTCTCCAGTGGTCGACTCTGCCTCTAGTCCCAAAAACCTCGCTTTTTGTGCAATTTACCACCTATACTGTCAATCACAAAGCAGTATGACTGTCCTAACGGGCCAGCCATCCAGCCAATCAGGACTGGTTTCATTCAGGCACACCTAGAAATAAAGCACAGGGACGTTTCTGACCCTCCCTCACTTCCTGCCTTTCCAGACACACTGGAGACTGGACGGGCTTTAGGGCTGAAGCCCGCCAAAGGCCAAACACACAGGACTCAAACCAGAAGAAAAAAGAAGACGGGGGCCATTTTGAGAAAATCGACACCCACGGGTGCTGTGGGTTCAGCCTGCAGTAAAGATACACACTGGTAGTAAAATTAAACCACTGCCACCAGCCATTTAAAGTAAGTTAGTGTGACAAAAACTGTTACATGAGAAATGGGAGAGGAATTACTAATTAACCCCCAGCACTCCACATAGGGTGGTGTGTGCTGAGCCCACAAATGAGAAAAGTAAGACAGCGATCATTCCACTATTCTTGGGAACGGTAGTTCACCCAAGAAAATGTATTTAAACATTCAGAAAAGTCCAAGGGACGTCTCAGTGGCACTGCAATTAAGGTGCTTTGTCACCATACAAAAAGCAGATGCCTATGGAGTTTGTCAAACTCCATAAAATAGTAAAACACAAAAATCCCAGTCAGGAAAAACACATGAGGGAGTGAAAAAAATCAGAAGCCCCAAGTCCAGCAAAAGAGCTGGAGGTCTCCAAGGTTGAAGGGAATTAGCACATAAATGAAAATGATCCCTAACAGATACCCCTCATTGGGATTGTTCTCAACAGGACTATGGTGGGTTAAATAACAGTGTCAGGTTTTTCACTATCACAGGGATAATGGCCTCCCCTCGGGTTCTCTAAAGAGTACAAAGTGTTGTAGATACGGCACCTAGCCGCCTCTTGTATCAGATTGTCGCAGGAATTTAGATCCCATTCACGTTTATTGCACAAATCCTCTTCACAGGAAAATTACACTAGTTCTATCCCACAGTTCTATTCTATTCTATTCTATTCAGTTATTAAGCTGTGATCCTGCCTGTAACCCCTGTGCCCTGATACCTTCGGGTCTGGTGTGCAAAACAAATGAATAAACACCTAGGTAGTGCCTGGTTCAATTCTTTATGATCCGTTGTTATAGCACAACAGTTCACTTTAATGGGTACAGTGCCCTTGCCACTTCTAAGAGATATGGTGTTATTTTAAACTTAAGGAACAGTGTTCCCTTCTCACCATCAGGCGTCTCTTACCTCTGTCCTGCACTATAAGGTATATGGTCCCTTTTCAATCATGATGAATATTGTACCTTTTACACTTTCAGGGATCTCTCCCCGCTTTTGTCCGATAAGGAATATGGTATTTAGCACACCCATGATGGAGATGGTAAATGTTACACTTTAGAGATCTCTCACCCGGTCTCCGTATTATCAGGATATGTTGCCCATTTGTCATAGCTGCGGGATCAACAGCCGACTCAAAGCAACGATCTGTGGGTTTTAATTCCAATAATAGAAGATAAGGTAGGTCAGCTGGTGGGTTTTAAACTAAAGTATTCAGGCTTTGGCAGTAGTTTGCTTTCATAGAAGAGTTCAGGATTTCACACTTCTCGTAGGCGCTGGTAAGACCTAATGCCACCACAGCTGGTGTCTTGGGCCATCTAAACATGGGTCAGTGGTCAGTCTCTTTATGATCTTTTACGTTTGTGTTGGGCCGTGGGGCTGTCGGGCTTAACTTCTTCCCAGTGCTGTCAGTTATTCTGTAGGTGCAGCTTGTCACTAACCTAGGAGCATCTCTGGGAGCTTCAGTAGCAGCTCCCGCTTTTTCTCTTAGTCTGGCCTTTTAATTCTTCTGTACCTCTTCAGGCTTCAACCCACCCCCCTTTATTCCTTGATCTTGGTGATCCTGCCTCCTCATTGGACATCCTTGACTTGTTCTCCTCTTCTATCCTCAACTTGCTTTCGTTCTGCTCCCCTCTGGGGTCCCAGTGCTCGTCCTTGTACTCTGCTGTCTGTCTATCCCTCTGTCTGTCTCTCCTTCATTCTGTCTCGATCTCCTTCGTTCTGTCTCTCTCGCTCTGTGTCACTCTATCGCTCTCTCCATTCACCTCAGTAGTGCTCCTTTCTGATGCTTGTCAATCTGCTTAGAATCACATGCTGTGCACATGATCCGACATCCAGTGGTAACCGCAGAGTATTGCATCTTGTCTTTAGAGGATCGAAAGGGGACATCGGCATAGGTGTGTCTGTAACACTATCCCTAACGTGATGTGCGGTGTACCCAAAATCCCTCACATGCCGTGATCCCTCAGATTGTTTTTTTCCTACCCAGATTGCTGGTCGCCCTAATGCGGACCTCTTACATAGAGATATCGTTTTTGTAATTATCGACTTTGTCATTATTCCCAATAAGTCACTTCGACTGTTGAATCCTGTGAAACAACGCCGAAGACTGCTGTGGACTTTCGATACCTGTTGATCCGGGTGACGCTGCCGTCCACCCGGCCGGCCATCCGGCTGGCCTACACAGTAGGGAGAGTGGGGTCGTGGTGGACATATCCTTTTCAAGTATGCCTTTCCTCTTTCACCCTCTCGGCTCCCTGGGTTACGTCTTCCCTCTAATTGTCTTTCGCTATGGAAAAGACGCCATTTAGGTTTTGTCCCTCGTGCAGGGCCAAATATCCTTGGAAGGACGAGCACGTTCGGTGCAACAATTGTCTGCCCCTTGACCACAAAGAAGCAAGTTGCGCGGCTGTAGACTCCTGCATCCTAAAACGCTTAAGGAGCGCCGCTTAAAGTGGTGGGCGGTCTACGGCATGTCGCAGGCCAAATGTTCTTCCCCTGCGATGACCAGGCCTTCGTGTCGGAAGTCATTGACCTAACTGCGGACCACTCTCGGTCCACGACGCCTGTCCTTGACCCCACCAGGCCTGACGCGAATCACGCTACGGGGAAAACACCCAGCGAAAGGGGCGCACCCGATCAGAACACCAAACACACAACCCAAGGTTCTGCTTCTTAGACTGTGTTGAAGCGTACCAAAGCGGCAACAGAACCATCAAAATCTTCGACGGGATCCTCTGATCGGCAGCCTTCCCCGCAACCACAGTCGCGGCCTTCGACTGGGCAATCCAAAGTCAAGGGCGCTAACACTAAAAGGCACGCGGACGTCGAATCGCTCCAAGAGGACGCACAGATGCCGCTTAAGGGCCGGGTGTCGGCGACATCCACTGCTCAGCCCCCGGTTCATCCAGTGGTGTCAAAATCTTCCGCTCAACCTACGGTTGTCCCGGTGGCGGCGAAATCCTCAGCTCAGCATCCGGTTCAGCCGGTAGACCGCCCGGATTGTCCTACCATTGCCGACAGCATCGCTAGGATTACTTCGGCAGTTGGACTGAAGGAGGCGGTGAAACACAATGAACGGCTGAGAGATGTGTCGAAAGATACGCCTCAGCACCCAGAATCCTGCCAGGACTACGTTGAGTCTTGTGCCTTTGTCAGGCACATTAGGGGAAAAATCTCGATGCCACAGGGAAGAAGATGAACACTTTCCTCCCCTGCACCCCTCTGGTTCATCCTCGTGGACCAGGGAGAAATTTGAGGGCTGTATGGACAGATTAGAAAAATGTGTCTGCTATTCTGAGGCGCTTGCTTGCAAGAGACCTCAAAGACTTTCCTTCTACCCCTGTATCTAAGTTTCGAAGGACCTTGGCGGAGGAGGATCCACATGAAGAGTTTACTTGTGTCCTCACAGATGAGGATGTTATGGACACTTATGATCAGGATGAAGATGGCACCTTTCTGGAAAACTACAATGTGGATGATCAGACAGGACTTATGGACAATTGGGAGGACAGCTGTCATGTTGATGCTCAGCCCTGGACGTCCCCTACTCTCACCCAGGACCCCGATGTCCTGTGCTTAGATTCCCCCCCCCCCTCCACTCCGGCTTGGCAACCCTCCCCAGTGGACGATCAGATGGCGTTCAGCGCCATCTTGAAGAAGGCGGCTGACCATTTTCAGATCGCCACTCAAGAGGCCTTGCCAGATTCTGATTTCGTGGAGGATATACTCAAAGAAAAATCTCTGGCCAGCCAGGCTATCCCCTTGTTGAACACTGACCCAGACCAGGGCGGTAAACCCTAGGGTGGAGAAACTGTTTCGGCCTTCTCCGACCGACCCAGCCTATATCAAGGGTCATGCAATTTCAGATTCGTTAGTGGTTACCACCACTAGAAAACAGGCTGGGGTTCCCCTGTCTACAGCAGAGGCACCACCCGATAAGGAATCCAAGAGACTTTATGCACTGGGGAAGAGAATAACAACGGCTTCTGCATTTACCACCCATATAGCCAATAACACCATGCTATTGGCCAGCTAGGCTGACGTCCAGTGGAAACTTCTACAAGAAGGCCTCCAGGAAGTGCCAGAACCTGCAAGGACCAAGTTGCTCACCATTGTTTCCGACGGCATGCAGGTGAACCAGAATGTGCTCAAAAACACTCTGGATGCTGCCGAGACAGCAGGGAGAACCCTGGCACAAGGTAGCTTGCTCAAGAGACATGCATGGCTAGGGAACTCTGGTTTCAAGCCAACGACCCAAGCATCACTAATTAACAAACCTGTTGAGAAAACCAACCTGTTTGGTAAGGCAGTGGCCGATGCTCTTGAAACAGCCAAGAAAGAGCATGAGACACTCAAGTCCCTTCAACAGATTACCCAGAAACCCTCTCCTCAGAAAGGAAGTGGCTCCCGCCAGTCCTTTCGTGGGCAATCTCGTTTTTCCCAGACCCAGTATAATGCAGGAAACAACTGGAATTCTGGACAAGAGTCTAACACCTCTGCCACTTATCCACCCAGAGGTCAGTGGCGTGGGAAAGGTAGAGGACGAGGTTCCAACCCCAGAGGCGCCCCGGCCTCTGGTCAGAAATGACCTGCATATGGTCCGACATCCAGTGGTAACCGCAGAGTATTGCATCTTGTCTTTCGAGGATGTAAAGGGGACGTCGGCATATGCGTGTCTGTAACACTATCCCTAACATGACGTGTAGTGTACCCAAAATCCCTCACGCGCCAAGGTCCCTCCAATTGTATTTTGTCTGCCATGAGGGAGCTCAAGGCTAACGTGAGCGAGTACATAAAAGAGAGAAAGTAGTAAGACGTCTATGTTCCTTCCACCCGAGCGGGGAGGAAGGGTGGGTGCATGTGAATCTAAGCAGATACAATCATCAGAAATGCTATTACGGTACGTAATGCAGGTCATTCACTGCCTTTCTTCCCTCTAGTCTCCCCTCCTCCTTCATGCTCTTCACCTGTTCCACTATTGCGGCCCTGCCCCACACTCCTTCATCTCATGCTTCCAGTTCCTGGACATGACGACACAAAGTATCTCCTCTGCCCTTCTTCACAGAGATGTCCTGCCTAATTGCATGAGGCTTTTCTGGTGAGTAAATGCTGCGAGTGAAGCTACAGAATGTTCATGGTTGATTTTCTGTCAAGCAAAAGTGTCTCTCTGCTGGCACATTTAATTCAATGGAGTCCGCCATCTTGGATACCTCCAGAATGAGTGCCATGCTTCAAAGCTTGAAGGATTCTTCTTTTGCCTCTTTCTACCCAAATACTAAGTTCTTTCAGGTCAATCACGAATTGGTGCCTGCTTATTAGTAGGTGCGGCTACCCAGACTCACCTTTTCTGCCAGCCTACCTTTGACTGCCTGTGGTCTCCCCCAGGGCGGCCTGCCAGGACGGTTGGCTGCTGTATGTGTCTCATTCTGCTCCAATCATCCACCTGCAACCGCTGGTCTTGAGACTTCCACCTGTAGCAGCAGGTGCTTGCTGTCCGGTACTTCCACCTGGGCCCGGCACCCCTCTTCGCCTCTCCTGTTGGGGACTGCACTCCTGAGTCAGAACCTCCAACTGTCGCGATGTCCTACCAGCAGTGTTTTCGGCCAGCCTCTACTACCCAGAACTGCCATCTTGTCCTTGGGGAGACCCTGCTTCCTCACCCCGTGCAGGACGTTTCTGCTGTAGGCTCCCACCTGACCACGGCTGGAGCCTCCTCATTCTGCACCTGGACTGACCACACCTCCTCCACTGTCCACTGTCTACAGCCACACCATTGCCCACACCAGCACCACTTTGGGCCCCACGTCTATTTCCCGCCTCCCTACCTGGTGTGTTTGCCCCGGACTCGCTTCTGACAGCGGCAGGAGCCGCTACATTTTGCTCCTGAACCGTCTTGCCGTATTGCCTATGACAGATCTATCGTCCATGTCAGCTCTATTCTAGCTCACACGCCGGAGGTTCTCAGCTTCCCCTGCACAGCCTCCTCCTGTCCAGCTCCCCTCCGCTCGTCGGCAGTTCCCAGCTTCCCCTGCATAGCCTCCTCCAGGGCTGCCCAATTGCCCTCCGCCTTCTCCATAGTCTCCCGACTAATTGGAACGCCCATCTTCCGTCTCCACCGCCCAGTCTTGGAATGTGACTTCTGCTGGCCCTTCTCACAAGCTCTACCCTGCCACACAACATGCAGCCTCCCCCTGCCCAACTGCTTTTCACTCTCTCCGTAGTCTCCTGACTACTTGGGACGCCCGTCTACCCTCTAGCCCTAGTACATGGTATCTACTGGCCCTCGCTGGCACTCACCTGCCACATACCTTACAGACCCACCTACCTGACCCACTCCCCCCTGCTTCCCCTTCAGCTCAAACCCAGCAAGTATCACACTTGCCTACCCTTACTCCTCACCCCCTACTGCTAATTCTCCTCCCCCTTCCTCATCGAAGTCCTCAGCCCAATCCCACCTAGTTTCACACTTGCCTACCTCCTACTGCTCAGCCCCTACTGCTAATCCTCTTCCCCTTCCTCATCCAGCGTGTCCATAGAGCGTTGGCTCTACTAGAAACTACTACGCTGTCTCTGATCTCACCAGTCGCATCAGCAACGAGCCTCATGGCTCCACGTATCTTTAAATACTCTGTTATGCGATCTGCCAAATCTTTTTCACCACCCTCTCTTCCCTTCCTCTCCCCTCTCTCACTCTCCCTACCTCCTCCTCTCCCTCCTACTCTTTTTCCCCTCCTCATGCCCAGTCCCCTCTTCTATCCCCTCCCACCCTCTCTCACCGTCCTAAACTTATTTACCCCCCCACCGCCCATCACTCCAGCCATATGAACATGGCGCTTTGGAACGCAGCAGTTCTTGACATTTTCTTTCGTCTCAACCTTCATTTCCTATGTCTAAGTGAAACTTGGATCCTCCCCCCATAACACTTATGTTCCCACTTCCCTAACCACCTCCTCTTCCTCCTTCTCTCATATCTCTCGTACAACTGGCCGTGGCGGAGGCATTGGCCTCCTCTACCGCTCCAAATACCTCTCCTCCACCTCCTCACCATCTCTTCCTTCTTTTCCTACCTTTGAATTCCTTTACAAATCTTTCTCCTCTCCTCACCCTATTTCCTTTCTAATCATCTATTGTCCCCCTGGCCCTCTTTCTTCCTTCTATGAAGATCTTGACCACCTCCTCTTGCTTATCTCTCCCTCCCCCTCTCCTCTAACTGTACTTGGCGACTTTAATCTTCACCTCCCTTCTCCCCCTCAATCCTTTCCCCTGTTCTCTATCCTCGACTCCTACCTCCTTTCCACCCTACCTTCTTCCCCCACTCATTCCTCTGGCTCCACCCTAGACCTCATGTTCAGTTTGTCTTACCCCTCTTCCTCAGTCCCCACTCTTCCTGTCTATCTCTCCGTCCGTTCATGCCTTACTCTCCTTTTCCCTTTCTCCCCTCCCACATTCCTCCGCTACTAGCCCCTCTCCTCCAATCTTCTCACGGCGTGACTTTTGCAACTTTGATCCTTCCCTCTTTATTGACACGTGCTCTTCTTCTCTCCCCTCTCTCCAAGACTTCTCTTCATTGTCAGCGAACGATGCTCTATCCTCTCTTTCCTCTTCTATTTCCTCCTCCCTTGATCAACTTTACCCCCTTTCTCTCTTCCGCCCATCCCAGAAACCCTCTCAACCTTGGCTCACTCCTCAACTCCTCTCTATGCAGCGCCTTCTCCGACGTCTAGAGAGACTCTGGCTCAAAACCCCCTCGCTTTCCAACCAAACCTCCTACTTCTCTTACCACGCTCTCTTCGACTCCTGTCTTGCCTCGGATAAACGCTCTTACTACTCAAACCTCCTCCACTCTCAAGCCTCCCACCCTCGTCATATCTTCCAAACTCTCTCTCGACTCCTCTTCCCTCCCACTCCTGATCCCTCCTCCACTTCTACGCTTTCTCCATCTGACTTCGCTAACTTCTTCTCCTCCAAGATCCTTACCCTTCAGCAAAAAATCAACTGCTCCTTGGATTTCCCCTCTACTCCTCCCCCCTCCATCATCCTACATGTCCTACTTCTCACCTATCTCCCCTTCTGAAGTCTCCACCCTCCTCTCCAAAGCCCACCCCACGTCCGCCCCAACAGACCCTCTCCCATCCCTTCATATCCCTAAGATCTATCCTGTTCTTATCCCCTACCTTACCTCCTTCTTCAACTTCTGTCTTTCCTCAGCAACCTTTCCCTCTGCTTTCAAACATGCCACAATCATCCCTATTCTGAAGAAACCTTCTGCTGATCCCCTTCTCACTTCTAACTTCCGACTCATCTATCTTCTTCCATTCCTCTCCAAGCTTGTTGAGCATCTCGCCTACTCGCAGCTCTCATCCTTTGTCACCAATCTCTCTCTCCTACCCCCCTCCCAATCTGGCTTCCGTCCTAAACACTCCCCTGAAACTGTTCTCACCTATATCCTTAACTCCCTCCTCTCTGCTCGACATTCTAAGCAATCCTCTATCCTTATTCTCCTGTTCTCTCTCTACACCTCCCTCCTAGCCCCTGTTATCTCCTCGTTTGGCATCTCCCATCACTTCTATGCTGACGACACTCCACTCTTCCTTTCTTTCTCCTCTCTCATCTGACCTTCACCTAAAACTATCTTCCTGCCTTACTGCCATAAAGAACTGGATGTCTTCCCGCTTTCTCTCCCTTAAAACTGACAAGACTGAAGTTGTATTCTTCCCCTCCAACTCTCTTCCCCCTCCCTCTCCTCTGCCTTTCATTCACTTTCCTCCCTCTAATCTCCCTATCTCTCTCCATGCTCGTAATTTAGGCATTCGCTTTGACTCCTCTCTCTCCTTCTCCCACCATATCTCTCTCACTTCTCGCACCTCTCGCTATCACCTCTTCAGTATTCGTAAAATCCGTCCCTCTCTCACCTTCCATGCTACCAATCTCTTAATCTCCTCCCTTATCTTCTCCTGCCTCTTCTACTGCTCTTCCTTATTCTTTGGACTACCTACTTCTCATCTCGCCCTCCTCAAATCTATCTACCATTATGCTGTTCGTACCCTCTGCCTCATTACCCCCCCCGCGACTCCATCTCTGCCTCCCTCTCTTCACTTGGCTGGCTTCCATTTCACTCCCAACTTAAATTTCACTTTCTCTGCCTCGTCTTCAAATCTCTCCATTGTCTTGCTCCCCCTTATCTCTCCTCTCTTTCTACTCTCCCCCTCGTTCCCTTCGGTCTGCAGACCATTTCCTTCTCACTGTTTCTCTGTCCCCCTGTGCCCCCTCCCGCTCTTTCCAACTCCTAGCCCCCCCTGCACTGGAACTCCCTCTTGCAACCCGCTCTACGACCACCTTTTCCTCACTCCGCACCTCCCTTAAATTGCTCTTTCTCCACTCTCCTCCTTGAGACCCCTTCCCTGCGTCCCCTCCCTCCTTTACCTTCCCCCTTGACCATCTCCCTCCCCTCCATTACCTCCCCACTATCACCTTCCCCTTCCCTCCTCCCCTTCACCCCTCCCCCACCCAGGCCTATTCCACTGTTGTCCCTATTCCCTTCAGTTAATTGCTCTTCTTGCTGTTTTGTTGATTGATTCATATTGTTATTTGCTTCTACCGTTATACTGTTTGCTTATGTATTAAGTTGTTCAATTGTACAGCGCTTTGGTGTAAAGCGCTTTATAAATCAATAAATAAAAATACAATCCTGTTAGTGGGAAGCTCATAAGCAGAGACACCAAATGGTTCGCCTCCAAAAAATAGTGACCCCCAAAATATTCAGTGATTTTCAGTGGCTGATTACAGAGTAAGTTTGGCTATCACAGCTTCCACCTTTTTGCTAACCATCTAAATCCCTCTGGGACTCCATATCTACCGTAAACCTTAACCGACGAATAAGAAGCACATTGCTCGAGTTTTGCAGGCAAAAGGATTTCCAGCAAAATACTGTAAAACAGTTTATTTTCTGCTTCTTTGTCAATAAAGATTAAAATATCATTGATATAGAAGATGGCAAATTTGTCTAACCAGTCCAGCAAAATCTCGTTGAGGAAATGCTGAAATGCATCGCCTGTTACACAGACAAACCATATTTCAATCAGACCGCTATCTTCCACTCTTGGCTTCTGCTTGCCTGGGCAAATCAAGTTTAGTATATACTGTGGCTGAGTGGGACTCATCTCACATAACACTCATTGGCTGAAGGGACTGATTTGAATTGGTATGTTGTTGATGTCCCTATAATCAATACAGGTAGTTGGATCACCTGTCCTCTTGGGGATGAAGAACTGCAGTGATGGAGATGGAGAGGCTGAATGTCTTATGAACCCTTTCTCTAAGTGCTGCCTAACAGTCTTTCACGTGGTTGTTCCTGCCATACTTCCATTGGCACGTATATCCTGGTCCAGGGTAGTCTAAGCCAAAGTGCTGTACAAAATACACAAACCTAGCTAAACATTTCAGATAATTTGTAAATTTATATGGTAATATTATTACTTTGAAAATAGGCAAACGCCTCCGTTTTTCTAATGCATACCCTGCCCTTGACTGAATAGCAAACAATGTTGCTGACGGTAGTGTGACGTCAAACCCCAAACCTGTTTAGCAAGTCTGCTGCAGAGTTATGAACAGTTAGCAAGACCCTCCAGAATATTGCAGCATGGAATGTAATTTAAATGCACGCATGAGCATTTTATATTACTGAAACATTGCTTCCACACAAGAAAATAAAGAGATAATAGACGGTGTCTGCAACGTTCAGTTACCAAGATGTTTTTGGACTACAACTCGCATCAGCACTAGCCAGCATGAGGGATTGTTGGGGTAGTAGTTCAACACATCTGCAGTGCCACGGGCCCTTGATCTAGAAGATTCGACATTGAAATAAAATTATGTACTTTTTACAACATTTATGAAGTATTTTTTTTTATTTGACACAACCTGATCATCCAGTCTCTCCACCGGTGGGCCCCGCCCTCCCCCAGAAATGGTGCTTCCCCTGTAGTCCTTAGCCCCTGTACATTGCTAAATAGGCACCTTCCAAACTTCTCGCCCTCATATTGGTGTGTTGCCAACTCCCTTACGGAGGCAGCCATACCAATTGACCTGTCATCTAAACTCCTGAATGGAGATCCCCACCCGCCATCCTGCCCCCACTCCAAACACAGTATCCATACCTGGTGTCTGGTTATCTCCATATAACCATATCACCACCCGGAACACGGGCACCTACATCAGCCCACTGCAAAACACAGCCACCTATAGCTGGTGTCCTGCTTCCTCCTTTCCCCCTTCCCCAAACACAGACCCCATACCACCAAGACTTCCAACCTCTGGACACGGCACTCTGTTATAGTAGTTCATCAGTAAATGTGTGATGCACGTTCTGTAGCATATGTATGTAACATGGTTCGAGAATGTAGGCATTCTCTAACCATTGGGATATGTGAGGATGGCCCGGCGGCGTTAGGCTCTGGGGGCTCTCAGAATAAACCTCATTCAGTATGGTGTCTTCCCATTCTCCTTAAGACTGATCACAAGCCACTTGTACATGTTCTACAGCCTAAAGCACCTCACCTGATATCACCAAGGATTAGGCATTGGATTTTAGACATAATGCAGTACAATTTCTGTATATGCTATACTCCAGGTACACTAAATCAGGAAGCTGATTGCTTTTCCAGGTTGCCATGGGATAATGGAGAGGCAAACCATAAAACAGAGATAGAGCCCATGGGTGATGATCTCATCGCTATCATAAACCCGGGCATTGCAAAACAGGAGTGGAAGGATATCGCTGGTACAGACTCAGAACAAGGGAAGCTCAGAAAAGCCATTGCCAGTGATTGGAATGACTATGACCAAAGTTTGGGAGATTTTGTGCAAATCCAAGAGGAGTTATTGATGGACTCGGAACATATTTTTAGAGGTGATCGAATAATCCCTCCAGTGAAATTAAGAAACCAGATACTTGCTCTGGCCCATGAAGGACATTTAGGAAGGAGTTTGACCAAGAGGAGAGTAAAAAGTAATTATTGGTGCTGTTAAAATATACATTATTGTCCTGGTAGACTATACTTCAAAGTGGGTCGAGTGGGGAGTGGCAGAAGTGAGTGTCACCACTGGAAAAATGTAGGACTTTTTGAACAAAATTTTCAACAGAGAAGGTGACCCAAGGAGTTAGTATCTGATAATGGGGCTCAGTTTACATCACTAGAATTTCAAGGATTTCTAAAAAATAAAGCGGTCGAACATATAACAACTTCGGTGTACCATCCCATTGCTAACAGACTTGTTGAGAGAATGAATACATTTGTAAAGAGTGTGATTCAACTGGCTGTAGCAAACTCCCTCCCATGGAGAGAAACTCTCAAGGAAGTTCCTTGTGCTTATAGGACATCCCCACGTTCCACCACAAATGGAGAACTGTTTACCGTGATGCGTGGCAGAGTGGCATCTAATCAGTTGAGACCTGCCTGGATGTTCATGGATACAGGCGAAGCACGGTTGGATATTGAACACATTATAAGAAGAGTAAGAGAGAAACAGGTGAAATACAAGGACTACTATGATCGCAAGAATGAAGTGAAGGAAAAGATCATCAAGGAGGTGGATTGGGTTTGTATCAAAGAACCCAAGAAAACATTGAAAGGTGAATCCAGATTCAGACCACCACAGAGAGTAAGAAGCTGTTCCAGCAAATCAGTTGTATTGGAGGATGGGAAGAGGTGGTCTTGTGACGATGTTGTGAGAGTAGAAAAATATTTCAAAAGACCAAGCACCAGTAAGAGTAATACCCAAGGAACAACAGACCACATGAACAATGGAACACTAAACAGTAGCAATGATGAAAGAGATGAAGTTCCAAGTGGTGGGTTATCCAAGAGAAACCGCAAAATGATTCAAAATTTCAACAATGACTACATTTATTACTAGTGGTCGTTACCCACAACATTCACATGTATTCTTTTGTATATTCTGATGAATTTGTTAATTTTGATTTACCCAATTCTGTATTTGTTTCCCTTCCCTTGTTTGATCCTCTTCTATTCGCATTTAGTTCCAAATCGTTTCTGTTTTCAATATAAGGGAGGGAGATGTGTGATGCACGTTCTGTAGAATATGTATGTAACATGGTTCGCGAATGTAGGCATTCTCGAACCATTGGGATATGTGAGGTTGGGCCGGTGGCTTTAGGCTCTGGGGGCTCTCAGAATAAACCTCATTCAAATCATACGTGTCTTGTTAACCATTTTATTACACACTCCCATTAAAATTACAAATAATTATGCTTGTGATTAAATGAACAAGTTTGGCAGAAACGTACTGATAGTTTGAAACATATCCTAATGGAATGGTTTTATCTTTGCCACAGTTGGATTTTAAGTAACAATACTTTGTCGTGGGATTTTTTTCTGTGCTTGTGTTTGGAACTTTTGAAGTTAGGTGCCCCTCTCTGAGCACTTGCAACTTAAAAAACTGGATCTGTGATGGAAAAGTTGCATCACTGAGACTTTCCTTGCCAACGTACTATACGAAATAAAATATACCTTCCGGGAAAGGAATTTCAACTTCCATGAATTCACCGGTTTGAATGGAGAACCCATCAACATTGACAACACCATACTTCGCTCCACAGATGCAGCAAGCCTGCGAACCAGTGGAAACTTGCAAAATAAACCTCCTTCACATTTCTTTAATCACAGGGACTGGTCCTTTTCTTTATTTTCCATTTCTATAAATGTATAGAGCACTTTCACAAAGTGCTGTTACACAATTACTCAACCGGTTATAAACTAATAAAGTATTTATCATAACGCTATAAATCATGAAGGTCAATTTCCTTAAAAATGAAGTGAGACGTTTTAAGAGCAGCGCAAAAACTGGATAGCTTCGGAGTAGGTCCTGCAGGAAGAGGGGGTGTGGGCATTCCAGAGTTAAAAGGCTAAAAGAGCCAAGGAACGAAAGCGAGATGGCACCCAAGAAGTGTGAGGAACAATAGGGATGAAGGAAGAGGGGAACAAAGTGTCTGAGAAGGAGCATAGACTGCTATTAGAGAGGTGTGCGGGGAAGCAAGACCAATGATATCTTTTAAAACAAATTCAAAGGAATGGAAAGTAAAGTCGAGCTGGAAAGGGAAGCCTAGAGAACGGGCAATATGAGAGTGGGGAGTAAGTACACCGAATTAAAGATGGACTGAAGTGGAATGAGGGCACAGGCCGGCAACAAGAGAAGAGCAGTAGTGTAGGTGTGATAACACTACAGAATGAGAGCCTTCACAGCCAAGCAAGTAAGAACATGTCGGATGTTATGAAAAACAGTTACAGAACAAAGTGAGAGTGAAATATGGTGAGAACATGAAAGGGAAGGTTCAAAGGTAACGGCAGAAGAAGGCAGAGGAAGTAAATTAGGATAGAAAACAGAACAATCATGGAGAAGGGGCAGGAAAGAAGATAATCTCGGATTTAGAAGTGTTAAGTTGAAGAGAGTCAGAGAGCATCCAGCAAGTCAGTGCCACATAGAATAATGTAATGAGTTCGAAAAGGAGGAAAACCAAAACCAATCTGGTAATCAGCATTGAAGTGACAGGAAAAACCAAATGACTGGGCAATAGAAAAAAGAGTAACCGTGCACAAAAAAAGTGGAGAGGGCCAAAGACTGAGCCTTGCGGGGCACCATAAAGAAGCGATAAGGAATATAAATGCCCAGCCATACGATAACAGCATAAAAACAGTTAGAGTACCAAGAAGGAAAGCAGGACAAAGAAATGCCAGAAATACCAAGAAAAGAATGGGAGAAGAGAGTGGTCAACAGTAACAAAAGTGTCAGATAAGCCCAGAAGAATTGCTTCGTATGACGGGAGAAGGAAAATGAATAACGTGTGCAAGATCAGTCTCGGTAGAGCGAGCAGGACGAGACTGCGGAAGAAGAGCAATAATCTCAAGATAAGCAGAGCTGAGAGTAGACTACGCCTTCCTAATGTTTGGATAGAAAGGAAGAAGAGAAATTAGGCCATAGAAGGAAGAGAGGGATCAAAGGAAGGTTTTTTTGGGAATAGGTAAAATCGGTGCAGGCTTAAAAGAAGGAAAAACATTGGATGACAGAGGAGAATTGAAAAGAGAAGCTAAGAAAGCAAAAAGGAGTGAAGGAATATACTAGAGTAGTAAGAGGAGTAGGAAAGGGGTCCAAAGGAGCATCCGTGCAATTAGCGTGCTGGAGCAAGAGAATGATGAATGTTCAGAAAAACAAGAAAATAATGAGGAAACAACCTAGAGGGAAGGAAACACTGAAGAAAAAGAATAAAGATGATCAATCTTGGACTAAAATTAAAAAGCAAAGTCAGAGGCAGAAAGGATGGAGGTAAGTAAAGGGCCAGGGGAGTCCTCAGACGGGAGAAAAGACAAGTGTGAAGGGATAGAGTGCAATTAAGAGATTAGCAGCAAAGTTGCATTGGCGAGATTAAGATCATAGTAGCATAAAAACTGCTCAAGAGGACAAGATCGGAAGGACAGGATTTTTCCAGCAGCGTTAAAGTTTACTTAGATGCCTGCGAGCAGTTGTAGTTGGTAAAGAAGAGATAAGCCGAGGTTTACACGAAAGAACAAAAGGAAAAGGATGAAATTCAACTTGGAAGAAAGTCTAGAAGAGAGAAAAGAAGGAGAGTCGGGATAAAGAGAAAAAAAGCGTCAGGAAGGAAGAGGAAACTTGACTCGAACATTAGAAGGAGCATCATAGCAACAAACATCACAACACAAAAGAACTTTCAAAGGAAGGAGAAAGAGCATACCGAGGGAAGGATATATGAAAAAGCAAGAAACTGATTATCTACAGAATAAAGGGAAGGCCGAAACAGATGCACCCTGGTGGACGATTTGCTGCTAAACTAATGTGGCAGTGTTTTATGTTGTTGGCAATGAATTGGGTGCAACAGCACACCAACTGTAAAATCGTTTCACCCTTTTGAAAAAACGTAGTTCCCATAGACGCTGCTCTAATGCCCATGCAATCTTGACCCACATTTAAGTGTCTGAACTGTAAGACCTCCGTAGTCATGCTGCGTAACTGAGCGATGTTGGGTCATGATGCTGGACTTTGCCATGCTGTCTGGACCAAAGATTCTGGAAATGAGGCATTGGCGTTTGAGGCTTAAGAGACAATTGCTGTGCTCGGTGAAGCATGGTGTCCACCCCATCCGCGCCACCACGATCGTAGTACAAGGCGCATTCCTCCTGTTGCTGATCACTCTGATTTAGTATGTGAAATAACTTGAAGAAAGGGACCTGACCAGTTCATTGATAGAGCTTCTGCCAGAGACTCCAGATGGTGGAACATGGAGGTGTACGCTGCATTTTTAGTTTTGTACAGAGAACAAATCCATCTTTGGAAAAGAGCTGTAAATAGCTTCCATTTGTAGCATTATTTTAACTCTGCTTAGGTAGTCTGTGGTGACATTCGTTTTTCCTTCAAGTTGAATGGTTGTCACATGAGCCTTATGATTGGGCGCCCATCTCCACAGCTGCAATGATTCCTCCCACCCTTCATGGCAGTAGATGAATTACATTGCTGTTGTGTTGTCTGTCTGGACCCTGATGGCCTGCTCACCAGCAATGGCAGAAAGACCCTGAGAGAACATCAGATTGCTCTTAATTGCAGCATGCTAGTATGATGCTATTCTTTGTCCTGCGACCACCTGTCTTCCAGATGAACTTCAAACCTGATGTGGCTGTCACCATATCACCTGTTGCATTCTCTTGTTAAACAGAAAGCCTTTGATCAGATTGAGTGTGTGTGTGACCGCCGTGCCAGCCTTTGCTTCCTTTGACTACCCCACATAATCCTGCCTTTCCAGTCTCTGTCCACTGGTGCCATTGAAGATCCAACCGTTCCTACAGTGGTCGCATCTGCAGCCTGCAAAACTCTTTCCGGGTTATTTATACAAGAAGACATGGAATCCATTATCCTTTTGTACACCCTAAGTGACACAATACGCTCTTCTTGCAGAAGCAGCGCCATTCTTTGTAGGGCTGTCACTCTGGGATTGGTTGTTTTCACTCACATGATCGCTATATCAACCAAGGCTCCCAGAAACTGAATCCTGTGGGATGGTTCAAAGGTAGAACTTTCCTGATAGAGCTGTGTCCTGTGCAGTCTTTCTTGCCCCTTCTCTGGGTGCCAAACGAATAAACCAATCATCGAGGGAAGACTACAAATTCATGTCAGTCCTTTTGAATCAAATTGCCACAGAAGCATGACAATTTTTTTAAAAGAAAAAAAGTTAAAAAAACATCCATAGCATCGACTGAAAGCAGAAAGGCAAAACCTTGAACCTTGGTAAGGCACTCCCGTGAAATCAAACCTCAGGATCCTGTGTTTATAGTACGTAATCCCCTTGCTAGATAAGTGGAATCACGTTGTACAATGTCGCCATCATTATTTTCTTTTTGTATAATGTACTTGTTTAGTGCCCACAGATCAGTAATAGATCTGTGCCCCTTTTCCTTTTCTAGTGTCATAAACTGCATTAGCACCCGGCAGGGGGAGCCAGCCAATCGTGAGGATAGGAACACGGGTTTGAACGGTCAGTGTAAGCCATCATTACAAATATACATGTTAATTGAACAGCTCTCAATCCAAAGCAGCCACATGTGCCTGGAGCATTGCTATTACATTTGACAGAGATGCATTTTACATATGTGCATTCACACCTATTGACTTTGACACCTCTTTTCAAAGACAAGTGAATAATATGCAGAACCTTATTGATTTGATTTTGATTGGATTTATTTATCGGGTGAAGATAAGCCATGCAGACTAAAATGCACCTGGGTGCTAATTGTACCACTATTCAGTCATGTACTGTAAACTGTATAAGAAAAAGAAAACTAGGATTATTCCAACAGCAAAAAAGAATTGAAAGAGATCAATCGGTAGTGAGTTCCAAAGGCAGGAACCCAATACACAGAAAAGCCTGTCACCTCTGTGGATATATATTGGGTTACAGGTGCCACCATCTCCTGGTACTGCTGGCTAGTCTATGCACAGCATGTGGTTCTAAGCAGATTTCACAAACATCGGAAGACATACATTACTTACCGTAATCATGTTCCTGGTGCTTGTATCTCTATGCGCCCCATCTTCCTCCCTGCTTGGAGTTGAAAGAGCATAGACTTCTTACACCTTACCTATCCTTCCATACTCACTCACGCATTCTCTTCAGGCATCCTCTTGGGAGAGCAAAAGCAACCAGGCGGACCTCGACGTGTGAGGGATCATGGGTACACTACACGTCACAGTAGGGATAGTGTTAACCATGCCCAGGTCGACGTCTCTTTTTTCGAATATCGAAACAAGATGCAATACTCGGCAATTACCACTAGATGTTGGACTATATGCACAGCATGTGAATCTGAGCAGATACAAGCACCAGAATACATTTACGGTAAGTAATGTATGTCTTACTGGTGCCACTTAGACATTGGTTTGTTGATCGAAGAGAGATCGCGGGATGGTAAAGTTGAATTTACGACGCTAGATAAGTTGGAGCAAGCCCATTGACCCATTTGAAAACCAGGCAGAGTACTCAGAACGTAATTCTCTGCCTTATGTGAGAAACCTGAGGGTGTTCTCCCAAGTAGACCTCGGGAAACCCTTACTCAGGTGGCCAGGGGAGGGCTTGCGCTCTCGGATCCCAAACCTGGTGGTGGACGAGTGATGGAGGGTCACCTGGGTGGGGGTACCTGGGGTTATGCTCGGGAATGCCCCAGTTTAGAAGTGTTATTTTATCAGGTGAGGAGATGAGGAGAACTAGATCCCTGATGCCTTTATGGGCTGTGCCACATTTGCCCCCCTTCTTCCCATTGAATCTCTCTTACCCAAATACACCGACCCCTCTGTATATAAGCTGTTCCCTATGATATCAAACCCCTTCACATTCAGAAACCGTCTCTCACGAAACCCCTGTAGTTCTGTGACGTACCCGCATACACCCGGTCAAACTCTTTTCCACGCCCCTCTGGTCACTATTTCCCACACTCCCCTTCTATTCAGACAAAACACTACCATTCCCACAATTCCCCCTGTTCACTTCATACTAATAATCCCGGTCATTCCTGTTTGCCCAACAAACCCTACCAATCCCGTCCCTCTGATTGTCGTCTTCTGAGCACCCAATCTACTATGACAGAACACTACAGTTGCTACAATCCCCTATGTTCTGTTCTCCATCGCGGTCATTCTCATCCATTGTACAAATCTTCCCTATCCTGTCCCGTAGGATACTCTTGACAAGCCAATCCCCCACTTTTCCCGACATGAATACTTTTTCACACCCAAGACAGTGGACTAATGTAAAACCTGTTTACCCGACATGTCCCGATACAAGGGTCAAAAAAAGTCAGGCAATTGACTTAAATCACACACACCTGGCGGCCCTTTTCCCCACAGGGTTAAAAGGTGGAGCAAGAGAGTACAGGACGAGCAAAGCGAGCACGGCAGGCAGCACGACGTCTCGGCTAACAGGGTACAACAGTTCAAAAGAAGGAAAAAGGCAGAATAAATCGACAGGGTGGCGAGGAGAGAAGTGACCTTGCCCTTTTCGTCCCAGACCCGGGACCCTTCGTGGAAGAGAGCCTAAGACCGCGAACAAAAGTGAAAGGGTCTTGCAGCAGATGTCAACGGTACACGGGGGCAAGCTTCTGCCGATAAGCAGGAGCGACGGAAGCTCCTGTGCCCGTGGTACCGGCCTTGACTCCGAGGAACAAGAAAAGCCAAGCGGTTCAACACAGCCGGTGAGTCGAAAGGGAAATGAAGTGCTGGGCTGTATTGACTGAGACTCAAAAAAGTGGCATATATGAACCAAGTTCAATGAACTGTGTAAAGACCAGAAAGCAGTTTTGAAAGTGGGACCAGCTGCAGAGGGAAACCGGCACCACGTGGGTGCTAACTTAAGAGACTCTTGTTGAGCCCCATATGAAGGAAACTACAAGTACCAGAAGGCCGTAGGAGGGCCAGCGAAACAGGTTAAAGTGGCCATACAGAGGGTCAAGCAAAATCCCAGTACAATGGAAAGACTTTGATCTACAAGCACTGTGAAAGAAAGGAGAAGTGAATCCCGAAAACATTGAATTGTGTGAGAAAGAGAACATTGGAAGTAAAGGGGGTTCAGCGCCCAGAAGAGGGCGACCAGGGGGGAGCCACTATCACCCTGATCGAGAGCCATAGTAAACCGGGTGAGGTGAGTCAAGAACGGTCCGAGCTTGACGGAGGGAGATCCAGGAGTGAAGTCCTCGCCCAAATATTGGCAGTCAAGAGGGTCCGAGCCCGACTGGGGGAGATCCAAGGGTGAGACCATCACCCTACGTGAACTGTGATAATCAATTGAGAAGGGCCAGCACCCAGAAGAGGGGAACCTAGGGGTGAACCATCACCCAGCAAACATTGGAACAATCTTTTCATTTTATAAAGGAACTTTCGTTTAGTTATTTTGAAGGCATCAGGTCCTCGAAGACCAGAGACTTTCAAGCGAAACAAGACTTGGCCACCGATGGCCCTGACAGCTGAAAGCTCGAGTGTGTGTCCTGAGAGCTGCCTATAGAACTGTTGTCTCATGCTGGGGAAGCCCGAGACTGTACTGTGCTCCAAGCTCCCATCTTACCCCCTGTCCAAAACGTGGGGAAGGGAGACCCCGGCTACCGCATCCTGACATTATTTGAGAACACTTCTTTTCTTCAGAACTATCCCACACCCCTTTCTGTATTAGTTGTGTGTTTTGGCAATAGGTTTTTTAGTATAGGCCCTTTTAATTTTGACACATCGCCACTAGGACTGCCTTATTTTTCATTTGAAGGTCGACGCTTGCTCCCATCTTAGATTTAGGTTTAGATTAGGCGTTTTTCCAACCTGCATGCAGCATTCATTGTTCAATAAACACCCCTGAACTTTGATCACTTGTGTCTGTCTTACTTGTTTTCACCTTGAGTTTCTCACACTTACAGGTAGAGAGACCTACGGAATTGTGAGAGCGAGGTACATTTCAGTGTTTGGTGAAGTAATCTCACAGCACGTTTTGCGCGGTTTGTGACCATGAGAGTTGTTTCTCTGAAATACCTGTTAGCAGTCTAATTTGGAGTTAAGAGCCAACCACAACTGGTCGGTCAGCCACAGCAATAAAAGGAAGGATTGGACAGAGAAGCCGAAGACCGGAAAAGGTTAGAATTCACTATATCCCCCACTATCCAGCTTTCCGATTGCAGAATATGGTTACACTGTGACAAGAAGGGGTTCTGATTAAAGCCGCAAGAGTGATGTGTACGTTTAAACTCTAGTTGTGTAACGCCCTCCTCCAGGTCTTTAGATTAAGCCTGGCTGTGAGTCAAGATGCAGTTCAAAACAGAGAAAAGCCACCCAAACGAAGCAGGGGATACCACATGTACAAAATGTGCTTTCCAACTAGCAGAGGGGCTCTGGTGGGCTAGTGGAGCTGTTTATGTTGGCAAGAGATGTACTAACTGTTGCTTTGAAGGGCTTAATGTCTGTTTTCATGCTGAATGGTACAGTGACGCTTTCACTTGTGCGCTGCTAGCGTAACTGTCTTCATTGGGGTTGAATTTGGTTTATTGGATGAGGCTTGTAGGTGCATTTGTGTTTCAATGCTCGTTTTACAGTCCTGTGGTTAATATGTGCTTCTATGGAGCCGAGAACAAGTAACGCACAGCTGAACACTAGCCAATATGTTTAGAGACCACACAGGTGATGCAGCATTGCCCTCTCCATCATCACATGCCGAACAGCGGCTTCAATTAAAGAGCGAGATGTGCAATACACAGAAGCTTTCACGTCCCTGAAAAACGAGCAAAACGGCTTCGGAGCAGCCATTTTGTAAACACCTGACCTTTTGTGGCAGTTTTAGCTCGAGTTGTAGAATGCTGCCTGTAAGACCTCTGTTTCGTCTATTCTTCCTAGGGCATTGACATGTATTCTACCTGTTTGCTGCCTTAACATGTATTCTTGCGTACAGGGACCATGCACCATGATGCATAGGCAAACAGTGACATATATTTGGGGCTGGTGCCATTCTGATGTGCATGGGTATGCCACCAACGTGATCTCTGTATCAATGCATTGCACCAGCACCTGGTTACAGGAGTGAGCTATCAATGGCTTTTAAACATTGGATGTGCACGATTGCAGCACCACAGGCTGTTCACTGGTGGCACCATGGAATTGGCTGCAACAGGTGCCTACGGCAGTCCTCTACCACACTGGGGTAATGGGTGGAGCTGTGCAGAGTCACACACACGTACCCATTGTTTCACTGTGGTCAAGGTGTGCTGTCAGTGCTATGAATATGTGCTTCAGTTTTCAGAGGCTTTTGCAGGGAATGGATATTTGTCCACCTACGTGCTGCATTCATCTTTATTCTCCTGATTGTTCTGTAAAGGGAGCAGGCCGCTCCGTGATGCATATCTGAGCACTAACACATGCTTGGTGAGGGTGTCCTTCTGATGTTTGTTGGCAAGCCACCATTTTACTCCATGTACCAAGGCATTGTGCAGTACTGTGGAGCCGTGCACCAGCAGTAGGTGTACAGTAGTGCTTTCATTTGTGAAGCGCACATACTTTTCTGAAAGGCATTGAGGCGCTGTTGCAGGTACAAGTCAAAGGGGGCAAACCACTGGAATGGTGATGGGACAGAATTTATGGAGAAGTAAAGAGTGGTGGAGGCAGCAGTGATGAGCTACACCCTCACTAAGGAGGAAAAAAAGGTGACCTGCTGTTAACCATCACTAAAACCTGGGCCTTTCTCAGCAGTCCCCCCGTCCCAGATTCCACATTCTAAAACGGCAAAACCAAGTCACTGATTGACCATTTCCTCTTCAAGCTTCAAGGGCAACTAAAGGGAAGAAGGGTTTAGTGAGTGGCGAATTGAGTGATCATGCAAACTACTGTAGAGACCAAAACCAAACGTGGGCTCAGTCACACAAAGGGCTAGAACTGTGTAACCACTCACCAGGGAGAGTCAACAAAGATGATTTAGTACGCTCTGTGAAGGAAAGTGTTTCCTCGAAATGTCTTCCTTCCCAGCTTTCCAGGAACTAGACCTCGGCCTCAGCAGAACCACTGTGACAAATGCACGGTCTTCATAGAAAGAATTGCCAAGTGGACCCACACAAGGCAGCCTCAAATACATCTGCACTGACATATGAAGACCAATGAAAGGTTTTTCTGGATTTATGAAGAGTCTACAAGGAAAAACAACTCCTGAAGTTCCAACTGGAAGTACAAAAATAGTTATGCAAGTCATAACACTGAAAAGAGCATATAAATGACTGGGTAGTGAAGAGAAGAGAGAAGCCCGCTTTGTTTGATACCTGCTTCTGGTGTGTTCTGATCTCACTCTGGCACCATAGTGTTGACACTGTGTTGTTGTGTTGCCCTCTTTCTTTCATACCTGCTACTGGTGGGTTCTGATCTACATCTGGCTCTGTAGTGTTGACACTGTGTTGTTGTGTTGCCCTCTTTCTTTCATACCTGCTACTGGTGGGTTCTGATCTACTTCTGGCTCAGTAGTGTTGACACTGTGTTGTTTTCTTAGCTCTTCTATTTGATACCTGCTACTGGTGGGTTCTGATCTACATCTGACTCCGTAGTGGCGACAGCGTATTGTTTTGTTAGCCCTCTTTGTTTGCTACCTGCTGCTGGTGGGTGGGTTCTGATCTACATCTGCCTCCGTAGTGTTGACACTGTTGTTTTTTGATTGCCTGTCTGTGAAGGCATCAGTATTGTTAGTTCTGAATCACCATGAATGCTGCTTCCAATGTTCCAGCAACTCCATACATGTTTATTCTGTGTTTAATATCAATAATAATTCATGTTGCATATAAACAGAATGGAACTCAAAATATAAGCACATACGTGTGCATATAACGTGTGCCCTCCTTGTATTCTGTGACTACTTTCCAGCTAGAAAAGGAGCAGGCACGCACGCACAAGGTAACATGTTTAATTGTAAGGAACCGCTCAGGTCATTGACATGTATGCTTCTGTTCACATTTATATGAAATGCAAGTCACACTTTCAATACCAATAATTTCTGGATGTCATAAGGGTGACCAGGATCAGAAAGTTTAATTAGGCATAAATGTGCAGGATTGTCAAAATAATAATTGGGAAGGACTGGAACCAAACTTAATAACGCAGCTGCTCTGTTGCTCCCTGACTGGACCCACTGTTGGGCTACCAGTTTATTTGTCCTTGTTACGGATCTTCACTGGGCACTTTCTTAAACCTCAAAAGCAATTGCTTTTTGATCTAGGTGTTCCTGAATCCTAACTCTTTTCTTGTTGTGGGCTTAAAGGGGTTCCTCAACCCTGGTGTTCCCTTTGAGTTACAGTACTGAAGGGTTACCAAAGTCTTTTTCTAGGTCACTTTATCTTCTTATTCCCTCTCATCTTCGGAGCCATCTGGGCAATGATAACGGTGTTGTCTTTGATCTCTGTTGCAATTAGGGAAGATTACTAGTGCGTGAGAGATGTAACGGCAAGGAGCTTGAACTATCAGCACTGTTATATAGGATTCCCCAAAGGTGTTGCCATTTCCTTCCTCTAGGGTCCTCACTTTTATCCTTCGCTTCCTGTTCTGTGAGGCGCCTGTCCCTACTCACTGTTAGGAAAGATTTCGTAATTGTAGGTAATTTTCCTTCCATGTGGCAACCCCTAAACTTTTTGCTGTTGTTTTTCACCTTGTTCTTGACTTTGCCAGAGAAGTGCAGCCTTCTGCTGCACTCCTCTGGGCTTTCGCTCCTTTTCTTACGGGGATACTGACATGCCCTTAAGACAGTCAGTACCGGGGAACGCTGTTTCCCGTAGTTTCTTTTATCATGTTGCGGCTTTCGTGCAACATGACACAAGAGGGCACTGTAAGCTAAGTTACAGCTCTCTTGGGTCTCTAGCCTTCTACAGGCCCTAGATACTCGTTTAGGATTGTATCTGATCGGTGCAAGTGATTCAGGGACGGGAATGGTGGCAGCGATCGTTTTCTTGTGTTTTGAGCTCCTTTTGGCGTTCTAAGCGCGTTTTCCGCGCTTAACCCAAAATGGTGGCCTGGCTCCCAAAATGGCCAGACCACGAGGCTCCTTTGTCCTGTCCGCTGACCGTCTTGCTCCCTTCACCTTCCCCAGGTCGAGCCGACCCGGGGCCTTCCTTATTTGGGCATGTACTTTCCCGCGAAACACGGATGCTTTCGCGGGCTTCTACATGTCTTGTGTGTGCCTCCAGGATGTGGGCTGGGATGTCTGGTCCCAATACACATCCTGGGTGCCAGAGAGTCTAGGGTGGTGTGAATGCCTGGGACCACCGTGGTCCGTGATTGGTCCACGAGTGGTGTGAGTGTTGATGAGCGGATCTCCCATTGGGTCCCCTCCGTTTTGGCGCGAAGGGAACTGTGGATAAGAGGGGGCTGGAAACACCACTACCATGTCGATCTCCTGAGTTCTCACGAACGAAGGAATACAGGAGCCAAGTATCCTGCAACCAAGAGGCTGGACCGAGGAATCACTGGTGACCCGCTGAAGGACTTCTCCTCTGCACTGCTGTCGCCTTGTGAAACCCTTTTCACCTTTGATCAAACCAGAAGGCCTGTACTGGTACTTCGTCCCTTGGAATAGCGGGAACAGCTATTCTCGGCATCTTCACCATCTCCTGCCAGTAAGCCTTCGGAAGCGTCTCTGGGCCATCCAGCTGACTGACCAGCTTACACGGGAGTCTTGCTCTGTAACCGCCGCCAGGTTGTGTAGTATTTCGAGTCCTTGTCACTCTCACACGCTTCGTACACTTGGCGTTCCCAGGTCTGAACTGAGTAGTGTACATTTGGCTCAGATACACACGGCCGCTCCGTTGCCCTGCTGTGGTGACAAACTGTGTGGGTTTCTTCGATTGGGACGTCTTTTTTCTCAACACGACGACGAGGCGTTCCCTGCTCTTCTGAACCTGCCAGCTACTGAAACGGACGCGGAGAAGCCTGGGTCTGCTTGCATCGGGGACCGGTGAGTAGCATAGCTAGGATCTGGTCGCCCTCCTGCAGGAGCCCATTGCTTTTCCCCGCTGTGTCAAACCGCACCCTTTTTCGTACTCGCGCTCTGCTTCTGCCCACTGTGGAGGCTGCGCTTGAGTCGCGGAACTTGTTCTTCTTCTTTTGTGCACTAAACTGAACTGCCTGATTTCCCTCGAAGAGCGTGTGCAGGTACTTTTGAGCACAAGGCTCTACTCTTCGCAGGGCTCGGACTTCCATCTAGTTAGGTGCCTCTGAAGGCGAACTGGGTCTAAGCATTATTTCGCACTGCCTGTCTTCCTTCCCTTTTAGGTGGACTACCCATTTCGTGCGTCTAACGCTTGAGACTGTCGTATTTGTATATATATTGTATTGGTATGGTATGTGTTGGTTTAATATCGTTATATTGTGATTTTCTCGCTACGGTCATTGTTTTAAAGGCCTTGAAATAAATGTGTATATATTTTTAATATAACAACTGTTTGGAGTAGTTTTGTAAGTGATCTTGCTTTGTGTGCTCATTGCGGGCTTTCAGTCACCCTCACCCCTCTTGAGACCTAGTCTTGACCGCCGCGATCGCTACCTTGATTGGTCTGGCTCGTCCAGAGGTTACCCTGTTCCAAGTAATTAGGTTGGCCTTCTGAACTTCTGCGCCACCAGGACAGAGTTCAGAAATCCGTCTTAACACTCACCATGTCACACAATATGCGTGTTCTTTCTCCCACTTTGGGCCAAGCACCTTTAGATCAGGATCTTTCCAATATCCTCGTGCCTTCCTATAAAGTATTGCTTCTGGATTCCTTTGTTTATCTCCAAACTCTTTCTTTTCTTCTCCTGATGTGTTCCAACTTACTCCTTGGTCTCTCCCTCTGATGTTGGACAACCTCCTGTGAAGTCCCTCCTACCTCCTTCTACTGATGTTCTGCAGCATCCCCTTGAATCTCTCAAACCACGTTCTGATGTTATGAAACCAGATAGTTAGCCTCTCCTACCACCCTAGCATGTTTCCCAACCCCCTTGATAGTCTCTACCACCACCTCGACCTAATGTTCTACAACCTCCTCCTCAGTCTCTCTTTCCCCCACCTCATGATGTTCTACAACCCGCTCTTTAGGTACACCTTATATCTCCTCCTCACTCTCTGTCCACCGCCTTCTCCCCCTCTGGAGAAGAAGAGGTTGGAGGCCAAACATCTACTACCGCCTTCCTCCAAAAACGCTAACTCTCTCCAAATGCCTGCCACGACATTCTTAAAAAAACACACATCATGTTTTGTGAGCCTCTGCTGATATCAAATAGTTACCCCTACCCCATGGTTGGGATTTGTGTTAGGGGCTGCACATGGTCTGGTTAATTCATGAGTGATTGGGATTTGGTGTGTTTAATGTGCCCACTGAAGGGGCTGGGAGAGTGAAAAAGGCTTTCAAATAGCTGGTCCCCCCTCCCCTACTTGGATTTCACTGCTGACTTTGATGTGGTTTGTATAGAGTATGGGAGCCATGTTGTCATTATCTGATAATATTGCTAAATGTGGAGCATGCAGTTCTCCAGCATGGGGTCTGGCATGGATTCACATGCTCGTGAATAGCTTTTCTACGTTTTTCGCACATTTTTGTTACAAAGTTCCTATTTTTGTCAAACAGAGCCTGTGTGCTCTTTCGTTTCTTTGACTGGCAAGCAGGGATCCGTTTGTCGGCTTCTTTCAACGCCCCTCAAGGGCAAGCATCGTCGAGAGTTTCATAGAAGATTCCAGAAGGCCATCTGCCCTAAACCGCACGCCAGACCATGTTGGAGGAGAAGGACGGAGGTTCAGTCTTCATGCCTGCTCCAACTGCTGATTAAGGAATGTGCTTGTGGAGGACAAACACTCCCAGTGCCTCTACTGTCTCCATCCGGATCACAAGGAAGCGGATTGTGAGATCTGCGTTGGCTTCACCAAGAGCACCTTCAAGGATTGTTACAGTAGGTTGGCGGCGAGGCTCAACGCCCAGGCCTCTGTGTATAGTGATAATTTTGAATTACATTATGTCGAAAGTCATAATGTCGAAAAAAAAAAGTCGAAAAAAAAAAGTCGAAAAAAAATGTGAATGTCTATTTTTGTTTGTTTTTTGTTCGAAATGGGGGGTAACGCCCGTTTTTTGTATTTTTTTTGTTTTACCCCTTTTTTTTATTTGCGGAACCCAAAAAATATGTAAAAAAAAAAACATTTTCTACATTTTTTTTTAATGACTTTCGACATAATGTTTTCGACTTTTTCACTGCACACCCCAGGCCTCTACCCCGTGTGGCAAACGGGGCATGCCTAACCCAGGACCTGCCCGTCCGAGGAGTGGGCTTCTAAGTCCTTTGAGGGTGCTCCATCCGTCGGGGCCCAAGACAAGGCCGAGCACTGCGAGTCCGTTTCCGTCAGGGTCGCCAGAGAAGCAAGTCCCATGATGAGCAGGGCAAGCTCATATTCACTGTCTGTCTCCATCTCAAGTCATCGCTCCAGCTCCTCCTCGAAGAGGAAATTGGCTAACTTGGGGAAACTGCAGGAGAGGCCAGAGAAGACCAAGGCGCATGGTAAGGTGAACGACCTGCCCTTGAAGGCCCAGGTGTTCCAGGCAAAGTCATCCTCGACGATCGAGCTGGTGGCAGCCACCCTCCCGAAGGCCAAAGTGGCTGACCCACTCCATGGGACCCCGATGGCACCCAGAGTGGCCCCTGCCCCCAGGTGGCCAAACGCCTGAGAAGAGGCTGCCATACCTAAGCTTGAGACCGACCCCTCAGGATGCAAAAAAGGGGGGTGGAGTGGAGGCCTCTACCTTATTCCAGGACACAGATATTTCCTCTTCGGACAAAGAGTGCTTGCTGTCCGTTCACACGGTCCAGTGGGATGTGGGGGAACGATGGCAGAAAAGCAGAGGAGGAATGCCGACAAAGGCGTGGGCGCTGGGCACAGCAAGCCTAAAACGCACCCCATGGGTGTATTGCTGGACATCCTTTCAACTCTCCAAACGCTGGTGTCGGAGATCCAGAAGAGGATGTTGACTGTACACCCGGCACCAGTGCCGGCACAGGGCCCACTGCCTGCAAAGAAGAGAAAACTGCACCCTACGCCACCTCATCAACCACCGCACATGGTCTCCCCCCTAGGGATACAGGGACTCACACAGCGACGACGGACACGGATGACAACGGCAGCATTTCCCCGCCACCTAGGACTTCTCCCCCAGATTAAGTGGGATCGTTCCACGCCATGGTCGCCCACGCGTCTGAGCTCTTCCAGCTGAGGCCTGAAGAGACCAAGAAGGAAGGATTCCTTTATCAATGCCGTGAGGCCAAGAGGAAGACCATTCTGGCAGTGCCTCTCCTGGACAACGGTTGGGATGAAGGCCTGGCACTAATGAGAAATCCCGCCTTAGCCCCGGGGAAAAGAGACAGGCTGGAAAAGAAGTACCTGGTGCTGGAGTCTCCACCCAAAGGCCTGCGGTCGCAGCCCTCACCGGACTCGGTGGTCTCGGCTGCTGCGAGGAAGAAGTCTTCGAATCCCTACTCTTCAGCCTCTGTTCCCCCGGACAGCAAGAGGAAGAAGTTGGACACCGTGGGTTGAAAGGTTATCTACTTGGCAGCAACGACGGTCAAGGCAGTGAATGCACTTGTGATCCTAGCCAGATACGACAGGGAGCTGTGGTATAAAATGGCCCCGCTGCTGGTATTTCTCCCTGACGGCAAACTGGTGGAGGCGCTGAAGATCCTTCAGGAGGGCGAGGTGACATTGGATCATGCCATTCCCTTGTCCCTGGACATCGCGGACAGAGGGTTCCGATAGATTGAGAAAGGTGTCTGTCTCCGACATCATGGCTGTTTGAAAGCCAGCAGCTTTTGGCAGGAAGTGCAGACACGAGTCCTGGACAAACACACCCAGTGCCTCTACTGTCTCCATCAGGATCACAAGGAAGCGGATTGTGAGATCTGCCTTGGCTTCACCAAGAGCACCTTCAAAGATTGTTACAGTAGGTTGGCAGTGTGGCTCAATGCCCAGGCCTCTACCCCTTGTGGCAAACGGGGCATGCCTAACTCCATCCGTCGGGGCCCAAGACAAGACTGAGCACTGTGAGTCTGTTTCCGTCGGGGTCGCCGCAAATGCGGGTCCCGTGATGAGCAGGGTGCGCTCATCTTCACCGTCTGCCTCCATCTCAAGTCATCGCTCCAGCCCTTGGCACGCTTCAGGAGTATCGCCCTTCCTTTGATGCCTTAGGAGGGAAATCTGGCAGGTCCATCAAAGGGTTTTGGCGGGGGATCATCCTTGTACCGCCAGCCCTCCCCTTCCACGACCCAGGAGGCCTACAGGGTTCATTCCAAGGCTTTCAGAGGTGGCTGCCGTCATCGTCACTCCAAGGGCGGCACGCAGGCCCTGAAGCACGATTAAACCGGCCAGAACATTGGGCCCCCACCCATGCACCCCATTGGGAGGCTGGCTGGCGGGCTTCTTGAGGGGGTGGGAGTAGACCTCCACCGACCGATGGGTGCTGGATGCTCTCGCCCAAAGACACACTCTAGAATTCCAGCAGAAGTGTCTGTGGATACCACTGGTGGCCCGGCATGAGCAGCACATCCCTCAGCATCTGCAGGAAGTACGGGCCATGTTAAGAAAAGAGGCAATAAAGCTGGTTCCAAAGCAACTTTGGGGCTCCGGAGTCTACTCCAGATACTTCTTGGTAAAGAAGAAGACAGGGTCCTGGAGGCCCATTCTTGACCTGCGTCATCTCAACAAGTACTTCGGGTCCCAAAAATTCAGGATGGTCACTTTGCAGCACATGCTCGGCCCACTGGAGGAAGGAGACTTCCTGATGTCGCGGGATCTACGCATACTTCCATGTCCCCATTTGTGAGAAGCATCAGAAGTTCCTGCGCTTCATCATACAGGGACAGCACTACCAATTAAAGGCCCTTCCCTTTGTACTGAAGTCGGCACCAAGGGTGTTTACAAAGTGCTTTGCACCAGTGGCGGCCCATCTGCGTCTGGAAGGGATACATGTGTACCCGTACCTCGACGACTGGCTCATCCGGGCCGAGGCAAGGGAAGTCGCTGTCAAACACACGGAAAGGACCATCTGGCTGCTGACGGTTCTGGGATTGTCCATGAACTATCCAAAGTCTTGCTTGATTCCATCGCAGAACACGCTGTTCCTGGGTTCCAGGCTCAACACGGTCTCCTGCCTGGCATCCCCCTCAGAGGAGAGAATAGCGGCCATACTGGGAAAGATGCAACTTCTGTTGGCACTGAAGACCGCCACAGTATGGACCATCAAGTCGCTACTCGACATGATGTTGTGTATTTACCTGATCAGACACTGCAGGTTGCAGATGCGACCCCTTTGGGAATTCCTGGACACTCGTTGGATCCAGGTGTCCGGAAGCTTCACAGACAAGGGTGTTCTCGATGAGGAGTTCGGTCGACCAATAAGGTGTGGGGCGTGTGCTCCAACATCTCCGGGGGCATGGATTTCCGAAGCCCCCCATACCAGGAGATGGTCACCATGGACGCTTCCCTGGAGGGCTGGGGAACCCACACTGGACGTCCCTACGCCAAAGGCCTGTGGCTACCAGAGGAGAGGTATCTCCACATCAATGTCCTGGAACTGCAAGCAGTGTTTTGGGCCCTCAAGCCGTTCCTATGGTCCCTCAAGGGCATGGTGGTGAGGGTCTTCTAGGACAATACCACCACGTTGTTCTACATCAGGAAGCAGGGAGGCACCAGATCCCCAGAACTATCCAGAGAGTCACAGGACTTGTGGCACTGGGCCGTCGCCCAGGGGATGTTTCTCGCTCCTTTTCACCTTGCGCGAGTCAAGAACACCATTGCAGACTCCCTCAGCAGGGAGCTGCGCTCTTGCCACAAGTGGAAGGTTCGACAGGAGCAAGTGGACAGCCTCTTACTCAAGTGAGGCAGACCCCAGATCGATCTGTTTGCGACGACGCAAACTCCAAATGCCAGAGATTCAGAGGCGCACCAAGTACAGGACAAGTACTGTTTGCTGTTGCTGCCTCGTCTCTCTATTCGTGACTTCTTTTCAGCTTTGACCCTTTTGGATCGTGCACGACGGATTTGTCTATCATCTCTGTCACGGACCGGAGGACGTCTTTCAAGGGTGCACTAACGTGCCTGGCCTAAAGGTGACTGTTTAACCAACTAATGCTACACACAGAGGGCTCTCTGTGTACTTAACAACTCGAGCATTGACAACTTGACAACTCGAGCATTGCACAACTGTGCCTTTCACAACTGTGCCTCTTTTAAATTGTGTGTCATAAGCAGTGTTGTTTTTTTCCTTCGTGCTCCTTTACTAAAAATCACTTTTTCTGCCTTCTTCTGCAAAGGTCTTTCCTGTTGTAGAGGCCACGCCTCCCATATCGTGTCACGCCCTACAACCTGCGTCCTCAAGTACCAGTTGCCTCGCGCACCTGCGCCGCGCACCAAGTACAGGACAAGTACTGTTTGCTGTTCGCGGTGCGTGGCGCGGGGCCTCCTGACTCTGGTTTTCTTGTTGACAAAGGTAAACTATCTACTGTGTGGTGTAGGCTTTATAATGGTGGTTAGCCTGCGTAGCAGTAAGAGCCTCGCTGAAGGTAATTCTCACGCAGGGATGCATGACATAAATCCAGTGTTATTACATGACTCCGATTTGGATTTAAATCCACTTGCTGTGATTGGCGAAGATGGGTTAAATGATATAAACAACATCCCGTATAGTCTGCAACCATTAGCAGTAGAACCTAATGATGATGAATGCAATCAATTACAATCTTGTATATCTATTGCTCCGTTTGCAGATGGTGAATCATTTAAAAAACCCTCCATTAGCAATAAGGATGATATAGCGAATTCAGAGGAGCCAGTAGGGAAATTGGCAGCTACTAAGAAAGTTGTCAAAACTTATGCGGCATCTAATATTATTTCGGATGTTTCTTATCTGGGCCCCGCACTGATTGGCGAATGGGAAAAACGCTGCCGGATTGCAATGACACCGAATTCACCTGTTGTATTTTTGCCTTCGGAGGTTGAACGCATTTGTTTGCATAATATTCATGATGGGCCCTCTATCAATTCATCTGCGTGTATTGCTCCTTACCATCATGATCATGTAAAGCGACCCTCCTGCAGCTCGCCTATATTGTGTAAAACCTATACTGATCCAGGTCCCATTTCAGCCCCTAAACAAATGGTGAATGAGTCCTTTGATGAAGATTTGTGCTACGAGATGGGGGCACGAGCATCACCAGTTAAACCTCAACAATCTAATCCCAAGGAATTAAGTAAAGATGAAGATCTAAGTAATTTTCCGGTGATTTCCTCTCTCTTAAATCTTTTGGATAAGGGTCATGACTTAACTCACATGCAAATAAACTCCCTAAAAGAAATAGTGTTAACTCTTACTAATAAGGTTTCAAAAATTGAGGGCATGTTGATTTCGCAATCTGCTGTTCAATCAGAGAAACAGGCTCTTATTGATGCATGCCTTCTGAAAGCCTTGTCAATCAACAACCTAACGCGCGCGAATCAATTTACTCAAACTGATGATTCTTCTGTAACTGTGGTATTTGAGCCACGCACGTATGCAAGTGCTGTAGTCGAAGGGCCAAAGAAGGTATGCTCCTCTGCGACTGTTGCTGGCTCTACTGACTTAGTGGATGAAGTGAAAAGGAACTCTCGGATATTAGATGAGTTAGTTCGTTTAGTAACAATGCAAAAATTAGACTTAAAATTTGGTGGGGGACGTCTTGATGAGCATGCTGTTGATATGGGTTCCCTGTCAATTATAAAAGAGAACACACCTAATAGTCCCTCTCCCCTGGTAAATGTCATAATTGAAGCCGAAGAAGAACAACGAAGAAACGAAACCATTCTCGCCGAAAATTTGCTGAAATTTAGTGAGAAGGGAGCTATAGTGAGTACGGAGTGTGAAGACTTTGACCCTGAAGGGTCACAGATTCCCTTTATGTCACGCAAAATGAAGCGAGCACATATTAGGGCAATCAAAAGAGAAAATAAACTGAAAAAAAAGTTATCAACACTGGATGTAAAAAAAACGAGCCAGGTTGATAGCAAAAAAAATAAAAAAAACAAAAAGAGAGAGGCTATCACCGCCGACTTGGATGAGTTGCAGTCCTCAAACTCAATTGAAGGCTCAACAAATGTCTCGAAGATTGACTTGACTCAACTGAACGAGGAATCAAAGTTAGTCCTAAATGTGGCTCCTGCAACTACCTCCCATTCTAATTTAAAAAAAATGAGAACTTCTGTTAAGCCGTCTGTGGTAGAGATGGGATTGGCTGATTCAGGACAGATGGCACAAGGCAGGCTTTCGACCTTTTATCCTATAATTGAAAAAAAAACCACGTTTAAGGGTCAAATGAAGGATTGTGCCCCAGATAAGCTTACCGGGGCAGTCACTAACCAAAAAAAGGCTTGCGATATGTTGACGAAAAAAGGATCGGCAAGGAACACAGATAATCCCCGATCTGACGAGGAATCTGTAAATAACGACAACTGTCCAGAAAGCCAAATCAACTCAAATGATGTTGAGGGGGCATTTAGAAATGCAGTAATGGATGTTACTGATACTAGAGATTCGGTTGAGAACAAGCCTCTGCCGTTAGGCAGTAATGATAAAGAAGAAACTACATATGTATTTGAAAGAAATGTTAGATACTTTCTAGGTTGGTCTAGTGATCAGGCAATTAATGGAAAGCAAAGGTTGAACAGATCGTTTTTGTTTAACATCTTTAGAGAGTGTCCCAATTTAAGAACACTCCGCATGGATGATATTGAGTGGCTAAGGCTAGCAAACCATAATAATCTCAGAATGATTTGTGCCCCACACTCGGCGATGATACTCCGGTTATTGTGGGACCATAGAGAAGACTTCAAATCCAGTGGGTTAACCCTATATTTATTTAGAACGATCGAAGAAGCTGAGTCATTTCTGAATGAAATGTTAGAACCTGAGGTTGTGAGTGGTACCAATCGAGCAAACGCACCAGCTGGCTCCGAACAAACTGTTGAATTAATTACAAAAATTTCTGAGCTGATGGCAACCACTTCGAATATTTCCTGGCTAGCTCCCCTTATGTCCTCCATTCTCGATTTTTCTAACAAACAAAATAAACAATAGACAAATAATGTCATAGCTCAGAAGGTTCAGAATCTCAAAATAATATCTTGGAATTGTTGTGGGAAAAGTAACCTAGAGAAATGGTCACCCCATTTTGCTTCAATGGGTCCGCACACTATTATATTCTTACAAGAAACCATGTGTGTCGACAAATTGAATATTGAGGGTTATTCAAACTTCTGTGTACCTGCTGTGAGAGGTGTAATTGGTCGACCGCTTGGAGGTATTGGTATCCTCATTAACAACAATATAAATCACATATCAAAGGTTATGTATGCAAAACACGGAGTGTTGGCAGTTGAGTCTATCTTTTCAGGCGTAATGTCAAATATTATGTTATTTGTATGTGTGTACCACAACCCAGCCAATGTAGCGCTTGAGGCTGCATTGGATAACATGGATGAGCTACTTGAGGAAGCCATGGTTAGAAACCCAAAATACACGATTGTATTTGGGGGCGACTTTAATGCCTTCTGTCTATCAACATCATCTAAGCTACTTCATAAGTGTAAGTCTTCCTCGAGAGATTCGGCAGCTATGGGGAAGCGTTGGGTCTCATATTTTAAAGATTGGAATATCCAATTACTGGAATTTCTTACTGGCGACCACAAAGGTACTTGGAAGAGGGGGATCCACTCCACTTACATAGACTATTTTTTTGTCTCATCCGCATGCATGCCTCTGGTAAACCATGTCCTAATTCACAACCAAACTATGAGTGACCATTATCCAATAAGCACATGTATCAGATGTGACCTGGCATCTTTAAATAAAGAAGCAGCACTGGGATTGGTGTCTCTCCATCGACCACAGAATTCTGTAGGCTGGTCTCCCAAAATGTGTAGAGAGCTTTCCTTTTTGGTTCACAGAGATGTGATTCGGGTTTATAACGGGGCTGAATTGTTTTTTGATGCATGTAGAAGAGAGGATTGGAACTCCTTCATAATTAAAACACATATTGACTATCTAGTCGAAAAAGTTCAATCGCGTAACCCATCTTGTGAGAGTGGTTACAATTTGGAAATAGCAGCAATCAAGAGGGAAAAAAATCGATCTATTCGCGCTTTAAAGAAAAAAAATCTACAATCCTATTTGTTTCACTCCACAAAGATGAGTATCTTAAACGAATATAGGCATAAAATTGCATCTATTAAGTTTAATGCAAAACTATCGGCCAATCGGCAAATGATGAAGTATATTATCACTCGTGATACCAGGAACATATGGGCAATACTTAACAATAAAAAGGGGGCGTTGTTGCATGACTTTGCCTCCCCTATTGCTGCAAGTACATGGATCGACTATTTCAAATGCAAATATAGTTTGCCTGTCCAATTTAAGATACATAACTCTGGTATACTTGAGCAACATTGTAAGGATCTTTTATTATTCTCTATGAATGAAATTGTTGAGGCCATCAATCTGCTCAATTATTCCAAAGCTGCCGGGCCTGATGGTCTACCTGCCTGTATTCTAAAAGATGACCCATATTTTTGGGGTGCGATTCTCTACACTAAATTTGTATATATTCTATCTACCAACCTCATCCCAAAATCTTGGCTTAATGCCATCATAATTCCTCTATACAAGAAAGGGAATCCAAATTTACCCTCGAATTTTAGACCAATTGCATTAATGGATGCCTCTGAAAAGGTTTTTTCTATAATTCTACTCCAACGGCTCCAAAGTTTTATTAAGAATAAGAATATATTCTCTAAGTTTCAAACAGGGTTTCGTAAGTACATGGGGACTTCGTTAAACGCTCTAATTATTTCCCACATATTTGCTCAAACCAAAATATCAGATTCTGGCTCAGTCTATATGGCTGCACTTGATATGAGCAGTGCTTTTGACTCAGTCATAAGAGAGGTTTTATGGTCAAAACTTTTAAAACTTGGTTTCCCAAAAAGATTGATTCAACTGATTGCAATGCTACACAACCACACGACGTATCAAATTAGGGTAACCAGAGATGGCGCCTTAACTGCTCCTATTATGACTATGACAGGCGTCAAACAAGGCTGCAATATGGCTGCCACCTTATTCAATTTATACCTTTGTGATATGGATATGTTGTGGAATGAAGCTGGTATGTTTCCTGTGAAACTAGGGGAATTGAAAATTTCATGGATATGTTTTGCAGACGATATCTTACTATTTGATCGCACTCCTAGTGGTCTTCAGTTAAAATTGAATAGTTTTGCTAAATATGCAGCCTCTCACAATCTATCTCCCAATTCTTCAAAGTCACAAATTGTGATTTTCCGAAATTTCAGGAAAATTAAATCGTACAAGTGGCAACTTAATGGCACTATTATCGAATGCGAAAATTCGATTCGTTATCTGGGGTATCCCCTAAATGTCCAGTATTCTCTCACATTTTGGCAGAAATACCTAAAAATGAAGGTTCGTCCACTCGTGTCGATGATGAAGGTCATGCTGAGAACAATCTGTGAATTTTCATTGCAACCATTGATTGATTTTTATCTATTGAAAGTGGAACCGATTCTCTTATATGGGTTAGATATATGTCTTCATGATGTCGGGGTCATATTGAATCAAATTCAGGGCAGTGTGTGGAAAAGTGTGTTGGGGCTATCCACCTCAGTTCCCAATTCCATAATTAGGCATGAACTTGGTCTAGTATCTCTAGCAGCTAGATGGGTTTGGCGAAAACTATCACGCTATGCTGATATTATGGCACCTCAAAAGTACTCCCTATATATGGATGTACATGGGTTGGTTGTGCGGTCAGAATTAAAATCCATGTGTGCCTTTGTTAATCAAATGAATTCAATTCTCGTTGATTGTGACTGCACAATTTCTGACTTAGTAATGAAACTTCCAAAAGTCAAAAGAAATCTTTTTGATCGGGACTGGTCAACCACTTTAGATTGTAACAACTCATATCGTCTGTATGCGGAATATGCCAAAAGGCCACGCAGGAGAGATATGAGATCGTCGTATTTGGTGTTATGTCCTTCAAGTAAGATACGGAGAGCATATTTAAGGTTTAAACTAAACCAATATCATACACTTGAAAGAATCTACATGTGGAGCATATATAAAGGTGCCTTTTCAACTCAACACTGTCGCTTTTGTGAATGTGACACTATTGAAACCATGAAACATCTTGTTATTGAATGCATTTTTTTTTTATCAGGATAGGAAAAATCTATTGGGGAAATTTGCTCCGAAAGATTCTGACATCTCCAAAACATCATTATGGGACAGTTGTATGTATGGAGGGTCCTTGGTACTTATCATTTCGCTAACTCGTTTGTTGAGTAAAATTGAAAATGCGTTAGAAAATGTAAATGTATATTTTAACCCCACAAGCTAAATCTGTGCATTTTAATGCGTGTTTTATCAAAATCTTTGGTATGTCTTGTGCAGGCCAATCTTAATATGGGCATGAGAAGGTCGCGTGTAGTTACAAATGACAATGCTACAATGTAATCTTCTGAATTAACAAATGCCAAATTTTAAGTTGTAAAAGAAACGGCTGATGATCTACTTGTCTGTTATCTGTAATTTTAAGGAATAACTTATGAAATTTCGTAAGTTTTGTAAAAGTTTGCTTTTTGTAAAACTATAAACAAAACGTAAATAAATAAATAAAAAAAAAAAAAGCATGGGGGACACGTTCTCCTTCCCGTGGGAAGGCCTGTTCCTTTACGCATTCCCCCCGTTGCCTCTCCTGCTGCGAGTCATCAATCAACTCAAACAGTGCCAGTGCTGTATGATGCTATTCGCCCTGTCGTGGCCTAAGCAGATTTGATACCCGGACATTCTCAGCCTGTCGACATCACTTCCAGTCAAGCTACCACTGGTCACGGATATGCTCGGCGCAATCCTGTATCTTGACACAGGATTGCTGAACCTGCAGGCCTGGCTCCTGCAGCGTTAGAGTTCAGCAGGTACAAGCTTCCGTCGGACTGCAGGGAGGTCCTTGCCAGGGCCAGAGCGTTGTTGACTCTTAAGTGCTATGGGCACAAGTGGAAACACTCCATCAAAGTGCATCTGGCGGCAAGCTATTGCTACACCAGGTCTCAGGAACGGTCTTCTCTTTGGTCGTACCATCTAGTCAAGGAGTTCTTCAAAGCACTGTTTCAATCGTAGCCGCCGGTGAAGGTGCCTGCCCTGGCGTGGGAACTCAAAGTGGTTTGGACGAGGCTCATGGGAGCCCCCGCCGAGCCTATGCATTAAGCCCCTTTCAAGTTCCTTTCGTGGAAAACAGCGTTTCTTGTGTCCATCACCTCTGCCAGGAGGGTAGATCAGATCCAGACCCTGTCCTGCAAGCAACCTTATCTGACTTTTCATGACACAAGGGTCGTGCTCCGGACGCAACCCCTCCTTCATGCCAAAGGTTCCATCGAAATCCCACCTCAAAAAATCTTTGTTGCCTGTGTTTTTTTTCCGACCACTTTGTCGCCGGCAGAAAGGACTTTGCACTCGCTGGATGTGGCACGTGCTCTGAAGTTCTACGTGGCATGCACAAAGAGTTTCTGGAAGCCGTCTCAACTTTTCGTGAACTTTGTTCCTGTGAACCATGGGAAAGCTTTGTCCAAAGCTTCCATTTCCAAGCACCTCTCCGGCTGTATCACGCACTGTCACCGGTTGGCAAACCGACCGCTGCCAGTCCGTCTGAGAGCCTATTCCACCAGAGCGATCGCTGTGATGACAGCATTCCTGTCTGGTGTGCTCCCGATGGACATCTGCAGGGCTGCTACGTGGAAGTCTTTGCACACCGTCACAAGATTCTGATGCGGCGACAGGGATTCCAGAGAGGAGTCCTGGCTCATGCCTGTCTGCTTGAAGGTGAGCCTGTTCCAGAAGTAAGACTAATTGCTTCTGTTGAGCCTTGCCACCTCTAGTGGTTGTGTAATGTTGTACTCCTATGTATTATTTTATTCATGAGCATGTGAATACATGCCAGACCCCATGCTGGAGAAGGAACAAGTTACTTCCCTGTAACTATTCTCCAGCATGGATCTGGCATTGATTCACATGCAAACCCTCCCTCCTGCCCCTCTGCGGCTTTTCTTGGTCATACGTGCTACCAAATCTGAAGATGGCTTCCAGAGGAGAGGCTTAGGGAGAGGGCAGTCATTGGCTGGGGGCAGTATGACCCAGAGCTCAGTGATTGGGTTTTAGTATAAAGACAGTTTGTAAGTGAAAGTGAAACTGTTTTTTGTGACTCTGAGCACAAGTCGGCTGTTTGGCAGCAATCCCTTGCTAATTTGACTCACCGGAGGATATTTACAGCAGGCATCTACATTGGACATAATATATGGGTCAATAGGAAAGATGAGAAATGGGTGGGTGCAGTGAGGGAAGAGTGAAGGAATGGGAAGGAAAGAGGGAGCCTGGTGACGGGGAATATTCATGAGAATGTGAATCCATGCTGGGGAACAATGGTTACAGGTAAGTAAATTGTTGCTTTTTTCACCTGCTTCCCCAGTTTCTCATCTGTTCTGCGATCAAGTGTTATTCATACGGAGACTGCCTTCCCTGACAGCATGGGAGATTTCCAAGTTCCCAGTATGCCTGTTTGGGCTCAGGAGTCAAGTTGCATAGACATTTCTGCCGTGTCCCGGAGGTCTGAATAGGCTTTGACCTGCGACAATCCTTTCTCCTGATTTGCACGCTCTGCGTTTCAGTGACTGCTCAGAGGTCTGAACTCTTAGAAAGTCAATGCTCCTTTGTGATAATCTATGATATTGCATGAATCCCAGTTATTGAGGAACCAGGTTTCTCAATCATGGTTGGACGGGCAACTTCTGTGAAGGCCTGGTGGTTTCCTGACGTTTTTTAAAGGGCTAGTGTCCTCTTTATGTAATTCAAAGAATATGAGGGAATTTCTATTATTGAGAGACCAGGACAGTGTATTATGAGTGGCTTTACCACTTTTTCTCAGTGTCTGCCATTTCCCTGGTATTTCCCAAAGGGCAAATGTCACCAATGCTTGACTAGGGCATCCGCCGTTATACATCTCCGGGCATTCATCCTCTAGGTTGAAAGGTACCCTGCTCCTTTAGTCACCCCACTAAAATTCCCCAAAGTCAGGCAGGGGGCTTCATCATAGTGCACCTGCATGGGATTTATATAGTCCAAACCTAGCTAGAAAGCAATGTATGGGAGAAAAGTTCAGAATACAAACAGGACATGGAGAGCAGATGGAGGAGAGGAGAGGATGTGAGGGTACAGGGACTCACCAGGAGATCAATAGGTGACGAGATGTGTCCTGAAGAGCACAGTCCTCCATTCCTCCAGAAGTGAGGAAGGATGAGAACTATCTGATGTGCCCGCGGAGGAGCTGAGGCATGCCGGGCCCTGTATGGGAGAGAGGTATTGAGCACCCCTGAACTGCGATACAGCCCCACACCAACTAATTGGTGGAGGGTCAGAAGGCGTTTGGGTTTGGGGGTCTGCTGAAGTAACGGCGCATCTCTTACTCAATAATCCAGTGCGCAGAGTGCTGCAGTTTGAGGCAGATGTAGCAGAGGTTTTTGTGGTAGATAATTTCCTTGCTAGTGTCAGTTGGCAGGAGTGCCTAATTTAGTGCAGCACACCTGTGGTCAAAATCCCGCTACCTCTGTGCAGCGCCTCAGAATGTGGCAGAGCGCTAAAGCTAGTGGCAGTCAAAGGCTTCGAGTGTCATTAAGAAAATACTGCCCGGTAAGTCATACACCTCGCAATCTATGAACGAAGAAGTAAATCGGCCCCTGGATAAAGCGTCTTCCGTCTTCCCCCCTGCCGCTCCCCCTAGCCACTAAAATGGGAGAGAGAGTTGAGTTTTTTAAAATCCGTCAGCCGACTTGGTTCCATCACGGGATCCAGCTACTACGACGCATGGTCTACTAGTGGCCATTTATTCAGAAGCCGGCATCTCAATCGATTTCTATTTCGTCCCCTGATTGACTCCCCGAACCTAATGGGGGAGCAAGAAGAAATATTGGCCCACAATACTCCCACAGCTTCGTGCTGTTTAAATACTCAAGTTAGTGGGCCCAAAACTAAAACGCCTAAAGTGGCTTTAGTCATAAGAAGATTACTGACTTCTATCCTATTGCGGGACGGAAGTCCGACATTCGTCCACCGGAAGACCGCTATCCCATGAAGAGCCCAACTTTAATAACGACGGCATTAGACTTCTGGATCTGGCCCTCGCAGCAGAACACTTGGATGCGCTTATTTCAAGCAAGGTTGACTCAAATAAGAATGACACCATTGTGAGTCATAATCTAGTTGAGAATATGCCCTCCTTTCTGACTGAACACCACTCTGGTTTGGAGGAAGATATCTTCAGTGAGCTCAGTGTGTACTACCAGTTTGCATAACAGACTGCGAGTGTTGGGTAATGTTATAAAACTGTCTTCCCCATCTATCTCTGCTCTTAACATGGTGTTGAGCTCATTTGTCTCCCTATACGATAATATTAAGGCTGTATTAAGCTCTCATACCCAGTCACTTAGTGAAATAAAATTGAAACTGGACTTAAATGACGCTTTCTTGAGGAGCTCTAATAATAATTTAGATTGGAGATCTTTTGACAACCCCAAGGCTTTGCAAGGGACTAAATCATTAGACCAAGTCCCTAAACCTCTTGATGCAAAAACTGTAAGTCAAACTGTATCAATTGCTGATTCCATTGAAATTCCGACAGTTCAACCCAAAAAGGCCACCAATGAATCAAAAATAGAAGGAAAGCAAGAACAACTAAGCAAAACCTGAGAAAATCTTGCAGAACCTCCATATCGTGGAAGAGGTGGCTTGCAGGGTCGTAGGTGCCGATCAAGGGCTCACGACAAAAGATTCTGCGTGCAATTCCACTGTGAATTTAATTCTGTCCCGCAAGGTTAATTTCAAGTTAAGATAATCTCAGCGAAATGACAATTCTTCACATGGTGAATTGTAAAGAGGGTGCTACGAGAGAGGAAACTGATCTATGCCATGATGTACCCGGCAAAACTTTGCCTGCAACACACAGGCAGAGCCCACTTCTTCGAGCCTCCGGAAGAAGCCCTGAAATATATTGAATCAAATGTCCTTGGCACTACAGAAAATGGCTGAGAACCCACCAACAAGATGCATAGACGACCTCCCAGGCAGGCCCGTACAAACCCACCAAAAGGGGAGAGACGCCATAGAGGAGACGACATCCGAGAAGGCTGCGGACCTGGAGATGGCGAAGTAGCATGCCACCTCCCCAGTTCTTATTTACGCCGTACTGCAAGCAGTTATGAGGGATACACCGCCCGATTGGGGGGGATGGTGGGGTAGGGGGAGGGAGTGGGAACCTACCCCACGTTGGGGGGTACAATTGGACTATGTTGAGTTAAGAAGAAAATCTGGCATAGCAAAATTTGAGAGACATGTAATTGTGCGACATAATCAGGACACACACCTCACATGGCAGAAGGTACGAAAACTCAGGGAATGGGGTTGAGCATTAGGTTCTTATCCTGGAACGTAAGGGGGCTGGCTAATCCAATCAAAGCAAGGAAAGTCATGGCATATGCCACTAGACATAAAATCGACATACTACTGCTACAAGAACCTCACACAACCGAAAATGCAGTGAAGTCTCTACACCGTGTGTGGGGTCACCAAATGTTTGCCACAAGCTACTCGTCGCAATCCAGGGGGTCGCAAAAATCATTCACCGAAGAGTAAACTTCGCTGTTAGCAAGACTACTTGTGACCCCGAAGGCAGATACATTATAAAATGGGGAACGCTCCGAGGGCAGGACATAATAGTCCTTAACACATATGGCCCCAACGTGGACTCTCCAGAGTTTTACCATCAGATTCTAGCATCGATACTACCAATAGGAGAAGCAAGGGTTATCTGGCAAGGGGATTTCAATACCATCCTAGACCCTGAAATGGACTGGACAATGACTTGCAACAGAAGGGAGACGAAGGCGGCAACTACCCTTAAACATGCCATGCGACTAATACCATTGGCCGATGCATGGAGAGAACTACATCCCCACCGTAAAGACTTTACTTTTCATTCTTACGTCCATGGCTCGAACTCCCGCATCAACTTCTGGCTATGCTCCACGGAATGCATCCAGGAGACCAAGGAATGTACCATATTACCCCGCACCCTCTCTGACCATTCCCCGATCATACTAGACATTCAACTCGGTTCCACGCCTAAGAACCACAGAATGCGGAAAATGTCACCACAACTCTTACGAGACGAATCACTGGTGGAGATGCTCCGCACTGAAGTGACTGACTTCTTCAAGTGCAACGAAGGCTCCATCTCGTCGGATAGTACCATATGGGAAACTTTTAAGGTCTGGCTGAGAGGGCACCTGATTGCCACGGTACACGGTAGACTCCGTGAGATCCGCTCGACCCTAACCCAGGTGGAAGCCAACATAAAAATGGCAGAAGAAGTATACACAAGAGCACCGGGGCAAAATACCTTAGGCACCCTGCAGGAGGCCACCGAAACATTCAACAAATTAGCCGACCAGGAAGTGTTCTACATAATGCAACCCATGAAAGCCAGGAGATACGGAGAGGGAAACAAGTCGGGAAGACTTCTGGCCAACCTCATCCGGTCCGAGCTGGACCATGGTCCTATTACAAGCATCAACGACGAGCACGGAACAATGCTCATGAACCAAAGAGAGATTAATGATGTTTTCCTTCAATTCTACTCCAAATTATAGCAGAACAGGGACCAGATGTCCACTGAAGAGCTTCAACAACACTTAGACTCCTATGCGCTCCCCAGACTCACAGCTGAAGACAAAATGTTGCTAGATACCCCATTAGAAGTTGAGGATATAACCCAAGCAATTAAAGACTTAAAAAGAGGAAAGCGCCAGGAGCTGACGGCATCACGACAGACCTCTACAAAGCCTTTGCCACAGAGTTAGCCCCCCGGCTTTTGAAGGTGTGAGGAATCTCTGGAGAGAGGCACCCTGCCCTCGACTTTACATGAGGCCATAATAACTGTCCTGCTAAAACCACACAAGCCTCCCCAAGACCCCTCCTTTTATAGGCCCCTATCACTCATTAATGTGGATGCGAAAATCATAGCCAAAGCAATTCCCAGCAGACTGAATCCACACATGAACAAAATGATTCATCCAGACCAATCAGGCTTCATACCCTCCTGTTCTACTGCCCTAAATCTACGCAGATTCTTCGCTATCGCATCCCAAATGGACCCTGAGAAGAAGACAGTGGCAGTGACGCTGGACGCAGAAAAGGCGTTCGATTCCATCTCCTGGAAATTCATGTATGCCATCCTACAGAAGATGGGATTTGGCCCGGGATTCATCCGAAGCCTGCAAATCCTGTACCACAAACCCACTGCCAAAGTCAAGACTAACACGACCCTCTCGACCAGCTTCAAGCTACAGACAGGGACGAGGCAGGGCTGCCCCCTCTCCCTGTTCATACTGGCACTTACCATAGAAGGGATGGCGGAATTTTTGCAGACCAAACATGCATGAAGAGGGATATGCATTATGAGGAAACCTCAGTTCATATCCCTTTAAGCTGATGCTACTATGCTATATGTCAGAGACCCAGATACGCACCTCCCTCCGATAATGCAAGATATTGCTGACTTCACGAAATACTCTGGATACAAGATAAACCAGCTCAAATCAGAAATAATACCGTTAACTAAATCTGTCACACAACCGGATGCTACTACACAATTTCGATGGTCGCCTACCACGGCCCGACATCTGGGGATCATTTTGGCAATAGACAGGAATACGCTATATGCAAGTAAATACTGCCTTTTCCTGGCACAATTGGAAACCAAGCTCAAATTCTGGTCTTAAATACCGCTCTCCATGTACGGCCGAATATCCCTACTAAAAATGGTTATGGTGCCCAAATTACTATACCTCTTCAATGGGATTCCCATTTGGCCGGGTCGAAAATTCTTTGAAGCCCTGCAGAGGCATAGTATGTACTTCGTGTGTGGAGGGTGCACACCCAGGATCAGCTGGACTAAAATGTGTGAACACTATGACTCAGCGGGCCTGGCAGCGCCAGACTACCAGCTATACTATTATGCGGCCCAAGCTCAGTTTGTCAGATACTGGTCCCAAAACACGGTACAATACGCGCACATACACGCCGAGGAGTTTGCAGCGGCACCAAAGAACCTCCAGGGCATGATGTTCACCAAAGCAAAGGAGGAGAGGGTTTGGACGGATCCTGTATCATCCTAGGTCCGCGCATGGATGCAAATCCTGAAAAAATTCTGATGCGACGTTCTGTATTGGCCTCATGCCCCACTCTGGGCATACCCAGACCTGGAACCAACCATGGATCGCACGCTGCAGCACAGATGGGACAGGGAAAACGGAGCAAAATTGGGCGATCTATTCCCGGAAGGCCGTTCAATCACGATGGTGATCAAGGACCGAATAGGTACCGGTCTGATGCAGACACTACAATACCACTGTCTAAAAGCAGCCTGCAGAGCGATTTGGCCGTCTTTCCCGGAGGAACCACCTGTACATGAGTTTTTGGCCGAGATCCTAACTCGGGGCTTAAGAGCGGCATCGATGAAATATACAGTAAGGTACAATTGCATACCCCTTCAGCCAACACGATGCGGCGCAAGTTGGAAAAAGACCTCAATATTGAAATTGACGAGCAGAAATGGACGTAACACTGCAGATTTACCAAAACTATATCCCTTAACGCCAACTTCCGCCTCATAGAATTCAAAATGCTAAACCAGTTACACGTCACACCAAAAAAGATTGCCAAGTTTGACCCATCCAAACAGGCAACCTGCCCCAAGTGCGAACGGATGCAGCGGATGCGATCCATATGTACTGGTACTGCCCACTGATCTGCCAGTTCTGGGAGGATGTAGCAGAGACAATGAGTGAAGTACTAGACATCCTATTCAGAGACATTGGAAAGGCCTCGATAAAAGTACGAAGACTATTCGCAGTGGCGGGAGCGGTAGCCAAGAGACTCATACTCCTGAAATGGAAGTCTAGAACTCCCCCCACTACTCAAACATGGCTCCGTCACCTGATTCTCACGCAGGAAAATGAGGAGATGTACGTGAAAGACATACAAACCCACTCAAGACCAAAAGACATTTGGGCCCCACTTAGAACATATTTATACACGGAAACTAACGATTCGACAGAAGAGGAGGGGCAGGCAGAGACTGATGATGTGAACACTGTGCCATGTGGAAGGCAGTTTGTTTAAATGTTGAATTGAATATGTTGCTTGTTGCTCTCGATTGATTGAAACAAATTGTTTGATATATACCTAATGCCATGCCAATGATAAATAAAGGTTTTAAAATAAAAAGAAAATCAGATGTTTACGTCAACAGAGCGATCTGTTGAACTAGTTGGTGCTCCCTACTTTAAAGGTTATAATCACGATGATTGGTCATGGCTCGCTGATACTCTTGTAAAGTAATTAGGAAGATAGGGTGAGAGGAGCACAGGCCTTTAACAAAAGACTATCTGTGAAAAGTCAGCACTTTCACAGAATTCGAGGGGTTTTAATCATTTTTCAAATAATGAACTTGTGGGAAGGTTACTTAATGCACATAGTATTGTATTATTGCAATAGGTAGGGTTGCAGTCATCACTAGCTATAGTCATCATTAGCTGTAGATGGCTATGCAGTAATCCAACAATTCGCAACATCATCAAATGGTGGTCGTCCATCAAGTGGTTTGCTTGTTGCCATTAAAACTGATGTCTTATTGAGACATGAAGATCTTTCGAATACACATTTTGGGCAATTGACAATAAGACTTATCTTCAAAGGTGACTTTACCCTAAACCGAGTATGGTTAATTAATTTATAATAGAATCCTGCGTCCTTCTCACTTGATGACTTTCTGGTCTCCATTGACCAAGTCATGGAAAACTTCATGGGAAGAAAAGAAGGCAGGAATGTTATTATTGCTGGTGATCTCAGAATCCTTGGCTACTTTGGCTGATAAAATCTCACAAGGGTTGATACCTCAATCTGGCTGTTTAACCAGACGTATGTATGGGAAGAAATGGACAGACTTTTGTGATGATTGGAACCTATTCATTCAAATGTTAAAGGTGATATACCAGGTAATCATGCATGGACAAATGGACAATTGACTACATATATTGACTACCTGGTTTTATCGCCATTACTGTTTGGTATGTGTTATGAATTTACAATTGTGGACAGAAATGCTAGCGACCATAACATCTTGGTGCTACTTTTAAATTAAATAAGTGTGAAGGAGAAACTGAGCTAACTAATCGATCAGTTTATCCCGGTAGAAATCGGATAGCAACAAGGATCCATGACAAACGTGCCTTTTTAATATACTGAAGAGACTCATTTGATAAATCTACAATTGAGACCAAACTTTCAGAAATGACTTCTGAAGGCTTTTTGAGATTTATTTCTAACCATGACGCCCAGAATAGAAAATCTACTAAAGCTCCAAAGCAAAACATCAATTGTTTTGACCAGATTGTCCAAGCCAAGAAATCCTCCTTAAGGCTGCAGGGTTTGCGGCACCTACCTAAAGCAAAAATCCCAGAGGGGAGCAGAATGACAAACCACAAAGAACACTTGGTGCTCTAACAACATTCTTGACGACAGACCAGAAAAAAGAGCTCTCGAAAGAGCTAGGGGGAAGGATCCAAATGACAATACCCTAACTAACTATAAAAAATCCATCCTCAGCTACAAAAAACTCATCACTGAAGCTAAAGCAAAACACTATAATGAAAGAATTGTGAACGTACAATCCACCACGAGTGAGCTTTTCAAAATCCTAGCTGAGTTTCAAAATCAGCCTCCACCCACTAATAACATAATTAAGGATGATAAGTGGTGTCAGGGCATTCATAATGCCTTTCTATCAAAGATCGACTCTCACAAAGATAAAATCAAGAAAGCCCTTAACAATGTAGCACCGACACAAACCTCTACAGACGCCACTCCTTCCAATATAATTGAAAACACCATCCCTCAATTTTCTTTTACGCACTACACCGAAGACGAAGTCTCCAAGGTCATACAAGACCTCAAAGCCACTTGTCCCGCAGATGACTGTCCCACAAGTATTCTCAAGGAGTCCTCGGAAACATTGGTTCCATGGATTACCAAACTGGTAAATCTTTCCTTTGACGAGGGTCTTGTGCCGGACCAGTTAAAATTGGCCTGGATTACACCTTTATTAAAAAAAGGAAAACCTTGATCCAACCAACAACGACAACTACAGACCCATAACAAACGTGCCGTTTATCCTCAAGATACTGGATAAACTTGCCTACCTGCAGTTACAGGCCCATGTTGAAAAACATAACATTCTGGGAACCCGTCAGTCAGGTTATAGAGCTCGTCATGGGACTGAAACAGCTATGCTAGATCTTAAATCCACCCTAGCTAGCATAGCTGACAAAAATCAAGCCGCATTGCTCATGCTATTGGACCTCTCTGCAGCCTTTGACCTAGTTGATCACAGCTTACTTGTGTCAAGGCTTGGAGAGGTCACCAATTGCTCCGAAATAGCATCTAGATTGATAGCCTCCTTTCTGGGTCCCAGAATGGTTAGGGTCTGTGCAGGCAACAATCAATCCTCCCCCATCTCTCAGACATGCAGTGTTCCCCAGGGTATCCGTCCACTTATAGACCTCCTAAGCAAATTAGGAGTCCAATACACAAACTACGCTGACGATACTCAGGTAGTCATACAGCTGAGTGGCTCTTATAGCAATGACGTTGAAACCATCAATAAAATATACAAAGCCATACAGGACTGGATGGCCTGCAACTCCCTTGCTCTCAATGACAGAAAAACCGAACTCCTTGTTGTGTCATCCAAAAATATTCGGACCAAACTTGATTCCAACTATGCCTGCTTCCCTATTGCAGATAATATTATCACCGTCCAAAAGAAAGTCAAGACCCTAGGAGTTGTTCTGGACGAAGAACTTTCCATGTAGTCCCATGTTTCCAGCATTAAGTCCAGCTGCGGTCTCATAAAGAAGCGAATAGGATACATTCGCCCATTCATCTGAACTGTGCCCTCTTGTCTACGGTACTGATTCATTCTAGATTAGGCTATTGTAATAGTCTCCTAGCTGGTACTACAGCCTCCAACATTCAATCACTACAAGTGGCTCAGAATAATGCTGTACACAATCTCTTCAACCAATCTCGTCGTACACACATCTCCACATTTAGGAAGAAACTTCACTGGCTTCCGGTCAAACATCATATAACACACAAGGTGCTGACTACGACCCACAAATGCCTTAGTCTCAGCAGTCTGACATACTTGTCAGCCCGCATTAGTACCAAGCCTAATGAGAGAAATCTTCGCTCATCCTCTGCAGTCGTCCTCAAACACCCCAAATTTAGGACAGCCAAATTTGGAGGCACCACTCTCGATGCTTAGGGCCCCCTTCTTTGGAATGCACTACCAGGCCGGATACGGCAGATCCAGAGCTATACTGTATTGAAACGCGCCATAAAAACTCACTTTTGCAACCTGGAATAACTCATTGACTATGCCCTCCTCTTCTGCCTTATGTGCCTGTTTGTCCTTGTCTTGTCTTTGTGTGCGCCATGAGGCCCACGGGCATGTTGGCGTGTTACAAAAATTAAAATAAATAAATAAAATAAAAAAGTGTGCCAATTGTATAAAAGCTGGCATAAAGCATATCATCATCTTCTACTACAAAAATATTGTGAGCTTATGTTTTGCACTATCACTACTAATAATGTGCGCACCATCTGGAACTTAATGAGATGTCCTCGAGTCAAGAGGCTCCTCGGTGCAATCCTGTAGCCGAGGAAGCATCAGAGTCACACTTTCTGGCCCTGTATAGACCTTCAAAATGGAGCGGCATTAACCAACATGAGGCACGTTCTTTGAGTTTAAAATGCGATGTAGAGGATACTGAAATTTGCATTATAATTTCATCAAACTCTAGTGCGATGAGTGCAAATAGAGTCAGTAATTACATCTTTGAAGAGGGATCTCGCTCTCTGTGCAAATGTGTTATTCCTACTGTTGAAGAATATACTTCTCACCAAATCTGCTAAGAACTGCAAACAATCGATTATTATCCAGATACATAAAAAGAGTGATTGAACCCGCTGGACTATCGTCCTGTAGCTCCTACTGATGCTGAGAATAAAACATTTGCTTTCCTCATCCTGCGGGACTTAGAGCAGTGGGTTTCTTTGGTAGACAGTATTTAGAAAAGGTCTGGGGACTACATTAACTGGCTTTATTATGAGCTTCTTACAGGAATAAGCATGGTCTACGTACAGTTTGCCCATTTATGTAGCAACAGTGAACCTTTCCCAAGCCTTCGGTACTGTATATAGAGCACTGCACTGGTTGAAGTTATAATAATGGAACACTCCTGGTTCTTTGCTGGCCATCTTGGTCCATTTACATGAAGATACATGTCTACAGGTGAGGCTGAACAGGCAGGGTAGCTTAACTAACAACTTTGCTAATCATAGAGGACTCTGCCAGGGTTGTGTTCTTTAACCCATGCCTGTTCAACCTCTTAACTAGCGGACCTTGTAGGCTTTATTTATTTATTTTATTTTATTTATATATTTATAACGCGCCGCAGCTCGCGAGCATCAGGGCGCGACAAGAACACGAAAGGACAGAGGTCACAGGACTACGTAAAAAGAAAAAGGGGAGGACTCAGAGGAGTCCAGGCTGAAAAATTAACGAATTACCGGAAAAGTAACGTTTTCAGCTGCTTCCTGAATAAGGAGTGACTGCTTTCCAGTTTGAGGTTATCTGGAAGCTCGTTCCAGAGTGCAATAGCTTTGGTGGGAAAAGCTCTCCCAAGTCCAGTAGCTTTGATTCTGGTGTGGCTAACTTTAAGTAGCCCTTTTTTGGCTGATCTTAGGCAACGGCTTGGTTCATACCAGTGAAATTCCCTTTTGAGGTAGGATGGGGCCGTGCCGAATAGACAGCGGTGGACAAGAGTCAACGATTTGAATTTAATACGCTCCTCTATGGCGAGCCAGTGGAGACCTATTCGGTCGTGGGTGATGTGCTCGCGCTTGGATTTCCCGGTGATAGTTCTAACAGCGTTGTTCTGGATTATCTGGCATTGTTTGATGCAGGAGTTGCTTGAACCAAGCATCAACGCATTCCCATAATCCAGTCGGGACAAAATCGTGGCTCTAGCGATGGTGGCGCTGTTTTTGGCGTTGAGATATGGCCTAATACGGCGTAGTAATCTCTGGTAGTATTGGCAGTTCTTTTTAAGGTATGAGACCTGTGCGTCTGCTCCTAGTGAGGATTGCAGATATATGCCAAGTGTTTTCACTTTACTTGAGACCACAATGTTGGAGTCCTTTATAATGAATGACGAATAGACTGGGCCTAGATTGGATAAGGCTTTCGTAGATCCAAATGTCATGAGTTCTGTTTTTGAACCATTCAGACACATCCAGTGGGCCTTCATCCAGCATTTTATAGTATTATAGATTGCTGACAGCCTGTTGTTGTCTGTAGTGTGGTCTCCACTGAGTTCTATAATCAGTTGTGTATCATCTGCGAAGTTGGTAAAGTAAATTCCCAACTACGAGAGAAGGGCGCAGAGGCAACGAATGTATAGATTAAACAGAAGAGGGGAGAAGCTGGCGCCTTGTGGGACGCCGCAGTCCACAGGGTTCGTATTGGAGGAATAACCACCCCAGGTGATTTTAGATTTTCTGTCCTCTAAGAAGGAGGATATCCACTCGATGGCTTCCTCGGCACAGTTTCCTGCTTTTCCCAGGGCCTCACGAAGCTTTCCATGATCTAATAAATCGAAGGCCGCTGAGAGGTCTAACAGGATGAGCAGGCCGGCCTTTCCTTTATCAAGAATTTCCAGCATTTTAGACTGAAGGTCGTGAAATGCAGATTCTGTGCTGTGTGCACTTCTGAATCCTGATTGCTGGGGGTGTAGCAAGTCGTTCTTGTCTACGTACTCTTGGAGTTGGTGCGTGGCTATTTTATCAAGAATCTTCAACAAGAAGTTGCAGTTCGTGATAGGTCGAAGATTGGCTTGTATGTAGACGTGGCATTTGCTATGCCTAAAGTCCAGGATCTTTCTAGCTAATGGCTGACGATGTAATCCTATTGGATTACAACCAAATTGTGACTACAGTGTCTCATCGATGCTAATGTTAGATATGCTGCTTCCAATTAGCTCATAATTAATCCCAATAAAACTAATATAATTTGCTTTGCCAGATCCGCATGAAAACCCTATGGATTCAGCTGGAAGATTGATGCTCTCCCGAGTGCCAGAAGCTCATTTAATCCATCTAGATTCTAATTTAGATGCTACCCTAAATACCACCCGTTAAAAATATGAGATTAAAAGGCTGGGCAATTCAGCTAGTGGCCCAAAGGAAGATAGTCCACAATAAATACTGTAGATTCTCATTGCTCCCACTTATGGATTTCTATAGGATACAAGTGATCCCGTCACACTCTACAGTCAAAATGTTTGTCATATTTCCAGATGCGTTGATTGGGATGGGATTGAAGCTATTAATTTGGAAAAAGCACTTACCCTCCCGAATTGTTTTCCTTTCATTGCCCTGAGATTTGAGCTGGGTTAACATCCGTAAATGGCTAGTTCGAGTGGAAAGTGCTTTCTTTCTACAGAAATATATAGAGTTTCCCTGGCTGACTCCCTTTTTATGTCATAAAAGGAAGCATAAAGAACAATGGCTTAGGCCCTTTGAAAAACATTGTGGGCCTGGGTGAGTCCATCCTCAATAACATCGAACATACAGTGGGAATGCTGAGTGAGAATCCAACTCCAATGAAAAAAGCCTTGTTCCAGAAATAATAATCATTTAATTTTAGCATTTGTATAGTGCTATGAACCCTCAGTTATCGGAGTGCTGCTTATTATTACCCACAGTGTGTGGTGCTCATTTATCGACCTCAGAGGGATAAAAGGCTGTGTTTGGCCCTGCCGGGATTCGAACCTGCATCAGCAGGCTCTGTATGGATGTCAAAGCAAGCGCTCTACCTGCTGTGCTATCGGACCCAGAAAGACTGGATAAACACCATTTGAAAAGATACGCAATCATAAGTTCTATAAAAGTTTTTTTTCCATTTGAGATAAACCCCTGGGAGTTCATCCCAGAAAATGTCCAAACTCACATTAGAGGGGCACATTTTTGCGCTTTGGATTAAATTTAAATCCCATGGGACAAATTCAGCATATCCGTGCTAAACAGTCTACAACACCTAACTATTGTGTTCTCTGTAACAATGAAAATTCCATCCAAAGCCTAGAGCACCTATTAATCAAAGGCACAGCCCTCCACAATCTGCTATTATTGATATACAGCAGATTCACTCATAGTGATGCATGGTTGTTTATTCAATCAAAATGTATTTGGGTAAAAACCATAAAAGTACAGAACAATACAGAAAGGGTAAAATTCCACCCAACCCAAAATCATTCCCCACCAAAAAGACAATATAATCATAGCAACAACTAGTAATAAATAGATTAGGATAATAACCATAAAACATTCCTCCTTAAAAACAATAGTACGTCTCTAGCTACAGTTGCTGAGCGATTGTTCTCTTTCCCACCATGCTTTGCTAAAATAACTAGAAACAGAGAGTATACGATCATTAGTACTTGCTAATTTTCATAACTCCTCTGCATTTATGGTTGTCAGCACATGCGTTTTCGACCAGGGGGTCAAGTGGAAACGAGACCGCCTTGACAATAGTGGCTTTAACGTTTTTGAATCCGCTTAATATCTCAATTATATGGTAATGATTTTTTAACAATTGTTTACTTCTCGCTTTTCTATTTCTTTTATTACTGCATTTATTTATTTTATTTATAGGTTATTTATAATGCGCCTGTACATCAAATGGTGGTTCAAGGCACAGCAAACCACAAAATGGGAGCTGGGCAGGGAACCGAGATAAAAGGATAACGAACCAAAACAGTCCTACTAGGCCTTGTAACATTCGGATCGTGCAAGTGCAGATACAAGAAGTACAAAAAAGTAACAGAAAAATAACAGAAGACAAAAACGGTCCTTCTAGTCCAAGAGACATTTGGATCGTGAAAGAACAGTTACACGAAATAACATAAAAAAGGAACAGAAGAATAACAACCGAATACAAAAATGGTCCTACTGGACATGGGACATTCGGATCGTGCAAGTGCAATACGGTGGGTGCACAATGATAAAGCATCCCCACAAGATACGTGGAGCTACATCAAATATGCAGGTGACGTAAAAAGCAAAAGTGAACGGGTTTAAACCCAGCCCACGGCTGGACTCAAGAGTGTGTGCACAAGTTGGGAAAGCTTCACCTGGCGGTGCAGGGGGCTGCATGAAGTATGCAGGCACAGTTAGTAAAATACAACATTGGAATGCCTCTCCTCATGTGCAGGGGACTACATCAAGAGGCAGGTACAAGTAAAGTAAATGCAACAATGGAAAACCGCACCCTAAAATTCTGCTACATCAAGGGGCTACATCAAATATCACAGAAGGTTAGATGCAAGAACACAGCGCAGGCTGAGAAACGTCAATCCAGCCGGTGCAGGTGGGTAAAATGCAGAACACAGCACACGGCTGCAAAAGTCAATCCGGTGGGTGAAGGTAGGCAAAGTACAAGGAGAGCACAGGGCTGCAAAAGTCAATCCGGTGGGTGAAGGTAGGCAAAGTACAAGCACAGCACAGGGCTGCAAAAGTCAATCCGGTGGGTGAAGGTAGGCAAAGTACAAGCACAGCACAGGGCTGCAAAAGTCAATCCGGTGGGTGAAGGTAGGCAAAGTACAAGCACAGCACAGGGCTGCAAAAGTCAATCCGGTGGGTGAAGGTAGGCAAAGTACAAGCACAGCACAGGGCTGCAAAAGTCAATCCGGTGGGTGAAGGTAGGCAAAGTACAAGCACAGCACAGGGCTGAAAAATTCCATCCGGTGGGTGAAGGTAGGCAAAGTACAAGCACAGCACAGGGCTGCAAAAGTCCATCCGGTGGGTTGAAGGTAGGCAAAGTACAAGCACAGCGCAGGGCTGCAAAAGTCAATCCGGTGGGTGAAGGTAGGCAAAGTACAAGCACAGCACAGGGCTGCAAAATTCCATCCGGTGGGTGAAGGTTGGCAAAGTACAAGCACAGCACAGTGCTGCAAAAGTCCATCCGGTGGGTTGAAGGTAGGCAAAGTACAAGCACAGCACAGGGCTGCAAAAGTCCATCCAGTGGGTGAAGGTAGGTAAAGTACGAACACAGCACAGGGCTGCAAAAGTCAATCCAGCCGGTGCAGGTGGGTAAAATGCAGAACACAGCACACGGCTGCAAAAGTCAATCCGGTGGGTGAAGGTAGGCAAAGTACAAGGAGAGCACAGGGCTGCAAAAGTCAATCCGGTGGGTGAAGGTAGGCAAAGTACAAGCACAGCACAGGGCTGCAAAAGTCAATCCGGTGGGTGAAGGTAGGCAAAGTACAAGCACAGCACAGGGCTGCAAAATTCCATCCGGTGGGTGAAGGTTGGCAAAGTACAAGCCCAGCACAGGGCTGCAAAAGTCCATCCGGTGGGTTGAAGGTAGGCAAAGTACAAGCACAGCGCAGGGCTGCAAAAGTCAATCCGGTGGGTGAAGGTAGGCAAAGTACAAGCACAGCACAGGGCTGCAAAATTCCATCCGGTGGGTGAAGGTTGGCAAAGTACAAGCACAGCACAGGGCTGCAAAAGTCCATCCGGTGGGTTGAAGGTAGGCAAAGTACAAGCACAGCACAGGGCTGCAAAAGTCCATCCAGTGGGTGAAGGTAGGTAAAGTACGAACACAGCACAGGGCTGCAAAAGTCAATCCGGTGGGTGAAGGTAGGCAAAGTACAAGCACAGCGCAGGGCTGCAAAAGTCAATCCGGTGGGTGAAGGTAGGCAAAGTACAAGCACAGCACAGGGCTGCAAAAGTCCATCCAGTGGGTGAAGGTAGGTAAAGTACAAACAAGGAGCAGGGTTGAAAAAGTCCATCCAGTGGGTGAAGGTAGGTAAAGTACAAACAAAGGAGCAGGGTTGAAAAAGTCCATCCGGTGGGTGAAGGTAGGTAAAGTACAAGCACAGCACAGGGCTGCAAAAGTCAATCCGGTGGGTGAAGGTAGGTAAAGTACAAACACTGTACAGGGCTGCAAAAGTCAATCCAGTGGGTTGAAGGTAGGTAAAGTACGAACACAGCACAGGGCTGAAAAAGTCAATCCGGTGGGTGAAGGTAGGCAAAGTACAAGCAGAGCACAGGGCTGAAAAATTCAATCTGGTGGGTGAAGGTAGGCAAAGTAAAAACACTGTACAGGGCTGCAAAAGTCCATCCAGTGGGTGAAGGTAGGTAAAGTACAAACAAGGAGCAGGGTTGAAAAAGTCCATCCAGTGGGTGAAGGTAGGTAAAGTACAAACAAAGGAGCAGGGTTGAAAAAGTCCATCCGGTGGGTGAAAGTAGGTAAAGTACAAACAAGGAGCAGGGTTGAAAAAGTCCATCCGGTGGGTGAAGGTAGGTAAAGTACAAGCACAGCACAGGGCTGCAAAAGTCAATCCGGTGGGTGAAGGTAGGTAAAGTACAAACACTGTACAGGGCTGCAAAAGTCAATCCAGTAGGTGAAGGTAGGCAAAGTACAAGCACAGCACAGGGCTGCAAAAGTCCATCCGGTGGGTGAAGGTAGGTAAAGTACAAACACTGTACAGGGCTGCAAAAGTCATTCCGGTGGGTGAAGGTAGGCAAAGTACAAGCACAGCACAGGGCTGCAAAAGTCAATCCGGTGGGTGAAGGTAGGCAAAGTACAAGCACAGCACAGGGCTGAAAAAGTCAATCCGGTGGGTGAAGGTAGGCAAAGTACAAGCAGAGCACAGGGCTGAAAAATTCAATCTGGTGGGTGAAGGTAGGCAAAGTACAAACACTGTACAGGGCTGCAAAAGTCCATCGAGTGGGTGAAGGTAGGTAAAGTACAAGCAGAGCGCAGGGCTGCAAAAGTCCATCCGGTGGGTGAAGGTAGGTAAAGTACAAGCACAGCACAGGGCTGCAAAAGTCAATCCGGTGGGTGAAGGTAGGTAAAGTACAAACACTGTACAGGGCTGCAAAAGTCAATCCGGTGGGTGAAGGTAGGCAAAGTACAAGCACAGCACAGGGCTGCAAAAGTCAATCCGGTGGGTGAAGGTAGGCAAAGTACAAGCACAGCACAGGGCTGCAAAATTCCATCCGGTAGGTGAAGGTAGGCAAAGTACAAGCACAGCACAGGGCTGCAAAAGTCCATCCGGTGGGTGAAGGTAGGTAAAGTACAAACACTGTACAGGGCTGCAAAAGTCATTCCGGTGGGTGAAGGTAGGCAAAGTACAAGCACAGCACAGGGCTGCAAAAGTCAATCCGGTGGGTGAAGGTAGGCAAAGTACAAGCACAGCACAGGGCTGAAAAAGCCAATCCGGTGGGTGAAGGTAGGCAAAGTACAAGCAGAGCACAGGGCTGAAAAATTCAATCTGGTGGGTGAAGGTAGGCAAAGTACAAACACTGAACAGGGCTGCAAAAGTCCATCCAGTGGGTGAAGGTAGGTAAAGTACAAACAAGGAGCAGGGTTGAAAAAGTCCATCCGGTGGGTGAAGGTAGGCAAAGTACAAGCATAGCACAGGGCTGCAAAAGTCAATCTGGTGGGTGAAGGTAGGCAAAGTACAAACACTGTACAGGGCTGCAAAAGTCCATCCAGTGGGTGAAGGTAGGTAAAGTACAAACAAGGAGCAGGGTTGAAAAAGTCAATCCGGTGGGTGAAGGTACATGTAAACAGGCAAGCTCGGGGTGTAACCGACACTAATACTTGGCAGAGGTAGTGGAGGGGCAGTGATTCCAAGGCATGTGAGAGAGTAGCATGACGAGTAGCAAAAAAGGGCAACCAGCAAGAACGGTCACGTTTGCTCAGTCGCGAGTAGAAGGTAGAAGTGTCCAGGACAGGTGAGCGTCCCAGGGCAGATTTATGTGAAAGGAAACGCAGCGTCCCCGGAAGCCAGTGGATGCCCCAGCTACACCCAGAGAAAGAGGAGTGAAGTACAAATGTGGGAAAAGCAGGAGAGGCGATGGGCATCAGAAAACCCATTGCACAACGTGAGGAGGTGGCAGGCAGAAACGAGGGCACTAAAGGAAGAGATCACGACTGAAGAGGTGAAAGTTACAGAGAATGATTACAGATGACGTGCAGGTCGCATGCAAGTGTAGCAAGAAGGAAGGAGAGAAATGAAGGAGGTGCAGACCAGGGAACGGAGGGGAGGAAGAGCTCCTTACCTTACGATGTGAGGAGCAGAAACTATTGCAGCACCTAGGATGTAACGGGAGCATCCTGTAGTAAGAAGGGTGTAAGGTGACAAGAAAAGGTGACAAAGGAGGTGGCTCTGCAGCGCAGTACGTGCCCGTACAGGCCCAGACAGGGAAGGAAAGAGGCACTTATAGGTGGCCCTTCAGTGGGCCGGCGTCGCCTTCTGACTAACAGGCCCATAATCAAATAAGCGAGCCCCAGCCAATCTGCATGCAGCAAAGACGGGCTCACCGAGGACAAGGATGTATTTAGGTCCCCGAGGTTGCGCAGTGGCCAGCCGTAGTAGGAGCCCATCTGAAATATGTTGTATGGAGCCCAAAGTGGGCTCATGGGCAGCAAGATGTTCCTTCTTCCTGGGTGTATGGCAAAAGAGGTCCAGACAGGGAAGGGACGTTAGGACGGTGTTTCTGAAGTCCAACGAAGGGTTTAGTAGAACCATACAGTTGAGACAGTACAAAACTCCAGTCTCTTTGGAGGTGAGGATTTTGGGACCACAGGCAGAGTGGACCACTGGAACAAGGAATCCGAAGCAGAAGAAGAGCAGTGACGCCAGCAGCACCTTCCAGGACCTCAGAAGCACTGGTGAAGCCCTGCAGCTGGGCTGACCCCGTTTTCACATCAACAGGGTAGACCCACCAAGGACGATTTCCTCCATTAGGCTGGTCAGACCGACTAGCCTCAAGAACGTCTTCATTTTGGGCCATCCCCCAACTTGCTGCGACTTTCCTGGGCTGCAGAATCCCAATACCCGGAGTACCTGGACCATTATCGAATGTATCATCTTCTGAAGATTGAATCCAGCTGAAACTTTGCAGGCACCCGTGTGGACCTCCAGAAGCAGGAATTCTTCACCAAAAGTCCCCTCACCAGAGTGGGTATCTGTATGAGCTGATTTCTTTGTCTGCTCTACAGCTCTCATAACTCCCTCTTAAGATAAGCCTGGCTGCTCAGCCACTCTACCAACTTGTGTAGTACAGGCCTATATTAAGAGTTTGGTCCCTAATACCAAGAGATACGTCTTATGAAGTCCTAGACCAGTTGGACTTTACAAAAACTTACCTAACAGGGAAAGAGTCCCTTATAGGTGGCCCTTCAAGGGGGCCGGCATCACCTGCCAGCTCCCAGGCCCATAATCAAAATAAGCGAGCCCGAGCCAATAATGGCATGGTGTGTCCCCTGCCGTAGGCGGCCCGGCTGCCAGACTTAACCTACGAAGCCCCAGCGCATCGCCACGAACAGCTTCCCAGGAGCAGCCAAACGTGTCCCTCCGCCTCCTCTCAATGCCGCTGCAAATGCCTCTGATATTACTGTATCAACTAGTATGAGATTATTATATATTGGATCCTATTTTATCTATGCGTTATGGGAAATTACCATTGTAATCATTAGTTTGGCAGGTGACATCGTATTAGCTCCATATAGTTTAATTATGAAGCTGGTCTATTTTATGCGAATGAACCTAATGCTGCCATTGTAATGAAATCTCAGCTTGGGGAAACAGACAGCATATTGCGATTTTTGTGGGGCTTTGACATTTATTTCTCTTCGCCTTTTATGTAATACAGTGTATTTGCTAGCTAGCTTTACTATGTGATTTTACCTAAGTTAGTGTTAGTTGTAATGGCTTGAGATGTTCTTAATTTGTAAGGTTACCTTTGATTAACCAATTCACAAATGTAAACAGAAAAAAGATGTGTCGTTGCATTTTATTACAGAGTCTGGGTGCCTCCAGCATCATGAAAAGGCCTGCAATAGGGTCCCTTCCCCCTTGCATCTCTTCAAGTCTAGTCTGGCGATGTGAGTCTGGATGCCTAGAGTAGCATGAAAAGGCCTGCATTAGGGTCCCTTCCCCCTTGCATATCTGTAAGTCTAGTCTGGGGTTGTGAGCCTGTGTGCCTAGAGTAGCATGTAGCATGAAAAGGCCTGCATTAGGGTCCTCCCCCCCCGCTGCATCTCTGCAAGTCTAGTCTGGCGATGTGAGCCTTTGTGCCTAGAGTAGTATGAAAAGGCCTGCATGAAAAGGCCTGCATTAGGGTCCCTCCCGCTTGCATCTCTGCAAGTCTAGTCTGGCGATGTGAGCCTTTGTGCCTAGAGTAGTATGAAAAGGCCTGCATGAAAAGGCCTGCATTAGGGTCCCTCCCGCTTGCATCTCTGCAAGTTTAGTCTGGTGATGTGAGCCTGGGTGCCTAGAGTAGCATGAAAAGGCCTGCATTACGGTCCCTTCCCCCTTGCATATCTGTAAGTCTAGTCTGGCGATGTGAGCCTGGGTGCCTAGAGTAGCATGTAGCATGAAAAGGCCTGCATTAGGGTCCCTCGCCTCCTTGCATCTCTGCAAGTCTAGTCTGGCGATGTGAGTCTGGATGCCTAGAGTAGCATGAAAAGGCCTGCATTAGGGTCCCTTCCCCCCCCTTGCATCTCTGCAAGTCTAGTCTGGCGATGTGAGCCTGGGTGCCTAGAGTAGCATGAAAAGGCCTGCATTAGGGTCCCTTCCCCCTTGCATCTCTTCAAGTCTAGTCTAGTGATGTGAGTCTGGGTGCTTAGAGTAGCATGAAAAGGCCTGCATTAGGGTCCCTTCCCCCTTGCATCTCTGCAAGTCTAGTCTGGCGATGTGAGCCTGGGTGCCTAGAGTAGCATGAAAAGGCCTGCATTAGGGTCCCTTCCCCCTTGCATCTCTTCAAGTCTAGTCTGGCGATGTGAGTCTGGGTGCCTAGAGTAGCATGAAAAGGCCTGCATTAGGGTCCCTTCCCCCTTGCATATCTGTAAGTCTAGTCTGGGGTTGTGAGCCTGTGTGCCTAGAGTAGCATGTAGCATGAAAAGGCCTGCATTAGGGTCCCCCCCCCCGCTGCATCTCTGCAAGTCTAGTCTGGCGATGTGAGCCTTTGTGCCTAGAGTAGTATGAAAAGGCCTGCATGAAAAGGCCTGCATTAGGGTCCCTCCCGCTTGCATCTCTGCAAGTCTAGTCTGGCGATGTGAGCCTTTGTGCCTAGAGTAGTATGAAAAGGCCTGCATGAAAAGGCCTGCATTAGGGTCCCTCCCGCTTGCATCTCTGCAAGTTTAGTCTGGTGATGTGAGCCTGGGTGCCTAGAGTAGCATGAAAAGGCCTGCATTACGGTCCCTTCCCCCTTGCATATCTGTAAGTCTAGTCTGGCGATGTGAGCCTGGGTGCCTAGAGTAGCATGTAGCATGAAAAGGCCTGCATTAGGGTCCCTCGCCTCCTTGCATCTCTGCAAGTCTAGTCTGGCGATGTGAGTCTGGATGCCTAGAGTAGCATGAAAAGGCCTGCATTAGGGTCCATTCCCCCCCTTGCATCTCTGCAAGTCTAGTCTGGCGATGTGAGCCTGGGTGCCTAGAGTAGCATGAAAAGGCCTGCATTAGGGTCCCTTCCCCCTTGCATCTCTTCAAGTCTAGTCTAGTGATGTGAGTCTGGGTGCTTAGAGTAGCATGAAAAGGCCTGCATTAGGGTCCCTTCCCCCTTGCATCTCTGCAAGTCTAGTCTGGCGATGTGAGCCTGGGTGCCTAGAGTAGCATGAAAAGGCCTGCATTAGGGTCCCTTCCCCCTTGCATCTCTTTAAGTCTAGTCTGGTGATGTGAGCCTGGGTGCCTAGAGTAGCATGAAAAGGCCTGCATTAGGCCCCCCCCCCCCGCTGCATCTCTGCAAGTCTAGTCTGGCGATGTGAGCCTTTGTGCCTAGAGTAGTATGAAAAGGCCTGCATGAAAAGGCCTGCATTAGGGTCCCTCCCGCTTGCATCTCTGCAAGTCTAGTCTGGCGATGTGAGCCTTTGTGCCTAGAGTAGTATGAAAAGGCCTGCATGAAAAGGCCTGCATTAGTGTCTCTTCCCCCCTTGCATTTCTGCAAGTCTAGTCTGGCGATGTGAGCATGGGTGCCTAGAGTAGCATGAAAAGGCCTGCATTTGTGTCCCTTTCCCCTTGCATCTCTGCAAGTCTAGTCTGGTGATGTGACCCTGGGTGCCTAGAGTAGCATGAAAAGGCCTGCATTAGGGTCCCTTCCCCCCTTGCATCTCTGCAAGTCTAGTCTGGCGATGTGAGCCTGGGTGCCTAGAGTAGCATGATAAGGCCTGCATTAGGGTCCCTTCGCCCCTTGCATCTCTGCAAGTCTAGTCTGGTGATGTGAGCCTGGGCGCCTAGAGTAGCATGAAAAGGCCTGCATTAGGGTCCCTTCCCTCTTGTATCTCTGCAAGTCTAGTCTGGCGATGTGAGCCTGGGTGCCTAGAGTAGCATGTAGCATGAAAAGGCCTGCATTAGGGTCCCTTCCCTCTTGCATCTCTGCAAGTCTAGTCTGGTGATGTGATCCTAGGTGCCTAGAGTAGAATGAAAAGGCCTGCATTCGGGTCCCTTCCCCACCCTTGCATCTCTTCAAGTCTAGTCTGGCGATTTGAGCCTGGGTGCCTACAGTAGCATGAAAAGGCCTGCATTAGGGTCCCTTCCCCCTTGCATCTCTGCAAGTCTAGTCTGGCGATTTGAGCCTTTGTGCCTAGAGTAGGATGAAAAGGCCTGCATTAGGGTCCCTTCCCCCTTGCACCTCTGCAAGTCTAGTCTTGCGATGTGAGCCTGGGTGCCTAGAGTAGCATGAAAAGGCCTGCATTAGGGTCCCTTCCCCCTTGCATCTCTGCAAGTCTAGTCTGGCGATGTGAGCCTAGAATAGCATGACAAGGCCTACATTAGGGTCCCTTCCCCCCCTTGCATCTCTGCAAGTCTAGTCTGGCGATGCGAGCCTAGGTGCCTAGAGTAGCATGAAAAGGCCTGCATTAGTGTCTCTTCCCCCCCTTGCATCTCTGCAAGTCTAGTCTGATGATGTGATTCTGGGTCCCTAGAGTATCATGAAAAGGCCTGCATTAGTGTCTCTTCCCCCCTTGCATCTCTGCAAGTCTAGTCTGGTGATGTGAACCTGGGTGCCTAGAGTAGCATGAAAAGGGCTGCATTAGTGTCTCTTCCCCCACTTGCATCTCTGCAAGTCTAGTCTGATGATGTGAGCCTGGGTGCCTAGAGTATCATGAAAAGGTCTGCATTCGGGTCGCTTCCCCCCTTGCATCTCTGCAAGTCTAGTATGTAGCCTGAAAAGGCCTGCATTCGGGTCCCTTCCCCACTTGCATCTCTGCAAGTCTAGTCTGGCGATGTGAGCCTTTGTGCCTAGAGTAGCATGAAAAGGCCTGCATGAAAAGGCCTGCATTTGGGTCCCTTCCCCCTTGCATCTCTGCAAATGTAGTCTGGCGATGTGAGCCTGGGTGCATTGAGTAGCATTAAAAGGCCTGCATTAGGGTCCCTTTCCCCTTGCATCTCTGTAAGACTAGTCTGGTGATGTGAGCCTTGGTGCCTAGAGTAGCATGAACAGGCCTGCATTAGGGTCCCTTCCCCCTTGCATCTCTGCAAGTCTAGTCTGGCGATGTGAGCCTTTGTGCCTAGAGTAGCATGAAAAGGCCTGCATTAGGGTCCCTTCGCCCTTGCATCTCTGCAAGTCTAGTCTGGCGATGTGAGCCTTGGTCCCTTCGCCCTTGCATCTCTGCAAGTCTAGTCTGGTGATGTGAGCCTGGGTGCCTAGAGTAGCATGAAAAGGCCTGTATTAGGGTCCCTTCCCCCTGCATCTCTGCAAGTCTAATCTGGCGATGTGAGCCTGGGTGCCTAGAGTAGCATGAAAAGGCCTGCATTAGGCCCCCCCCCCCCGCATCTCTGCAAGTCTAGTCTGGTGATGTGAGCCTGGGTGCCTAGAGTAGCATGAAAAGGCCTGCATTCGGGTCCCTTCCCCACCCTTGCATCTCTTCAAGTCTAGTCTGGCGATTTGAGCCTGGGTGCCTACAGTAGCATGAAAAGGCCTGCATTAGGGTCCCTTCCCCCTTGTATCTCTGCAAGTCTAGTCTGGCGATGTGAGCCTGGGTGCCTAGAGTAGCATGAAAAGGCCTGCATTAAGGGTCCCTTCCCCCTTGCATCTCTGCAAGTCAAGTCTGGCGATGTGAGCCTGGGTGCCTAGAATAGCATGAAAAGGCCTGCATTAGGGTCCCTTCCCCCCTTGCATCTCTGCAAGTCTAGTCTGGCGATGTGAGCCTAGGTGCCTAGAGTAGCATGAAAAGGCCTGCATTAGTGTCTCTTCCCCCCCTTGCATCTCTGCAAGTCTAGTCTGATGATGTGAGCCTGGGTGCCTAGAGTATCATGAAAAGGCCTGCATTAGTGTCTCTTCCCCCCTTGCATCTCTGCAAGTCTAGTCTGGCGATGTGAGCCTAGGTTCCTAGAGTAGCATGAAAAGGGCTGTGTTAGTGTCTCTTCCCCCCCTTGCATCTCTGCAAGTCTAGTCTGATGATGTGAGCCTGGGTGCCTAGAGTATCATGAAAAGTCTGCATTCGGGTCGCTTCCCCCCTTGCATCTCTGCAAGTGTAGTCTGGCGATGTGAGCCTTTGTGCCTAGAGTAGCATGAAAAGGCCTGCATTAGCGTCCCTTTCCCCTTGCAGCTCAGCAAGTCTAGTCTGGCGATGTGAGCCTGGGTTCCTAGAGTAGCATGAAAAGGCCTGCATTAGGGTCCCTTCCCCCTTGCATCTCTGTAAGACTAGTCTGGTGATGTGAGCCTTGGTGCCTAGAGTAGCTTGAACAGGCCTGCATTAGGGTCCCTTCCCCCTTGCATCTCTTAAAGTCTAGTCTGGCGATTTGAGCCTGGGTGCCTACAGTAGCATGAAAAGGCCCGCATTAGGGTCCCTTCCCCCTTGCATCTCTGCAAGTATAGTCTGGCGATTTGAGCCTTTGTGCCTAGAGTAGGATGAAAAGGCCTGCATTAGGGTCCCTTCCCCCTTGCACCTCTGCAAGTCTAGTCTTGCGATGTGAGCCTGGGTGCCTAGAGTAGCATGAAAAGGCCTGCATTAGGGTCCCTTCCCCCTTGCATCTCTGCAAGTCTAGTCTGGCGATGTGAGCCTAGAATAGCATGACAAGGCCTACATTAGGGTCCCTTCCCCCCCTTGCATCTCTGCAAGTCTAGTCTGGCGATGCGAGCCTAGGTGCCTAGAGTAGCATGAAAAGGCCTGCATTAGTGTCTCTTCCCCCCCTTGCATCTCTGCAAGTCTAGTCTGATGATGTGATTCTGGGTCCCTAGAGTATCATGAAAAGGCCTGCATTAGTGTCTCTTCCCCCCTTGCATCTCTGCAAGTCTAGTCTGGTGATGTGAACCTGGGTGCCTAGAGTAGCATGAAAAGGGCTGCATTAGTGTCTCTTCCCCCACTTGCATCTCTGCAAGTCTAGTCTGATGATGTGAGCCTGGGTGCCTAGAGTATCATGAAAAGGTCTGCATTCGGGTCGCTTCCCCCCTTGCATCTCTGCAAGTCTAGTATGTAGCCTGAAAAGGCCTGCATTCGGGTCCCTTCCCCACTTGCATCTCTGCAAGTCTAGTCTGGCGATGTGAGCCTTTGTGCCTAGAGTAGCATGAAAAGGCCTGCATGAAAAAGCCTGCATTTGGGTCCCTTCCCCCTTGCATCTCTGCAAATGTAGTCTGGCGATGTGAGCCTGGGTGCCTTGAGTAGCATTAAAAGGCCTGCATTAGGGTCCCTTTCCCCTTGCATCTCTGTAAGACTAGTCTGGTGATGTGAGCCTTGGTGCCTAGAGTAGCATGAACAGGCCTGCATTAGGGTCCCTTCGCCCTTGCATCTCTGCAAGTCTAGTCTGGCGATGTGAGCCTTGGTCCCTTCCCCCTTGCATCTCTGCAAGTCTAGTCTGGCGATGTGAGCCTGGGTGCCTAGAGTAGCATGAAAAGGCCTGCATTAGGGTCCCTTCCCCCTTGCATCTCTTTAAGTCTAGTCTGGTGATGTGAGCCTGGGTGCCTAGAGTAGCATGAAAAGGCCTGCATTAGGCCCCCCCCCCCGCTGCATCTCTGCAAGTCTAGTCTGGCGATGTGAGCCTTTGTGCCTAGAGTAGTATGAAAAGGCCTGCATGAAAAGGCCTGCATTAGGGTCCCTCCCGCTTGCATCTCTGCAAGTCTAGTCTGGCGATGTGAGCCTTTGTGCCTAGAGTAGTATGAAAAGGCCTGCATGAAAAGGCCTGCATTAGTGTCTCTTCCCCCCTTGCATTTCTGCAAGTCTAGTCTGGCGATGTGAGCATGGGTGCCTAGAGTAGCATGAAAAGGCCTGCATTTGGGTCCCTTTCCCCTTGCATCTCTGCAAGTCTAGTCTGGTGATGTGGCCCTGGGTGCCTAGAGTAGCATGAAAAGGCCTGCATTAGGGTCCCTTCCCCCCTGGCATCTCTGCAAGTCTAGTCTGGCGATGTGAGCCTGGGTGCCTAGAGTAGCATGATAAGGCCTGCATTAGGGTCCCTTCGCCCCTTGCATCTCTGCAAGTCTAGTCTGGTGATGTGAGCCTGGGCGCCTAGAGTAGCATGAAAAGGCCTGCATTAGGGTCCCTTCCCTCTTGTATCTCTGCAAGTCTAGTCTGGCGATGTGAGCCTGGGTGCCTAGAGTAGCATGTAGCATGAAAAGGCCTGCATTAGGGTCCCTTCCCTCTTGCATCTCTGCAAGTCTAGTCTGGCGATTTGAGCCTGGGTGCCTACAGTAGCATGAAAAGGCCCGCATTAGGGTCTCTTCCCCCTTGCATCTCTGCAAGTCTAGTCTGGCGATTTGAGCCTTTGTGCCTAGAGTAGGATGAAAAGGCCTGCATTAGGGTCCCTTCCCCCTTGCACCTCTGCAAGTCTAGTCTTGCGATGTGAGCCTGGGTGCCTAGAGTAGCATGAAAAGGCCTGCATTAGGGTCCCTTCCCCCTTGCATCTCTGCAAGTCTAGGCTGGCGATGTGAGCCTAGAATAGCATGACAAGGCCTACATTAGGGTCCCTTCCCCCCCTTGCATCTCTGCAAGTCTAGTCTGGCGATGCGAGCCTAGGTGCCTAGAGTAGCATGAAAAGGCCTGCATTAGTGTCTCTTCCCCCCCTTGCATCTCTGCAAGTCTAGTCTGATGATGTGATTCTGGGTCCCTAGAGTATCATGAAAAGGCCTGCATTAGTGTCTCTTCCCCCCCTTGCATCTCTGCAAGTCTAGTCTGGTGATGTGAACCTGGGTGCCTAGAGTAGCATGAAAAGGGCTGCATTAGTGTCTCTTCCCCCACTTGCATCTCTGCAAGTCTAGTCTGATGATGTGAGCCTGGGTGCCTAGAGTATCATGAAAAGGTCTGCATTCGGGTCGCTTCCCCCCTTGCATCTCTGCAAGTCTAGTATGTAGCCTGAAAAGGCCTGCATTCGGGTCCCTTCCCCACTTGCATCTCTGCAAGTCTAGTCTGGCGATGTGAGCCTTTGTGCCTAGAGTAGCATGAAAAGGCCTGCATGAAAAGGCCTGCATTTGGGTCCCTTCCCCCTTGCATCTCTGCAAATGTAGTCTGGCGATGTGAACCTGGGTGCCTTGAGTAGCATTAAAAGGCCTGCATTAGGGTCCCTTTCCCCTTGCATCTCTGTAAGACTAGTCTGGTGATGTGAGCCTTGGTGCCTAGAGTAGCATGAACAGGCCTGCATTAGGGTCCCTTCGCCCTTGCATCTCTGCAAGTCTAGTCTGGCGATGTGAGCCTTGGTCCCTTCCCCCTTGCATCTCTGCAAGTCTAGTCTGGCGATGTGAGCCTGGGTGCCTAGAGTAGCATGAAAAGGCCTGCATTAGGGTCCCTTCCCCCTTGCATCTCTTTAAGTCTAGTCTGGTGATGTGAGCCTGGGTGCCTAGAGTAGCATGAAAAGGCCTGCATTAGGCCCCCCCCCCGCCTCATCTCTGCAAGTCTAGTCTGGCGATGTGAGCCTTTGTGCCTAGAGTAGTATGAAAAGGCCTGCATGAAAAGGCCTGCATTAGGGTCCCTCCCGCTTGCATCTCTGCAAGTCTAGTCTGGCGATGTGAGCCTTTGTGCCTAGAGTAGTATGAAAAGGCCTGCATGAAAAGGCCTGCATTAGTGTCTCTTCCCCCCTTGCATTTCTGCAAGTCTAGTCTGGCGATGTGAGCATGGGTGCCTAGAGTAGCATGAAAAGGCCTGCATTTGGGTCCCTTTCCCCTTGCATCTCTGCAAGTCTAGTCTGGTGATGTGACCCTGGGTGCCTAGAGTAGCATGAAAAGGCCTGCATTAGGGTCCCTTCCCCCCTTGCATCTCTGCAAGTCTAGTCTGGCGATGTGAGCCTGGGTGCCTAGAGTAGCATGATAAGGCCTGCATTAGGGTCCCTTCGCCCCTTGCATCTCTGCAAGTCTAGTCTGGTGATGTGAGCCTGGGCGCCTAGAGTAGCATGAAAAGGCCTGCATTAGGGTCCCTTCCCTCTTGTATCTCTGCAAGTCTAGTCTGGCGATGTGAGCCTGGGTGCCTAGAGTAGCATGTAGCATGAAAAGGCCTGCATTAGGGTCCCTTCCCTCTTGCATCTCTGCAAGTCTAGTCTGGTGATGTGATCCTGGGTGCCTAGAGTAGAATGAAAAGGCCTGCATTCGGGTCCCTTCCCCACCCTTGCATCTCTTCAAGTCTAGTCTGGCGATTTGAGCCTGGGTGCCTACAGTAGCATGAAAAGGCCCGCATTAGGGTCCCTTCCCCCTTGCATCTCTGCAAGTCTAGTCTGGCGATTTGAGCCTTTGTGCCTAGAGTAGGATGAAAAGGCCTGCATTAGGGTCCCTTCCCCCTTGCACCTCTGCAAGTCTAGTCTTGCGATGTGAGCCTGGGTGCCTAGAGTAGCATGAAAAGGCCTGCATTAGGGTCCCTTCCCCCTTGCATCTCTGCAAGTCTAGTCTGGCGATGTGAGCCTAGAATAGCATGACAAGGCCTACATTAGGGTCCCTTCCCCCCCTTGCATCTCTGCAAGTCTAGTCTGGCGATGCGAGCCTAGGTGCCTAGAGTAGCATGAAAAGGCCTGCATTAGTGTCTCTTCCCCCCCTTGCATCTCTGCAAGTCTAGTCTGATGATGTGATTCTGGGTCCCTAGAGTATCATGAAAAGGCCTGCATTAGTGTCTCTTCCCCCCTTGCATCTCTGCAAGTCTAGTCTGGTGATGTGAACCTGGGTGCCTAGAGTAGCATGAAAAGGGCTGCATTAGTGTCTCTTCCCCCACTTGCATCTCTGCAAGTCTAGTCTGATGATGTGAGCCTGGGTGCCTAGAGTATCATGAAAAGGTCTGCATTCGGGTCGCTTCCCCCCTTGCATCTCTGCAAGTCTAGTATGTAGCCTGAAAAGGCCTGCATTCGGGTCCCTTCCCCACTTGCATCTCTGCAAGTCTAGTCTGGCGATGTGAGCCTTTGTGCCTAGAGTAGCATGAAAAGGCCTGCATGAAAAGGCCTGCATTTGGGTCCCTTCCCCCTTGCATCTCTGCAAATGTAGTCTGGCGATGTGAGCCTGGGTGCCTTGAGTAGCATTAAAAGGCCTGCATTAGGGTCCCTTTCCCCTTGCATCTCTGTAAAACTAGTCTGGTGATGTGAGCCTTGGTGCCTAGAGTAGCATGAACAGGCCTGCATTAGGGTCCCTTCCCCCTTGCATCTCTGCAAGTCTAGTCTGGCGATGTGAGCCTTTGTGCCTAGAGTAGCATGAAAAGGCCTGCATTAGGGTCCCTTCGCCCTTGCATCTCTGCAAGTCTAGTCTGGCGATGTGAGCCTTGGTCCCTTCGCCCTTGCATCTCTGCAAGTCTAGTCTGGTGATGTGAGCCTGGGTGCCTAGAGTAGCATGAAAAGGCCTGTATTAGGGTCCCTTCCCCCTGCATCTCTGCAAGTCTAGTCTGGCGATGTGAGCCTGGGTGCCTAGAGTAGCATGAAAAGGCCTGCATTAGGCCCCCCCCCCCGCATCTCTGCAAGTCTAGTCTGGTGATGTGAGCCTGGGTGCCTAGAGTAGCATGAAAAGGCCTGCATTAGCCCCCCCCCCCCCCTTGCATCTCTGCAAGTCTAGTCTGGTGATGTGAGCCTGGGTGCCTAGAGTAGAATGAAAAGGCCTGCATTCGGGTCCCTTCCCCACCCTTGCATCTCTTCAAGTCTAGTCTGGCGATTTGAGCCTGGGTGCCTACAGTAGCATGAAAAGGCCTGCATTAGGGTCCCTTCCCCCTTGTATCTCTGCAAGTCTAGTCTGGCGATGTGAGCCTGGGTGCCTAGAGTAGCATGAAAAGGCCTGCATTAAGGGTCCCTTGCATCTCTGCAAGTCAAGTCTGCCGATGTGAGCCTGGGTGCCTAGAATAGCATGAAAAGGCCTGCATTAGGGTCCCTTCCCCCCTTGCATCTCTGCAAGTCTAGTCTGGCGATGTGAGCCTAGGTTCCTAGAGTAGCATGAAAAGGCCTGCATTAGTGTCTCTTCCCCCCTTGCATCTCTGCAAGTCTAGTCTGATGATGTGAGCCTGGGTGCCTAGAGTAGCATGAAAAGGGCTGTGTTAGTGTCTCTTCCCCCCCTTGCATCTCTGCAAGTCTAGTCTGATGATGTGAGCCTGGGTGCCTAGAGTAGCATGAAAAGGCCTGCATTAGGGTCCCTCCCCCTTGCATCTCTGCAAGTCTAGTCTGGCGATGGGAGCCTGAGTGCCTAGAGTAGCATGAAAAGGCCTGCATTAGGGTCCCTTCCCCCTTGCATCTCTGCAAGTCTAGTCTGGCGATGGGAGCCTGAGTGCCTAGAGTAGCATGAAAAGGCCTGCATTAGGGTACTTTCCCCCTTGCATCTCTGCAAGTTTAGCCTGGCGATGTGAGCCTGGGTGCCTAGAGTAGCATGAAAAGGCCTGCATTAGGGTCCCTCCCCCTTGCATCTCTGCAAGTGTAGTCTGGCGATGTGAGCCTGGGTGCCTAGAGTATCATGAAAAGGCCTGCATTAGGGTCCCACCCACTTGCATCTCTGAAAGTCTAGTCTGGCGATGTGAGCCTGGGTGCCTAGAGTATCATGAAAAGGCCTGCATTAGGATCCCTTCCCCCTTGCATCTCTGCAAGTCTAGTCTGGCGATGTGAGCCTTTGTGCCTAGAGTAGTATGAAAAGGCCTGCATGAAAAGGCCTGCATTAGGGTCCCTCCCGCTTGCATCTCTGCAAGTCTAGTCTGGCGATGTGAGCCTTTGTGCCTAGAGTAGTATGAAAAGGCCTGCATGAAAAGGCCTGCATTAGTGTCTCTTCCCCCATTGCATTTCTGCAAGTCTAGTCTGGCGATGTGAGCCTGGGTGCCTAGAGCAGCATGAAAAGGCCTGCATTAGGGTCCCTTCCCCCTTGCATCTCTGCAAGTCTAGTTTGGCGAGGTGTGTCTGGGTGCCTAGAGTAGCATGAAAAGGCCTGCATTAGGGTCCCTTTCCCCTTGCATCTCTGCAAGTCTAGTCTGGCGATGTGAGCCTGGGTGCCTAGAGTAGCATGAAAAGGCCTGCATTAGGGTCCCTTCCCCCCTTGCATCTCTGCAAGTCTAGTCTGGTGATGTGAGCCTGGGTGCCTAGAGTAGCATGAAAAGGCCTGTATTAGGGTCCCTTCCCCCTTGCATCTCTGCAAGTCTAGTCTGGTGATGTGAGCCTGGGTGCCTAGAGTAGCAGGTAGCATGAAAAGGCCTGCATTAGGGTCCCTTCCCTCTTGCATCTCTGCAAGTCTAGTCTGGCGATGTGAGCCTGGGTGCCTAGAGTATCATGAAAAGGCCTGCATTAGGGTCCCTTCCCCTGCATCTCTGCAAGTCTAGTCTGGCGATGTGAACCTGGGTGCCTAGAGTAGCATGAAAAGGCCTGCATTAGGGACCCCCCCCTGCATCCCTTCAAGTCTAATCTGGCGATGTGAGTCTGGGTGACTAAAGTAGCTTGAAAAGGCCTGCATTAGGGTCCCTAGCCCCTTGCATCTCTGCAAGTCTAGTCTGGTGATGTGAGCCTGGAGAGTAGCATGAAAAGGCCTGCATTAGGGTCCCTTCCCCCTTGCATCTCTGAAAGTCTAGCCTAGTGATGTGAGGCTGGGTACCTAGAGTAGCATGAAAAGGCCTGCATTAGGGTCCCTTCCCCCTTGCATCTCTGCAAGTCTAGTCTGCAAATGTGAGCCTTTGTGCCTAGAGTAGCATGAAAAGGCCTGCATGAAAAGGCCTGCATTAGGGTCCCTTCCCCCTTGCATCTCTGCAAGTCTAGTCTGGCGATGTGAGCATGGGTGCCTAGAGTAGCATGAAAAGGCCTGCATTTGGGTCCCTTTCCCCTTGCATCTCTGCAAGTATAGTCTGGTGATGTGACCCTGGGTGCCTAGAGTAGCACCCAGGGTCACAGTAGGATGAAAAGGCCTGCATTAGGGTCCCTTCCCCCTTGCATCTCTGCAAGTCTAGTCTGGCGATGTGAGCATGGGTGCCTAGAGTAGCATGAAAAGGCCTGCATTTGGGTCCCTTTCCCCTTGCATCTCTGCAAGTCTAGTCTGGTGATGTGACCCTGGGTGCCTAGAGTAGCACCCAGGGTCACAGTAGGATGAAAAGGCCTGCATTTGGGTCCCTTTCCCCTTGCATCTCTGCAAGTCTAGTCTGGCGATGTGAGCCTGGGTGCCTAGAGTAGCATGATAAGGCCTGCATTAGGGTCCCTTCGCCCCTTGCATCTCTGCAATTCTAGTCTGGTGATGTGAGCCTGGGCGCCTAGAGTAGCATGAAAAGGCCTGCATTAGGGTCCCTTCCCTCTTGTATCTCTGCAAGTCTATTCTGGCGATGTGAGCCTGGGTGCCTAGAGTAGCATGTAGCATGAAAAGGCCTGCATTAGGGTCCCTTCCCCCTTGCATCTCTGCAAGTCTAGTCTGGTGATGTGATCCTGGGTGCCTAGAGTAGAATGAAAAGGCCTGCATTCGGGTCCCTTCCCCACCCTTGCATCTCTTCAAGTCTAGTCTGGTGATTTGAGCCTGGGTGCCTACAGTAGCATGAAAAGGCCTGCATTAGGGTCCCTTCCCCCTTGCATCTCTGCAAGTCTAGTCTGGCGATTTGAGCCTTTGTGCCTAGAGTAGGATGAAAAGGCCTGCATTAGGGTCCCTTCCCCCTTGCATCTCTGCAAGTCTAGTCTTGCGATGTGAGCCTGGGTGCCTAGAGTAGCATGAAAAGGCCTGCATTAGGGTCCCTTCCCCCTTGCATCTCTGCAAGTCTAGTCTGGCGATTTGAGCCTTTGTGCCTAGAGTAGGATGAAAAGGCCTGCATTAGGGTCCCTTCCCCCCCTTGCATCTCTGCAAGTCTAGTCTGGCGATGCGAGCCTAGGTGCCTAGAGTAGCATGAAAAGGCCTGCATTAGGGTCGCTTCCCCCCTTGCATCTCTGCAAGTCTAGTATGTAGCCTGAAAAGGCCTGCATTCGGGTCCCTTCCCCCCTTGCATCTCTGCAAGTCTAGTCTGGCAATGTGAGCCTTTGTGCCTAGAGTAGCATGAAAAGGCCTGCATGAAAAGGCCTGCATTTGGGTCCCTTCCCCCTTGCATCTCTGCAAGTCTAGTCTTGCGATGTGAGCCTGGGTGCCTAGAGTAGCATTAAAAGGCCTGCATTAGGGTCCCTTTCCCCTTGCATCTCTGTAAGACTAGTCTGGTGATGTGAGCCTTGGTGCCTATAGTAGCATGAACAGGCCTGCATTAGGGTCCCTTCCCCCTTGCATCTCTGCAAGTCTAGTCTGGTGATGTAAGCCTGGGTGCCTAGAGTAGCATGAAAAGGCCTGCATTAGGGTCCCTTCCCCCTTGCATCTCTGCAAGTCTAGTCTGGCGATGTGAGTCTGGGTGCCTAGAGTAGCTTGAAAAGGCCTGCATTAGGGTCCCCCCCCCCTTACATCTGCAAGTCTAGTCTGGCGATGTGAGCCTTTGTGCCTAGAGTAGCATGAAAAGGCCTGCATTAGGGTCCCTTCGCCCTTGCATCTCTGCAAGTCTAGTCTGGCGATGTGAGCCTTGGTCCCTTCGCCCTTGCATCTCTGCAAGTCTAGTCTGGTGATGTGAGCCTGGGTGCCTAGAGTAGCATGAAAAGGCCTGTATTAGGGTCCCTTCCCCCCTGCATCTCTGCAAGTCTAGTCTGGCGATGTGAGCCTGGGTGCCTAGAGTAGCATGAAAAGGCCTGCATTAGGCCCCCCCCCCCCTTGCATCTCTGCAAGTCTAGTCTGGTGATGTGAACCTGGGTGCCTAGAGTAGAATGAAAAGGCCTGCATTCGGGTCCCTTCCCCACCCTTGCATCTCTTCAAGTCTAGTCTGATGATGTGAGCCTGGGTGCCTAGCGTATCATGAAAAGGCCTGCATTAGTGTCTCTTCCCCCCCTTGCATCTCTGCAAGTCTAGTCTGGCGATGTGAGCCTAGGTGCCTAGAGTAGCATGAAAAGGGCTGTGTTAGTGTCTCTTCCCCCCCTTGCATCTCTGCAAGTCTAGTCTGATGATGTGAGCCTGGGTGCCTAGAGTATCATGAAAAGTCTGCATTCGGGTCGCTTCCCCCCTTGCATCTCTGCAAGTGTAGTCTGGCGATGTGAGCCTTTGTGCCTAGAGTAGCATGAAAAGGCCTGCATGAAAAGACCTGCATTAGGGTCCCTTCCCCCTTGCATCTCTGCAAGTGTAGTCTGGCGATGTGAGCCTGGGTGCCTAGAGTAGCATTAAAAGGCCTGCATTAGCGTCCCTGTCCCCTTGCAGCTCAGCAAGTCTAGTCTGGCGATGTGAGCCTGGGTTCCTAGAGTAGCATGAAAAGGCCTGCATTAGGGCCCCTTCCCCCTTGCATCTCTGTAAGACTAGTCTGGTGATGTGAGCCTTGGTGCCTAGAGTAGCTTGAACAGGCCTGCATTAGGGTCCCTTCCCCCTTGCATCTCTGCAAGTCTAGTCTGGTGATGTGAGCCTGGGTGCCTAGAGTAGCATGAAAAGGCCTGCATTAGGGTCCCTTCCCCCTTGCATCTCTGCAAGTCTAGTCTGGCGATGTGAGTCTGGGTGCCTAGAGTAGCTTGAAAAGGCCTGCATTATGGTCCCTTCCCCCCCCTTGCATTTGCAAGTCTAGTCTGGCGATGTGAGCCTTGGTCCCTTCCCCCTTACATCTCTTCAAGTCTAGTCTGGGTGCCTAGAGTAGCATGAAAAGGCCTGTTTTAGGGTCCATTCCCCCTTGCATCTCTGCAAGTCTAGTCTGGCGATGGGAGTCTGGGTGCCTAGAGTAGCTTGAAAAGGCCTGCATTAGGGTCCCTTCCCCCCCTTGCATTTGCAAGTCTAGTCTGGCGATGTGAGCCTGGATGCCTAGAGTAGCATGAAAAGGCCTGCAATAGGGTCCCTTCCCGCTTGCATCTCTGCAAGTCTAGTCTGGCGATGTGTGAGCCTGGGTGCCTAGAGTAGCATGAAAAGGCCTGCATTAGGGTCCCTCCCCCTTGCATCTCTGCAAGTCTAGTCTGGCGATGTGAGCCTGGGTGCCTAGAGTAGCATGAAAAGGCCTGCATTAGGGTCCCTTCCCCCTTGCATCTCTGCAAGTCTAGTCTGGCGATGAGAGCCTGGGTGCCTAGAGTAGCATGAAAAGGCCTGCATTAGGGTCCCTCCCCCTTGCATCACTGCAAGTCTAGTCTGGCGATGTGAGCCTGGGTGCCTAGAGTAGCATGAAAAGGCCTGCATTAGGGTCCCTCCCCCTTGCATCGCTGCAAGTCTAGTCTGGCGATGTGAGCCTGGGTGCCTAGAGTATCATGAAAAGGCCTGCATTAGGGTCCCTCCCGCTTGCATCTCTGCAAGTCTAGTCTGGCGATGTGAGCCTAGGTGCCTAGAGTAGCATGAAAAGGCCTGCATTAGGGTCCCTTCCCCCCCTTGCATCTCTGCAAGTCTAGTCTGGTGATGTGAGCCTGTCCCTCCCCCCCTTGCATCTCTGCAAGTCTAGTCTGGTGATGTGAGCCTGGGTGCCTAGAGTAGCATGAAAAGGCAATGTTGCCAAAATCTTTGGCGAATGCGGGCTGGGGTCCAATTCTGCAGAGAAAACCACACAATGTGCGGGGGATATTCTGTAACAATGGAATTGTAGTTTGTCGAATAAGCAAACAATTAAATCAAATACTTTAACACGGAGAAAAGGTTATTTTTCCCATTTTTTCTTTTTTGCAATTCAAACAATTTTAATAATCTTACTCCTGACACGTTTCGTTTAACGCCTCCTTAGGCCAAACAATGTAGAAACAGACTCAGTAGTACATCACACAGAAATGTACGTAGAGCAGAGTAAAGAAACATGGGTTTTGGAAAGATGGCCTGATGCATGCCTTTTAATTAGTTCTCCTAAGGTGAGCCTTGTTTCAAAATGGATCCTGTTTCATGTATGTTCTGTGATTGGTTATCTTGCATTTTTACAAAGTTGTCAACACTAGAAGTCCCAGAATGCAAAGGAGAAAGAAACAAGACAGGACAGAGGTCTAATGTGACTGTGGAAAATTAAACACATGCCTTTTGAAACGTGGTGTATGTTGAACAAAGTTCCCCTGCTGTGCAAAACGTGGTTAAGCAACTCTCTTAGAAATTAGATTTGTTTTTTAAAGTGTTAAAATTGCTCCTACGCTCGGTGCATGTGCCATCTGTTCATGGCTGTAATAAATCGCTGCTCTTCCTAAGTGCTCTCCTGTCGGCCTGGTGTCCGGGAAGAAATAAAGAAATGCTCTAGAGACTTGTAAAAACCACACCGGTCCAGGACGTACATGGCTCGCTGGCAAAAAACCTTCAGCGTGGGTTCCGCCGAAAAGACTCTTCCCCGGAAGTATTTTCTTTCCGGCGTGTGCAAGATGATCACAATAAGCTTTGTCTCAGATACGTTTGCAGCAGAACTTTTAGTATTTAGTAAAACTGTGCTTTTAAAATACCTTGGGCCTCATTACAAGTATGCCGGTCCGGAAATAGCGGTGCCGGTAGCTCCGTACCGGCACCTTTTTCCAGTCCGGCATACTCTGAGTTGCGATGCCGCTAACACCGTCACCGCAAGAGAGCTACCGTATGCAGCAACACCATGACCAGACTCTGTGGCAAAACATGGCGGCCGTGCCTGAGACACCGGCATGGCGTTAGTACGTGCACATTCTGAGCACCACGTACACGAAACACAGGCATGGACATGCCGGTAGCACCGTGAATCCTGCACCGGAAACACGGGCATCACGGACCAGGCGTTAACTAGTCAGGTGTGCAAAAACAGCCCACAGGTGCCCAAAATCAGCCCAGGTATGCCAATGAGCACTGCAAAAGCACAAAATGACCACTGCCAGACCCCAAACCCCTTCCAACACTAACATGCTAGCAGTAGCAGTACTGGAGCTGGAGTCCCTGCATGCAGGTCTACTACTTGAGGAGGCAGGGAGGCAGAAGATGCGGTGGAGGCGCTTGAGGAGAAGGCGGGCCATCATGGCCCTGCAAAACAACAATGGCCAGCAGGTTGCAGCCCACAGGCAGCCACCTATACCACACATACAGGCCACACCCTTCAACCTGAGCCAAAGTCAGATCCGCACCCTGTAGTGGCTAGACAGGGCGACCATCACATCCATGGTGGACCTGATCCTTGATGACCTGGTCAGCCTCGTACAGATCCGCATAGCCATCCCCCCTTTGCTCAAGGTAGTGTCTGTGCTACACTTCCTAGCCACGGGCACCTACCAACACACTGTAAGTGAACTGCATGGGCTTTTACGACCCTGTTTCTCGCGTGTTCTGTTTCAGGTCATTGATGCACTCCTGTGTCACGTTGCAGATCTCGTAGGCCTACCCAGCACAGCTGACCAGGTCAATGCCACGAAAAACCGCTTTTCATGCCCTTTCAGGCATGCTCAATGTGATAGGTGCATTGGACTGCACACATGGGGAGCTGGTGGCCAGGTATGCCGTTGAGGCAGTGTGCAGGAACCGAAAACTCTAGCACTCAATGTGCAGACGGTGTGTGATGCTCACCACCCACTGCTGTGCCCGATTCCCTGGTTCAAACCACGACTCCATGGTGCTGCGGAACTCCACGCTGCCAGGGTACATGGCACGTCCCAGCAGAGACCGTACCTGGCTGTTGGGTGAGTTTATCGTTCACAGCATGTGCACTGTTCAAGGGGGGAGCAGATACATAACTCTGTTTATATAACTGTCTAAACTGAATTATCGGGCGTTATTCTATGAGCACTTTTTGTGAGCCCCTGACCACACTCACACTCGCCTGAGACTAAGGCTTGACCGCTCTCCATTCTACCTTGATTGGGTTATGGCTAAACTATCAGTCTCCCTGTTCACCATAACTAGGGAGACCTGCAAAAAATCTGCCCACCAGGGCTGAATTTAAAAATCTATCTTAACAGGGAGCAGTGGACCAAGTACGAGCTATGGGTGACACCCACTGGGATATGGGTGGGACCAGACGCACCCATGTTCCAGGAGATGGAGCAAAAATGATTTGAGAGGCAGAGGGTAATTCATGCAAGTGCCATGTCCTGAAGCCCAAGTTTAGAGAGTGTCAGATGAAGAGAGTGGAGGTTTACTATGTCGAGGCCACAGAGAGATCATGTTGGATGAGAATATGTGATAGTTTGAGATGATGAGTAGGGGTAAGAAAGTTGAAGATTGATTAGGGGTATTTCTGTGGAGTGAAGGCAGCAGAACCTAGACGGGAGGTGGTGGCAACACTCGTTAGCTTCAAGTGATAGGTGAGCCTGTTAAATACCACTTCCCACAGGACTTTAAAGAGGACTGAGCCACGGGCCTAAGGCTTTGGGGTTAGTTATTTTAAGGTCTGATAGAAAAACAGTCCACTGAGGTACATGATGGGTTGTTTGCCCATAGGGTAGGCGCCAACTTCAGTTGAGGATGTGGGGAGATGGAGCAAAGGGGTTGGGTACAGGGGTTGGTCTTGCTGAACATTAAAGTAACCCCACCTCCTTCCTCAAACCTGGGGAGAGGGAATGAAGGTAGCACAATCGGGGTGTAGAGCAGCAAGTGTGGCATTGTCATGGGAGTGCTATACCCCTTTCAGCAATGACAAGAACCTCGATCTGGGAAGAATGGCAATCATAATGGTCAGAAGGAAGTTCTTTTTTTGGTGAGAGTTGGCGTTGCGTAGCCGAAGTGCAATGGTAGTAGAGGAGGAGCAGAAGGATGGAGTGTGTGGGAAGGGAAATCAAGGGGTGTAGGTTAGATTTTAGCAGCAATTAGGACCAGGCTGTCATTTGTGGGTGAGGCAAAGGATAGGGATGGAATACAAGGTGGCAGAGGAGAAGGGAGGAAAGAGAAGATAGGAAGTTCTGTTAGGGTGGACTTGAAGGCTCTGGAAAAAGCATAGGTGAAGATCAGTACATAGGAGAATAAAGTTGGGGATTGGCAAGGTGATGGCGAGAGGGATTGATAGACAATGAAGATCCAGTGGGTTCGATATCACCAAGAGTATAATACCAGGCTCACTAGCAACCAAAATTGCAGATACAAGGCCACTAGCGACCTAAGTACGAATATGGGACCCGTAGCAATGTAAACTGCAGATACAACGCAAATAGCTACCACCATAAAAATACAGTGTTACTACGACCATAATTACAGAGACCAGGCCACAAGTGACCAAAGTGTAAATATAGGGCCAATAAGTGACCGAAAAAGCACAGCACATAGGGGTTCTCTGGTGATCACTTTTGCAGATACAGGGCTGACTAACGACTAAAGTGCAGATACAGCGCCACCAGTGACCGAAATTGCAGGTACAGGGACACTAGCGAATGAAACAGCAGATACATGGCCACTAGTGACCACATTGTAAATGCAGGGCCTCTTGTGGCCAACATTGGGGCACACCGGGTCCTTAATGACCACATTTGCAGATACACGAACTACTAACAACAAAAGTGCAGCTCCAGGCTCACTAGTGACCAAAACTGCAGACACAGGGCCACTAGTGACCAAAGTGTAAATGCAGGGCTATTTATGAACAAAATAGCATGCAAGTAAGTCACCCCTTGTCATGGGCCTGTCCTTAAAGATAGTCCATTTTGAGATCACTAGTTATTTTTTGACAGGCGTTTAATTAACCGAGTGCCCCTGTGTCAACACATGTTTCGACCTCCTATGGTCCTCATCAAGACTCGATATCTGTAACCAGTGCTCCAGATAAGATTTTGATGTGGGGATATTTTACTCTCTATGTTTAAACTTTGAGATTAAATGTGATTTTAAGAGAGTAAAAATTACTTTTCTCCTTTGCAAGAGAGTAAAATGTATGCGACATCCAGCCGACGTGTAAAAAAACTGTATGAAAATCTTTAGTATGCGGCAGCTTTCTGCATTGTAACAGAATACACCTTTCATTATTTCTGGCCATTTGATCTCTCCTGTATATATTTAAATGTTTAAATGACAAAAACCTAGCCAATTATATAGTAAAGCAAACATGAATTTGTATTGTGTGTTTTGAGGTTCGATAGCAGAATTGTCTTTTGATGTTTAATGAAAGTCCTAATTTCCTGGAGCTATTACTACCTAATGGTATGCCAGTGTTATGATGCAACAGTGCAGAGAGGCAATGACTCCATGCTAAATTCTATATATAATCTAGTGGTCAAATGGTTATTTATATAGCTCTTTTGGCAAAGCGCTGTACATAGAACATATTTATCACAATTACCACCAAACCAAAGTCGGTACTCCTTTATCGACCTCGAAAGAATGAAAGGCTGAGTTGGACTTGTCGGGATTCGAACCCGCAACCCACAGATCATGCCAAGATGTGCTCAACCGGCTGAGCTATCTTATTGGCTAACTTCCTTCAGTGGTTTAGTTAACTGAGTATCGACTGAGGTATAATGATCACAGTACCTAGATGTATGACAAACCATTTATGAAGTGCTACATAAAGTTAAATACCTATCTGGATTACCACAGGGACAGGTTTTGCTGAGTTTCTATTTCAATTACCAATGTTACTTTAATTTGTTTGTTTTTGAACAGCGCTTGCACGTTCTTGAGAGTCAGGTTTTGGATGTTTTATTTGTAGTCTTAAAGATTTGAGAGGCTAGAACACCTGTGATCGGTGTAATGACAATTACTCGTCCTTGAGCAAAGACTCTGCTGCCACTGACCAGTTATAGTAATGTTTCCCATTGACTTCAAGGTTGAATGGATGTAAACTAGGCTGTGCATAGTCATCATTTTAGACACTGTTTTTATAATTAGACTGTAAATCAAATTAGAAGTGTAAAAATGATCTACCTCTGCATGATTATGCACACAGCACCGGAACTCTGAAAAATACAGTTGTGCAATACTGGTTTGCTTTCACTGGAAAAAAGCAAAACCTGTTAAAAAAAATAAAAATTCTCAATTGCAACTTAGTTTTCCATCTTATTAATTATACAATCCTAAAATTCTAGGAAAACATGCACAGTGCTTCTGAAGCTGAATGAAAGTAACCATTCCTTTTATCAGTGTGCAGTTTATTTTTTTGAAAGGCTTCAGAGAAATGCATTCTGTTTCAGAGGTGGCTTGCAATTTCATCCCTGTAGATAAAAATCACAAGAACCCCTCTGGTTTCTATCAAGTAACCTGACCTTTGCACTGCCCTCTGCTCTAAACTTGTGTGTAAATGTACCCAGGAAAATAATAAAGCTGGCGTATTTACAAGATTTTCATGCGTAAAAAGGCCTGGCACTTGCCTTATCTGGAGCCCTGTCTGTAACTTCCAATGCAGTTGCACATTGTTCCCCTAAATGTTATATGAAGGATACAATCCTTTCCAGACCTTGCTCATTCTAAATTCCTCTGAGTCCTTGAGGTGTTCGCGTGCGTGTGAACAAGTTTGCAGATGCAGGGTTGCTAGCAAAAAAAGTACAAATACATGGGCGTTACTGACATACGCAGACATAAGCAACCAAAAGTACATGTACGGTACCACTAGAGACGAAATTAGGATCTATGTGATCACTGCGCCGCCCATAACTGCGACAGCCGAAATGCCGACGCCAATTATGGCGCGGCGCAGTGATCATATAGATCACTGTGCCTGCTTCCCCGGCCTGATTTTCCCTTCCTACCTCCCACCCACACCCCTCCCCCAACTTACTGTTAGAGTGCCGCCTGCACCCTGCTATCCGTGCGGCATCAGCTCCTCCCACTAAGGTGGGTTAGAGCTGATGCCACAGGGTGCTTTTCTTTTTTTTTCTTTTGTGTCCCCCGCTTACCAGAATGGTAAGCGGGGGACACCCCCACAACCCCCGACTCCCGTTACGGCGCCCAAGCAGAGCGAGGGCCACCCCTGCAACCCCCGCTCTGCTTGGGCGCAGTAATTGACGCCCTCATTTTGTGCGCCCCCAAAGTGGCAGTAACTGCGGGGGCGCACAAATGAGGGCAACATTTTTGTATGATTCCCGAAATTACAAATGCAAAGTCACTGGTGGGCAGTATTGCAGATGAACCTGGCTGGGAAGCAATAGAGCACTGTATATAGGAGATATACGCCACTCGTGATCAAAATGGCAGTTAAGGGCACGCAAGCTGCAAAAGTACGAATACAGGCCCACTGGTGACCACAGTTGCAGACTCTGGCCTACTAGCGACCAATGAGCAACTACTAGGTCATTAATGATTACATTTCGCTGGCGGGGCCACTAATTCCCCAAATTGCAGAAACAGGGCACCGAGCAACCAAAGTTCAAATACAGGGCCGTAAGCAAACCAATCACAAATACAGGGCCACTGGCGACCATCATTGCAGATACAGTGTCGCTAGCGACCAAGACCAATACAATGTCGCCAGTGACCACAATTACAGGCAGGGCTAGCCTTTGCCCAGACAGCAGCCTGGGTGAAACGAGTTGCCACCACCCCCCAGGCAAGAACACCTTCTCAGTCGCAGCTTGATAAACCATGGTTTGTATGCCTTTGATTCTCTTGGCTGCATTTTACACTAACAAGATTCAACTTAATTTAAAGATTGCCAGCAAGAAAACATTTTTAAAACAGGAACAAAACTGCAATGATGGTCACAGAGTACACATAGGCAACATGCAATGTCTTGGATAACAATGCAGTACAAGAACAGCAAAGGCTTTGAATGTGAAAGCACGTATAAAGAGAGCTACAATCCTGTATTTAATTACTGTGCATGTAGCATGCTGCCCACAGGTTTTTTCTGATGGAGAATAACAAGTTCTTCCATTTGTATAGGTGGCCTGTTTGTTAAGGTATACATCAGGAGCTGGATCCTGCAGAAACCAACTGAGATATAGTTCTCCTCTGCTATCTCATGCCGCCCAGCTACACATGCCACTTGCCTATTTTCAAATGGTTTCTACTATATCAATTTGCTCACATATGGGTTTTTGTACATCTCCTGAATTGCTGTTCAGAAAGGTCCCAGGTTCCTGTTATTTTAGATGCGGAATTCCAATTCAAAAACCCATATATATTTTTTAATGTATTTATTGCATTATTGGCTTATTATAAACTTTTAGGCAAAACAAAAACAACACAGTCAAACATCAAATTTAATAATTTCCCGACATCATAACTACATAAAATCCTTTAAAACTACATTCACATATAAAATCTTCATTACAAAAAACAGGCAATTCCCCCAATTTATCCTCCTGGTTTCTTGAGAATACTGTTTAAAAAAGACACTGCTGAAAAGACGAATGAAAAACATTCCCCACTCAATAAAAGCTTCCACCACTCCACCGGAATCAAAGTACTTACTCCACTCAAGAAACTTGCAATTAACCTAGTTCTTTGGTCCATAAAAGATTTACAGAATAGCAATAGATGGCTAATGAATTCCACAGAAGCGACATTGTGCATTTCCTAATCCTTTAGCAGACCCTACGGCCAATACCTCACCAGAAGTGAATAGACTGAGCCTTAGCCTCATGAACTGGGCTCTGTAATAGCTGTTTGGAAATTTGGTGAGATACCTATGAAGAGTACCAACTGCCACTTGCTTCATATTCACCTCTTCCAAAGTCTCTTTCCAAACTGCTCTCCAGAGACTCTCTTTTACTTTAGTTGGATTTAATCTCAAAACATCCACACTGGAAGAGGCTTTTTCAAATAGTTCCCCGCAGTTCTTTTAGTTGGATTTAATCTTAAATCGTCCACGCTGGAAGAGGCTTTTTCCAATAGTTCCCTGCAGTTCTTTAAATTGGATTTAATCTCAAATCTTCCACACTGGAAGAGGCCTTTTCTAATAGTTCCCTGCAGTTCTTTTAGTTGGATTTAGTCTCAAATCTTCCACACTGGAAGAGGCTTTTTCCAATATTTCCCCGCAGTTCTCGTTGGATTTAATCTCAAATCTTCCACGCAGGAAGAGGCCTTTTCTAATTGTTCCCTGCAGTTCTTCTACTTGGATTTAATCTCAAATCTTCCACACTGGAAGAGGCCTTTTCTAATAGTTCCCTGCAGTTCTTTTAGTTGGATTTAGTCTCAAATCTTCCACACTGGAAGAGGCTTTTTCCAATAGTTCCCAGCAGGCCTTTTTTTAGTTGGATTTAATCTCAAATCTTCCACACTGGAAGAGACTTTTTCCAATAGTTCCTGCAGTTCTTTTATTTGGATTTAATATCAAATCTTCCACACTAGAAGAGGCTTTTTCCAATAGGTCCCCGCAGTAAAGTTCCGATTTCGAGAGGGCCTGATCTCTTCCCAATAACATTTCACCTTTTAACAACTGAAAACTTGGGGAAGGCGTTTACAAGATACAGTTCCTGAACAGAGACAAATATTTCCACTCAGCCGCTCCCTTTAAGGAGATCAATCCCAATTCCTGTCTAATCACCTGTATTGTATGGGGGTTGATTATGGCAGGCCCAACATTCGCTTCCAGAAAAGGCCCTCTACTATGGGCCATATTGATTGGCGGATAATAAATAGTGATTCTGAACCATAAGTCAAAACGGTTGTTACCTTTAATGTATAAAAGTCAACCAGCGGTATAATCGGAAAACGGTGGAATCGCCCTTTAAGAATACCCGCTTTAGCAGCCAGCATTCTCACCCTGGTCTTTATAAGCTCTTAGGATTTTGCCTGAACCCTATTTGAATTTATACAAACGTCCAAGTATTGGAACTAATCAACTTCTTCAACCGGTGTTGAGCATAGGCTCCAGCAAAACTGCCCTCTAACCCTCAATTGCACTTTCTCCAAGATCAACATCTTTGTTTTGGACGTGTTAACAGCCAACTCATCATCCCTGACATACTTGTCCAGTTTGGTCATCTGACGTTGCAAACCGATGGCTATCTGGTCCAACAGAACCAGATCGTCCTCATAGAGTAAGTGGCCCATCGGAATACCATCCATCCTTAGAGGACAAGAGGTTGCTTGATTCAATGTCAACCCTATGTCAGAGATACAGAGGTTGAAGAGGACAACCCTGCTTGAGGTCTCTATAGGTCAAGATTTCTGCAGATAGGCCAATTCTGTTCAACCTCCTTCTCAGGTTAGTTCCTGTGTGCAGGGCCCATAGGTGTTCCAAAAGGTCCCTGGGACAGCCCCATGTCTGCAATTTGTCCCACAGGTTAGGCCTACTCACACTGTTGAAAGCCTGTACTAGGACGACAAAGGTCACGTATGTCTTTCCCCTTCCCTCCAAAGCCCTGTCCTTAAGAACATTTATCAGGGCAATATTAGAGCTGGTTCCCAGGCCTTTAACAAAGCCATTCTGGTATGGGTCCATGTAGGCTGATCTTTCCACCCACGCATTTAGTCACTTCAGCATGTAAGTGCCATACACCCATATATCACACATGGATCCAGTAGAAAACATTGCTTGGATGTCAAATCGAAATTTCGTAGCATGATTTGAGATGCAACCACTTTTGATATTCCACCACTCCCATAACCAACCTCTGCTGTCTCGGACCTGTTGGAAATTCTACTTTACTATTTCCAAATTGTTTCTACTGGATCCATTTGCGAAGCTTTGGCTTTGTGTGCACCTCCTGAACCGTTATGTAAAATGTGTCAGTGGTGATTGTCCATTGCTGTTCACCACCCTCCCTCCCCCTGTCCAAGCATCATCGTGATCGCTCCGATCTCTCCCTCGCTAATCCATTATTACCACTGTGTCCCCCCTTGTGCTACTTCTTAACCCTCCTCTTCCTCACAGACTGTCTTTGCCTTCTATAGCAAAACCTATTGGCTTTGCCAATGGCTGTTTAGTTTTTATGTGTGAACTCCTAAGGTTACTCACAGTTTTATGCACTCAACTGTGGACACTTCTGACTCACAGAGAGAGGGGATATGCCAGCATCACACACAATGTTGGTAATGTGGGGTTTTAGTATTTCAGGGTTCCAAATGATACACCTGTGCATACACCAATCTAACACAAATATGAATTGTCAAATGAAACACGCAAATAAAAAAACAAATATGAATTGTCATATCAAGCAGCCTCCTAACCTCTCAGCAAAATATGTGTTATGCATAGGGACGAAATGATTGGCATGACCAGCCCACCGATTGACCAGACATCGGTGGGCCTTCAAAGGCAGTTGTCCAATCTTATTGCCTACTTAAAGGACAACAACTTGCTACTAAATAAGGCTAAAACAAAAAGCATGACGCTCAGTAAGTGTGCATCTGCACAGAAGTCTCTAAAACTTTATGCCGAAGGATGTCAACTGGAGATGATAAAAAGGTTCCAATACCTAGGAATAATGGTAAATAATAGCAAGAGTGAACATCCAATGCAGGAATTCCTGGAGGGAATAATTCCTTCCCTGGTAGCACAGTCTAAAGTGGTCAATCGGAAGTTTAGTCGTTTCTCTTTAAAACCTACAATTGACTTCTTCAAAGTTAAAATACTTCCTAGTCTAACTTTTGGAGCTGAGGCCATGCCACTCCTTCCCAAAATAATTTGGAAGAATTTGGAAGGACAGTTCTGGAGACGTGTCCTGACCCTGCCTCAATCAACACCAATGGCGCTAATTTGTAGGGAACTGGGTACAACTTCCGTCAAAGCAATTGTCGAAAGGAATGGCCTGATGTTATACAGGAAAACCATAGAGGTGCCCTGTAAATTTCTCTTCAATCTCATCAAAACTGAAATGGAGGATAAAAATAACATAATGCTCATTGGATGGAGACAAAAAAACAGGACCATCCTAAAGCGAATTGGTAGCGCGGAGGAAGAATTAATCCAGAATCCAGACAAGGTGAATGAAAAGCTACTCGAATTGGACTGGATTGAAACATTGGAGGCGGCAGCAGGGTACAAGATCACCAAAGACATCCCTCCCAGACACAAAAAACGTAATCAAATCCCGTCTTACTTATTGAAATTTCCTAACCAACACCTCCGGAAAAGTTTCTTAAGGATTCGATTGAACTTAATGAATACCAATCAAATCTGAGCTATAAGAGAACTTGCCAAGTCTAATTCCCGTTGCTTTTGCAAGATGCCCAATCAGGTGGAAACCATCAAACACCTCTTGTTACTGTGCCCGAGACTGAAGAGAGAAAGACATTCTTGGCTGAGTCACCTTATGGACGACTCTTACACTCTCGACGTATAAGAATGGTGAGCCTGCCTTATTGGAGGAGAAAAAACGCAATGGGTGATAGCAGTTGTTGACTTCTTTAGACAGATTGATCTGATAGATATGAAGCCACAGGAAATAGCGACCTAGGTGACGTGATGAGACGAACTTGGAATATAGAGATTTTCTTTTAGGGATTTTGGAATTTTTTAAAAATTGTTTTTTAGACAAATAAAAAAAATGTATTATGCATAGGGTAGAAATGATTGGCATGATCGAGGGCAGGATGCACCTTACCTTTCATCTACATTTGTTCTCTTTCATAAATCCATCACTCAGGGAATCTGGCCACCAGCACAAGTTGTAGCCGATCATTTGATGACCTTTTCACTGTAGGAACCGTGGTTCATAAGTAAAAGTGATCATACAACATGTTATGAAAAACAAGCGTAGTTCATTTTCAGAGGAGACATCACCACAACAGAGAACGCATATCTTTAAAATAAGTGGATTAAAACATAAGACATGCAACTGTGTTATTCTACGAAGGGAAGAAGGCATCCTAAGAATATAGATTTCAGAAGTTTACAAACTTCATGAAACAAAACATACTTCCAGGTGCCAAACAATTGTGTTAGACTGCTACACTGGAAAAGAAAAGGATACCAACCATACAACAGCCTGCTCCTAGGTAATATGGCTGCAAGCTGCTGCTGGCGCTTGTAGCTTCCCTGCATTGAATGGTGCCTCCCAGTCTATCATCGAGGGGTACATAAATGCGTTGGAGGGAGTCGGGTGAAAGTGAGAATCTGCATGCAAGCTCCCGCTCGGAATCGACGCCCTCAGCAGACACCCAGGTTGCCCTTGCCTAAGGCTGTTCCTTACGGCAGCTAAACACGAGGCCTCTAGTGACCACCATTCCAGACACAGAACCACTACCGAGCAAGGTGCAAATACCGAACCTCTAGGGACCCTAATTGCAGAAACAGGGCCACTAGCCACCAACATTTTGGATACATGGCCACTAGTGATAAACTGAAACACAGGGGCACTAGTGCGTAAATGTCCAGATACAGGTCCTCTAGCGACCACAATTACAGATTGCAATGCACATCAGAAACTTGTCCTGAAGCACTGCAGTTATTTCTTACTGCATTGAAAGCTACAAAAATATCTCTCTATTTCTCAAACGTGCTCTTACTATATGACAACCAATAAAACAGATAGTTAGCTGACTTCACAAGCCACTCGGAGTAGACGCCCACACAGTGTTCCTCAGATGTACTCGCCACAGGTCCAGTGCCAAACACACGCACATCTGTTGCATGGCCTCCATCCTACTTAGTCGCTGCCTCCTGCGGTTCATCTAGGGAAATACTATCACCCTTTTCTGAGAGCTGTGCGCCACCTTTCCAAAACAGATCCAGCATTTGAAACAATTGGACTAAGCTGAACAGTCAGCTCCTTCTCTGTCTTGGCCGTTACCAAGTCAAGGCCTTATGAACACAGTCATGGCTCCCCTCTGGTCCTTCTTGAGGTGATGTTTGACCGTGTGATCAATGCATTTGAGCAAAGGGATCTTCAGTGTTCAAAGCCCCAGCTCATGTACGATGTCACATTGGGTTCATTTTCTGCCATGCACTAGAGCCAGGGTTGACCAATCCAGGCCTCAAGGGTGGGATCCATGTCGGGTTTTCAGGATAGCCCTCATTAATATTCAGAAGGTGAATTTGCATACAATGTTTCTACATGTATGCAAATATTTCCTCATTAACATTAATGAGGGATATCCTGAAAACCCATCAGGATGCTGACCCTCGAGGCCTGGAGTTGGACAACCCTGCACTAGACATTCAGCATTTACATCAGCACAGGAAAATGTGACTCCTTTGCATTGCATTAGAGGTACCAACCAGTATTTTCAAAGAATAGGTTGGCCTTGCCTACTGTGAGTGACGTAGAAGACGGTGAGCCCCAGCTCTGGTAAACCTCTATAATCAAAGGATCCCTCAAACAGTAAAGTCTTCAATAAGTTCCAAATGTTCAGGTGATCCCTTCCATTTTACCCGACAAGCTGTAGGCTAGTCCACATGCTGGAGCCTTGCGCCACTAGTTTGTACCCCCCCCCCCCATGTTGTTTCCTAATTAATGGGGTGACCAACATATCGGTGGTGCTAGTCTTTTGTCAACAGAGTCATGAACAGAATCCTCAGAATGAAGATTCATCAATATTATGTTGAGGGAGAAACCAGTGCAACTGTGAAACGTATCAGGGAGATTCTTAAAAGGTGTGTATGGGCACAGTGTGATATTTCTGACCAGTTTAAAGGCATGCTTTCTTTGTGAGCAGAGACAGCAGGACTTGTCATGCGGCTCGTTTATGTACATTATTTACCCATGCACACAGCAACATGGATATCACCCAAGAAAAGCACACACATGCCGCTTACCTCCAGAAAGGCCAAAAACGAGTGCCCTTCCTCAGAAGCAGTGATAGAAGAAACCTCAGGCAGACAGGTACAGCCCAGACCCCTGCTCCAAAAATCGGCGAAAGATAACCCTTCAGTAGTGGCAAGGGAGAAACCAATGTGCCATTGGTTCTATGGCATGATCACATGTGTTTATGCTTTGCTGTTTAAAGGAGAGATCCTAGTTGAATGCTATCCCCTGACTTTGTGTTGTTGTTGCCATTTTCACATTTGTTGGTGCAAAGCCAGGTTACATAATTCTGTGAAAAGAGCGGGCACAGAGACTTGAGCCTTCACTAATATAACACATCTGCCTTCACCTCATTCAGCGCTATACAGCTGTGCTCCTCCTGGGCCACCTAGTGCCATGGATGGCCATTCAACGTTCAACACCTCCTTAATCTTCATCCAACCAATAGCTGGGCTTCCTCTGCAGTCATCTGACAATTCCAATAGTTTCGGATAGACATTAGAAACAACGTAGCGGAGCGTAAAGCCTTGCGCTAGTCTTGTAATCGGACCAATCTTGTAATTTCTGACCCATGTGGCTACATTTTTGCCCCCTGAGATCTTTTATCTAGGGAGAATGATAGCTGTTTCCTGGCTCTACTTCTCATGCCCTTGCTGACTGCCAGGCAGTTTAAAATGACTGAGAAATCAATGTGTTACATGTGAATATAACTAATTAAATAATAACTCGTGAAAAAATAATGAATACAAATTAACTAATTCCAAAATAACTAATTAATTTTTCGTTGTTTGGGGGGTTCTGCCCAGCAATCTGCCTTTTTTTTTTTTTTAAATACTACTTTACCCGCTCCCTCAAAACCACCATTCCCTCTCTTAACCCCATGTTTAGTTCTTTCAAAATTAGTTTGGTATTCGTTTTTTTTCATTCGTTATCTTTTCATTAGTTGTTTTGTATTTGATGTAATCACTGCATCCAATGGTGTCCAGTTAAAGTACTGAGTTCAAAAGGATCGAATGCAAAAGGTGAGAGTCAATTTGACCTAAAACAAAAGGGTTGAATTATTTTTTTTTAAATATTGTTTTTTTTGGGGTTTCCGTTTTGGAAAAAAATGTTTTTTTACCACAAAAAAGGGGGTTTGGGGGAGATCCCCCCCCCCCCAAAAAATGTTTTAAAAATTACATAAAAAATTCGACCCTTTGGTTTTCGGTCCTTTGCATTCGAAACTTTGACCTAGAACCCATCCCAATCAATGGTATCAAAGGTGACTGATAGTCTCAGTAGTTCAAGCACTGCTGCTTGTCTCCTAACAGGCAATACTTGACCAGCATGTCTCCTGTGCTGAGATGCAACACTTATCTATCAAGTTGCGTATTTCGATGAGATTCTGAAGCATGTCACCCGCACTTCCTTCATTTACTTTACTCACCAGAAGGAGTTTGGAAATTTGACAATTAGTTGTGTCATCTGGAGAGCGTTTAGCTTTTATAAGAAGTACAGTTATAAGTGCATGCTACGCGGTCCGTGGATCCACACTCTCCAAAAAAGGACTAATTGATAATATCTTTGAACATTGACACTAAGCTATATTAATAAGGTTCTAAGCAATGGGGCAGCATAAATATGTAATAAGCCCCCCCCCCCGAACGCACATATGATTATGAATTGTTACTCAGCTATTCAGCTTTTATACTGCATCAATGGCACAGACAATATAGTACAATAAAGGACATACAGTACGACAGCTAATGTTAAAAATTGTATTGTGAGCAAGAACAGGCGTGCAGCACAGTACGGTTAAGTGTTGGGTAAAAGCAGAGTTGTCTCCTTAGCATTGCTGGAAGAGAGATGGTGAAGGAACAGTCTACATTGACATGGTAGGAGGATGGCTGGATGTCATTAGGCTCAGGAATCAAGGACTGTGGGGGTATGTGTGGTACGGGGGCGGAAAGTTGATGGATGCCACTAATGCCACGGTTCAACTGCAGAAGGCTGGGGTTGGGGTATAGGGGAAGAAAGGTTGTTGACGGCTGCCACTAGTGCCAGGGATCAAGTCAAAAGCAGTGGGTAGCGTATGGGAGATGGTTCACAGTGATTAAAGAGAGGGTTTGGTGGGTCGGGAGAGGGAGGGTGGAAAGGGCCATGAATTACGTCTTTGCATCTGCAAGACTTAGTTCATTTTATTCCTACAAAGCTGGGTGTGGGCAGCCTTGAACCTTTCTTGTTGGAAGGTGTGGATGGTGGTCCGAAGAATAGGAAGACCTACCTTGCTTCCGATCCATCAAAGTTCATTCACTTACACCACTGCTCATATTGCTCAAAAGGGACCAAATGTTTGAACAGTATGTGTGCCATATTGTCAAAGAGGCTTGCGGGTAGAGATGTGCCCACAAAGCTGAAGAGAAACGTACACAAGAAGCAGGAGTGCAAGGAGTCCTGCAGACAAGAAAGGATAGGCAACAAAGGCAGTGAACAGAAAAGGGCAGGGAGTACAAGTTAAACAAACACATTAGGTTCCCTCTTGGGGAATCCCAGAATGGGGGAAGACTTTACGACAGAACTAAGGCAACTCCATCCTTCTGAGCAGGTTATTACTACAGGGTCCCACTCTGTATGCTCATGGAAAGGAGCAGCAGTAGTGGATGACTATGTCTGGACCCTAAGGCACGAACAAGGAAACAGTACTCACGGGACGGAAGCCGGTACATGTCCAGCATGAACTGAACAATGACTGCCTCCTGAAACAGGAACCAGCACACCGTTAACAATGATACAAGGTACAATGCGATACAGGAAAGGGGCAGGGATGGAACATGGGGGCAACAGTAAAGACAGACAAAAGTGATCACAGTTCAAGCGTGTTTATTAAACTGTATAAATGTGTGAGATAAATGCCTAATCTCCAGCACAAGCTTACAGTTCGTGTCAGGGCCTTCTGTGGCCAAGTCTCTTTTACACCATGTCTCTTGCCTCAGAGGGCCTGATGTAATACAAACAACAAACAAAATGTTCCTTCAGTAATCTTCCCGTCGGGTGATTTCCCTTCACCCGGGTATCCTCCTCAACCGGGCTCTGGTGCTTTTATTCACGTTAGCCTCCCTCAATCAGGTTCACCACAGCCTTTCATTCAAGATATCAGCAACTTGGAACATTCAAGAGTTTCAATGGCCCTCATTCCGAGTTTGGAGGTAAGTATCGTCCCTTAACGGCATGGCACAAATAGCGCGTCTGAGCTGGCAGCAGCCCGCTAATAGAGGACTATTATGACTTCGTGGGCACGAGCTTTGCGCCATGCCGGTAAGGTACCTAGCGCCATGGGATGACCTGCGGCTGAGGGTGAGGAACATTCTATCGGTAAACCATACCCAGGCCTTGGAAACCGGAGGAGGACCAAGTTCTCCCATTAAGCTCACCCCGTGGGAGGAAACATGTGCGAGCATGATTGGCCCAGAATCAATCGAAGGCGTAAGAGAGATGGAGTGTGGCGCCACGACATCTGCGGATGGAGGTGAGTGTCCAAAGTAAAAACTGCTAAGCCAAATCTGATAAAAGTTAATGCCAACGTATGTCCAAAGAGTGACGCCATGGTCGGCCACACACACTCCCTGTAAAGTATGCCGAACCTAGTGAGACACATGCCGATGCCTGGTGCAAGGCCGTAACGTACATGACACATGCCACACAAAGTAGGAAATTCCATGAGGCACACAGCGTGCATGACCTAAATTGTGAGCATGAAGAGAATTTAAGTTCCCAAGCCGGGAACTTACGTCCCCTGCACACTATCTAATATCTGGAATACCAGACCAACAATTAGATATATCTAACAAGTGATGTTTCTTAATAAATTCAAGAAAGTCTGTAAATGGTAATACATAGAAAAAGGTAATTTGTTCAAAAAAATGACTTTGAATCAGATAAGGTTACAAGAACCATTCTTCATTGTTTATTCTTGATGTTGAAGCTGTGGAAGGCCCAACGCGTTTCGAGTGCTACAACACTCTTCATCAGGGGCAATAACAAAGGTTTCTAGGAAAAAATATATATAATATGTACATTAGGAATATATTTACACCAACAACGTTTGTTCAACAACATTTCTAAATAACTCATTTTAGATCAGGATATGTATCACAATAATCCATGACATACAAGGATTACCTATGTGGCAGAAAGTTTGACATTTTAAATATACAGAGTATACACTAACCCACAAGAGGACAACCTGTCCCTCATTAATATCTGTAGAAACTGATGGCAAATTCACTAGGTTAATAGTATCTTCTCTGCTATGATCGAATGAGGAAATATAAAGAAAAAAAATATATAGAGAGAATAACTCCTGATAGTGAATTCATTGAAGTTCTAATATGGTAAGGTAAGCAACTGTGTAACTATTTAGAGAGTCTAACCTTGTGTTTTTTTTTATATGAGAGAGGTACTTCAAGAGAACGGGGGTGGTCTGGGACGGGAAATCCAGGCCTTCGTCTAAACAAGACAGCGGGTCTTAGATGGTAAGTCCTTATCTGTAGAAATAAACATCAAAAGCGTCTATTTAGACCGTTGTGAGTGACATAGTTGTGATAGAATAAGTTAAGCCAGTAATGAGTCACTTACAGCGGTATCGCGGTTGACCAATATCAAGGATAGCTGAGGGGAAGTGGTAGTCAATGACCGCAAAAGGTCTGGAGGTTATTCAGGACTGGAGCGCTGAGAAAAAGTAGGTAGAGTCTCAGTAATGGACAAAAGAAGTGAACAGGGTGTTCGAAAGCTTTGTTATGAAAAAAACCTGGGTTGAGCCAGTATTGGAAGCTTAAAATTCTTACCTAGTGTATGTCAGTATGGCACACATGGAGACCAGCTGCCGAAGGGTTGCTCGACTCCTTGGCAAGTGCCGCCACTGTTTATCAAGTAATTAGTAGTGTGACGTAATTGTGAGCATGTCAGACAGCACAGTAGCTGGCCAACATGAGTGACACCGACATATGGCTGCATTTACCACCCATGTATGAAATGACGTGCCCTTCCCAACACAAATGCCTATTACCCACAATTGTGTGGATGTGCAATCGTACCAATGTATGTATGATGCCTATCCAAGCATCACTCATGCCGACCCTCTCTTTCACCCCCACAGGCAGTGAAGAGCAGGACACCACCCCTGCACAGGACAACAACCGTCCTTCTACATCCAGGGGACAACCCAGGGGACGCCGTGTCTCAGCAAGGGAGCCACCACAGGGACACATACCACCTGCAACACCAAGGCCCGTGGAGGGCACACCAACCCCACCCCCTACTGTTCTGTCCGACACCCGGTTCGGAGGAGTCCAGTGTGGCTGGGGAGGTGGCAGCCACGGCACCCCTCACAGTTGAAGACAGCCCAGAAGACATCTGGGGCACCATTGAGGATGACTCGGTGAAAGTTGTTCACACCCCAACACAATTAGCATCCCACCAGGTATCCATGACTGACACCGTTGATACCAACACCCTGGAGCAGTCTGGGCAAGACAACACTCAGGGGTATATCAGTCCGGTATACAGTCCCGGGGAGGATGAGCAGGCTGGGCATGCCAGCCAGATCCCCAGCATGGCCACAGGTGCAGCCGCAGGAGCACAGCGGGCTGAACTGCTCACTGCACTAATCCAGGAATTTGTGCAGGACAACTGTCAGGCCAGGGAGGAGTGGCGCACGGAGTTGACCGCACTGGGCCGGTCCATCACGGAAAACACCAACCGCCTCTGCAAGGTTCTAGGGCGCATCGCTGATGCTTTGGAGGCAGGTCTTCACGCCCAACAGCCTCAGCCTGAGGCCACACCATCCACCAGTAGCTCGACACAAACCAGCCCGCTCCGCTGATTGGCCCGTGCGCTGCGCCAATGGTACATTCCACCCCCTGGCTCTGGGAGTGCTGAGTGACTGTTGTTCCGTGGACTCTATGGGACTTGTGTGGGGGAGTTGTGGGGGGAGTGGGAGGGGGTGAGGGTGTGTGGGTATGTGGGGGAGTTGTGGGGGAGGAGACGGGTTGAGGGTGTGTGGGAGAGTTGTGGGGGCGGGGGTGAGGGTGGGTGGGGGAGTTGTGGGGGGAGTGGGAGGGGGGTGAGGGTGGTGGAGGGTTTTGTCATTCACGATAATATTGTTACTTTCAATAGACCGGTTGTGTAAAAAAAAAAAAGACCAGAGTGGACATTCATCATTGCGCTTGTGTCATTTAATCTTGTACAGTGCATAGTGTACATGTACCCCCACACCCAGTGCCCTATGTCCAACCATTATGTCACCCTCTGCTGACATGTATGTCAGAACTATTGTGCGATCACTGACTGGCGCACAGCACGTCCCTCCTGTGCATCGCCACCATGATGATGTCCTGCCACATCTTCATCATCCCCTTCATCATCATCAAGTGGTAGCAGTTCCATGTCAGGGGGCAGGGACACGTTCCGGCGGATGCACATATTGTGTAGCATTACACATGCCATGGTGATCTTGGCCACCTTCTCATGTCTGTAGAGGAGTGCCCCACCCGACCGGCTGAGGCAGCAAAATCGTGCCTTCAACAGGCCAAAGGTCTGCTCGATTACCACACGTGTACGGGTATGGGAACGATTGTAGTCCTCCTCGTGCCTGTTCTGTGGGTTTCGGACAGGGGTCAGGAGCCACGGCTTCAAGGGATAGCCACCATCATCTGCATGAGAGGGGAATGAAGGTAAATGTTCGCAAATTCATGTTGGACAACTGTACTAGTCTCACATGGCTGCAGGTAATAGGTGCCCTCATGCACATGTCCCTGGATGCATTGACCCCATTTCAGGTCCCTCTATGTGTCCTGTGCCATGGACCTAATGGTGTGGGTTGCATCGTCAAGATGATACATGGTGTGCCCTGACATCTTGTTGCACGTGCATCGTATATGCATACAGCAGTGTTGGAGTAAAATTAGTGATGTGTTGTGTATGTGAGATTTACTAGTAGGGAGCAATGGCAGTAGTCTGTACAATATTGGGCATTCTGCACTGATCATTCCTATGGTGACATGCAGAACTCCTACGGGTGTGCCGACCCGGTGACACACTGTGGAATCCCTAGTTGGTTCAGTTTAATGCACTCCCAGGGATGATTGTTCTGTGTGGTGATATGTTAGAGACAGCAACATAGTGCATATGCACTGCATGGTGCTGGATGGCCTTACGGTGGGTGAGGGTGGCTGATGAGTGGTGCATGTGTTGTGGGATGTGGGGTGGTTACCTGTTAATCATGTAGTGATAGGTGTCGACCTTACTTCATCACTATGTGATTTGGGTGTCATGTACTGTTTCTGATGCTTTCGGGCACAGTGTTTGGTGATGTGCACATCGTGCAGTCACATCAACATTGCCACCCAGGTGGAGTATGCATACCCCCCCATTCCCACCCAGGTGGAGTATGCACCCCCCCATTCCCACCCAGGTGGAGTATACATCTACCCACCTCACAACCCCGATGCACTGCCATGGCCCAATCAGGCCACTCACCAAGCAGCCAAGCACTTCGTCCAGCATGTCGCTCCATGAAGCATGGTAGCGTGGAGTTCCGCAGGACCATAGAGTCATGAGTTGATCCGGGATATCGGGCACAGCAATGTGCGATGATCTTGCTGGCGTTGCATACCATCTGCACATTGATGGAGTGATATTGCTTGCGGTTGCGATACACCACCTCCATGGCATGCGGGACCACCAACTCCATGTGGGTACAGTCGAGGGCACCTACACAATTTGGCATGCCTGCCAGTGCATGGAAGGCAACTTTTGTATCGAATATCTCCTGGTGAGTTCGTGGGAGGGATATGTAGTCCCTTGTGTGCTTGAGGAGGGCATCCAGCACTTGGTTCAGAATCCAGGAAAATAAGGGTTGTGATTTGCCATGCATGTGCACCACTGTGTGCTGGTAGGTGCCTGTGGCAAGGAAGTGGAGCACAGACACTAACTTCAGTAGAGGGGGGATGGCGGTGTGTATTTCAATGAGGCTCACTATGTCGTCGTGTATCAGGTCCACTATGATGGTGATGGTGTCCCGGTCCACACGGTACAGGGTGTGGATCTGCGCAGGTGTTAGGTTGAAGTGAGTGGCTCTGATGCGATTGGGGGCTGCCGGCGTGGTAGCGGTGGCTGCACTGATGGGGCATGCTGGGCCTGTCTCACCCTCCTTCTCCTCCTGCGTCTCCTCTATGGTGGCGGCTGTTGTTGTTGTTATTGATTTTGAGGCATCGCAAGAAGGTCCTCCAGCTCCAGTAATGCTACTACTATTGGTATCATCTTGGTGTGGGAGGGGATGTGGTGTGTGGTGGTGCTCCTTTTGTACTGGGCCTGATTTCATTGCCTCCACCTGTGCTGATTGTGTGCACCTGTGGCAGTTGGAAACACTGCTCAGGGCTCTTAAGCCTGGTCGGTGATGCCAGTATTTACGCCATGCCGGTAGGCACTTTTTCCGCCTTCATGAGGCCGTTATTTGCATGTCCGCCTCACTTGTGATCTTCTCCGGTTTACGGCATGCCGCTAATGCCGGCATGGCGTGTCGGGTGCGCGCACCCCGACCGATATTAACGGCATCGTACTTTACGATGCCGTTAATAGCGGTCTGGTTGGTGAGAATAGCCTGTAGCGGTAAGCGATGCTGGTAATCCTTTACCGGCATCGTTTTTCCCTTACCTCCAAACTCGGAATGAGGCCCACTGTCTTTTTAAACAACCGTTCATTGTGGATATCCTTCAGCAGTGTTCACACTTGTCGATACAATGTTTACTGGGTATTACTTTTTACTCTCATTCGCTGGCATCCCTCAGCCGGGTTCACATTTGCCAGTTTAACACAGTTCATTTAGTTGTAACAGCTTGCAGGATGCACTTCCCTTAGCTTTATCCAGCACCTGGTCAGGCTTTCCCTTAGCCCTAGTCAGGGTTCACCTTAGCCCCCAGTCAGACTTCACTGTAGCTGTTCGCACAGCGTTTCCCTCAGCCGGACACAAATGGCTGTTTTACAATGTCAAAACTTTGGTAATGGTTTAAGGACTTTCGATTGTTTAAGGGGTTTTGCTTTGACCCTTGTATGACTGCCTAAACTTTATTCTGGCCTTTCCTATGGCTTCTTGTTACTATATTGCTCACAAGAAAAGGGGACCAGCCAGAGTCTTTCGATTGGATGTCTGCGTGGTGCCAGACCACTCTGCAGCTGGTCCTCCCTGGGCTTTAAAAGTTTACTTAGCACACAAGTTCTTTGTTCTTTGTTCATACAAGTTGCCGTTTGCAACCTTTGCTCAACAGCGTCCAGTTTACTATCGGTTCTCCCTCCAACTCACCGGCTTTGCTGACCTCCTTGTCATTTCTTGTCCCTGGAGTCAAGGATGGTATCACGGTAGCAAGCACGCCTCCCTGACTCGGTTATCAGTGTGGGAGGGTCCTGTGCCCCAAGGGCACTCTCCTCCTTGTTGTCCTTTCCAGTCTTGCCAACTTTTTTCTGTTTGAATTGCTGTCCTGGAATAGCTGCTTCCTCATGTGTTTGTCCTTACCGAAAGTGTGCTCTCGTGCACTGCCTTTTATGCCTATTGGGAATTGAACGGGCAGTCAGGTGTGTGTGGTTATTGGCAATTGCCTGACTCTGCCTGACCCTTGTGTTAGGACATGTCAGGTGAACGACTTTGGTGTTAGTCCGGAGTGAGAAAGTGTTCAGGTAGGAAAAGGGTGGGTGGTTGATCAACTCGGAAGGGTGAGATTTGTAAGGTTTGTGAAATGAATAGGGGGTTTGTGGGAATGGTAGTGTTTTGTCAAAACAGACGGGGAATTCGGGAAATAATAATTAGAGGGATGTGGAGAAGAATGACTGGGAGTATTCGGATACACAATGATAAAACAGGGATTCTGGGAGATTTAGTTTCCGAGAGCAGCAGGGTTTAAGTTCCTATTGGACTTACCAGATGCAGCGGGGTTTCTAGATTCGGGTAAGGGAGATTCTTTGGGTGGAAAGGAGGTTGAGTTGGAACAGCCTATAAAGGCCTCAAAGACTTTCTCCTCTTTGTCCTCTTCCCCGATGCAATACCCCGTCTCACCTGGGGTTTCCCCCAAACACAACCCCAGGCTCCCCAACCCAGGTTATCCTTGCACATCTGCCCCCAGAGCGCCAGCCATTCCTTGGCCACCTGAATAAGGGATTCCCGAGGTCTACTTGGGAGAATACCCTCAGGTTTCTCACAAAACCCAGCAGCCAAACTGTGAACAAAGGAATTACACAAGGCACAAGACAAGCACAACCCCATGCTCCCCTACCGAGGTGATGCTCGCTCGTCCGCCCCCAGGCTTGGGATCTGAGAGCGCCAGCCCTTCCCTGGCCACCTGAATAAGAGATTCCTGAGGTCTACTTGCGAGAATACCCTCAGTTTTCTCACAAAACCCAGTAGCCAAACTGTGAACAAAGGAATTACACAAGGCACACGTGAAGACAAGAACTGTAACAGAAAAATCCAGGGAAAAAACAAAGGCAAGTGAGCAAGGATTCAGGATAGAGAACCAGAAGAAAGAAGAAAAGCTAGAATCTAAGTGCAGGGGTAATGAGACTGGAAACTGCAGACTGCTAACAAGGAACAGTAACTCTGGACTGGAGTAACAAGGGTAGGACTGCAGACAGAAAACAATGAAATGTACCTCTGAAGTTGGATAACAAGGGCAGGACTGAAGACAGATAACAAGGAAACTGCAGCTCTGAAGTGGGATAACAAGGGCAGGACTGAAGAATCAAGGATCAAAGCAACAAATGGCTGGAAGCGAGCTCAATGCAAGAGACTTGTGCTCCTGCAGGCAGCTGTTTAATTACTGACTTGCCATGTGCTGAAGCAGGCTAATAAGATGCTCCTGGAGTAGCACAACTGAAGGTAATTGGCCTCCTCACTTTCTGGTCCTGGGCAAGTGAAAGCAGCAGTGATGTGTAAGGTTTCTGGGGATTGTAGTTCTAAGACTGCTACATAGAAATAGCCAGGGAATGGGAACTGCCACAAGGTGCATTATGGGACATGTAGTTTGTGAAATTAAATAAGGAAATTCAAAAGTTTTTCAACCGGAAAGTAAAGACATAAATATGAATAGGTATTGTCCGGGAAGCTTTATGGTGATGATTGAGTACCATATAGTCCACAATAGGTGCCAATTGATGTTTCAGTGGCACAATTGTGACACATATAGCCCGGGCAGTGTCTACAGTTATTAAAAAATCACTTGTTCATCCTCCATTTAAATGGTTTTCAGTGCGTAATCAGGCAATAGGGAACCAACACTCTTATCTTCATCATCTGAGCTTGAGGGGGAGTGGTGGTGCATGTGCGGCATGATGGAGTAAGGAGGCTGACGAGGCATTATCATTTTGGCTGTAGACGTTTGTTCAAATAAAGAAAAGAACCTGCCTCTCCCTATTCCTAGAGGGTTTTTTACTACAACAACATAGAATAACCCAGGTACTTGTCAAGACGTAAGTCACAAACCAAAATACCGTCCTCTGTCCAAGCAAACTACTCTATCCATACCACTAAGAAATAAACCAAAAAAGGATTCAGTGAACTTCTCCTGGTGAACGATTCAGTTTTAGACTGACTTAGAAACAGTCTCTTGCAATAGAGTCTGATTTACCAAATACACTTAGACTAGGAGAATGACTCCCTTCTCATGGTCTATATGGAAGAGATTTTGGAGACTGTTCCTTGATAGTACTTTGTATATTTTTTCAGAAGACTCTTTAATTCCCTCAAGGATTTGCAAACAACAGATTTAAGGCTTTGTCGACTCTTCCTCTTATTGCTGGAGATTTGTCAGGATTTTTATATCTTGAATATTAGGGAGATTACTCCCTGATAGTTCTTTCTCCTTTTGGTATCTTTCACATGTGTTGCTTTTCCCACTGCAATGAGGGAGTTCACCCCTGAGGCACTCTTGAGATTTATGTTTTGTCATGTCACCACTGTGATGAGGGATATCTCTCCTGAGGAATACTTGACTCTTGGTTCTCTGGACCACACTACTGTGACGAGGAAGTTCACTCCCAAGGAAAACATGACTCTTGTCTTGGTTCTCTGGGTATCACTACTGTGAATAGAGAGGTCACCACCGAGGAATACTTGACTCTTTTTCCTCTGGGTATCACTACTGTGATGAGGGAGTTCACTCCTGAGGAATATTTGACTCTTTGGGCTCACTGGACCCCCAACAGCATTCCCACAACTCCTGTTACCTGTAACTCCACTGGGGAGCACTACTAGTTCTTCCCGGGGTCACAGTTTGCTGTTGGTTCAGCACACGTTCAGTGAATAGTCCTGATTTCCCCCTCTTTGATCTATGCGGCTCCATGGAGTTGTTGCTGCAGCGGTTTTGGTGGTTTGCTTTTATGGAACACACGGCACACCTCAGAGATCCCACGGCGCTGCTGGATTCTTCCTGCTTCTGCAGTGAGTCAGGTGTACCGCGGCTTGTGTGATTCTTTTCAGTTTCTCCTTCAGAGACGGAATGAAACACTCATTCTGAACTCCTTCTTGTGTATGAGCGCGATATAAATAAAATATCAATATCAATGCTTCGGACAGCGCAGGTTGACCCTGCAGGATGGACGCTAGCTTCCCTCTCATCTCTTCTTGCTCTCGAATACCTTTAGTCCTTCCTCTGTCTTTACTTAATAAAGTCTTTACTTACTGTCCTGTGCTTCATGTTTTGTCTCTAGACTTTTTGAGCACCTCGATGCCTGTGGGTTTTGGAGCTATATAAATAGAATAAAATAAATAAATATTGCATGGAATGCCCCAGCGTAGCATCAATGTTTGTCGACAATGCCTCAGAAGTTATCTTCATGCCTCCTAGTGGCCACCTTGTCACAGTTCTTTGGTAATTCCTTCTTCTGTTGTTCTGTATGTTTCTTTGGTTCTTCTTCATCTCAGTTTTATCTGGCCCTACGGATGAGATAGTAGAAACTTCACAATAACACACTGTAGTAGTTTCAGGTTGGGAGGGAGAAGGAGTTAATAAGGCCAAGTCTTCTGGGAACAAGGGTTTACAGAGGGCTTTCACAGACAGAAGTCCTTATCGCCATGAGGGGAGTCTCTCCCTATGAGGTCCTCCTGCTTTTTACCACCCCTAGGGGGACTATTGGGTAGCAGCCTCACCTCCCTAGCCTCATAGGGAAGGGCTGCCCTCTGGGGAGAAGTGACAATATCCCGTAACTCGTCACAAATGGCACATGGTGCATCAAACAGGAATGGGTGGCAGAAGCACGTGGTGAGATAGAAGCCACGGTGTCTGTGTGAGCGTTGGTGAGGAGAAGTCAGGGATGTTGTGGGTGAGGAGAAAGCAGTGGCTGATAGGGTGGGTGTGGATGATGAGAAGGCAGCGACTAGAATCGAGTACATAGGTGAGGAGAAGACAGGGCTGCAAAGATGGGTGTGTGTGAAGAGAACGTAGGGTATGATGGTCGGGCAGATGAAGAGAAGACATGAGATAAGAGGGTGGGGTAGGTGTAGAAAAGGCATGGCATGTGAGTATTGGGGCTGCAAACGGAGACTCCTAATTTACTTCTCTATTTGGAATGTGGAAGCAGGCACCCCACTATGCTGTTCACTAGCATGTCCAACTTGTCACTGATGTGGTACCCTCTGCAGACACATTTTCCAAAAGGCTCCTGAGGACCACCAGCTCAGTGAACTGCTGCTGCATCGAGAATTCTGTGTGTCAGGAGCGTGGAGGAAGGTTGCAGCTTTGGCACACTCGTATGTGTGGGTGCGTGGCCATCACGCTCCATGGTGCAGTCCAGTGCCTTTTTCTCTGCCTTCTTGACAAACTGCGGCACTTCCTTTGGGCCACTGTTAAGGACAATGTTATATATGTTAGCATTTTTGGGCAAGAGAGAGAAAGAGAGACAAACTCTGTTGAAAGAGAGCAGAGAGGCAGCCATTGGCATTGTCAGTGGTGTGCGGTGTACACTGTACAGTAACATATAGTGACTTGACATACTGTGATGCACCCAGCTTGTATGCACACATATCTTTCATTACCCTAAATCACAGGTGAAAGGCAAGAAAGAGAGCAAGATGGAGGGGTCAGATAAGCATACTGTGTAGCTAAAGTGAGGGGGGAGAGGGAGCTAAAGACAGGGAGAGTTAGTGAGAGGTGTTTCAATGGTCAGGGAATATTCCATTACTAAGAAGAATGGCGATACATTGAAATACATTTTATGCACACTATGGTCTTTGTCCAGGCCACAGAGACATGTGCATGCTTATGTTGGCACCCTCACAGGTGGGAAAAGCCGAATGAGAGGTGCAAGCAGGTATGGGGTGGAATGTGATGAATGCCTTTGTACTCATTCTTCTTTCCTTGGTCGGGGTGGGTGGGCTGTTAAAGAGGGGAATGACTGAACAGTAACTACTCTTTCTCCTTGGTGGAGCAAATGAAGACAGTGGCTCTCTATTCTTGCAGTATCTCTCCTGTTCTGTCTCATACTAGGGAGGGGAGGCACTGTGGCCTTCTCACCTGATGACGGACAGGTGTGCCCACTGTGCAAGCATGCAGCTGGCATGGACCTGCAACCATTAACATTCTTTCTGAAATACATGCGGAGGAAATGGGCTTTAAAATATTCACAATAACATTTGTTTTGAGTCATCAAGATCGGTTTGCAGTTTGCCCATGCAGGTAGATCATAGGAAGTTTGGTTTGTAGCTGCTAGACAGGATATGCTGCTATGTCATTTCCTCTGATCAGTGTAGAAATGTTATGCAAGAAACTTAGTATTTTGCTGCTCAAAGCTAAGGAAAAACAAATTGGATCCACCGGCACTAAAACCAGTGAAGCAAGCCTCATTCCTCATACATGGAGTGTACAGTAACATTTATTATAGCGATAAAAGTTGAGATCTGCAACCTTTGCCTCTCTTGATGTTTTATACTATAATTCCCACAACCCCTCAACATTAACCATACAGGCTGGGGCTGATGGGCGCTGTAATCAAAAATATTGGTTGTAAATTCATGATTAGTGCAGTGGCAAGTAAACCCCTCCTCGTGCTTGGTTATGTGTTTGATGTGCTCAGGTTTGCTCTTCCAGTCTGTGCAGCAATGTTATAACCCCGTTTCTCATCTGTAGCATATTCTGTTATGTATTGACCATAAGTCTGCATTTGGGATTAACCATGCTAATCTTATTTTTTGCTGGAATAGAATCTGTGTATCTAAGAGCTCAGCTCACCATCACCACAGATTCTGTGGGTTTCAGCTTTTAAAGTTGCATTGTTCTATGTAATAAATACCTATTCAGGCAATAAATCTGGTATTATATCATTCTTCAATTTGTATTGTTGCATTGAACATACATGGATACATGGAAATGTGTGGCCAGCCTCTCCTCCCCCCAAATTCATCTGTGACCACAGTCACTGTTTGGAAGTATACAGCAAATGTGCACTGGAACAACTTAAATGTCTTTGTGGAAAGGGGGAGATGTGGAGTCACCAATGGTAACAATTTAATGGTGTCTTGCTTCAAATACCAAGTGAAGGCGGCAGAGGGAAGGGGCAAGGTTTATGTGCCTGGCACATAATCACTGGCTCGCTTGTGTCCCCCTAAGAAGCCATTACTAAAATCGATGGCAAGGATGCGGTATACGGTGTGGATGCGCCGCTCCACTGTAAGAGCAGTCCAAGGTGGAGAGGTGAGAGAATTCAAGTGTGGGGCCGGGAGTGGTGTGTGCTTCAATTAAGTGTAATGTCAAAGAATGGTGTTAAATATGTTGCCAAGAGGTCAAGAGGAAATGCAGAGTGTACTCTATACTACTCTGTACCATAGTACGGAGAACTGGAAAATGAATGTTACTTTGGAGTTGAGTGCATTGTCAGTTTTCAGCCAAATACATTGCGACACATGGGGTGCAATGAAGCTCATTTACGCTTCTTCAGATTTAATCACAGCACTAGTTTTGAAGAGGCAAAGCATTTGCCCCTAGTGGCAAGGAGCTGGATTTGATCCCCACGTCGACCTACGCCTAATGTATTTTGGTGCTTTCCTTTTTAATGTCCTAAAGCAATTGCAATGCAAACAACAATAAGAAAATAATAATCTCTAGTAAAAACTCACAACAAATCAGGGGCAAATCAAAACTGGAAAGTTGAAACACAATATATACTCAATAAATGTTGCAGATGTAAAATGTGAGAATTAAGAAGCCACTGACGGCAGCGACGGTGGACTGATAGACTCCTACGACCCCGTTGATTGAGGGACCCCCCAGTTGATGAGGTGTTTATCCAATCGTTGAAGTTCACACCAGGTCCCACCTCGGTCCTTATCACTGGCTCACCAGGCAGAGGTTCAACTCATGCTCTGCTGCACTTGAAGGAATGGCTGCTCCCGCCCCTTTTAAAGAAAAAAAAGTCAGTAGTGGTAAAATGATAAATAGTGCCTCAAAAGCCTGTTCACTATCGTTATTAAAGATAGTTTGAGGCCAAAACAACTGTAAGATCTGTGGCCGAAGGAGCAAAGTCGTCCAATGCAAAAGGCGACATGTTTGGAACTCGCTCCTAGGTACTATAGCTGGGCCCACACTTTCTGAGGCTTTGATATGGATGGACTAAATCATTTACCCTCCTTGTACTCGATTTTCTTGCTCTTAAGTTTTCTTACACCAGCATAAGTAAATACTTTATCCAAACCTTTCCCTCTGTCAAGAGTAGATAAAGGTGCCACTTAGCTGCTGCAGCTCACAATTTTAAACCAACAGATTGCAACCTATATCTCACCTGTAGCCCACTTTCTTTCAGTACCTGCACGTTCTTCTCTTTCAGCAACTTCAGCCTGACTGGACAAGATTCAGGATGGAATGCATTTCTTTTCAGCTCTTAGAGCTACTGCTGTTTGAAATTTGAAAATGGTGCCTACATCTCCTAGCCACATCCTAATTAAGAATGGACTGACTGCCCAAGGTCAGAATGGTGCCACAACATCTTTTACAAGCCAATGATGTTCTTGCTTATGCCTTAGTGAGGGCATGGCATGCTGCAAGGGCACGAGAAAGGAAAAACCTTTTAGGGTTGAATGTTCTTCATATGGGCATGCACCCTACAGGCTTCCTAAACTGCCACACAGTGCTCCAAGATCCGACGATCCTACCAATTTATTCCCAACTCTGAATTCGTTTTTTTTAATGTAGTTTTTATTGGTTTTGTAACAGGTTTAACATAATATATGTTAACAGCACAGTAAAGGTCAGTTGCGTGTACATATAACAAAATTAAAGCAGTGGGAAAAAGACCAAAACTTGTTTGTTTCCCTTCCCTTCTCCCCCACCGTTTCCCCCCACCCCAATCAACAAGGAAATGAAGACATTCAACAAAAGAAACAACAAGGTATTTATTCACAGAGCACTTGTCGCGTCACTTGTCGCGTCACTTAGCTCACAATTCTCATGATCCCGCAAGAATGCAGGGAAAAAACATCGTGTTTCACACTTTACTGGGCCTTGAGTCATTGACTGCAGTATTGGACAGTTGGTCTTAAAGATTCCCAATATCCTGTGCAGAATTCTTGAAAGGGTAGCCAAATAAGGTCTATGTTCATGCGGAATTCGAGTACTGCTGCGGTTAAGCTCTCCGTTTCATAAATAGCGTGTGCTTTGGTCAGTCATTCCCTCTTTGTGGGGAGGGCTGTGGATTTCCATCTAATAGTTAGACATACCCTTGCCGCTAGTAATAAGTTGCACGGCATGTGTGAGAGCGCCACATGAGAGTCCTCCCCATCCGACTCCACCCCAAACAGGATCAGCATTGGTGTGAGTTCTCTGGTTATCCCATCTATAGGACCTCTTTCCAGTACGCCTTCACCTTACTGCATTCCCACCACTGGTGCCAATAGTTACAGATTTCTCCACAGCCTCTCCAACATTAGGGGGATGTGCCTGGGAACATTTTGAATAGTCTTAAGGGAGTGTAGTGCCACCTCACTAACAAGCGTGCAGTGTGCCTTTTATGTTGCACAGAGATGGATGATTTCCATAAAGCTGTGTATATGGCTTTAAATGCCCCAGGTTAGTCTGTTAGCCCCAATTCTGCCTCCCATTTGGATTTGGACGTTGGGCGCGCCAGGTGACCTCTCGTAATCAACGCTTTGTACAAACGGGCTATTGGGCCTTTCGTCGTTTGGGGGATACTGAGGATTTGTTCGAATGGAGTGAGGGGGGTGCCGAAGGGAGCAACCCCAGCGTGGATCTCTTAGGGCACTACGCAATTGGAGGTAGTGTAGGGGGAGAAACTTCAACACCCTGCAAGGAGATGTAAGAGCCCTTTTCCATATCATCTGTCCCGCCCTCACCAGTCCAGCCTCATACCAGGGTTGGAACTGGGAGACTTCACTTATCAGGTCGCAAATGGGGAAGGGGGGCAGATACAGCTGAGCGGGGCGGGCCAAGTCGTATTTCCCTGCAAGGCGCGAGAGGGGCGCCACATTGTCCAATACACCTTCATAACACCTTCAAAACTGGATGTTCTCGAATTATACGTGTTATGGCTGACAGAGGGACCCACAGCTACTCCCCCAGCGTGACAGGCGCAAAGATTACATTTTCAATGGCCACCCACTGCTTCTCCGGGTTTTCCCACAGGTGGTCAGGAAGAACTCGGAGCTGGGAGGCTCTGTAGTATTCCCCTAAATCGCGATATCCCATGCCTCCCCGTTCTTTGGGCAGAATGAGCGTTGAGTACGGGACTCTGTGCTTTTTATCGGCCCAGAGGTATGCCAATAACGTACGTTTGACCTAAGCGAAAAAAGGTTCGGGAATGGACACTGGGAGAGACTGGAAAAGAAACAAAAGCCTGGGCAGGATATTCATTTTTATCGATGTGAACCGTGCTGCCCAGGACAGGGGTAGTTTTGACCATCTATTAATGTCACTTCTAATGGCCTTCCATAGGGGGACATAATTTTCTTCAAAGAGATCCGATAGGGAAACTGTGATGTCACCTCTTAAGTATCTAACCGATCGAGTTTGCACTCGAAAACCCCACCTTGCTTCTAATAGAGGGGCGAGTTCACTGTTCATTCTTAAGGGGATTGCTATAGTTTTTTGGAGGTTCACCCGGAATCCCGACAGGGCTGCGTATTTCGTCAGTTTGTAAGAGAGGGTAGGGATGGACTCCACTGGTCGGGAGAGCTATATGATGTGGCATTTGTAACAGAAAGTCATCAGCAAACATGGCTAACTTATATTCCTTGCCGCCACGTGTCATTCTGTGTATCGAGGGGTTGGATCGAATGGCTCGGGTGAATGGTTCAATAACTAGGGCATAAATCAAAGGAGAAAGTGGGCAGCCCTGCCTGGTGCCCCGTGTGAGAGCAAAGGGATCCGAAGATACACAATTGATGGAGACTTTAGCCTGGGCGGCATGATATAGTGCTTTAACTCCCTGAGTCCACACTACTCCCAAACCCGCCCACTTCATCACTGCCCGCAGAAAAGGCCATTCAACATGGTTGAATGCCTTCTCGGCATCAAGCGACAACAGGAGGGGACAATCCTCAGCTTTTTGAGGGCAGGCCATAAGATCTAGGGTTTTCCTAATGTTGTCAGCTCCCTGTCTACCTCTTAAGTAACCGACTTGATCAGTGGGGACCTGTTGGGGGAGGATGTGGGCCAAGCGGGCTGCCAGGATGCTGGAAAATATTTTACATTCTTTGGGAATCCCAATAATTATCGACTCAGTGAAAGATTTGGGGGCTTGTCCCGACGTCAGAATTGAATTAAAAAGCTAAGTAAGGAAGGGAGAGAGGGTGCTACTATTTGATTTGTAGAAAGCTGGCGTGTAGCCATCCTGCCATGGTGCTGAGCCCGCTTTCAGGTTAGAGATGGCTCCTTGAACCTCTTAAGTTTTGATCGGGGCATTTAACATGTCCAGAAGCTCTAGGGTTATGGGAGGGCGTGGGAGAGTCGCTAGATATTCTTCGATCACAGAGGGAGAGCTGTTTCCCTCCGCCGAGTATAACTTTGTGTAAAATCTTGAGAAGCGGTTCACGATTTCCTGGGGGTTTGTGAGAGCTGTACCAAGCTCGTTAACCTTATACACAGCTCTGTCTGCCCTTTGCTTTCACAAACGGTTAGAAAGTATTGTATGGGCCTTATCTCCCAGGATAAGGACTAGGAGCACAAGGGGATGGGAGAAGCGCAGCACGCGGCATGCAACCGCGATCTCTCGATCACCTTACTGGGTGTATCGCTTGGCTCTCACCGTTACTGCCCACCGTGAGACTGCAGTACAAGGTGCTCAACGCTGCCTGCCCACGCTCCGCCAGGCTGAGACAAGTTGTTCCCTCACCAGCCGGGAGCTCGCTACCTGTCCGCCATATTGAGACTTCTTTCGTCAGGCTGGAGGCACGTCCTTGTCGTGTAGTATTCACACAGGAATCCTTTACGATTCTTCACAAAACTTCAGATGCACAAGTCACTCATAGTGCCGAACGTTGCTTTTCAGGGACGTAAATCTTATTTTTCTGCAGTATTTCGCGACATGTTTGAGCCTGGAGAGGGAGACGTCGGATTAGGCTCCCATCACGTCTGGACCCCCTGGTGGTCTCCTGAATTAGGTTTTTAATGAAATTATAAGTAGAAGGCCTAACTTTCCGTATCACTGTAGGGAATACCCTACCTATCTAAGAAAACTAAAGGAGCTCGCCCGTTGTCAAAAAGACAAAAGAAAATATGTCCTTCATCCAAATTACCCTATCTGCCCCTGTCACTAATGTTAATTAACTTAAATAAACCATGAAAATGATTTGTCTTTGCCTGGTCTCTTCTCTAGGTCATTCAATAGTCTTGAATTCTGCCACCTCTCAGTGGAATAGATAGTCTCTGCAATGAACTTTTGTAGCTCCTCCAGAACACTTCTCTTTCTCCTGCTTTCTGTGGTACCCAAATGTCTTTTACAATACTCTTTCTTGCTACTCAGATAGTTATTTGTACACTCTTTCCAGGGCTTCTCCTCTGGAACACTTGGTAGGGGTTTTTCCTCCCTCCCTTTCTATGCTTCTATTATCATTTGTTCTCAGACTTTCAGTGTTTCTTTCTGTGCTGGTTATCCCCCAGCTTTATTGATGCAGTGCCTATCTTCTAGGCTTTTCACCTCTGGTTCGAGTATCTCTCCACTTATTGCTCATACAACAACTGTGTGGGCTCAGCCCCTCTCTTCTAAGCTTCCTGCTTCTTTAATGAGATTGCTCTGTATTTGATATCTCATTTTGAGCACTGGGATGAGGTGACAGCTTCAGATAATAACTCTATTTGCTTTCTCAGTCACTCATTATTTGTCTTCAACTCCCAACACATAACTTTAGCCATTGTTTCTCGTTCTTGTGACTGGGACGAGTTTCTTCTGATAGATAACAATATTCCGTGAACCTCCTGCTTCTCCCTGTCCCCCAGGTATTGTTTCTCAGGTATCCTGGCCACCATGGCCAGGTCATGGTCACGCCACCAACCGGTTGCTTGCTTGTCTCTCAGTAGACACCAGGCTCTTCTTGCCTCTGCAGGCGCTGGTTCTCCGGCATCTTCCCCTCACGTTCTCGCTCTCTCTAAAAGTTGCGGCTCTGCAACTAACTTCTGCTCCACCTTCAGCTGGCATAATGAGGTCAGGTGGCTTCTCCTATGCATCAGGCTTCTCCTCCTCTCTCTTCCTCCTCGGCACAGTTATACATGCATCTCGCATTAAAGTGATATCTTCCTTTTCTGGTGCCATTAGGTTTTGTCTTGCATTACCTTCAGCCAAAGATAAGGATGCCACATTCTGAGGCTTATCAGCTAGTCCCATGTATGCAATTACATACATTGGTGTTTGGAGTTCCTCACACGAACGGGAGTCCTTGTCCCCAAAGGGAGTCTCTCCCGGTGAGCTCCCACTTGCCTCTACCCCTAGGGAGGGTTTTGCAGAGAGGGCTCACCTCCCTGGCCTCACATCAATAACTGCGATTCGTCACAACATCCAGATCATTCCAGGTCTTAAGACGGCACACAAAATGCTGCTATTGCCACAAAGGAAGTAAAGCCGGCAGCATGCCTGAAAATTACCCAAGTGTGACATTGAAACCGAGGCATGCCTGACAGCATGACGGAAAGGGATGCAGGTGGCCCAGGAAGGGCAGCACACAAGGTAGCGGCATGTGGGGCCAGTGGACAATGCTAGGAGACCAGAAACAAAATGCACACAGCTTGAGGGAGAGAGACATCTTTGATAGGGGGTCATAATAGGTAGGACAACAGGATTTTCTAGATCCCCCAAACAGAGAGAGGAGCTTTGGGAATAGAGGCTTATGAGCAAAGAGCATAGGGAGTGTAGGAAGGGGATGCCCTGAAAATAGCATAGCTGTAACAGTAAGCATAAGGATACAGTGTGATACCAATCCAAGACTGACCTGAGACAGTAAGAGTAATTCAGCTGGTCTTCGGAGCCATCGAAAGTGGAACAAGTTCCCAATTAACATCCAAGTCTCCCTAATAGGTACAGGTGAATTGTGTGCCCACTGGGCTGAGCCCAAAAAGGGTAAAAAAAAACAATATGGGGAAAAAACCCAGTCCGATTGGTGGAAGTTCCTGTGTCTTGGTGAGGAGTTGAAGAGGAATACTGCAGGTGTTCTTGATGCGGTGGAATCCAGAGAATAACAGCAGTAGGCAGAAAACGGAGTCCAAAGACAGAGCCACAGCAGGGGGCAGAGAGAGTCTGGAGCTGACAGTGCCACGGGCTAGGCAGAAAACAGCAAGAAGCAGATGGAATGTGTCCAACAGAAGTCAAGGGCGGAGAGCAATGCAAGGAAGGAGTTGAAGAGCGAAGTCAGGGAAGGGAGAAGGGAGCACAGACGGGCGAGCCGGAGGCCAGGAAAGCGGGAAGCACAGAGGGAACAGGAGAGCGACAGTGGCACTGTTGAGATGGATTTCTGAACTCTGACCTGGTGGGCAGAAGTTCAGAAGGTCAGCCTAGTTTCTTGGAACTGGGAACCATCTGGACAAACCAAACCAATCAAGGTAGCATTGGCGGTGGTCAAGACTAGGTCTCAGGAGGGGTGAGGGTGATCGAAAGCCCACAATGAGCACACACAGCAAGGACATTACAAGTTACTCTCAGTCACGTGTATATCAGAAATACATATACCTTTATTAAAGGCCTTTTAAATCAAACGCAAGCAATGATCAGTAGTAATACTTAAATCCATGCAACACTATTATAAAACATATATACAGTTACAGTTGGCCTAAAGGAATGGCACACAGTAAAGATCCACAACCTGTCAGGGAAAGGGAGCAAACAGTGCGGATATGCTTTAGGCAGTCCTTCACTTTATCAACCCTATCTGAGAGGCAGTCCAATCCCTAAGAAGAGTGAAGCCTTGTGCTCAAATGTACTTTCGGATGCAGATGAATGCCATCGTGTATTTGGGCAAAAAAGGGGTCTCTGGCAGGGGCTGTATCAGCTCACGAAGGCAAGTGAGGCCATGAAGAATAAGTTCCCACTATTCAAGTAGGGTCTCCCCAAGAGGGCAGAACAGGTTCAAAGAGTTGGGAATGAAACAGTTGCACAGGCTACCTCGAGAATGGTGAGTGGCCCTCAGGGAACACTCAGGCGTAAAAATGGTTGGATGCGCAAGGGGCAACCAGTAAGGGTTGCAAGTACTCACCAACCCGAGACGCACTCCGGACCAAACAAGTCCGGAAATTGTACGGCTCTGCGGCTTTCAGGGGCTGAGTTACAGCGATGTAAAAAAATAGTCTGTATGAAGACCTGAGTCATTGTTTGTGCAGGAGGAACCTGGGGAAGAGCTATGAAATGAGCCATCTTGGAGAATGAATCTACAGTAACCATTATGGTGGTTTGGTTTTCAGATAGAGGGAGGTTGATGATAAAGGATGTACTAATGTGTTGCTAGGGCAGGGATGGCAATGGTGGTTGGACCAATTTCCCTATGGGAAGTCTCCGAGGGGTTTTGCTTTATAGACATATGATGCAAGCTGCAACATATTCTTGGACATCACGAAGCATGTTTGGCCACCAAAAATGTCTCCCGACATTGTCTCTGGTCACTCTGACTCCCCTATGACCGGCTGATTTCAGGTCATGACACATTTTTAGGACTTATTGTTGTAAGGATGGCGTGGGTATGTACAGAGCTAGATCATGAAACAGAAGGTCGTCTTCTTCCCTTAGGTCATAACGTTTCTTTACTGTATGAGTTGGCAGATCTGGGGAAAGAGCGACCTGACGTACCTGTTGTAAGAATGTGGAAACCACACCTAAGAACGGTGCTTTGGGCAAAAGTTCTTCAGTTTGTGCTGATTTCCCAGTATCTTGTTCAATCCTGGATAAAGCGTGAGCTATTTGATTTTCTGTTCCAGGGAGGAAGGTGGAGAGAAGGTCCAAAATGGGAAAAAAATAAGCCCATCGGGCTGGCCTGCTGTTTTGGCACTCATGTTGCTGAAGGACCCTTAGGTTGCGATGGTCGGTTCTTACAATCACCTGATGTCTGGAACCGAGTAAAAGATGTTACCATTGGTGTGCAGTTATAATGTCGAAAAAATTTGGCCGAATTACAAAAATTTCGAAAAAATAATATCGAAAAAAAAAAAATTCTGAATGCTTTCTTTTTTTATATACATGTTTTTTTTGGGTTCCGCAAGTACAAAAAATGGTTAAAACAGAACAGAAAATTTAAAAAAGATGGGTTGGGGGGGAACCCCCCATTTCAAACAAAAAACAAACAAAAAACGACATTCCCATTTGTTTTTTCGACATTATGTTTTCCACATTTTGACTTTCGACCAAATGTTTTTCGACATTATCACTATAAACCGTTACCATTCTAGGCAGGCTCTTTTGATCGCCAACAGTTCCTTTTCCAGTACCGTGTAGTTCAACTCAGATACTGACAGTCTTTGACATATAAGCAATACGATGATCCCGACCGTCCTCAAAGCATTAGACGCGTCCGTTTCTAGAATTAAGGGTAGGGTTAGATCAGGTAGCCTTAAGATGGGGGGTTTTATAAAATTATCTTTCAGTTCTTGAAAAGCTATTCTGGCCGACTCATTCCAATGATAATGTGCACCTTTCTTTAACAATGATGTCCAGGGAATGATTTTTTTAGAAAAGTTGGGGATGAATTTCCTATAAAAGTTGGAAAATCCCAAAGATCATTGAATGTCTTTGACTGATTTAGGATCCTTCAATTGCACAATAGCCTAGACTTTCTGAGGATCCATAGATGCCCCATCTGAAGATAGAACAAAGCCCGGATAACTCACTGAGTTCTTATCAAACAGACACTTTTCAAGCTTGGCAAATAGCCTATTTTGCAAGAGGCGAGAGAGGACCTCTGACACATGGAAACCATGCTCCTTATGGGTTTTTGAAAAGACAAGAATGTTGTCTAAGTAGACGACTACAGAATGTAACAGGAGATCTGCAAATAGGTGATCCATTAAGCGCTGAAACACCACTGGGGCATTAGCCAGACCAAAGGGTATGACACAGTATTCGTAGTGGCCAAAAGGAGTGCAGAAAGCAGTTTTCCACTCATCGCCACTATGAATCTGGAGGAGATGGTACGCACTTCTAAGGTCCAACTTTGTAAAAACATTAGCCCCTCGCACAGCTTCCAGGATATCGAAAATCAGGGGAAGAAGATACTTGTCCTTTAACGTTATTTTATTGAGACCCTGATAATCGATACAGGGACATAATTCCGATGTACTTTTCTTCTGGATGAAAAACATGGAAGCCCCAGCGGGTGAGTTAGATTCCGAAATCAACTCATTCTTGAGGTTGGTTTGGAGATATTTGCGTTGAGCTTCTTTTTCCGGTTCCGATAAAGTGTACATCCGTCCAAAAAGTACTTGAGTATCAGGTTGTAGGTCAATGGAACAATCTTCAGGCCTGTGAGGAGGTAGTTCTTGGAATTCTCCCTTGGAAAACACCTTCTGATAGAGTTGTTATTCCCTGGGTAAAAGCTGAAGCAAAGATATGGTTTTAGTTTTTGTTTCTTCGATATGGGAGGGGATGCTGATAGCTCCCTGGGATAAGCAGTGAGAAATACAATATTCTGAACCTAAGAACAAAGTCCCTGCTGTCCAATTCACAAAGGGAGTATGTTTCCTGAGCCAGGGAAGACCTAGAATGATCAGATAGTGAGCTGCTTTAATAAGGTCAAACTGGATGGATTCCGTATGGGAAGAAAAGCTCAGCAATATACCCGCAGTCTGTTCCTTGATAGGGCCTGAAGACAAGGTAGAACCATCCACTCCTTCAACTGGAATAAAAACTGAAATGGGCTTCCTTATGAGTTGCTGGGCCGTTGTGTCCAACCATCGTCAGTGAAGTTTCTTGCCGCCCCACAATGAATGAGGACAAAACCATCCAAAATGAGTCTTCCCTGTAGATGTAAATGCACTTTGAACACCCTCAAATTGTTATCTTGGAGATCGAGGGCCTGGGAACGGTATGTTTCACCCCAAACCATTTTTCCCTTTATGGACGAGGTTTGGCGTTTCACGACTGACATGGTGGAGCAATAGGGCATTCCCGAACTAGATGTTTGTTGGAGCCACAATGCATGAAAAGGCTGAGAGTCCTTTGACGATTCTGTTGTTCTGGTGTTAAAGAAGGGCCCCTGGCTATGTCTATTTGCATAGGCTCTTTGTCTGGAACACCACGAGGGATGGAACAAAGGTTTTCGGTGGGTCTGGATAAACACCCTTTACATTTCTCTGCTTGTTGTTCTTGCATGCAGAAATCTAATTGCAAAACTAGAGCAATCATTTCTTTCAAATTTGGTGGTCGAGGTACTCGTGAGACTTCGTCTTTTAGATCTTCAGTCAAGCCTTTCCTGAATAAGGTCACTAAGGCATCAGCTGGCCAGGCTGTCTCTGCAGCCAGTTGTTTGAAATTGGTAACATAAGTAAGGATGTCTGAAGAACCTTGTCTAATCTCAAGAAGACTTTCTTGAGCAGAGATGGTTCATTCTTGCCGACTGAACATAGTCTGCAAGCTATTAACAAATGCCAGGTAGGAATCTAGAATCTGGTTGTAGGTGATCATCAAAGAAGTCGCCTATGCCAAGGCTCCCACAACCAGGTTGGAGACCATGTAAGATACCTTGGATCGATCAGTAGGAAAACATTTGGGTTCGAGTGTGAACTGTACCATGCAAGACTCTAGAAATTTTCGGGGTATTCAATGGGTATTCAAAGACGCTAGAGGTAATTCAGTTTGAACTGGACCAGCGGCCATCATATGCTGCAGTGTGGCGTTTTCATTCTTTAGGTGTTGCAAATCCTGTAGGGCAGCAAGTACCTGCTACATTTCATCCATAATGATGGGTGGGCATCGCTTACTGTAACAGTAAGTATAAGGATACACTGTGATACCAATCCAAGACTGACCTTAGGCAGCAGGAGTAATTTAGTTGGTCTTTGGAACCGTTGAAAGTGGAAGAAGGCCCCAGTTAACATCCAAGTCCTCTGATAGGTACAGGGTAATTGTGCGCCTACTGGGCTGAGCCCAAAATTGGTAGAAACCCCAATATGGGGAACAAGCCCAGTCTGATTGGTGGAAGTCACTGTGTCTTTGTGAGGAGTTGAAGAGGACTACTCCAGGTGTTCTTTGCGCGGTGGAATCCAGAGAATAACGGCAGTAGGCATAAAACTCAGTCCCAAGACAGAGCGACAGCAGGGGGCAGGGAGAGTCAGGAGCTGACAGTGCCACAGGCGAGGCAGAAAACAGCAAGAAGCACTTGGAATGCATCTAACAGAAGGCAAGCAGAGAGAGCAATGCAAGGAAGGAGTTGAAGAGCAAAGCCAGGGAAGGGAGAAGAGAGCACAGAAGGGTGAGTCGGAGGGCAGGAAAGTGGGAACCATGGACGGAGCAGGAGAGCGGCAGTGCCTTGATAAGCAGGAACACGCAAACTAGCGTATAGCTCAGTAAAGAATGAAGTGACGTGGAGAGTTACTTGCTGCTTTGGGTTTCATAGGTTTGTGAGGTGAATCCATCCCGGACGGTAATGCGCCTCCTGGCGGCCATGTTAGAAAAGGCTAGAACGCTGCAATGTCTTGCAGAAAGTGAACAAAGTGCACACCATCTTGCAGGTGAATACATCGAAGATATGGACCATAAGTGTTAATGATGAAGGGAAATTTGAAAGTTGAAGGTTGGCACCTTTTGAGATTCATCAATTTTTTACCACTGCGATAAAATCTAATGTGATCAATAATGAAAAAGTTTGTACTCAAACTATATCATTTGATAAAAGAAATTAAAAAATACAACCCTGCAGAATGCCTTCTTCGCCATTGTTGCCAAAGGGACCAGTGACTGGCAGCAATCCTAACAATAGCAGATGAATAACACAGTCACATCGACTGCACACAGACCCACTGGCGTGCTCACACAAAATATGAAAACTGGAAGGAATTTGCCAGTGTAATAATTTGGGTATTAAGTGCTGTCTGTGTTATTCTGCCAGAACATTCACATAGCATCCTTTTAGATAACACATAGCACTAGGAGACCACATCAATGGCAAAGGAGTGCTTTATGAAATGCCTTCCATAGTAACATATGGTATATCATCTTAATGATCTGTATTGCTTTTTGTCTCTGAAAAATTCAGCTCCTTGGCATCCAACTTCCAACTTTTATGTTGCATCGCTGAAAAACCCTGCTGAACAATGCTTGAACCAACATTATTTACTAATCGCTTTTATTACACATATATGGTGTCACCATTGGCCACTTCAGAGTGTGATGGTGTGTGGAATTGTTTGAAGATCTCAGAACTGAGATGTGGTAGGTCCAATTTGTGGGTCGAGACCAATCCTGTACTTGGCAGAAAAAGTAACACAAGCGAATGCAGTCCATCAAATGGAGCTTTACCCCGATTCCTAAATTGAAACACGCATAGGAGGGGGCTGGCTCTGTTGAGTAATTTTCGGTGTTGTAAAGCTTGTTTGAAGCAAACTGCTTTAAGGTCCTTTCTGAAACGTTCCCAGTAATTCATGTTGGAAGACTTTCCAAGAGACGTGTAAAGTAACCTCTCGAGTCTTGGAGAGGGTAAAAAATGGCAATCAAGTGCACAGTGTGTTATGGGGACAACAGGCCGTGCCCCACTCACACATTCCTCCACAAAATAACACATGAGAGCCCGACTCTGCTGCTTGCAGCGGGGAGCCATGCGCCCTCCTTTATGAAAATCGTGGCATGGTGTTACATATGACCTAACAAACACTCATGACAGCCGTCATGTGGTGGCTCAGGTTATATATCCCATGTTGAGGGTAATAACAAATAACACACAGCTTATAACTTTAACAGCACGCCAGACTGCTCTGACCAAGTCCATCGTTGCCCGCTATCCCTGCCTTATGGCATTCCTGTGCCCCTACTTTGTTCCTCACCCTTCTCTTGGCTGCATGTCCAGCACTGCTCACTGGAGTGGCCGGGGCACCTACTGCTAGAAGAAACGCATCTTCATCTTCAAGCTCATGCACGGCCGCTAGGCCACCATCACTCACAACGCCCTCTTGACTCTCATCTCCTGGCCGCTCGCAGGCCTCGTAAATGAGCGCGATGTTGGCAGCCAGGGGCGTTGCTAGGGGGGGCTAAGGGGGCTATAGCCCCTGATCTTTTGGTTGTAGCCCCGGATAGAATCTCAGGAGCTACAGCCAAAAGACTAGCTAGCCCCCAGTCCTAACAGTTCCGACATCAGCATAGCCCCGGGTCTTTTCCAGACCTAGCAACTCCCCTGTTGGCAGCCATATAAGAGCGCCTGCTTTTCCATTGATCAGCACGCTTGGATGTGCCTATGGATGGCCAGTGTCTTGCAGAGGTTGGCACAGTGCCTCGACTTGTGGCATCTCCCACACTGCCAAACCATCGCCGGACACCCTATAACGTGAGCCTCTACTCCGCCACAGTATTCACATGCTCGAGGGGACGCTTTTGTGTCCGCTTTCTGAGTTGCCCCATTCCCTGCTCCACTTTCCTTAGTCTGTGCTCGGACCGCATATGCTTTGCCCACCTTCAGCCCCTTGATGGCCTCTTCCATCATTGCAGACCTTGTTGTGGCCAGCTGATGGGCTCTTCCCAGCTCCAACAACCTTCCTAGGGGTATCGCAGGTTCTTTTAATTTCTGAGTGCGCAGGTTGTTTGAGCGGCATGCCTGAATTATTCGACCTCGGAGCTCACCATCTTCATCCACGAAGGTGCACGTAGCCGCCAGCAGGCGGAGCCTAGTATAAAATGTGTCAAGCGACTCATCCGGGCCTTGGACCACTTGCCGCAGTTGGAATCGTTTGAAGTCAATGTCATCAGCACAAAATAATCTGTTAGCGCCTTTCTCACCTCTTAGTACGTTCAGGTCCTTGGGGCAACGTGTTAATGAACTTATGGGCATCTCTTCCGCCATCGAGTAGCAGGAGGTTTTTTTCATGGTGTCATCCAGTATCTCTGCTGCCTCATAAAACATATCGAGCCTCTGCAGCCAATGCGCCCAGTTGGCGTCCAGGGATGCAGGACTCCCCTTAACATTGAATTCTGGCACTGGGTCGCTATGAAACAGAAGACCTTGGGGCTGGACAGGTCTACTCCTCCCCTGCCATGACACCTGCGCACCACCTGGCCTCTAACTAGGCCCTTGAAAACTGCTTGGTCCCGGTGTGCTGGCAGCTCCCCTGTCCCCACTGAGTACATCCTCACTCTCTCTTTGTGCCTCCTCTCGTTACCTAGCAGTCATAGGGCCCCTGGACTCCACCACACAAGCGCTCTCTGGGTGAGAGCTGCGGCAGGAGGGGTAACAGCACAGGTCGCTGGCAAAGTGCTTGGGGTCGTACCTACTGTAATGGTCGACTTTTTTTTAATTTTAATTTTATTATCAAACAGTTTCAATTGAAACCTTTCAGCTATTGAAGACAGAAAAAAAGAAAACAGATAACTAGAATTTAAAAAGTTAAAAAACGAATAATAAAGGGAGATAATAATAGTCCAAATATACATGAATCCAAAATAACAGCACTTTCTTTACATGCTTAAACCATTCATGATTACTTCTATTTTCTCAAATATGATCGTGTCAAATTCCAGTAGAGCGAAAGTCACAGAAATCCTGGACCCATGTATCAACTGGAGCCAGATTTCTCTCTCTGTTGATGTGCTGTATTCTGAGTAAAATGTCTTCATCAGGTTTGATCTTGCGTCCTTAATGACTGGACGGTTCATGATCAAGTGCTGGAGAGATTCCAATGGATGACAGAAAAGTCTACAACGATAGTCCCTGGAGGTCTCTGGTTTCCTGACCTCAAGTAGCTCCTTTGTCTGGAGCAGGTTTAGACGCATTCTCAGGAATTTAGAGTGGGCTAAGTCCGATAGAAATGTTACTAGATAGGGTAAAGTTGTTCCTTGCTTCCTGATGTCTGTACAGTATTTCCCGTACAGCTTATGCTCGGTTCGTGCATCCAATGTGTTGATCCTGTCCTGATCAAAAAGTGCCTTCTTCACGTTTTCAGGATAGTCCTTTAGTGAATTGTTGTTCTGACCAATACTGTTTAGAATTCCTGTGCATTTCAAGCGCCGTTCTTCCCGTGAGCGTTCACTTCTTGCAGAAATGGCCTAGTTCAGTAGTGTAAATCCAACTTCTGTCAGTGGTATTAAGCATTTTCGATAGAAGCAAAGGCTCTTCCAAACTGTTTGTGTATATAGTGACGTTAAGCCCAACTCTCTTCTGATAATTGCCACAGGAGTAAATTTAGGCAATTTAGGCGCAGTAGAAATGAAGTGTCGAGTCCAGTGTGTGAGAAACCAGAAGGTGTCTCACCCGCTAGTCCCCGCGGAGCTCTGCCTTAGGTGGCCAGAGCAAGGATATCGCCTTTGGATCCATATCCTGGGGGTGGACCAGTACGGGAGGATCACCTGGGTGAGGGGTCTTTGGGGAGTGTGAGTGGGACACTGGATGGCGAGATGCAATATGCCTCCCCCTGAAACACCTTTACCCCTTTCTACCAGGTAGGATATGTTTGTTTGTTTGTTTGTTTATTCATTTGGTAATGCGCACCAAACCCTTAGGTAGCTGGGAGCAACAGTACAAGTAGACTTAAAGCTTATTTACAACACATGTCAGATGCATATACATATATATACATACATACAGGGAATATATAATACTGCCACCTCCGGTTACAGTAGAGTGGAGGTTAGTGCTTACATATTAAGTGATGCATAGGCAGGTACAAGAGTGTGGTTGGGCGTAGCAGGTATCAGTGAAAGAGTTACAGTCTAGGTATTGGCAAAGCAGGCTATGAGTCATTTGTACGTAGCCATTTGAGTACATTACGTCTAAATTTAGGCTAAGGTTGTTCCATTCTGAGATCTGGTGGGAGAGTGTTCCAAGATTGCGCTGCTTTGACTGGAAAGCTGGTGCCACCAGCTGTGGTTCGTTTAAATCTTGGGATCTCTAGCGTAAAGGCATTGGCGGATCTCATGGGGCGGGTAGCTATTCTCCTGTTAATTCTTTCCAAAGGTATGGAGGTTCTAAGTTATTCAGACACTTAGAAGTGAGTGAAACTGTTTTGAGGAAGATCCTGTCATTTATTTTTAACCAGTGGACATCTCTTCTAAAATTGAAATGTGCTCTCTGTTGGGATATTCAGAGCTGCTCTCAGGGCATTGTTTCGCACTCTTTGGATTTTATCCGTAACATATTCATTGGCATCTGAGTACAGGGCGTTACAGTAATCTAATCTGGACATTATGAGAGCATTGGCCAGGATAATAGCTGCTGGTGCCAGAGAGAAAAGGTCTACAGGCACGGATGAGTTTGCAAGTGTAGTCTGTTGTAGATGCATGTGAGTTGACTTGTTTCTTAATGGTGAGTGAGGAGTCAAGGTGAAAACCTAAAGTTTTAACAACAGGCCTCAACTTGATGAGATTGTTGTCAATATTGAAGGAGGCGTAGCTAGGGCTAAGTTTTTTAAGATTAGTTTCAGAGCCTACGATCAATATCTCGGTTTTATCGTCATTCAGGCATAGGCCGTGGGATGCCATCCATGCCTGAAAGAGGAGGTATATCCTATTTACTAAGGCTGTGTCCTCTAGGAAGTTGCCGAAAGGGGTATGAGGATCTGGGTGTCATCTGCATAATTTGTGTAGGTGACACCCAGTCTGTCCAACTTATCAAACAAAGGCTTAGTAAAAAGGTTATGCATAGTAGGTGAGACACATGATCCCTGTGGTACTCCGCAAGATATTTGAATGGGGTCAGCGGAGGCTGATTGGGAGAAGACTCTCATTGTGCGGTTAGCTAGAAAGGATTGCCCCTGAGAAGTGGCCACCCGACCTGAGGTGGTTATATAAAACTGCATGATCCACCAGGACGAAGGCTGCCGATAGGTCCAGGAGAAGTAACATAGCTGTTTTTCCATTATCCTTCAGCTCATCAATTTGGGTCTTAAGGTCTAGCAAGGCTGTTTCCGTACCATGAAGGGGGCGCAAGCCAGATTGCCATGATCCTAGCAGGTGATTAATTTCCAAATATTACTGAATTTGGAGGTAGGCAACTTTATCAATGATTTTGAGTAAAAAAGGCACAGTAGTAATATGTCTGTGGGGTCAGCCTATGTGAATGCACTCTATTTGCAGTGTAGGGGAACCTTCCTAACAGACGTTACAGGTGCAGTAGCATAAGACATATTGTAGTATCAAATGAGCATTCTTCATTCATAATATGGCAAGCACGTTGTAGCAGCAACCTGAGCATATCTTCCAATGTACGTGGTAGCTAGTGTGATCTGAATATAGCAGGGGACTCAGCTGTCGAGGTTAGCGTAGGAGATCAAAGCAGTGTTTCAATGTCTTATGGCCGTTGGTTGTGTAAGTCGTGCACTACTGGTATAGAAAGATGGGACACGACTCTGTGGTGATTTGAATGTTAGGTTCCACTGTGCAGCTGCACTTACCTCAGCTTCTGCTGATGTCATGCATGTATAAAGGCGAGCATGTACATATGTTAGAAGGATGCAGTGACTAAGGCTCACCTGTAAAGGGGAAGGACGTGGTCGAACGCCGGCACAGTCCGGAAAACAGGAGGCAAAACAGGGCCTTATCCTCGGCCTTTGCCGAAGGATGGCTGCCGCCTTACATGGGAACCTTACCCCCTTTCCCTTTCCCAGCATGTACACACAGACAGCCCGCTCTGGGAGAAAACAGACTCACACCCGCGCAGTGTATCTGACAAATCCAGCTACTGTGGTCGGGTGAGGTCAGTCAATTACAGACGATCACTTACACTTGACTTCCATCTGACTTCCCTACACATATAAAAGGTGGAGCCCGAAAGCACATTCTGAGCGAGGCAAGGCACACGAAGGTACAGCAGTTTCAAGTTGGCAGCTGAATGAGGAGAGAAAGATGGCAAACCCAGAAGCGTTCGTAAGAAGGGAATTACACTTGACCTTTTTGGCCAAACGCTGTAACTTTCAAGAAACCTTCGAGGCAGAAAGTGTAAGGCCTGGAAACCAGACTAAATAATCCTGCATTGTGTGTCAGAGATACCGAAGACCATCCCGCATATCTGACCAAAGCAGGGAGGAGCAGCAGCAGTCGCTGTGGTATTGTCTTTGGCTCCCAGAACAAAAGAGGGCCAGAAAGAGGAACACAGCCAGTGAGTTGGGGAGACCGATGCCAGATCGGTCTGTGGTGAACTCAAGGTTGCAAGTGGCAACATTGTATAACGAGAGCTGGAACAAACATTGTCAAATGTGTGTGATGAAAGACGTGAGTAAAGCTAATCTGCTAATTAATGTTTGAACTTAAGAAAGAAAGATACAATATCGTTGATAAAGTGGTCCGGCATTGTGGATGTGCTCATTTGAAAGTCTCTGTAAGGTATCCCGCCGAGAGAAATGAAAGTAGAAGATTGATGAGAATAATTGTGTAAAGTTAATCAAAGTGGTCCTGCGCCGGTTTAAAAAAAACCCATTGCCCATTCGAAAGTCTTCGATTTTAATATTAAGAGGATCCAAGCCCGAATGATGGAGATCCATAGCAAGGGGATCTGAGCCCGAATGAGGGAGATCCATGGTCTGAGCCTGAACGAGGGAGACCAAGTGTGAATAATGTTATAGAAAGGGGGCCTGAAGGGGGAGACCCATGTTGAACATTGAAGGTGAGATTATGTGCATGTGAAAATCCCGATAGGAATGGAAATTTGAGACTTTGTTTGTTACAACAGACCCTGTGCAGTAAGAGACTGTGATTGGAAGAGCTTTGGCAGAAGGCCATGATGTCTGTGCTTTGAACTGTATCCTCGTGGCCAAGAAGCCAGAGTGTTTGTGAAGCTTGAATGTGCTGCCTTGCCCCGTGCTGAAAATGTGGGGAAGGGAAGCCGCCAACTGCTCAATCGTCCTGACATATTATTTTTTTAACACTTTTCTTTTGCATACATCGTTGTCCCACACACTTTTGTATTTAGAAGTAAGGATTGGCAATAGGTTTATTAGTATAGGCCCTTTTTATTTGACAGAGATTTGACTAGGACTGTGTTATTATTATTTGATGGTCGCAGCTTGCTCCCATCCTTAGCTTTAGGTTTAGATAGGCGTTTGACCAACCCATTTGAAGTTCAATAAAAACCCTTCAATTGTGATAACTTGTGTCTGTCTTCACTATTTGATCCTATGCCTTCTTTACAAGTGCTAGAAAGTTAAGTACTTCTTCATTTAAGTAAATGAGGACCCCTAAACTGGAGTGAAAGTGATGCCAACCCACAGGCTGCTGTAACTGCCTGCATGGAATCTGCAGCAGAGGTCCACAAACAAGCACACTCACTGCAAGTCTCGCAAGACATCCCCAAAGTAAACATTAACAGCCCTTTATTGAAGCCCTACCACTTGCTTGCAGCCATACACGCCACCTCCAGCCAGTAATTATCACATAAACAATCCCTGGGATTGGAACCCGTGAAGGCAGGTGACATACATGGGTGTGACAAAACAACTACACTACTGCTAAGTGCTTCATCGAATTCCATGGTACTTCCCCCTGTCTGTCCTTCACCTAATTGTTTGATGGTGATTAGGAGCCGTTTGGCGAAAGTGTAGGTCCCTGAGGGGCTGGTTCGGGGCAGCTAAAGCTTGGAGGTATTTGTGGACTTTGTGAAAGGTGCAGAGTGCATGGAACTCTTTGCTTTATCCTGTATAGTTCCATGCACTGTTTATTTGTTAGACCAATGTAGATGCTTTTACAGAAGTCCAGGCGAGGACATATCAAGACTGATGAATAACAACCTGCAGCACTGTGTCAACTTGATGGGGAAAGGGCAACTCAGAATCAAATAACATTCCAAGTGTCTTTACCTTGTGACATAGAAGTTGTATCATCAATGTTTCAAGCTCATGAGAAAGGTATTGAACCATCTTGTTTTCCTCCAGTCAGTCGCACCTCTGCTTTGGACCCTTTTAGGTATATGAAGAATATACCAGTTGCATTGTTATCTAAACCGTGTACATACACTAGAGTATTTTGCTCCAGCGGAGAGGGAAAGGGTAACACAACTCTCATGAAGGCTGAAAACTAGGGGAAAGCTGAGCCACATAGATCACGGGAACCACGCAGATCAAGAAGTAAGGCATTCCAGGCATGGGGTGCCATCACATCTCTATCTATTGAAGCAGAGGACCTTAAGTACAAACTGTGAGCTAGAGCTTAGGGGGAGGGAAGGGTGATCCAGAAATGGGTTGACCTGCAAACACGGCAACCCTAATCCATGAGACATGTGATGGCCAATAAAAAAGATTTAAATTGAATCCGAGAGCAGATGAGTAACCAATGTCGATAGCGTTATATGGTTGGTATGGTCCAATCTATTTGTACCCATCAGGATAGGAGCAGCAGCTTGTTGTACCACTTGAAGGTGTTTCATTGAATATTTGGGACACTAGATGGATAGAATTGGAGTAATTGAAGTGAGATATAACAGTAGCGGCGACCACTGTAGTGCAGATATGCGGGGTGTGATAGGATAGAATCCTATGCAAAAGTGTAAGCTGTTAAAAACAGTTACTGACTCCTGCATGGACCCGAGGGAGCAAGGAAATATCCACATCAATCAGCGCTCTACAGGTTCTCACCGAAAAAAACAGATGAGCTGCTTTACCCATGGAAGAGGGCCAGCAAGAGTGGTTGCATTTATCAAGAGATCCTCCCACTACTAGAATGTGTAGCTTGTCAGAGTTCAACTGAAGCCAATTTGATCCCATTTTCTCACTAACTACAAGTAGACAGCCTCAGAATGCAGGCACCGCTGCATACAGGTCTCCTTCGAGACGCAGCAAGATCTGCCCGACGTCGGTATATTAAAAGAACCTGAAGCCTTGGGGGTGAATACGTTTGGCCAGAGGTTCTGTGACACATTAGAGAGGACCGGTGAGAGGGGGTACCCAGAGGAATCCCATTAGCTCCAGCATGCTGATGCCAAACAAAGGGAACAATCAGGATACCTTGCGCTCTATCAGTTAAAGAAGAGTGGAGCCAGCATGATGCCATCCCTCTGAGGCTTGCCTCACCCAACCTAGATAGAAGGGTCTGATGGTCCACGGTGTCAACGGCAGCCAAGAACTCCAAAGGGATTAGGGACGCCATTCCTCCATCATCGCCCGCCCGCCAGCCAGAGGTCGTGTAATAGAGAAACCAGAACAGACTTGGATCCCCGATTAGGTTCTGATGCACACATGTTGCAGGGATAATATGATAAAGGGCAAATACAAGTGGAAAATCTTGTGACTTGTCATGTATAAAGATCTATAAATAGTTTACGCTTAAAAATGTTGAATAACATATCAATGGATGACATGTGATGACTGTCCGGAGGTAAAGTAAGAGTCCAAGATACGTGTCCAGCGTAAGGGTTGTTGTCCACTTGTTTCATAATATAGTACCCACCAGATCATTGATATTAATATTCGGGAACGTTCAACCGTTTTCTATTTTGCTCCTTCCTTGACCTTTTCCTTTCCTTCCTCCTCTCCTGAATACCTTTCTCTCCTCTTCTCTGTCCTCTGAATTATCAATATGGTGATCTTACAGGGAGGCGCTGACCATTTTTGTTGCCCTGCTTTGGGGCGTAAGACAAAATATCATTCAAATGATTTTCGTATGGGTTGAGTGGGAGGGGATTTAATTGTCCTCATTCAAAGGCAGCTGTTTGTGAAAGAGTTTTCTTTTCTTGTGTTGACTTTCTTATATGACTGGTGAAACTTAAATCAATATAGCTCATGCACCAACACTGCTATTTTTTAAATGAATACAAGTAACTTGTAATGTTGGTCGATTATCGAGCATTATTAGTCGAACCTACCTCAAGCAGAAAAGTCCACTCTCCGAGCTTTCCACATTTTATCGGCTGTTGCCGAGGTTACCTTTATTAATATCCCCTCCTATGTTTCCCTGTCTCGAGCACTTCATGGGTGTATTGCCTTCATACATTGAACGTGGCTTCATTGCATTCCTGTAGCTGAGGGTCCCATCACGGGTTGGTCCTGTCACAGACCACAGATGGTGCCTGGTTTACAAACATGATGCAACCTCTTTAATTACAAGATTAAAAAGCACTAGTTAAGTTGTTAACACCAGGGCATCCTCACATCACTTACATTCCCGGTTGCTGCGAGGATCAACTTCAAGACCCTCTGCATCACCCACAAGGATTTCTGGGGCCGGGGACCACGCTACATCCAACTCTCTCTTCCTAAATACCTCCCTGCTAGAGCCCTTCAGTCTTCTAGCTCCAACTCTAGCTCCACTCTAGCTGGTGAGGGGGGCTAGCTCAGGGGCAACGCATTTGTCTTGGAAGCTAGACAACGCCGCGCAATAAAGGGTTTGAACCCCGATCCCGCCCTTACTTTATTTTCAAATCTGTTTATTGGCATTTGTTATTTGTTATAAGCACAAGAAAATTGCCAGATCTGCCACCAAACAATAAATCAGATTGCATCTCAAATTATTAACATTTACAACTTAACATAGAAACTTTAACTATCTCCAAATGTCTGCTTCTTGAGAAGCCAGTGCCGAGTGGGGCACTGGGGGGGATCAGGACTTTCAGGGGGTGAGGGGACTTCCTTTAGCAGGGCTCGCATAAACTTATGGTTGGGCTTCTACTAGAATTCCACTCCTGTCCGTGGGACTTCCTACTGCGGGTTTGTGCTGGTTCATGGGGGCTTATCGTCCGAGGGGTAAAACAAGGAATCTGTGAGTCCCTTCCAGGCCTCTAGGGTCATACTCGAGGCATCTGTGGATCTGGCTACACTTTCTTCCCAGGCTTTCGTTTCGGCTTGCACCCATCTTTTCAGTTCCCTGTGCCAGATTTTCTGTTGTGGTCCTGATGGTTTCTTCCAGGACATTGCAATTGTCCTCTTAGCCAGAATGCACATAATGTCCATTAATCTAGTGAGGTGTTTCAGCTTTGCTGGTCTGGGGTATGTGCCAAGTAGGCACTCCGCAGGAGTCCATTCATATCTGGTCAGCCCCAGAGTTTCGCTTGTCTGCTGTATAAAAGACCACAGTGATTGTGTCCTGGCGCACCGCCAGAACATGTGGAGCAGGTCCGCGTTGTCCATTTCGCACCAGGTGCATTCAGGGCTCTGAGTGTTATAAAGTTTGGCCAGCCTGGATGGGGTTAGGTATGTTCGATGCAGCAGGTTCAATTGTATTTGTCTAAATCTGTGATTTCTGGATACTGATTTAGGAAATGTGAGGGCCCTTTCCCATTCCCCGTCCGTTAACTCTCGGCCTATGTCTGCTTCCCATTTGGATTTTAGCCCGGCACTGCGTGGGTTGGGGGTGTCATTTAGGTGGCCGTAGATCTGAGACACTGGTCTCCCTCCCTCACCTAGTTCATATAGTAGCGTAATCAGGGGGTTCGTGTCTGGTTCCTCCGGCCATGTCGGCCATCTGGCACGTGCCGTGGATCTTAATTTTTGGTACCATAGAAACTGGCCAACGTGGACATCATTTTGTTCTTGAAGTGTTTCAAATTCCATGAACTCCCCCTCCGTGTATAAGTCCCCCCATGAGTAAATCCCCTTCTGTTCCCAGTGCCTGAGGTGTTGCAGATCTGGATGGGTTTTGCATAGATCTGAGACAAGCGGTATGTTCGGGGAGTATTGGTGTTTGGCGTGTGCAAGGGATTCAGCCCTATGCCAGATTTTGCGTCCAAGGGAGACCAATAGGGGGGCGTCTCTTATCAAATGGGTGGGGGCCCAGGGAAGTTCCTTCATATATAACGGGGAGACCAGTGGCTGCAGGAGTGGCGTCTCCGATGTGGCATCGTCTGCTAGCCATTTGGTGACAAATCCAAGCTGCGCTGCTAGGAAGTACTTTTCAAAGTTTGGGAGTTGGATTCCCCCCTGAGTGTACGGTAGTGACAACGTGGCAAGCGCAATCTTTCGTCTTCCCTTCCCCCACAGGAAGTCTCTCAGCATACTTTCCAGTAGGCGAAAGAAGGGCGCTTTGATGTAGAAGTGTACGTTCTGAAATCCATACAAGAGTCTGGGAAGGACAATCATTTTAGTTATGGAGGCCCTGCCCATCATGGATAGGGGGAGTTTCGCCCAGAAGGCCATAGATTTCCTCAAGGCCGGGAGAGCCGCTTTAGTGTTGCGCTCATGCATTTGTTCCGGGGAATGCATTATGTGTATGCCTAAGTATTTGAACGAGGTGTGTTCCCATCTTATTCCCACCGAAGGAAGCTCCGATGCTTCCATTCCCTTAAGATTCGCCAGGGGGAATAGGCAGGATTTGGTTCTGCTGAATTTTATTCCAGAGACCTTCGCAAAATTATCTAGGACCTCCAGCATCGTGGGCACATTATAGTATGGGTCCCTGACAAATAATAGGACGTCGTCCGCATAAAGAGAAATAATGTGGTCAATGTCTCCCAGCCGGATCCCAGCATCAAAAAATTGCTTTCGAAAATAGATAGCAATGGGTTCCAGGCCCAGTACGTAGAGCATGGGAGAGAGGGGGCAACCCTGTCTGGTTCCTCTGCATATGTTCCAGACCTCCGAAATATGCTTCCCCGTTTTTACTCTGGCTCTAGGTTTCGTGTATAGTATCTTGATCCACCTAATGAACCTAGGGCCAAAACCAAACCCCTCCAGAACCGCCAGTAGCCATTCCCAAAAGATCGAATCGAACGCCTTGGTGGCGTCCAGGGACAGCAGTGCGAACGCTTCTGTGCAATCTACAGTTTGGGCGATGACATGCTGCACTCGGCGCAGATTCATGGTTGTGTTTCGGGCTGGTATGAAGCCGCATTGGTCCTCATGTACTACTTCCCCTATAATTCTGGCCAGTCTATTAGCTAACACTGTCGTCAGGATTTTCGCATCATAGTTAAGCATTGCTATCGGGCGGTAAGAGTCGCATCTATCAGGGGGTTTATTGGGCTTAATAATCGGGATCAGGAGGGTCTCTCTCATGCTATCGGGTAATATTCCTGTCTCATATGCTTCCCGAAAGACCTCATGTAATAGGGGCGTTAGTGTAGGCTCATACGTCTTATAAAACTCCGTGGGTAGGCCATCGCTCCCAGGCGTCTTGCAAGTGGCTAGTGATCTAATAGCTTCCGTGATTTCCTCAGTTGTGATATCTGCGTCTAGGGCCTCTGATTGCTCTGGGGGCATCCTGGGGAGTCCTATCTCTTCAAGGGTGTCCATGATTTTTTCTAGGGGGACCTGGTCATCATGAGAGTAAAGGTGTTCATAGAAGCCCTTAAACGTTTCGTTAATTGCTTGTTGTGTCTGTGCTGCCCCCCCCGCTTCGGTCTGTACTCCAGTGATTGTGTGCCTGGGGTGTTCTTTCTTGCAGAGCCAGGCGAGCATTCTGCCTGGTTTGTCAGCCTCCGTGTGTATTCTATTAGTTTTGGTGGCATAATCAAATTTGGCGAGCCTATTCCATGCCAAGGTAGAGTTAGTTCTAAGTGCTCTGAGGTTGTCCTCCCTTTGTTCTGTGTCGACCGGGGCTGCTTCCAACTGTTCTATTTCCTGCTCCCAGTGGGCCAGATCACCCCTAAGTTGTCTCCTAATGCCCCCTGCCTTTGCTATTATTTCTCCTCTAGTCACTACCTTTAGGGCGTCCCACATTGTACTTAAGCGGTCTACGCTTCCTGTGTTTCTTTCTATGAAGTCTTCTATGAATTCGTGTAGGTCCTCCCTAAATGTCGCCCAGGGCATCTATCGGCATTCTCCACATTGGGATAGGAGGTCTGGGGCCAGTGTGATTCCAGCCCACCAGAAGAGGCGAGTGGTCAGAGATGGTTCTGCCCAGATATATAGCTTCATCTATCTGTGAAAGGTGTTCATTGCTTATGAAAACATAGTCTAGTCTGGTGTGGAGACCGTGTGGAGAGGAGAAATATGAATACCCCCGAGCGTCAGGGTGACACTCCCTCCAGGTGTCTGCCAAGTGTAACCTGTTGACTAGTAGGGAGAGGGCTGTAGTAGCTGCTGAGGGCCCCTTTGGGTGCGGAAAGGACCTGTCAAGTATCGGATCATGGACACAGTTGAAATCACCCCCCCAGAAAAGGATTTCATGCCTGTTTAGCGCAATCTTAGTGTACATGGAGTTTAGGTGTGACGGGATGTTAGTGTTGGGGAGATAAGAGTTCACTATGCAAATATCTGATTGTTCTAGCCTGCCCCATATTATTACGAATCTTCCCTCTGGGTCAGACTCGGTTTTGGTTACCCGGAAAGGGAGTTGTGGGTGAATCCAAGTATATACCCCTCTTGCATATTTAGAGTACGAAGATCCGACCCCCTGGCCTCCCCAGTGTTCATTTAGCCTCGCTAAGGATTCAGCCGTGCAATGTGTCTCTTGGAGTAACGCTATCTGTACTTTCTTTCTGTTCAAATAGGACTTGACTCTATTTCGGCGTAGGTATGATCCCAAGCCTCTCACATTCCAGGTCAGTATCTTTATATTCATTTTAGCCGCCATTACAGGGTAATTGAGTCACACTCACAGTTGTCCGACCTCTGTTGTCCTCGTGTGTCCTGCTATCTCGTCCTGGACTTCTCCCCGCCTGCCTTTCCGTTCCGGCCCCGGGTCTTTCGCTGGTTGGAGATTCATGAACTTGTGTAAATCCCATTGTGGTAAATGGGAGGAAAATTAAACAAAACTTTCTAAACTGTCCCTAGCAGCTGCTTTAAACTTGCAGCGCTCAGGGGCTCCTGAGCCTTCCAGGCCACTCCTGGCCTTCCGGATCAGGTTGTGTGTGAGCAAACAGCTTACACCTTTGTTGGTGGGGTGGGTTGTTTGTCCGCCACTTGTGTGCTCCTCGGGTCTCGCGTCCGATGTAGCGAGGTTAATAGTAGGACTTTCATGTTGGTTCAGTCGTCTACGATTCGTGTGGCTTCCCTTTTATTTGCTGCAGGGATTGCCTTCTGCCCACATGCACCCGGGGGTGGGTGGTCATCCCCGATCCGAGTTCGGTGGATCCTCCTTGCCATCTGCCAGGTTGTTGTGCTCAAGCCACATATTAGCTGCGGCTGGGGTCTCCAGGAACGTTGCTTTCCCCTTATATAGAATCTTGAGCCGTGACGGGTATAAGAGCATATATTTCAAGTTGAGCTTTCTCAGCCGGGCTTTTATCGGAATGTAAGAGTTTCTGGCTCGCTGTACTGCAGGGGTGTAGTCTGGGTATATGACTATTGTGGAGCCATTCCTTTTTATCTCCCCGCCTTCTCTGGAGAACCGCAGTATGATTTCGCGGTCTCTGAAATTTAAGATCTTTGCTATGATTGGCCTTGGATGCGATCCAGGTGGGGGACGTCTCTGGAGAGACCTGTGGGCCCTTTCGACGGAGAACCCCTGGGAGAGATTTGCCGCCCCTATTTCTTGCTGTAGAAGCGTTTCGATGAAGGTCGTCGGGTCCGGGCCTTCCAGATCTTCAGGGACCCCCAGTATACGAATGTTATTACGTCGCGCTCGACCTTCCGCGTCCTCTGAGCGGGCTTCTAGCCTTGTTACCTTTTGTTCCAAATCTCTAACCGCCAACTCCAAATCTCGGGTGTTCTCAGCATTTTCCTGCAGGGCAGTCTCCGTTACCGTGACCCTTTCCGTTAGGTTGCGGGCGTCCTGCCGCATAAGTTGCATGTCAGATTTCACCTCTTCGAGCCGTCCCTCGAGTGATGTGCGGAGGGCAGCTATTGCTTGGAGGACTTGCGTGTGCTTAAGGTCTTCCACTTGTTGGGGCAGGTCTTCGGGGGTTTCTCGGTCTTGTTGAGATGACTGCCGATGGGGTTTGACCGTCGTGAAGGAGTCCATCGTGACTAGTTTCGGCTTGGTCCTGGGAGGAGACATCTCCTAATCAATGTTCTGTAAGTGCTGCCCCCTGCAGAGTTCCGTCGACGGCCCCTGTATTAAAATGTTCGTGTGGGCTACTAGGGAACTTTGATCCCAGGAATCCAACTCCAGGTATTCAGTTGTTTCTGGCTACTGGTGTTTCCCGGCAATTAGGTTCAGGTTGTGTGAAGGGCCTTACTCTGGAGGTCGTTGTGGTGCAAATAGGCCCGGGGCCTCAGGTTACGTCTAGTACTTTCTGATTCCTGCCGGCTTCTCCAGTGGGGGTACTGGCATGCAGGTGTCTTCCCACCACCAGTCAGAATATCGGTCTCCTTTCTCTCCCTCGGGCCTTAGTGCTGTGAGTGGGTTCCGTCCGCTGGGGCCTTCGTTCCGCGGGGCCCCGCAGATTCAGACCAGTCCTCCTCGCATGAGTTAATTGCGGGTGGTCCCATCAGGGAGCGCTGTGGAGGAGACCCGATCCCGCTTCGAGCGTTGGTGAGGGGTCCGCCGCCTTTCGTTCTGTTCCCCGTGGCCGGTCTCACCCTTGCACCGCCGGAACTGCTCCGCGTTCCCTGCTTTGGCGTCCGCGGCAGACGCGACCTCCTCCTGGCTGTGCCCGCGCCGCGCTGCGGTTTCTCCTACCTCCGCAGTAGTCACCGGCGCCGGCCCCCGCTCTCAGATGCTCATCGGCGACAGGCTCCTCCACAGCGGCCGCCCTCAGCCGCGACGGTTCGTGGTATGACCCAGGGGGCCGAAGCTGGCCTTTTCCTACTCCGCGGCGGGCGCCGCCATCTTGGAATCCCTGGGGGCTCGAGTTCGGGCTTCCCGTTCTCCGCCGTTCGGGCTCGGATTTCACCCAGAGTTGTTGCCGAGTGCTGGCAATCGGTTCCCCCACAATATTCTGGCCTCAGTTCGTCTCGTAGACCTGGATTCAGCGAAAGTTATGCGATTTTGTCAGGATCGCGGACGGAGCTCCGTGGAGGTCTGTCCTTACGGCATGCGTGCTGGCCACGCCCCCCGATCCCGCCCTTACAAGCCAATCTCTGGTATGAAGCATGTTATAAAAGAACAATTATAATTATAATAACTCTCTGCAGGTCAGATGCTTCTCTAAGCAGAGAGTGGGAGCCTCCCTCTGGAATGAACTCCCTGCCCCTCTCAGGCTTGAGCCGGATCCCTGTAAACTCCTAAAGACCCTCTTCTTCCTTCCCTCTCCCCTGCTAACACCCCTATCTGCTGCAGTGACTGGTTGCCTGGTTCCATCTGAGTTTCTGCAGGACACCAGCTCCCCCCACGCCCAGTCCACCCCTCTCCTTGCAGTTAGCACTTGGACCCTCATCCCTGCACCCCTTGCAATCCCTGGCACTTGCCCTCCTGCCCCTCTTAGCACTCGCCTAGCCCCTGTTGCCCTCTTCCACCCCTCCTCCATCCTGCTCTTTCACTTGTACTCCCTCCTCTTTACCCTGCTCTTCCCGTCCTGCCCTAGCATTTCACATTCACATAGACCATCACATGCCACCCCCTCGCACTTCTTGTTACTGCACTTGCACGATCTGAATGTCACAAGGCCTACTAGGACCGTTATTGTTATCTTTCTCCCTTTTCCTCCCCCCTTTTTTGTCTAATGGAGCCTTGAAACACCATTTGTTGTATAGGCGCCTTACAAACATCCTATAATTAAAATAAATAAACTGTGAAACATAGAACTCCCTCCCCCCACTCTCTCCCTCGTCCCTACTCTCTCACTTGCAACCGTCTAAACATTCCTCTCCCCTAATCTCTCCCTCTCCCCTACTCTCTCCCTCGCTCCTACTCGCTCTCTACCCTATTCTCCCTCTCCCCTAATCACTGCCTATCCCCTACTCTCTCTCTCACCCCTTCTCTCTCCCCTACTCTCTCCCTCTCCACCGCCAGTCATGTTGCTTAGAAATAGGAAGCAGAGACCTTGGTGACTGAAGGCAGCACTCTCTCCCTCTCCCCTACTCTCTCCCTCTCCCCTTCTTTATCCCTCTCCCCTACTCTCTCCCTCTTCTACTCTCTCCCTCTCCCCTACGTTATCCCTCTCCCCTACCCTCTCCCTCTTCCCTACGCTCTCTCTTGTCTCTACTCTCTCCCTCTCCCCTACTCTCTCCCTCGCCCCTTCTTTATCCCTCTCCCCTACTCTCTCCCTCCTCTACTCTCTACCTCTCCCCTACTCTCTACCTCACCCCTACTCTCCGCCTCGCCCCTACTCTCTCTCTCACCCCTACTCTCTCTCCCTCTCCTCCTTTCACTCTCCCTCTCCCCTTCTCTCTCCCTCTCCCCGACGCTCACCCTCATCCCTTCTCTCTCCCTCTGCCCTACTCTCTCTCCCTCTCCCCTACTCTTCCCCTCTCCACCACCAGTCTTGTTGCTTAGAAAAAGGAGGCAGAGACCTTGGTGACTGCAGGCAGCACTCTCTCCCACTCCCCTACTCTCTCCACGCCCCTTCTCTCTCGCTCGCCCCTTCTCTCTCCCTCTCCCCTACTTTCGCCCTCTCCCCTACTCTCTCCCTCTCCCCCACTCTCTACCTCTTCCCTACTCTCTCCCTCTCCCCTATTCTCTCCCTCTCCCCCACTCTCTCCCTCTTCCCTACTCTCCCCCTCTCCCCCACCGGTCATGTTGCTTAGTAATAGGAAGCAGAGACCTTGGTGACTGCAGGGAGCACTCTCTCCCTCGCCCCCTCTCTCACCCCTCCTCGCTCCCTCTTCCCTACTCTCTCCCTCTTCCCTACTCTCTCTCTCCCCTACTCTCCTCCTCTCCCCCACCAGTTATGTTGCTTAGTAATAGGAAGCAGAGACCTTGGTGACTGCAGGGAGAACTCTCTCCCTCGCCCCCTCTATCTTCCTTACTCACTCCCTCTTCCCTACTCTCTCCCTCTTCCCTACTCTCTCTCTCTCTCCCCCCTACTCTCCCCCTCTCCCCACCAGTCATGTTGCTTAGTAATAGGAAGCAGAGACATTGGTGACTGCAGGCAGCACTCTCTCCCTCTCTCCCTCCCTCTCCCCTACTCTTTCCCTCTCCCCTACTCTCTCCCTCTTCCCTACTCTCTCTCTCCCCTACTCGCTCCCTCTTCCCTACTCCCTCCCTCTTCCCTACTCTCTCTCTCCCCTACTCTCCTCCTCTCCCCACCAGTCATGTTGCTTAGTAATAGGAAGCAGAGACCTTGGTGACTGCAGGGAGCACTCTCTCCCTCGCCCCCTCTATCTCCCTTACTCGCTCCCTCTTCCCTACTCTCTCCCTCTTCCCTACTCTCTCTCTCTCTCCCCTACTCTCCCCCTCTCCCCACCAGTCATGTTGCTTAGTAATAGGAAGCAGAGACCTTGGTGACTGCAGGCAGCACTCTCTCCCTCTCTCCCTGTCTCTCCCCTACTCTCTCCCTCACCCCTACTCTCTCCCTCTCCCCCACTCTCTCCCACTTCCTTACTCTCTCCCTCTCCCCTACTCTTTCTCTCCCCCTCCCCCACCAGTCATGTTGCTTAGTAATAGGAAGCAGAGACCTTGGTGACTGCATGCAGCACTCTCTCTCTCGCCCCCTCTCTCTCTCCTACTCACTCCTTCTTCCCTACTCTCTCCCTCTTCCCTACTCTCTCTCTCTCTCCCCTACTCTCCCCTCTCCCTCCCTCCCTCACCAGTCATGTTGCTTAGTAATAGGAGGCAGAGACCTTGGTGACTGCAGGCAGCACTCTCTCCCTCTCCCCTACTCTTTCCCTCTCCCCTACTCTCTCCCTCGCCCCTGCTCGCTCTCTCCCCTACTCTCTCCCTCTCCCCCGCCATTCATGTTGCTTAGAAATAGGAAGCAGAGACCTTGGTGACTGAAGGCAGCACTCTCTCCCTCTCTCCTACTCTCTCCCTCTTCCCTACTCTCACCCTCGCCCCTACTCTCTCCCTCTCCCCCACTCTCTCCCTCTTCCCTACTCTCCCCCTCTCCCCCACCGGTCATGTTGCTTAGTAATAGGAGGCAGAAACCTTGGTGTCTCCAGGCAGCACTCTCTCCCTCTCTCCCCTACTCGCTCCCTCTTCCCTACTCTCTCCCTCACCCCTTCTCTCCCCCTCACCCCTACTATCTCCCTCTCCCCCCCTCTCCTCCACTCTCTCCCTCTTCCCTACTCTCCCATCTCCCCCACTGGTCATGTTGCTTAGTAATAGGAGGCTGAGACCTTGGTGTCTGCAGGCAGCACTCTCTCCCTCGCTCTCCCCTTCTCTCTCCCTCTCCCCTACTCTCTCCCCTACTCTTCCTCCCCCACTCTCTCCCTCTCCCCTACTCTCTCCCCTACTCTCTCCCTCTCCCCTACTCTCCCCCCCCACCACCACCAGCTGCCATGTTGCTTAGTAATAGGAGGCGAGACCTTGGTGTCTGCAGGCAGCACTCTCTCCCTCTCCCCTTCTCTCTCCATCTCCCCTACTCTCTCCCTCTCCCCCTCCCCCTCTCCCTCTCCCCCCCCCACCACCACCAGCCATGTTGCTTAGTAATAGGAGGCAGAGACCTTGGTGTCTGCAGGAGGCTGTTGCCGAGTGTTGCCCTTGGCCCTGCTTTGGACCAGAGACGGGCAATTACTTTTTATCTTATAAGTCATGAAAGATCAGACCCGACTCCTCTCCCGGGAGCCCCGGCCAGATGTGCCGCTGGGTACAAGGAACGTGCACTGAATGAGGCGCAGTGCTTCAGCGATGGTGCACAACAGCACACCCACCATCAAAGTGAAGGATCGCGAACACGAAGTGCCAGTTTATTTATAAGCTCCAACATCAATATGGATTTTCTGCGCTTCCGGCAGCAAGCATGGCTGCCACGTGCTGAGGAGAAGCCTTCGCTGCCACTGCAGCCAACTGGCAGCGCCTTCTGCAAGCACAGATTTTTGCACCTCCTTGAGGAACTCCAAGAGCGAGATGAAATTGTGTTTGATCGTGCCATGCCGTCAGCCAAGAAGAGAGAGCATTTCTGCTGAATTTTCAGAGACATTGAGCAGTGGATAGTTCTGTGAACAGAGCCATAGTTGCCAACATGCTCCATTCCAACCTGTAGGTGCTTATCCAGTCCTGTTTTTTTCCTTTGCATTCTAGGACCTGTAGTTCTGCGTGGCCCATGATAAAACTCTGACTACAAGTCCCAGAATGCAAAGAAAGAAGCAGGACTGGATAAGCACCTATAGATCGGAATGAAACATGTTGGCAACTATGCGGAGTGAGGGGTTAAAGGTTGCCGCAGCACCTAGGAAGACCAGGAACGTAATTTCACCAAAATGCCAGTGGTAGCAGAAGTGACATCACACGACCCTTGACCTCTGATGACATCACAAGAAATATTTCAGTAAGCTATAGTAAAATGAGCAATTACATGTCTGAATGTTCTCAAAGTCAGAAAGCAAATTACACGCTCTAGTGGATACCATTAAACTGGTAACTGAGATTTAACAGCTGGCCAGTACATCTGCAGGTCTGGTGCAAAGCTGGCCAGATGTCAAGCCTGCTGGATCTACTTTTCAGGTTTCAGAGGTTGAACAAATACATACCATTACAAAGGTTCATAACTGTGTATTAAAGAAATTAGAGTAGTGCAGGGAAAGCAGCACACTTACACTGCATCCCATATTCTGGGCACTCATTACCTCATACATGCAACCAAACATCTTGAACATCATGCCAGGGAGATAAGAAAGATAGACACATTACAACAAAGCATTAATTGTGGCACAATGAAATCAACTGCCACTTTATGTGCTATGGTCAAACATTTCTACACTGTACACAAGCTTTTAGGCACAAGGATTTTATCAAGTGACCGAGGACACCGGGACGGAATGTCTTGTGACCGAGGACACCGGGACGGAATGACTTGTGATGATCGTAATGGAGACAGCGGCAGAAAAAACATGCTATAACTGCAATTTGCGAAAAGCAAAATACAGTCAGAAATGGATGCTTATTCTACTCTAAATGCTTTTTGGGAGTTTGTGTCTGCATTGTGAATTTGAGGTTTAAATCAGTGACTCACCTGCTGAAGTGTGCCTGAAATAAAGCCTTCATTAATCTGACAATTATTGTGTAGAATTCCAGAAAGACAAATTGTTATTCCTATCCTTTCTTATTTAGGGTCACAGCTCAAAGTCTTACACTTCTGGAACCTCCTGTTTTTTTTTAAGATGCCTGAACAAGAAAACCTGCCACGCCAGAAACACAGAGCCACATGGCACTGGCCACAGCCCAGGAGCTTCAATTTACCCTTAGGGGTAGCGAGGGAGCCCAATGACGTCCCTGAGGAGGACACGGTACCTCTTTTCAGAAAGCGTTGCACATGAGAATATGACGGGGACAGGCTGCATAATACAGACCTGGATTGTATCTCAAAGGCCTGGGCTAAGCTTTGCATTGAAGCCTCACCAGTTACCTGACAGCCATACAAAACTGCAGGCGCCAGGGTAGTCCAGGGTAGTCGTAACTCAACAGAACAGAAGAGTACGGTCCTCGTGTTTGGCCCATAAAGTCTTAGAACCGATCCTTTACACAGCCAGGAATTCCGTGATTCTGCGAATGAGGCGCAGTGGTGAATAATTCCAGGGAATTCGTGGTCAGCGGCATGTCAGCGGAAGCGCAGGTGAAGATTCTGGAAGGTCACCTAGTGCATTGGGTAGGTCACGCACGGCGCAAAATGTGCACTTGCCACTATTGGTCTCTTAGAGAGTGAGAAATGGTGTGCTATGTGTATGTACATAAGTGAGGTGGCTAATTACTTTTTATGGGTGGATAGTAGCTCGCAACTTGAATTTTTGCCACCCCATTTGCATATATGTTTATTGCATCTATTCGGCCTCAGGAGCCTGTGATTCCCATAGGAGTGGCCGCACTGCTTGACGGCTCATGGTGAACCCTGGTCGTCATGTTTTCTGCCTGGGGTCGGAGATGTGACACCCTTCCGCTGGTAGCAGCCTGTAGTGCCCGCTGGCCCATTTGGACATGAAGTTGGCGGTTTAGCCCAGAACATTCCTGAAGCGGGGTGGGGAGGGTCCTGATCAGGGGAGGCCCGTGATAATGAGAGTTATTACTTAAAGGAGTTTGAGGGAATTCTGAGGCACCCTGCTTGGTGTCGTTTTGGCTGGAGAGGTGGCCAATTAGACTGTTAGGCGCCTCTGCCCTCAATCTTGTCTGTGCGGCAGGGCAGCCAGTCTGCACATGGAACCCCACGACAGAAATCAGTGTAACCCTCTTTTTGGCAGCAATGCATTTCCACCCTAGTTGATGCGACCCATGCATTCCTGTAGCTGCCCGTGGCACCCCCCTCAATCCCCTAACCCCCCGCCCCCCGGACCGCGAGCTGCCTCTTCTTCTTGTTCTTGTCCTTTAGGGTATTTGTCTTCCATTAGTAGACCTTTGCGATCTATCAAAGGGGGGAAACTGGGGCTCTCTAATATGCAATTCCCTTCTATATGAAGAAGGGGGCTTACTTCCTGTCTTTTTACTGACTCTCTCCATTTACCCCACCACCATTTCCCTGTGTCTATAGAGTATTCCATTTGACCTAAGTTAGTTTCAAATAAGGCACACAATGACATGCAAAGTCATTTCAAAAGATGCATTCTAAAAGACCTCAATGAGCGCACATCCCTTCACCGTAGAACCCATGCTCGTGCATCATAAGATCATCCTTAGTTAAACAGACCAAGAGTCACCGAAAGCCCTAGCACAAGGCTGGAGTCCTCCACATTATGCAAAGTGCACAATATGATATTTGGAAAATCAGCAGAGGCAGCGCATTCCGGCCCCCTTCCTTTTAAGGGACAAGGCGCTGGTTCACTGGAAATTATCAGAAGAATCAATAGTGCCCCCTGTCAGTATATATTCCAGACCAATCAGTTGCAAATGTACGAACCTTCTACGTAAGTGCGTCAATTCCCTAAATCAGAACGTAGCACTATCGTAAACCTGCAATTGGCCATGTGCAGAGACTATCATTTCTGGAGTCAGTGAATCACTTATAAGTTCACGTTCTTATAGGAAATTGGTTCAAAGACTTTCTGGGAATTAATCAACAGAGCCTTGGTGAGGGGATCGCAGTAGTGACCTTCTGACTGATTCACCAGTCCAACATACACACGTGTAGGGAGTGTAATCTGCCCATAGACACAATCTGCTATAAAAACCCTTGCTGTACCAGTGCTCATTCTCTCTGGGGTAGCAGTCCTTAAATCAGTGCCAATCTAGCACCCTGCATGCAAGACCGTACCAGGGGAACTTGGCTCGAGATGGGCTTCTCAACATCTTCTACACAACATGGAATCAATACCCCACCTCAGATACTATGTTTGCAGAGGAATAATGTGGCCAACAAAACAACTTGAGTTCTAATTGAGGGCCGATTTGCCTCCCTTCACGCCACGCATTCTGGCATGCCGCTGTGTCAGAGGGAGGTATGGGGAAGCGAACCAAGTCGGGTGAAATCAGTTCAATGTACAGATTGTTGATGAACAGCAAGCGCAATCTAAGAGAATTTAGATGCAGTGACGATGTGGCTTGCATGATGTGAACTGTCAAGAGTTCAATTTTTACGAATGAAAGAACTCGATAAAACAAATGCACAAGAACAATAATTACGTAATTAAACCGATGCTCTCTTGGTCCAGGATCAGAAAGGGGCCTTAGTACATCTTCATTCTTACTTTGTCTTAAAATTACAGAAATTCACCCCAATAACTCTTAATATTGGGGTTGAGGGTAGAGGAACCCAACACCACTTGGCAAGAGGCTTGCTAGGAACATCTTAAACATGATATCTCTTTCCCTAGAACCAGGGGTCTGCAACCTTTGGCTCTCCAGATGTTTCAGACTACAATTCCCCTGATATCTGGCTATTGATATCACTGGTTAGGAATGATGGGAGTTGTAGTCCAAAACATCTGGAGAGCCAAAGGTTGCAGGCCCCGGCCCTAGACCCTTCCTACAAAGCTCTGGCACATAACCCTAATCTTAAATAGACCACCGTCCTCTCCTAATCTCAGGCTATGGGGTAAGTGTTAGGGCGTTACCATGGTTATGTTGGTAACAGTACAATCTGTACGACCGCACATTATTAAAAAGAATAAAAAATATTTTAATTACTTTCTCTTGTAAAAATACTCCCTAATTATAAATGAGGCTGGCATGCGATATTTACTGCTTTTGGTAGATGTAACATACCACATAGATTAAATACAAATTATTTACCCTATGCTGTACTTTCTAGGTTTCCCTTGCATAACATATACCATTCAATCTAAATTCATAATTAGGTAGCCGTGTTCAATAAAGGCGGTATCCGCATCGTTACTCGCATACTCACAATGAGGCCTTTGTTCTGTGTGTTCGTGTCCAGGTGTAGATAATGTATGGTCTCTCCCCTTCTCCTCCCTAAGGATATTTATGCAAGCCTGTGTCTTGACCTCGACATGCCTTCTACCAGCAGAAACCTCTCCTCCCCACCTTAAAACAGGCCTCTGTGCTTGGGGCGGGGCGCTCACTCAGGACATAGCAAGAGTAGTTTTGCTCCCTAAAAGGCGAGGCCTGTCTTAGAGAAAACCCCTCTTTGTTCCTTTGATGTGTAGAGGACGAGATGCCACCCTAATCTCGTAAATTGAAACATCAAGGGTCCCTGGGAACACAGTATGGAACACAGTATCCCATCTCCAATGTTTGCATTGTTTGGCCAGCCACGTCTCCACATACATGCCATTCCCTCTTTTCTTCCATAAAGGAAACCAATGGTTGGGAACACACATTTCTTTATGTCAAACTCTCGCCTTGGGTGGGCATTGCTTTGGGCACTGACTTGGTTCCCTGAGAGCCCATCAAGACCACCACTCGCCCGAGAGATCTACAGTATCATTAAGAACGATGGGGTACATGATGTACTTCTGCCAAGGAACAGGTCCAGGCACCTTCCAATGAGTGAAGTTCTCGGCGCCTGTGCGCATGATCCTCCGGTCCAGCAGGTGGTGCCCATGCGCCCCGCGAAAGCCTCGTGCCCACGCACAGACGGATGTCGAAAGTGAAGCTACAACATGCCACGAGGCCCGAGGGTCAATGTCGCCCAACCGCAAAATCCCCAGAGATTCACAAGCTTTTTTCTGTATAATACGTGCACAGGCCACACGCGCTCCAGGGCAGAGGTTTACGCTTTTCCAGGTAGATTGTTCACGATGCTTTTAACAAGCAAGCACTTGCAAAGCCAACAGTGTTGCTGTTTCTAGTTGTGTATTGCATTTTACATTTAGCAAGGAGGAAAGGAATGAGGAATGAATGAGTGACAATGCAAATGGAGGGGAGAAGCGACAGAGCAGAGGGTCGGCTCATTGACAGAGCAAAAGGGGGTGAAGGGACAGCACAAGATGGGAAAGGAGCGATAGTCTGGGGGGTGATTTGTGGAAAGGAGTGACCGCCCAAGGGGGGCGGGGGGGAGCAACAACCCAAGGGGGGGCTGGTGCGGGGGAGGCAAAGCCCATGGGGGGGGGGGTGGAAATAGGTGGGATAGCGAAAATGGAGAGAGAGGGATATCCCAAGGGGGAAAGGAGGGACAGTGAAAGTGGGGTGAGGTGGGAAAGGAGGAACATCCCAAAGGGGGGTGGAGGGCCAGCGCAAGTGGGAGGAGGGACAGCACAAAGGTAGCCTAGTAGGCCTCATTGGTACAATTGACACCTAATAAGGGTTATTCACTTGGGGCGAGCCATCGATATGTAGGCCCCCTAACAGGGGTCATGCCTTTCCACACACTTACCTGGGGAAGTAGGAAAGCATGACAATTGCTGCAAGGTCTATGTTCTAAAACACGTCCAGAATGACATTAAATAATTTGCCCAAGATCACACGCTTTGGCTAAACAGTGAAGCGGGGAGGCGACCCACTCCACAACTAAGCACCCAACCAATCCCTTCAAATTCATCTGCTAATGAAAATTGTTACGCCAAAGGCGTATTACTGTCGTTTTTTTAACTAGTGAAAGTAAAACTATACGTTGCAGAATGCACCATAACACAAACCTAATTTAACTTCATTATACATCCTCCACACGCTTTCCTTCATGGCCCCCTATATTCCTCGGGTGTTTGTGTACGGAGGTGGGTGGGGGGGGCTTTCTCCTCTGTCGTGCCCGTGATTGCCATGGCCCTTGGGCTTTGGTCAGCGTGGGAACCACTACGCCTCAGCACCCGCGTTCCCGTCTAAGCTGGCTGCTTCCGTGTAGTTGTTAAACGTATTAAATGCCAATCAAATGAATTATCAATACCGTGACTGTTGTGCGACGTTCAGAGGGATTAAACAGATGTCTCGGGCTAGCACATAACTAATGGAGCTATCTTCCTTCACAGGGCAACATCCTACAATTGCTGATGGTGAATTCCGACGATGTGCAATCCAAATAACGTGTCCATTACAGTTATGGACAAAGTGCATTTATCACCCCACACTTTCCCATGAAGCAGAGCTCAGCTACTTCAACTAACACCAAACGCAGTACTCCATGAGGTGAAACGTATCGCCCACCAGCCACGCATGGAAGCCGTGCTGGCCACTTCATCTGCGCACCAAATGCCCCTGTTTGTTGCATAAAACCCGAAATGTCCATGTAGCATAAGTCTTTGTGCCCCCACAATGCTGCATGTAACACGTTCTGTCCATACGCTGCGTTGGACACAACGTTGTTCTTATTGAACCTCTAAATTACCTTGCGGTGGGTGTAAGGATTATTGTGCAGTGTGTAGAACAGCATGCAGCTTGCCATCCAAAATCTTGTAGACTGGTAAACCCAAAACCCGAATATGAAATCAACTCCAAAAAGAGAGTGAATGCACGCTGCCGGATAAGCGAGTTTAATTACATCTAATGGCCGGAAAGGGTTAGCCAGCTTCGTGAAGCTGAAAACAAACAATTCCTTACCATGCTCAACAAATGTACAGTTCCTATACACAAAATTAGATCACCTCATGCATCTTCCATCTTAAGTCATATGGCCTCCCTAGCATGTATTATGCTTATCTTCCAGAGAATCCAGATGGAACCAGAAAACACTGGTCAAGCTCTACCCTCGAGTATCCATTCCATGCATTTATTACCTAAACCCAATTCAACCCTTGCAACCTAACCGGACCCCACTGGTCATTCAATAACATGGCTTTGTGTTCTCAGAAAGTTTGTCCCTTGTATCTACACATCCATTGGACCATAAAACCCAACCTAATGGCAATTCATTCTATCCTCGCCTCCAGAGACCATTTGGCCTGCTATCGCCTTCTGCTCGATGTGGTTCGCTTCCTCCCCCTCTCTTGACTTGGTCATTCAAGCACTCTGAGGCAAAGAAACACTCAGCCACTGGAAACCAGAAACTCTGCAGTCTAACGCACATTACAATCTTAGAACTGTTTATGTACAGACGGTAGAATTCATAACACCATAATATTCGAACTGCATATTCAATCTAAGTCATCTCAAGTTCCCACATGTTCACTTCATACGATTGCCCCTACTCTGTTGACAAACCACTTCTCTTGCAAGCGCGAAGCCCCTCACACTTCACTCTATGCAATACAAAGTTGTCCCCCACAGATCATGATTACCTTGTGTTCTGTTATGTTGATACCTGATACAAACTAAAATGTATTCAAAACTAGATACAAAGTAACACATATAATCCAAATTTCCTAACTACACAGAACAGAGATGTTAATTGCAACATCGCGTTTAAACAAGCCGCACCATATGCTAATACAACTTACATAGCGTAAACCTTTTTTCCTTGTCGAGACATTGTAATTGCATCCCAACATTCCCCCTTTAGTTAATTAATTAATCTATTTGCATCCCTCTGTCTGATACAATCTTCCTTGGGGACGCACTCCCTACAGACATCCTGCACGTTCTCTCCACTATGAGCATACTCCTCTGGGTTAAAAGGCAAAAACAAACACCCTTCATCTCTTCCACAATCTACCTAACGCTCCACATAATTATCTAAATCAGAAGGAGGATACAAAAGAATACCTGCAAGCGCAATTTGACTCAAATTCATCCCTGGATCTGTTTTTATGCTGACATGTTTTAAGATCAGAGTGGCCTTACCTGCAGTCAACCAGCATCATTTTAGCTGTTGTAGGTAGTCTGGCAGAAAAGCACCTCAAAAGTACCTGACAAAAAAAATCAAAAGCAGGAAAACAAAAATGGGCACTCACATTTTGACATTTAGGCTCACCCAAGATGGAACCCAAGAAAACAAAGAGAACAGCAATGTTTGGCTTTATATTCCAGCTTCCTTCTCCATAGCTACACAAAGATTATGCAATGCTCCGATGGCAGAGAGCCATTGTCCAAGTCACTAGGAGCAATGTAAGTGCAGCAAGAGCTGCCAATTTTCTGACACACACCTTCCTCCATCGCTGTGAGAAGATTGAGCGTATACCTATTTTGAGGTGTCATCAGCAGATCGCTCTTATTTCCACCTTAATGTAATTGAACCCATTTTCTGAATGATTAACAAAGTGAAACATCTCATAGCAGGTCAACTCGAGCCATTTGGCATCAGCAGCAGCCTGAACACCAGGAGCCAGGAAGGAGGCAAAGAACACCTCTGTTTTACTGAAATGTTTATACAGATCTGGAATGTGCCTCAAAGTCACTCTCTGAAGCCTTTGATGAAAAATAGTTACTTCCATTGTGTCTCTGCAAAGTTCCTACCTTTTTGTGCCCTTTTTAGAGCCTCTAATCCATCAGCACCTTGTACAGGAGGGCGCACAGGGGGCATAGATGTAACTTAGGGTGTCATATTTGGTACAATGAGATGTGCATCAGGCACCATAGAAATCGGCATATGCAACTGTCATGGTCATCGGGCCAATGACACAGACCTTACAGGGTCAGACACACAGGGGGCCCGGATGGACACAGCCCGGGCGCCTTTGGCGCCAGGCTCATAAAGAACAATAAACGAGACATTCATTTGGGTCAAAGATATCTTTATTATGGGCATAGCACCTCATTTCGGGTGCATCGTGTATTTAACATTGGAACTTTCATCTTTAAAGCAGCCCCACGTGCACTCGTGGGTGGGGCTACTGCTATTGGATTGCCTAGCACGTGCTCACTCACTAGGATTGGCAGGCAAGACAAGCCTAGTGGGCGTGCCCACAATCACAGCTGTATAAGCTGTTCTGATCCTTGAGGCAGAGACGCTTCTTGTTATTCTGCACTTCCATGCAGCGTAACGCTCACTGCCGCCTGGGATTCAACTTACCTTGGAACTCCTGTCTCTTGTCTCCATGCTTACCACCTTGGGATCCTGTTCTCACCTGTGCACGTCTTCGTTGACATCGCGGCTCACCTTCAAATATTCTGGAACACCGACATCTTCATCTTGGCCCCCCGACTCACCGTTACATGTTCTGGGAAGCTGAAATCTTCATCTTGACACCACAGCACAACACGCTCCATTTGGGGTCTCAGCACCTGCAAATAAAAACGAAAGGCAAGGTTAGACACTAAACAGACATTAAGTTTAAGGTCGCGCCACCACCAAACCTTGCGCTTTCCCTTAAACAATCACTCACCTGCTGTCAGACATTGCGGTTTCACCCATCTTCATCCTGGCCGTGTTCCGAGCCTCCCCACCTGTTTTTGAGCTGTATTTCCATCTATTTGGAAGAAAACAGAAGGGAGAACGTTATTCAAGGATTACAATAACATTGATAGCAATAATACCAAGACAGAAAACAGAAAGGGGAAAAGACAAGAGACATTGAGAGAAAACAGAAAGGGGAAAAGACAAGAGACATTGAGAGACACTTACCACTAACCAGGAGAAGCATAGTCGGAGCTGGACTGGATTATCACTTAACAGGGATCAGTGAAGGAACTAGATCCCATCAATAAGCACCCCTGCCAGAAGTAGCAGGACGGAGAGCTCATCATCCATACTTACCAGGTGAGCCATATGGGCCGGTATGTGCCCACAGAAATCGCACCTTGGATAGGAGGGTTTGGGAGGTACAACAGTCACCAATCAGCGCACTCACATTTTTCCATATCCACGCAGGAGCTGTGCCACCAATTGTTGCTGCCCACAGCTAGTCCGATGGGGGAGAGACCTGAAGGGGGTGATCTAACTCCTGGGAGGGCTGCAACTGTGCACCAACGCCTCCGCAGAGACCAAGTGAGCGTAACAGTAACCTAGAGAGACTGCACACACCTCTCCAAGCTGTGGCAGCTGAAGATAAATCAGGCTTCCATATGCCCAGTATGCATCTATCATCGCTGAAGTCCAACCAGCAAAGACGGCAATCTGTAAATTTCTTCTACAGTTCTGGTTGGTGCCTACTGGCACAGTGCCATTGCTCCTAAAACATAAGGAAAAATGAGTAAAGAACTGTATGCCAGAAGTAGCAGGATGGAGAGCTCATCATCCATACTTACCAGGTGAGCCTTATGGGCCGTTACGTGCCCATAGAAATCGCACCTTGGATAGAAGGGTTTGGGAGGTACAACAGTCACCAATCAGTACACTCACGTTTTCTCATATCCACGCAGGAGCAGTGCCACCAATTGTCGCCGCCCACAGCTAGTCTGCAAGGGGAAGAGACCTGAAGGGGGTGATCCGCCTCCGCAGAGACCAGGTGAGCGTAACAGAACACAAAGCCTCTACAATTCTCTGCCTGGGCGTGATGAAAACTTCAGAGATAGATCTATTGGGCCAACTACTGGGGGAATTACGGGCTGAAGTGCATGCTTCAAGGCAGGAGACCAGTGCATTAAGGAGGGATCTTATTATAACTTGAGAAAGAACTGATGACATGGCAAGAGATACTTTGCAACCACTTATCCTCTGCGGCCCACTTCTCCAGCTCTGCAGTTGTCTGGATCCAATCTTTCCTCGCTTACAGAACGATGCGCGTGTTCTCACCGTCATCAGCGGCTGACCCTACCCCCATCACCTGCGGAGTCCCCCAAGGATCCTGCGTCTCACCCACTTTGTACAACATTTTTACAAAGCCACTATTCGACAAACTTGACCGTCTGTGTGTCACCTAAACAAATTACGCAGATGACACCCAAATACTCCTACCCCTCTCAGGAACCTATGATACAGACGTCGCACGGATTAACGAAGTCTACAGCATCATTCAGGCATGGATGGCCACACATGGCCTCTGCCTGAATGATGATAAAACAGAACTACTCCTAGACGGATCATCTAATAACCTTCTTAAACTAAGTTCTCACTATACAAACATCGTCATCGATGGGAACAGTATACCCATAGCCAAACATGTAAAAACGTTAGGTTTCTACAATCGATGCCCAGTCTAACCTAACTAAGCAGATCAGCATGACCTCTTCGGCCACAGTTTACACCAGCAAGTTGATCAGAGCCTGTAGACCGGTAGTATCCTCCATCAGTTGCCTTACACTGACGAGGGCGCTCATACAATCCAAATTGGATTATTGCAACAGCCTTTATCTAGGAGCAAACAAGTCCATTGTAAATAAACTACAGATTATGCAAAACAACGCACTTAGAGCAGCGTTGAATATTCCTAAAAGAGAGCACATTTCAGAAATTAGAAAGCAACACAGGTGGCTCTCTATACATGACAAAATTGCCCTAAAAACTATCTGCCTCACACACAAAGCGATTAACTTCCAAGTCCCCCCCCCCCTGTCTCACAGACAAGTGCAACTGGAAGGTATCAAATAGATTCACAAGATCTTCCAACACACCATCCTTGGCGGTGCCTAGATACAATCTAAAAAGAGCCGGAGGTTCTAGCTTCCCGGTATTAGCCGCTCAGCTATGGAACACTCTCCCTCAGAACATCCAAACCATTCAAACCTTCAACAAATTCAGAAGCCATGTTATCACATGGATTCTTTAACAAAACATAAAATAGTTGCTCTTGATACCACTAACAGCTAGGTGGTCTGCTCAACTAATATACGTGTCACCCATCCTACATTACTGCTATGACCCATGGTATAATATGTTTAATGTTTAATGTATATATGTACCATTGTAATTACACAAATCGTATTAATGATTACAACTGTCTATACTATGCCATGTAACCACTTCCAGCCTCTAGTGCCCAATTACACCCGGTTCAGGTGCGCGATATAAATAAAATAAACAAACAAACAAAAAGATGCTACAGGCACAAGCAGGACAGGTTCCCCTTGCCTGGGATAGCCCACCCTTCTATGCCACAGCAATCAACACCGGTCCAGGTGGTTCTTCCAGGGGCAGTGTCTCTAGCCCCATCCGAACGCTTCAAAGGCGATCCAAACAAGTTTGCCATATTTATGAACCAATGTCGCCTACATTTCTTATGTAGACCAGGAGCCTTTCCTAATGATCAAGCCAAAGTTGCATTCATACTCTCATATCTAGGAGGCAACGCGGCGGACTGGTCAATACTTACTTAATAATAATAATTAGAGTTCATCCAAGCCATTACCGAGCCTACCCATATGGAAGGTTGCACGCTTGATTGGGTAGCTCATCATAACTGTCCCATCCTCATCCCAGAGATCTCCCCTATCCCTTGGTCTGATCACTTCTGCATAAAACTAGACATCGCCACCACTACTGGGTCCACCAACCCCAATATAACGCTACCAGCAGCCTTCTCCAGAAGCTTGCACAAACTTACGAAAGAGAAACTTCTCCCACATCTCCTAGCACCATCTCTCCAGCCTCCATTCCTTAATGATCCAGGCCTCCTCGCTAACTCCTTTAATCAGGTCATCACTTGCGCAGTTGACGCCATAGCGCCTCTCACACTTAAGAAAGTGAAGAAAACCAAGCACTCCAATGCCTGGTTCACCCAAGAACTTCTGGAACTACGTTCAACTAAAAGGGCCTCGCTTGCAACCTGGAAGAAAAACCCCAACGAAACAACGAAAGCAGCATTAAAAACCTGTACCAGACAATACAAAGCAGCCATCACTCAGGCTAAAGCTGCATCCTTCAATACGAGGATTAACAATGCCAAATCTGGAACTAAGCAAATCTTTGCAATCCTCAGGGAACTTGAGACTCCTACTACCCCTCCATCTACCCTCATAAAGGATGAGTCATGGTGCAACACTATTCAAACTGCCATGCTAGATAAACTGGACACTCTGCAAACTAAAATTCTAGCACATCAAAAAGCACTATTGTCCCTTATAGACACTCGTCCCCCTACTCCCCGAACTGCCATAGCTGATAAGGAGGTACTTACATTTGAATTCTCTGACATGAGTGAATTTGAAGTCATAGCCCTTATCAAATCTATCAAACTGTCCAACTGTAAAGAGGATGCATGCCCAGCACACATCATTAAGGAATGTGGCCCTGCCCTAGCTCCCTTCATCACCGCCTTCATTAACTCATCCTTCAGCTCACCTCACTGAAAGAAGCCTGGGTCCGACCACTCGTAAAAAAAAACTCCCTTGACCCACTGGTACCAGGGAACTACAGACCCATCACCACTGTCCCCTTCCTGCTAAAGATTTTGGACAAGGCGGCCTACCTGCAAGTTCAAAAATTCTTGGAAGAGAATCAACTCCTAAGTCTGAGCCAGTCTGGTTTCAGGCCACGGCATGGCACAGAACGGCACTACTTGATCTCAAAAATCAAATCGATGACCTGAGAGATGTTGGTAGGCCAGCTCTCCTTCTCATGCTAGACCTGTCAGCGGCATTTGATTTGGTAGATCACAAAACCCTATGTCATAATCTGTCTTCCACGGCCAACTTCTCCCCGAAAGCCTGTGAATGGATATCGTCTTTCCTCAAAGAAAGAGTGATGAAGGTGCTCTCCGACTCTTCAAGTGTTATCCAAGCCCAATCAAATGTGGGGTCCCTCAAGGGTCCTGCATATCACCAACTCTCTACAACCTCTTTACCAGGCCACTATTACAAATTCTCGACGCCATGGGCATCTCACATACTAACTATGCAGATGACACCCAGGTGCTCATCCCACTGACAGGTGACTACCCCACTGATGTGAACACTCTCAACCTCATCTACTCCTCAATTCAGTTCTGGATGGCTGAAAACTGACTCTGTCTAAACAGTGAGAAAACGGAACTCCTGCTAATTGGGTCCACAGCTACAATGGGTAAACTGAGCACGCAATACAGCTCATTCACAATAGACAACATTCCCATCACTGTGTCCCAAGCTATCAAGACGCTGGGTGTGTATCTTAAACCTAGCATGACCATGGACAGGCAGTTTAATGCCATTGCATCCTCAGCTGCCTATCATTCCAAACTGATCAATGCAGTTAGGGCGTTCCTCTCACAAGAGAACTGCATCACCATTGCTAGGGCCATCCTCGGGTCTAAGCTGGACTTCTGCAATGCTCTCTTTGCTGGTACGTCCCAAAATAATCTGGCTAGACTCCAAGTAGCTCAGAATAATGCCCTGAATGCCGCAACTGGTATCGCTCGTAGGGATCACATTTCTGAGGTCAGTAGGCAGGTCACTGGCTACCCGTCAAAGAAAGGATTCTTTTCAAAACACTGGATATTGCACACAAATGTAGCCATGGATTAGCACCCACTTACTTAGCTCAAAGGATCATCAAAAAAACACCTTGTCGACCCTCCAGAACTGCATATACCAACCGCCTAATTGTTCCTCCTACACGAAGAGTGTGAGCCGGTGGCTCCAGTTTCCCAACCCTGGCTGCAACCTACTGGAACACCCTCCCTGCCCAATTCAGAATGATCGAATCTCACACAGCCTTCCGTAAGGCGTTAAAGACATGGCTTTTTGTTTGATTCGCCTCCCACCCTTTGCCATCATCTGACCATCTTGCTATGTACTGTACTTTGATATGCAACACACTGTTAACTAAGTAACTGTATTAATCCACTGTACTGGGCTGCTATCCTGTAATCCTGAAGCAAGCCTTTACCTGATATGCTATGCACTGTAAACTAAGCAACTGTATTAACCCACTGTACTGGGCCACTCTCCTGTAACCCTGAAGCAAGCCTGCATACATATTCTTTTCAGTGCCTCTATGCCCGTGGGCTGTAGTGCGCTATATAAATACTAAAATAAAATAAAAAAATACCATTAGTAACTCAGGATGATCCTTTGCTTCGGAACTTTGGGGATTTCCAACACGAGATGGAGAAATTGTTTGCCCGACATACTCAAGGACAAGCTCTGGACAATGAGTTATTGTCACTCAGACAGGGGAATCAGGATTTATTAACCTACATAGCAAGCTTCAATAGTCTCGCAGCCCAAACCAACTGGCCAGAAGAGAAGAGAAAAGAACTACGCTCTTTTATCTAGGGTTACATGGGGAACGTAAGGATGTGTTGGCTCAAGTTGTGAATCCACCTGAGGGGTAGACTACATAAACCTAATAGTGCAACTCGATCATAGGTTTCAGAATAGGAGAATGGACCGTGCCAGAACAGAAGGAGGAACAGTCTTTGTGCGAACCCGCGAGACCCACACCAATCCACATGAACAGTCAGAACCAATGCAAATCGTTGAGTTACGGAGTCCACTGACCAAGGCGGAAAGAGAAAAAAGAAGACAGCAACAACTCTGCTTATATTGTGGTAAAGCAGGTCATTTCCTCTGTGAATGCCCGGTAAAACCTCCCAAGAAAATGGTTGCGGCAACAGACAAAAACAACGAAAAAAAAGAAGTACAGGACTCAGAAAACTCCAGTGGCTGGCAAGCGTATGGGTCCACTTGTCGATCGTGAAAAAGGAATGCGTACAGACCTCACATTTAGTCCTTCCAGTACTTTTGGTGAATTACAAGCAGCCGTCAAAGATACATGCCTTGGAGGCATACATTGACAGTGGGGCAGTGGGAAACTACATTGACCAAGATCTGGCCATCCGAATGGGCCTTCCTCTTCAACAAAAGCAGAAATTGGAAAATGTCACTGCAGTGGATGGATCTCAGCTATCATCCGGCCTAGTGACACAATACACTGAGAAAGTCAAGCTTCTGTTGCAGGACGGGCATCAAGAGGACATTACCTTTGATCTTATTGGTGCTCCTCAGTTCCAGATGATATTGGGAATGCCTTGGCTGGAGACCCATAATACTAGGATCGACTGGTGAAAACGAGTTCTGACCTTTTCTCAAGACTGTGCCGACACCTTTTACAACAGAGACGTCATCAACCTGAAACCCAAGAAAGGTATCGTGCTGGGCCTCACATGCTCTTTACCACTTGAATATCTGGATTACCAGGATGTCTTCCAAAAAGAACAAGCCAATGTTTTACCCCCGCATAGACCCTACGATTGCCAAATAGACCTCGTGCCCGAAGCTCAAATTCCCTGCAGCTGTATTTATGCTCTAACAGAGCAAGAAAACCAAAATCTTAAAACTTATCTGGATCAGTATCTGACAAACGGTTTTATCCGCCCATCCAAGTCCCCTGCTTCCTCGCCCCTCTTCTTCGTGCCTAAGAAGGAGGGGGACTTAAGGACCTGTACTGACTACAGAGCAATCAATCAGATCACAGTAAAATCCCTTACCACTTATAACAGAGCTCCTGGATCAGGTGAAACATGCTCAGATTTACATAAAGTTGGTTTTGCGAGGAGCCTACCATCTTGTGAGAGTCAAAAAAGGAGATGATTGGAAGACGGCCTTTCGCACGAAGTATGGCCTCTTCGAATACCAGGTCATGCCTTTTGGGTTATGTAACGCCCCTGCAGTGTTGCAATTCTTTATGAATGATGTGGTACGTGGGTTGTTGGATGTTTGCGCAATTGTCTACATAGATGACATTCTCATCTACTCAAATTCCATGGAAGAACATGTTGGTCATGTCCAAGCAGTCTTAGAGAAACTTCGATGACACAAGTTGTATGCCAAGCTGGAAAAATGTTTCTTCCATGTGACCGAAGTCGGATTTCTCGGTTTCATGCTCACACCACAGTGCGTACATATGGACACACGGAAGGTGGACGCAATCCTCCAATGGCCCTCACCAACATCCACGAAAGGAGTGCAAAGTGTGCTCAGCTTCGCTAATTTCTATCCCCGATTTATACCTGGGTTCTCACAAATTGTTCATCCAATCACTTCTTTGCTGAGAAAGAACAAGAAATTCCATTGGTCCACAGAAGCTGAAGAAGCCTTTCGGAAGCGGAAACTAGCATTTACCACAGCACCAGTTCTTCAACACCCTCGACCAGACCTGCCATACGTGGTTGAAACAGATGCTTCAAACATAGCCGTAGGAGTGGTGTTGTCCCAATGGGACCCGGAAACAGGACAGTTACATCCCATTGCATTCTGGTCCCGCAAGTTTTCTGCCCCCAAATTGAACTATGTGATCACGGATAAAGAACTACTGGCGATTAAAGCAGCATTCAATGCATGGAGACACTACCTTCTTGGGGCGAAGCACACAGTCACCGTCATCACGGACCACCGTAACTTACAATACTTGAAAGCTGTCAAAGTGCAATCCTCGTGCCACCTTCTTTGGGTGATCTTTTTCACAGAATACGCCTTTATTATCACCTACAGAACTGGAGTACGGAATGGGAAAGCATACACACTATCACGTATGAGTGAAGAAAAAGAGGCCTTTGCAACATCCGATCCCGTGGCCATCATTCCCGAAGAACGAATCTAAACCAAGATCACTGCTACCACGTGTATAGATGACTTAAAAAGCAGTTTGCAGTCCCAGATGAATTAAGCAACACAACAGGAATGGCTTTTAAAGAGAGATCAACCAGTATGTCTGCACCCAACACAAATCTCAGAAGCAAAGCCCTGCTGGTTTACTACGTCCCATGAAGGTACCACCAGCACCTTGGCATACACTATCAATGGACTTTATCACTGATCTTCCTCCCTGCAATGGTTACAACACCACCATAGTCATTGTGGATTTATTCTCCAAAATGGCCCATTTCATCTCTCTGAAAGGACTTCCAACTGCATCGACTCTCGCTACTGTATTCTTATAACAAATCGTACAGTTGCATGGGTTTCCATCAATATTGATATCGGATTGTGGGACTCAATTTGTTTCTGCCTTTTGGAGAAGGTGTTGTACAATTGCCAAAATTGACCTCCGGTTGTCCACTAGCCATCACCCTCAAACTGATGGGCAGACCGAACTAACTAATCAGACGTTAGAGCAATATTTAAGGTGTATGCTACAGCACTCTGAAGATTCCTGGAAAAAACATACTCTGGGTAGCCGAGTATGCATACAACAACTCGGTTCACACGGGCACTGGGCACACCCCATTCTATTCTCTACACGGAAGACATCCACGGAAATCAGTGTTTGATCCACCCGATACTTTGGAAATGCCAGCAATAACAACCTTGCATAAAATCATCACTCAGGTTCTTGAGGAAGCAACAGAACACTTGACTAAGGCCAAAGAGACAAAAACTGTTTGCAGACCGACACCGAAAAGAAGCTCCCGACTACCAGATTGGGGATAAAGTCTGGTTAGCATCCAGACACATACCATTGAAAGGACCACAGGCCTTCTGCCCCAGATATTTGGGCCCCTATACTATCAAGACAATAATCAACTCTGCCGCCATGAAATTGGAGTTACCATCTAACATGAAGATTCACCCAGTATTTTCACTTCTCTCTCCTCAAACCAATGAAACCGGATACATGGGTTGATCCTCCACCAGAGCCCGAATTCCTAGATGGGGAACCTGAGTATGAAGTTAAATCCATCTCGGACTCCAAGGTAGTTCGGTCCAAATTGTATTACCTTATAGACTGGAAAGATTACGGACCTCAAGACCGAACATGGGAACCCAGTGAACACGTCCATGCTCCACGTTTGATCAAACAATTCCATTGCGATAATCCCACCAAGCCAGGACCCCGAGGAAGACCAGCCTTAAGAGGGGCTTTGAGGGGGAGTGCTGTCATGGTCATCGGGCCAAGGACGCAGACCTTACAGGGTCACACATACAGGGGGTCCGGACGGACACAGTCCTGGCGCCTTTGGCGCCAGGCTCATAAAGAACAATAAACGAGTCATTCATTTGGTTCAAAAATATCTTTATTATGGACATAGCACCCCATTTCGGGTGCATCATGTATTTAACATTGGAACGTTCATCTTTAAAGCAACCCCACGTGCACTCTTGGGTAGGGCTACTGCTATTGGGTTGCCTAGCACGTGCTGACTCACTAGGAGTGGCAGGGTGTGGCAGGCAAGCCAAGCCTAGTGGGCGTGCCCACAATCACAGCTGTATAAACTGCTCCAATCCCTGAGGCAGACGCTTCGTGTTACTCTGCACTTCCATGCAGCGTAACGCTCACCGCCGCCTGGGATTCAACTTACCTTGGAACTCCTGTATCCTGTCTCTATACTTACCACCTGGGGATCCTGTTCTCAGCTGTGCACGTCTTCATTGACATCGTGGCTCACCTTCAAATCTTCCAGAACGCAGTCATCTCCATCTTGGCACCACGGCTCACATTCCAATCTTCCGGAATGCCGACATCTTCATCTTGGCTCAGCGGCTCACCTTTACATCTTCCGTGAAGCTGAAATCTTCATCTTGACACCGCAGCGTGACGCGCTCCATTCGCGGCCTCAGCCCCTGCAAATAAAAATGAAAGGCAAGGTTAGACACTTAACAGACATTAAGTTTAAGGTTGCGCCACCAACAAACCTTGCGCTTTCCCTTAAACCATCACTCACTTGATGTCAGACATTGCGGTTTCACCCATCTTCACCCCGGCCGCGTTCCGCGCCTCCAGAGCTGTTTTGGACCGCATTTCCATCTATTTGGAAGAAAACAAAAGGGAGAACGTTATTCAAGGATTACAATAACATTGAGAGCAATAATACCAAGACAGAAAACAGAAAGTGGAAAAGACAAGAGACATTGAGAGAAAACAGAAAGGGGAAAAGACAAGAGACATTGAGAGACACCACCAACCAGGAGAAGCATAGTCACAGCTAGACTGGACTATCACTTAACAGGGATCAGTGAAGGAACTAGATCCCATCAATAAGCACCCCTGCCAGAAGTAACAGGACGGAGAGCTCATCATCCATACTTGTCAGGTGAGCCATATGGGCCGGTATGTGCCCACAGAAATCGCACCTTGGATAGGAGGGTTTGGGAGGTACAACAGTCACCAATCAGCGCACTCACATTTTTCCATATCCACGCAGGAGCTGTGCCACCAATTGTTGCCGCCCACAGCTAGTCCGATGGGGGAGAGACCTGAAGGGGGTGATCTAACTCCTGGGAGGGCTGCAACTGTGCCCCAACGCCTCTGCAGAGACCAAGTGAGCGTAACAGTAACCTAGAGAGACTGCACACACCTCTCCAAGCTGTGGCAGCTGAAGATAAATCAGGCTTCCATATGTGGCAGCTGAAGATAAATCAGGCTTCCATATGCCCAGTATGCATCTATCATCGCTGAAGTCCAACCAGCAAAGACTGCAATCTGTAAAGTTCTTCTACAGTTCTGGTTGGTGCCTACTGGCACAGTGCCATTGCTCCTAAAACATAAGGAAAAATGAGTAAAGATCTGTATTTTCTTTTTGCTTCAATCCCGTTAGTTTCTTGGCATACACATTTCAAATCTTGTAACAATTGTCATTAATTCATGCTACCACTTCTTCCATGAGGCCCCCCATTCCACCCGCTCTGCCACTCATCAACCCTGGCTCCCATTGATTGTGCAAAAACACAGAATCTTCTCATTTCAGCTGGGGACGTAAACTGCACCTCACATGTTTCTGCTCCCTCTTGTCCTTATTGACACATTCATGTTCATTGATTGGTGTGACTGTAGCTTGTACTGATTGCCCTTGAAATAGGCCACATATTCTGCATAAGGCTAGATGCACAAAACATTGTGCTGTCTGAGGTGGCATCTCACTTGGAACAGAAATGAAGAAAAAGTGAGGTGTATATGCCCCACTTAAGACTGGTGCTCTCAGTTGACCCTAAACAGGGTTGCACAGTTCCATCCAATCGTTTCATAAAGTGATCATATTATGAAACAAATGATGAAAATGATGGTACTTAATTTTCAAAAAGAAATGTTTAATTCACATTTCTAGGACCCGTGTCCCTTGATTGATTAGTTCTTATATCATGAGGCAACTTAAAAAGATATAGGTCTCTTTTTCATAAAAGTACATATGCCAATGCATTTCGGTCCTTGACTATCTTCAGGGCCGTACTTAAGTGAATCTTAAATCAACTGTACAGTATCAATACAGAACATCAATGTAAACCATTATTCAGAAATAATTTGAAATACACATACCCCAGGTGGATTCGAATCAGTGGAGGAAATAAGGGAGAGATGTAAAGAAGAGTATGTCAACATCGTCATTTCACCATACCTATACTCGATAGAATGTCACCCTTATGTTCAATACCCTGTACCTGCTGGTTCGAGTTGTCCTCTCTTGTAAGTGCTCTTGGAGAAAATACTCCAACATTCCTGTTAATAACAGTGGGTGAATGTGTAAGTAACTATAGCATTAACTACGGTAGCATATCTGTGTACTCATATTCAGAGAGCTCTTTCCTGCTTGCGGTCGCTCGCGTGCAGAACCGATCGCGGTCGCTCTGTAAGCGAAAGTGAATCGCGCGCAAACGCCGATGCTAGTTTAAATCACCATGGGAACCAGCAGGTACAGGGTATTGAACATAAGGTGACATACTATCGAGTATAGGTATGGTGAAATGACGATGTTGACATACTCTTCTTTACATCTCTCCCTTATTTCCTCCACTGATTCGAATCCACCTGGGGTATGTGTATTTCAAATTATTCCTGAATAATGGTTTACATTGATGTTATGTATTAATACTGTACAGTTGATTTAAGATTCACTTAAGTACGGCCCTGAAGATGGTCAAGGACCGAATTGCATTGGCATATGTACTTTTATGAAAAAGCGACCTAGATATTTTTGAGTTGCCTCATGATATAAGAAGTAATCAATCAAGGGACATGAGTCCTAGAAATGTGAATTAAACATTTCTTTTTTAAAATGAAGTACCGTCATTTTCATCATTTGTTTCATAATATGATCACTTTATGAAAAGGTTGGATGGAACTGTGCAACCCTGTTTAGGGTCAACTGAGAGCACCAGTCTTAAGTGGGGCATATACACCTTACTTTTTCTTCATTTCTGTACAGTGAGATCCGGATGCCATAAGATCTCTTTCAGACTGGGAGCACCAGGTTAAAAATGTATGAACGTATTAAAATGAACAATTTCAGAATTTAAGTATCAACTACTGTGGTGCCCACCTACACCTCGTACTTTTGGAATTTGATCTCACTTGGAACAAACATCATGGGAACGCCAGAAGCATGGGGGATGAGGGAACAGATATTACAGAAATATGTAGACCTCTTCCTTCCCACTTTCCTCATGCAGTTATACCACATATTTTCTGACTCGAGGCAATGCACATCAATGATACTATCCAAAACAAACCCCTCATTTTCGATAACCTTTTGCTTCTCAATGTCCTGTAGAGGAGCAGACATACACATCCATAGGAGATCATACCCCCCTAACTCCCCTGTATTGGAGACATGATACCGTGCCCTGTCTAACACCAGCTATTGTACCAATATTGCAGTGAGTATTTGGAAGACAGTATCCATTAAGACAACCATATCGAATGTACCATTCCAGTTGATGACAGCCTGCAGGAGGAGATTCCTGAAGGAATATGAGAAAGAGCTAAGGAGATGGACTGATGACATCATAAGAAAGTGTGCACAAAGTCCTGCAATACTGAATGAAGACAATGCATGAATCCTAGAGGGGAAATGACCAAGTAATCAAGTGAACCTTAAAATGTAAAAGAAGAAGATTACACTGTAAAAAGTGCTGCAGGAATCAGAAGTATTATGAATGTACATACGCTGAAATGCAAGATAGATCACGTCCTCATATATGCCAGCTGCAAGTAGGGAATATAATGCAGACGCAGCCGCCATTGTACAGAAACTGGACATTGGTATCATGAAATAAATAAGCCAAACAATCATGAAGAGAAAATGAAAGGCTGTGTCGCAGTAGAATAGAAGGTTACTGGAACTGCGTGGAGAGGCTGTTTGGCCTGAAGTCAAGAACTGAGGAGTCAAGGTCAGCTATCTACGCTGAAGAGGAACATGTGTTTGGAGGATGAATCCTCTCATGATAAGGCACAAGAAAGAACACAGAGGATGACAGGTCTTAATTCGTTAAAAACATTTAAAGTCTTGCAGAATGAACATAATCGTGGTCTCTTGTCACTTGAGTCGAGGCTGAAAATAGGGCTTGAACTTGGAGTTCCAGACACGACAGCAAGTGCCCTCACTCCCGTTGCATTCCTAGGACAAGCATACTCTGCAAGGCCAAGTACAAAAATAATTCCATGCCAGAAGGCATGGGTGATGAGAAATGTTGGGCTACTTGCAGCTGGGGCTTGGCTTATGGGCTGCCAATTGAACCAAATGTTCCAGACATGGCAGAAGTGTGCCAAACCAATTGTATTAGTCCACATAACGAAAGACCTTATAGGTTGAGAAACCAATGAAACACTGGGTAACTGATATTCTTAAATGACAACGTATAAAGAGGTAGTCATAAGTCATCCACCTGATATATGACAGCCAATTACAAACCTAGCTCCTATATGATTGTATATCTAGATGTGTCACTTAGGGTAGCAGGCTACTCTCCAGAAACAACATGGCATGATAACCTGTTCTGAGATGAGAGTTTGCAGAACACGCTTTTTGCTCACGGTACCTTTCACAGATGGGAAATATCCATTTGCATATCAGTCTTTGTCCCGCCCACATGGGCAGTCCAGCACCGAAATGCTATGGGAATTCCTCTCTGAACAAAAGTATCAAAAGCAACCCCATACACGTGTTTCATCCTTGTTGGGCCTCATCAGTGAGGTGAAGCTTTGTCTCTCTGAGTACAGTGAGCAGGGAGTCCACGTCTGGTTGACCCCAGGTAACTCAGGGTGACCAACCCCAAGTTCCTTTCAAATATTTCTAAAAAGGTAGCAGGCGCTCCTCTCCAGAAAGAACATGGCATGATAACCTGTTCTGAGATGAGAGTTTGCAGCGCCTGTTCCCATTTTTGAAATAGATGTGTCACTTAACCAATCCCAACCATTAATAGGTTTTTCACTATTGCCACGTAGCATGATGTCATTCTGACGCACAAAGAAAGTTTATTATAGTATTTTGTGTGGAAATCGCTGAGAATGAGCGTACGTCCGTTGATGTTCGTTGTAAACTCACTGTTTTAGATAATTGCTAATAAAACAGCAACTTGCCATCTTCTTAATTTCTTTCAGTTATTTGGACTCAGAATTATTCTGGTGTAATCCCATCCAGTTACAGATGCACGTTTTCAAGGGCCACTAGCTGAGTCCCTTCTTATCCCGGGCACAGGCACATGATAAGACCATACAACAGTGACTGCTACATTATCAATATTTTAATTTCTACCCCCTCCGACCTCCACGCGCTCAATTTCCATTAGACATAAACAAAGTTAAGAGAGAAAAAAAATAGAAAACTATACTTTATAACATTCCTGATCATGTGTGCTGCTCCTTAAGGGACTGAACAAAAACTATCGCCCATTTGTACACAGGAACACCGTGATCTAAAGGATTTCACAAATCTCGTAGGAGTACTCATTTTATTAGTCTTTGGGTTCATCTCCTCTAGGTCTTGCTCTCACGGATGTGGGATGGTGCTAGTGTCCCACTTGGAGTCGCAAACACAACCCGATATGGCCCATGAAACCTTTGTTGATTTCAACAGTGGACAAAAGTTGTAATATATATTCTGGCTACTGGGAAGAGTTAAAGTTGCTGTAGTGACTCTGTATTGACGCCTTCAGATGCAACCGAGTATTGTAGATGTGGTTGGAGCGCTTGGGAGATAACTTTGACATATTTTGTTAAATCCCTAAGATATCCCTAAAACTCCTCACCTAACACTTGAGCTGAATTCTGTGCATCTCAGGTTCTGTGTGCATGTGTGAGAGGTGTTTACATGCGTCTGCCTACCACTTATTCCTACGATGTACCGTAATGATCTGTCCCTAGATAATACAAACAATACACAATACAATTTTTCTTCAGAATATACATTCCACAATGCCCAACATAAAAAAACATACACTCATAATGTAATAACTTGTAATCCATGGGTCTCCCTTGGTGTAGTATGTTAACCAGTTGAAGTAAAACTATACCTGTAATACTTCTTCAATGTACTCCTGCACTGTGTATGCGCTGAAAAATACAGTTGATCTAATAGTAACCCAAATAAAGTTCTAGGCATAGGTACTTTATCTGCACTTCCTTTTTTCCCCTTCCTTTTCCAGAAAAAAAGTCTGTAGAGGAAATTGCACATCCCCTTTGTATCCTTAAATCATTATTTTCTCATGCAGCTTGTGTCTGCAGGTCAATACAGTGTACACTGGTAAGACACTAGGAGGTGTTTTAAGGATCTGGAATAATGATAACTAATTGTGTTAGGGTCGTAGTGCTCACAATTTGCAAACAAACTGCTTCTTTGGCTACTAACTCTACTGTGTTGTTCCCTATGCTGGCAAATATGTGCTTTCCTTCTATACTGCACATTTCTCCACAGCCCCTGCTGTTGGGCTCTGGTAATGTGTCTATTAGCCTTAGTAATAAAGTTGCATGTGGTACTTTGTGTCATTTCATGCTTGTAACTCCCCCTGCCGTTTTAGAAATACTGAATGCACTGTTGTTGTGACATGTTCAGAATCTGAATGTACCAACCCATGTATTTGCAAGAAATACTGCTGTGTCCCCCTGTTCTCATGGTGACATAATTGTCTGCTATATAACCTCATCTGTTTCCTTTGACATATAGTACTGCCTTACTCTCGGTATAGTCTCACCTGGCTTCAATTTGATCTTTGCTGCTCTAATGCTATTCAAAAGTCCTGCATTATGCGGATTACTTATCCACAAGTGTGCTGGTACTTTAGAGAGCCCTTCCTGCTGTTGCTGTGTCATTGTTTGTTCTAGAAGCATGGTATGAGGCACCTCCCTATTTTTACTTGTCTGGCAAGGTATCTGAGCTTCAGAATTATTTTGGCCGCTTCACCTTATTTTTTCCTCTGTGTGGAGGTCATACCACAATACAGCGTGCCATTCAATGTGGTCCACAATGTGTTTCAATCTTCACCCGTTCTCTGGAAAAACATATGCTTGAATGTTGGGCCCCCACAGAGTGTTAAATCCATAATGATGCGTAACAGCCACCGTAAAGTTATATTCCCAATTTATCCTATAAACCCTATATAAATTGAATGTTGACCATACTATAAGCATCTAGTATACTTTTCTAAGCTGCACAATATAAACATGATGTAAATAAAAAAATCTAGAAATCTAAAGTCTATAATTCTAAAGTACAGCACTGACCGGAGGTAAGCCAAATATTCTCATTATTCACTTTGTTGATAAAACGGACTCCTCATTTCATCTTCTGCGTTCTTAAAATAAGATTTGCCCACATGGCGTTTGAAAATATATTGTGTCTTATATAGTCCCTATTCCTCCAAAATACTAACATCTCATAGTGAATCCATCAAACAAATTCCTGCCTCTACCTCACTGCCACTTCCCCACACTTCATCCAATCCTGCCTCCATAAGCTACAGCTAATTATCCATGCAATTCAACTCTCCCTGCATGCATCCACACTGCACCCTCTTCATGAAAGTAGATACCCTGGCTATGTGCCCTTTTGCCCAATTGCCAAAGGCAAACAAAATGCAACCTGAATTCCAACCAAATCCCTGTCTCCCAGATCAAACTCTCCCATGAACACACTTGGTGCCCAAGATGACACCAATAATAAAAAAGGGATCCATTGTCTCAAACAAATGTTTGCCCATAGTCCCCTTCCCCTGGATCATTATAGTGATCCTTTTTTGTCCAACTTCCAGCACTGTCTAATATTCTCACCTAATCCTATCCCTATTATCCAAAAAATAAACATACATTTTCTTCCCACATTGTAAAATAAGCCAATCCACTAATGATAAATCCTTCTTCCGTATGCCCATGGTATACACGGTATACCCATGTCAGCTACTGTCTACCCAATTACTCCCTTCCCTTCATTTAGAATTCTCCCATACATGCTTGAACCAATGATTCTCATTTTAGACATACAAATATTAACCTATTCCAACCCTATTCAACTGTAATCTCTGATAGTGCCCTACTTCTCTTGCATCTAATTTAACAACCAATGTCTACCAGATAGATAACATGATACATATTTTCCCCATGTATTTGTTCCCGGGAAAAGGAAGGGATTGCACCCTAAAACACCTGCCCTTGTATAGTATGTCACTGTTCCTTGTTGTATGGTAATTTTATCTCAGGGCTATGCATGGGCGTGTGTATCCATAGATTATTGCTGTGCATAGGTCTGCATTTGCCCTGGCGCTGGATATTGAATCGGCTGCGTCTGTGGCAGTTGCATGGGGCGTATGGCACATGCGTATGGGAGCCTTGTGGCATACTGCATTGGTGGGTGCTATCTGCTACTTTGCATCCATCAATACATTCTCGACTCCTTTGTCTAAAACATACAAAATAGTGCCTTATCAAATATTACACTACAACACTTTCAATAAAAAACATTCTCTGTGCTCCTACAAAACTACTGATTCAATTTCCAGTGTGTCGGTATGGGTGTGCTGTTATGGGTGTGTGTATGTGTGTGGTCATATACACTTGCGCATACATGGGTGATCATTTAGGGCAATGGGCCTTTCTCCACGATAACCTTTACTCATGCATTATTTAAGTGAATTTATACTGTTTGTAATAATTTGAAAGTGGCCAAAATAATCACATGTTCTTCAAAATACCACTGTCCATACGTGCCCTATTCGGGCCAATATTTAAACATCCTGCCTTTAGCTCCCTGAATTCACTCACTGTGGATGTTTTCCTTATATCGTAGGAACAATGGATACATATATCCCAATGGAGTTTCCATGCTCCTTTCCAATGTATATCTTTTTTTTAATCCAAAAATACAAATTTCACAGAGGCTGTTCCTAAGGCACTTCAATAAATACTATAACTCATTTAACAAAACCCAAACCCCATGCCCGTTTTTTACCCTTTAATAATCACTCACTGCATCCTCACTCACACCACAATCACCTTGCTCTGGGCTATCAGTGGCCCACACTAAACACTCTGACATGGAAGATAAACACAGCATCAATAAAAAACACAACAATGTACACTGTGGTTCTTCATCATAGCTCCATTACTCAAGACAAAGGAGTGTACCCCTGCACACACATCCTTTTACGGGGATGGAGACGTACCACGCATCCTTCGTATGGCGGACTTTTACTACAGCAATTTCAACTACAACGCTGTCTTTCCTCGACTACGAGAAGATCACCCTTCACTACTTTGACTACCAGTATGCAAAGAAAAGAATAAATGAAGTAAAAATGGAAAAAGTACTTACAATATATAACAATTCACAATTCCGTGCATTTCCTCCACACTCACAATTTGCCTTTCTTTCACTTATTCCCTCTCAACTACCGTTCTGACTCCATTCATCTTCAATGAACTCTCTGACTCCATTCAGCCTCACACATTCTCATAATGCCCTCTTACCCCTCAATTTTCCTGCCAAGTGCACTCACATAATATGCTTCCTCCAAAGCGCTCCAAAGCTGCACACCTTTGAATGTCCAGCACAGCTGGGCCAAGGCACCCCTTCTTAGGGAGCAGGCAGGCTTTTAACCAATATGGCGCCTGTAAAACCCTATTTAGTGTATATGTGGACTGGTCCACAGCAGAGAAGTGCCGCAGCTGAGCAGTACGGCAAGGAAACCCCCAGCGCCTCAGAAGGGCTGAAGATCATGTCACGGGTCGCAAAATGTAAAAGGGTAAACCCAAAACCTGATATGAACAACAACTCCAAAAAGGGAGTGAATGCACGTTGTTGGAAAAATTTGTTTAATTACATGCAAACAGCTGGAAGGGGTTAATCAGTCTTGGGAAGCTGGAAACTAACAATTATTTACCGTGCTCAACATAATTACAGTTGTTATACACAAAATTTGATAATTTACATAATTACACATACCAGTTTCAACATCATTCCACAATCCCCATTGGCTAACCCTATACAAGAAATACATAAGATCCTTTGTACAGGCTGTATTGTTTGCAAGCTCACTATAACCGGTGCCTACCGAGAGGAAGTTTAATCCGTCTAGATCCAGGTAATTGGTAGCCATGCCAGTAAATTAGCTGTAAAACAAATCTTTGGGCTCCAGTCTCAATACCACACAGACCCACCAGTCGAATCAACAAATAATTCCTTTCTATTCTAGGGGCCTTCAGGGTGTGACTGGCCCCCCTAGGCTCAGCATATAAAAATTGAATACCACTGCAGTAGGCCTAAGCGAATGAGTTATAGCTGCCAATTTACTCAGTACCCTTTGACAACAAAGCATACAGGCCTGGGCAATTCGTAAGCTTATGCAATATGTCTTCTTCCCCTCATCACATCTGATACCTGTATTTAATGTAACTGTATCCTACTACAAGAAGAATTAATTGATTGACACTTTGATTGTGTGTAGGGGTGCAGCCAGCCATCTGTGTAGCTCTCAGGCAATGCCCCCACAAGGTTTCTAGATCCTCATCCTGCTATAGGAAAGCAGTTACATTAACTGTAGATTACCCCTCCCTCCTAGTGTGTTGCTATGTAACATCTGGAAAACGCGAGATATTTACCCACCTTTCAATTCTCTTTTTGATTCCTTAAAATCCTTCCTCTACAAAAAGCGTATTCCATTGTAAATTGCGTTGGGTCGAGTATGAGAGATATTTTCAAAACTCTGAGATGGAGGAAATTAACTTATGGGAGACTCTGGAAATTGAAACTGTTTGAAATGGATTGGTGCTTGACAGTCAATGGTTTAGGGGCTTATCCCTCATACAAGGAGCATTGCTGCTTTCTGAGGAATAGATAGATTTTATCCTTGTTTCCCTGTCATAAAGCGCGATCAACCTACATAAGATTTAAATTGAACATACTTCCTATGCTGGAATGCAGAGAAATGTTGCCGGCCTTTTATACAGTGATGGCGCTCTTCAAAATTAGATTTGTTTGGTATTACACAAAGGAAAAAAAGAAAAAAAGAAAAAGCTTCAACTTAGGTTTGCTCAGAGACCGGCCTGAGCCTTAATACTTGGAGATTCAAAAAATCCTATGTTGCTCTTCTTCTCATAGACTACAATAAATTGCGTAATAATTGAGTATTTCTCGGTTTATTATGGAGAAAGATTTTTTTTATATGCAAAGTTCAAATGCAAAAAAGTATTCTTCTTAAATTCATTATACAATCAAGTTACATTTCACTGATCATCAATAATCGAAATTCAAATTAAGGAAAAATGAAAGAAAAGAAGATCAATTAAAGTGAGCTATTCGTGGGGTGAGTTTTGACAATCCAGTTTCACTTCACTGTTGATCAATAGTCATTGTTCATGGTTTCAAAGTTCTTTGAGTTAGTGTTTAAGTGTCTCATTGGATTGTTGTATATTAATACAGATTGTGCCCTCCAAAATAAGTGCTTTCTTATTTGTTTTGCTACTCCATTTGGATTGCTTTGCATTGTCAATGGTTGTGGTTCATGCTCTCCATATGATGTGTCCATATTTTTCCTTTTATATATTCATATGTTACGATTTTTCCTCATAGTATCCTCATTTATACCCTCAGTTTTCCATAAGGGGTTACTTAATGTCCTCATTTGAACCCTGGAATGCATGTGGCCTAGGTTATCGCTAGATGACCAGACTAAAACCTGTTGATTGTGTAAAAATTCCAATCATAAAGAGAATTGTAAACACCTTATCCTGTTTTGTGAAGCTATGAATCACCTAAAGCATTTCCTTTTTGCATATGTCCGAGACCTTTAAACCTCGTAAAGTGATCAGATTCTTTGGGCAGATTTAATGTGGGGCAATAGTATATCTAAATTGCTTCACTTAAATTGGTTGATTTTAGATGTGTTTAAAATGTTGAATGTTCAATTGTAAATAAGATAAATTTTATTTGCTTTATATTTCCATTCAAACTGGCAGGCCACATTACTGTTTTCACAGCGGAGAGCGCTATTCACTATCTATGCACTGCACCTTCATCATTGCCGCTTATACCATATGTTTATGCATACTTGTTGTTAGCACCACAACTCACAAGGTGGTTCCATCTTTGTGCTCTCAATGATTCTACTGCTTACCTGCCGGTAGCTGCTGCATGTTGTACCTTTTTTACTGTTAACCTGAAATGGCACCCTCAGCACTGCGCTGTACTGGCCTTTTGCACCTGCCTATTGATGTAGCCCCCTGCACAATGAGGTGAGGCATTACAATGTTGCTTTTTACCTAACGTGTACCTACATCATTGTTGTAGCCCCTGCACCATGAGGTGAGGCATTCCAATGTTGCTTTTTACCTAACTTGTACCTGCATAATTGTTGCAGCCCACTGCATGAGGTGGGGCATTCCAATGTTGCTTTTCTCCCAACTTGTACCTGCATAATTGTTGTAGCCCCCTGCACCTTGAGGTGGGGCATTCCAATGATGCTTTTCTCCTAACTTGTACCTGCATAATTGTTGTAGCCCCCTGCACGATGAGGTGTGGCATTCAAATGTTGATTTTTACCTAACTTGTACCTGCATAATTGTTGTAGCCCCCTGCACCTTGAGGTGGGGCATTCCAATGTTGCTTTTCTCCCAACTTGTACCTGCATAATTGTTGTAGCCCCCTGCACCTTGAGGTGGGGCATTCCAATGTTGCTTTTTACCTAACTTGTACCTGCATAATTGTTGTAGCCCCCTGCACGATGAGGTGTGGCATTCAAATGTTGATTTTTACCTAACTTGTACCTGCATAATTCTTGTAGCCCCCTGCACCTTGAGGTGGGGCATTCAAATGCTGCTTTTTACCTACCCTGTACCTGCATCATTTTTGCATCCCCCTGCACCACAGGACAAGGCTTTCCCAAATTGCGCACCACTCCAATATCTTTTCATTTCCAGCCTTGCTGTGAATGAACCTGTTCATTTGCACCTATTTCACCCTTCACCCCCTTCCTCCTGATCATTACTTCTTCCTCCCCATCCTGCACTTCCCCGCTCTTTCCGCTACTGCACTTGCACGCTCCGAAATGTCCTATGACCTAGTAGGAACATTACTGTTTGTCTTCTTCCTCTGTTCATCCCAACCTTCACTTCCCCTCCACCCCCTCTTCCCTCACTTCTGTTACTTCACTTGCATGATCTGTATTGTCTCATGACCTTGTAGGAACGTTATTGTTTAGTCTTCTTCTCTATTCCTCCCCTACCTACACTTCCCCTCCTTCCTCTCCCCCCTTCATTCTTGTTATTGTACTTGCACATTCCAAATGCCTCAAGACCTAGTAGGAACGTTATTGCTCTGTTTTTCTTCATTTGTACCCCGTAGCCCTTTGTCTTGATGCACCTTGAAACACCTTTTTGCTCAGACAATAAAACAGTTGAAATATTAACCCAGTATATGATGTGCATAGCATCGATAAGATTTCCTAAATTAGGGGGAGGAGAGAAAACTATGACCATTCCATTAACCGCACAATAACCTGCGTATCGCCCCAGACAAGCTGGTGTCCCAAAACTTCCATCTTAAGTCATGTGGCCTCACCAGCATGTATTATGCTTATCTTCCAGAGAATCCAGATGGAACCATAAAACATTGGTCAAGCGCTGCACTCGAGTATCCATTCCAAGCATTTATTACCTCACCCCAAATCGGCCCTCACAACCTAACCGGACCCCACTGGTCATTCAATGACTTCGTGCTCTCAGAAAGTTTGTCCCTCGTATCTTCACATCCATCTGGCTACAAAACCCAACCTAATGGCAATTAATTCCGTCCTCACCTCCATAGACCATTTGGTCTGCTATCGCCTAGTGCTCTACATGGTTTGCTTACTCCCACTGTCTTGACCTGGTCATTCAAACACCCTGGGGCTAAGAAAGACTCAGCCACTGCAAACCAGAAACTCTGCAGGGAGTTTCGGGAGGATAGCTCAGGGGCAATGTGCTTATCTTGGAAGCAAGACGACGTGGAGCAAGACTGTTCCGATCCCCGGGTCCGCGCTTAGAAACCTCTGGGTATTAGGCGCATCATAAATAACCAACTACAATTACAAATTACTGATTGTGATTGTCGTAGGCGGCAATAGTTCCATACATTCACACCTTGGTGCGGCTGACGATCCTACATGTAATGTTTCTTGGTCCTTTCCTCTGGCAAGCCAACTGTGAGGTTGTGAGGCGGTGAGGTGCAGGAGCAGGCGGCAAGCCACAGGCCAAAACAAAGAAAGGAAGTGGAAGCGGTCCCATCGCTCCAGATTGGGGGTGGCTGCTTATTGGTGCGGGCACCTCGCGGGACCTCTGGGAGGGCTGGAGGAAACCTGCAAGGTTTGCGCTGGCTGCAGTATCTGAGGAATGGTTGGCCCGCTGGCAAGGATGTCCTCTGGGGGTCGCCAGGGGTCGCAACTGCAACCCCTGTCGTCTCCCTTGCTACCCCTGTTGTCTCCCTTGCTACCCCTGGCAAATAAAATGGAAAAATTATGTTTTTTAAACATTTTTTAATTTTTTAAATGGAAGCTCATGGGCTGTAGCCAGCACCATGTGGCTCTTTGTTTCTGGAGGGGCTGGCATTCTTGTGCAGGTCTCTTAGAAAAACCAGGCGGTTCTACAAGTGCCTCACTTTGAGCAGTGACACTAAATAAGAAAGAATAGGAATGACGAATAGTCTTTCTGGAATTCTATACAATAATTGCTAGACTCATAAAAGGTTTATTTTTGGCACGCTTCAGGAGGAGAGTCACTGATTTAATCTGATTTAGCTAAACACCTCAAATTCACAATGCAGACAAAAACTATATCTATTTTGCTTTTCGCAAGTTGCAGTTATAGCATGTTTTTTTCTGCCGTTGTCTCTGTTACGATCATCACAAGACATTCCATCTCAGTGTCCTTGGTCACTTCACAAAATACTTGTGCCAAAAAGCTTGTGGACAGTGTAGAAATGTTTAACCATAGCACATCAAGTGGTCCTTCATTTCATTGTGCCACAATTAATGTTTTGTCATAATGTGTCTATCTTTCCTATCTCCCTGGCATGCTGTTCAGGATGTTTGTTTGCATGTATGAGGTACCATGTGCGCCGAGTACCAGATGCCGTGTGAGTGCACTGCTTTCCCTGCGCTACTCCATTTAATACACGGTTATAAACCCTCCCAATGGTATGCATTTTGCCACCCTCTGAAGCCTGAAAAGTAGATCCCGCAGGCTTGACATGTGGGCAACTTTGCACCAGACCTGCAGATGAACTGGCCTGCTGTTAAATCTCAGTTACCAGTTTATTGGTATTCACTACAGAGAGTAATTTACTTTCTGACTTTGAGAACATTCAGACATGTAATTGCTCATTGTACTATACACTATAAGATAGCTATAGCTGGTAAGAGAGCTCAGTGGGTTGAGCGCTCGCTGCGATGTGTGTGAGATCTGCAGGTTGCAGGTTCGAATCCCGCCAAGGCTAACTTGGCCTTTCATCCTTCTGAGGTCTATAAATGAGTACCAACACAGGTTGGGTGATATTGTATGTATATTTGTTCTCTCTAAAGCACTTAAGTGTAAGTGCTATATAACAAAACATCATTATCATTTGGCCTTAGACGTCTGCTTGCATTCACAGTACTTTGGTAATATGAGCCTATATACACGCATATTAACGATACATATGGTGATTCATTCTTGTATGAAATGTATATCACATTACAGTGATATCGAACCATATTTATCGTAGTGTACTTAGAAACAATGCTATGTGATGCCACTTCCTGTTTTGTCAAGGGGTGAAAGGCTGTGTTCCATTGCTTCCTGTGATGTCACTTCGGGGTGGAGTCAAATGACATTGCTTCCTGTGATGTCATCAGAGGTCAAAGGTCATGTTATGTCACTTCCGCTACCCCTGGCATTTTGGTGAAATGACGTCACTGCCTGCTGGCCGCCTGAAGGTGGTGAGCAAGGAAGCTTGCGTTTGGGAGCACAATACATCTTTCACCACCGGTTTGAGTTTTACTGTACTATTTTAAAGTTAATGCCTGCTTTTTGACTGTGGGTACCTTTGGAAATAAGGACCCTTTGAGCTGTGTGCAACTGATTTAATAGCACAGCGAGAGTGCTGTTTCGCTGTTCCACTGGTTTGCGGTGAGGTGGACTGCTGTGAGGGTAAAGGTCGGAAGCCTTTGAGCTCTCCATTGCATTGACTATTCATTCGGACGAACAGAGTCCACATTAATACCCCTCCATGCAATTCTGAGCCTAGTGCACGGCAGCAGATATGGACGGATAGTAAAGCATCATACTAGTGAAAGCACATTACCTCCACGTCCACTCTTCCTCGTCCCAGTACTTACTTCATGAGGCACCCGCCTCCGACACAGGACCTTCTTCTATTTCTTTAAATCCCTATAACTCCTCCCCCACATCCATGTCACTCAGTTTAAATTTTTCCTGCCTCCGGCAGGTTGGACTTTTTCTTCCCGGTGCGGGGCACTGGGGAGCACCGATTGCTGGCCCCCTGGGGGGGGGCTGTGTGGCGGGGCCCTCGGCTCCCTCAGGTGCGGCACTGCTCCTGGGCCCCCTGCGGGGCTTGGGGTCACAGTTGAGCTGGATTGCCTCGCTCGGTTCTTTGCTGGGCTCCGGACCGCAGCGTGAGCATTGTGTCCCGGGTCCTGCACGGTCCGGGGGAAGGTAAGGAGAGGGGAGGACTGGGCTTGATGTTTTTCCCCTCTCCTCCTGTTTTGGCCATCTTGACTCCTTCAACATGCCGTTTTCCTCGTGCTTTGTGTGCACATCTTTATTGGAAATGATGGCAAGCACTTGGCAGTATGGGCTAGCCTTCCCTTTTGTTGTGAGGCCTCTCTGCTTCTTGTCGTGGGGTGACAGTGGCAGAGAGTCTTTGGGAGTGCGGGGGCTCTGTTCTGTCGCAGGCATGTCACATACCACCCGCTCCTCAGACACACACAGCACAGGATGCACCGGATGTTAGCTGCATTATCTGGGGGAAGGTAAGGAGAGGGGAGGACTGTGCTTGATATTTTTCCCCTCTCCTGCTGGTGTGGCCATCTTGACTCCTTCAACATGACGTTTTCCTCGTGCTTTGTGTGCACATCTTTATTGGAAATGATGGCAAGCACTTGGCAGCATGGGCTAAGCCTTCCCTTTTGTTGTGAGGCCTCTCTGCTTCTTGTCGTGGGGTGACTGTGACAGAGTATTTGAAAGTGCGGGGGCTCTGTTCTGTCGCAGGCATGCCACATACCACCCGCTCCTCAGAGACACACGGCCCAGGATGCACCGGATGTCAGCTGCATTCTCTGGGGGAAGGTAAGGAGAGGGGAGGACTGTGCTTGATGTTTTCCCCTCTCTTGCTGGTATGGCCATCTTGACTCCTTTGAAAGGCCGTTACCTCGTGCTCTGTGTACACATCTTTATTGGAAATGATGGCAAGCACTTGGCAGTATGGGCTAGCCTTCCTTTTTTGCTGTGAGGACTCTCTGCTTCTTGTCGTGGGGTGACTGTGACAGAGTATTTGAAAGTGCGGGGCTCTGTTCTGTCACAGACATGTCACATACCACCAGCTCCTCAGACACACACAGCCCAGTATGCACCGGATGTTGGCTGCATTCCTTGCGTGCTGCCTGCGAATACGGCGCAGATTTTGGAACCATCTGCAAGCGGCCGGAAGGGTACCGGCCTGGCATAGTCTACACTTCGGGTTCGAGTCTCAGTGGTGCTGACTCGGTCCTTCATCCTTCCTAGACCGATGCATTGGAACGATTTAGAGCATGGGGCTACCAGCTACTGGATACAGGGCTCAAGCCACCTCTCAGTCATGTGGTGTGTTTGGGTCTGTGCTAGCTATGGACGCAGACTCCTTGTCCTGTCCTCTTCCTCTAAACTGTGCAAGGGAAAGTCAAAGGAGTTGATTTGCTTTTCCCTTGTCCGGCATGGGATTATGGAAAATGATCATGGAAGTAACGGCCATGCAGGGGGTTCCCAGTGTCTCTTCTTTTAGGCCCTAGGTCCTCCGGTGCTGACGTGTTGCTTTCACGCCTCCTCTCAGACTTGTGGGAAGTGATAGGGCACATGGTGGCACATGTCTGTGCTTAGAGGGGTTCTCAGAGCCCCTGGTGCCGGTGGAGGGGATGTCACTTCAGTGGGTTTTCCAGTATAGGCATACCTCAGGTAGGGGGTTGCCTTTGATGTCGGCTATCCGGGATGGATTGCTTTGCCCCGCTTTGTGACAGTACTCTGCCCTTTTGACGCCAGCCTGGTGGCTCCTCTGTCGGCTGAGGGGGCCATAGTCTGCTGGACTTCTGGGCTGTCCAGTATCTTCCTTTTGATAGGTCAAATCTTTTTGTGGGCTGACAAGCATGCTGTTATATTGTGGCGCAGGCCTGTTTCAACGTCCTGTGATTTCCCTCTGGTGCAAGTGCAGTGACTGGCGGTTTTCCCTGGCTCCTCCTCTCTATCTTCTCGGAGGTGTATGGGACCGGTGGGGTTCGGCTTCCTGGGTAATGGGATCCGTCTGGAGGGGGTATCAGTTGCCGTTCCTGTCTCCTCCTGTCCAGGTTTGCATGGTTAGGACTTTGGTACCCAGCTCACGGTCCAAGTAGTTGGCCATGGGATCCGTTCTCTCCGAACGGTTGTTGTGGGTTACTTGCGGGTGTTCCTGGTCCCAATGCCTTCTAGGATGTGTCACCTGCTTATGGGTCTCAAGACCCTGCACTGCTTGTCCGGACGTCTGGGGAGAGCGTACTCTGGATGTTGTGCAGGGGGGGCGCTTGCTGGCTGTTCTGGGCTGGGTTCTCAGAAGGCAGTATGTCTCGACTCACCTGTTGCTGAAGTTACGGGGCACGTGGCGTCTTGCATGTTTTCCAGTTCCTTGAGCCTGTCTTTGGTTACGTCTCCTGGTGTCTTATACTCTCTCCCACTGGCTCCCGACATCTCGGCTTTCGTAGTTTTGTTTTCAGTGTCCCCAGCGCTGCGAGTGTCCCTGCTATGGTGGCGGGGGGTTTCAGGTCTACAGGCTGAGGTGTGCATGGTCCTTCCTCCTGTGACCTCTCCTACTACCAACACCAGCAGAAAGGGTATACATTGGGGGTCCTCTCAGCTCAAGGGTTGTGAGATCTGGGGAGAGCCGGTGATCATCCAATTGGCAAGAGTTGTGCCATTGTGCAAGCTCTGGTGTACTTCGAGGAGTTGCTGGACGGTCGGCGGTTTTTGGTCCGATCGGACAATACGACGGCCTTGGCATATGTGAACTGCAAAAGTGGTTCCGTCTGTTCCTTGAATGCTCTGGCAGCGCTGATAGGCACCTGGGAGGAATCTCATCTGGTGTATCTGCTGGCCTCACGGATCAGAAGGGTGGACAATGTTCAAGCGGATCTTCTCAGACGCCGGTTTTCACTCCTCTGCAGAACTGGTCCTGTTGGCCCAGGTCTTTGCGGTGACCTGTGTCAGATTAGGGTCCTTGGTTCTAGACCTGTTTGCATCCCCGGCCTCAGCAGAAGTTCCCCTCTTCTGCTCTCGGTTTCAGGTTGAGGGGATTGGGGGATGGACGCCCTCTCTGTACAGTGGCCTTGGGGGTTTTCCTTTATGCCTTTCCGCCTATTCCCCTTCTGCCCCGGGTGGTTTGGCGCATCTGAGTGTCCAGGGTGGCTGTGTTGTTGTTAGCTCTGTTCTGGTGCCGCCGGAGTTGGCTCCCCTCTCTGTTGGAGCTTCGTTCCTAGGAACCTTGGCTGGTTCCGAGGTGGCCGTGTCCCCTTCAAGGGGATCTGCGGTTAGAATTCCACCGGATGCAAAGGGCGGTGTGGCTATTGCTCAGTCTAGGTTGATATCTCAGGGGTTCTCAGATCCTGTAGTTGAGTCCAAATGGATGCTCTTAGACCCTCCACTCTGAAGGTGTTAGGCAGACATTGGGGCCATTTCCGAGACTGGTATGGGCAGTCTGGGATCCCTCCCCTGCGTTCTGGCCTCTGCTATCCTTCGGTTCCTCCAGGAGGGGTTTTGACAGGGGCCTGGCAGTTTTTCCAGGCTTTGCTCTCAGCGGGCCTCCATGAAATTCCTTTTGGGGGACTCTGACGGTCACTTGGATGCGGAGGTGTTGGTGGGGAAGTTGATCCAGGGTTTTTCTTCTTCCCTTCCTTGTGCTGATAAAGGGCTTTCCTTTTGGGATCTCCCTCTTGTATTACGGTTCCTTCATGGGCCTCCTTTTGAGCCCATTTCCGAGATTGATATCAAACATCTTACACTGAAATCTGCTTTTCTTATTGCCCTCACTTCTGCCCGTATGCTTGGGGAGATTGGGGCTCTCTTATGTCACGCTCCTTTCCTGAGGGTGCTGCCAGACTCGGTGGTGCCGGGGTGTGGTCCGAAGTTTCTCCCTTCAGTTGTCTCTCGGGTTTCACACCTCTCAGGGTCTGGTTCTCCCTGACTTCTTTCATGATCCAAGAACGCCTGAGGAGGTGGCTCGGTTTAACATTGATGTCCGGCGGGACGCGGTGGAGTATTTGGCTTGGTTTGCCTTTTCCACCAATCTGATAGTCTTCTGATTGCTTGTGGTCTGGCTGGGGCTGGGCATAACGCATCTGCGGTTTCCATTTTCCGGTGGTTCCGGGTTGTGATCTCTAGGGCCTGTGTGGCTTCTGGCCTGCCTGTGCCTGCGCACAATCAGGGGCGGTCTACCAGGGGTTTCGCGGCTTCCTGGCCCGATGTAAGGAGGGTTTTTCTCTGCAAGAGATTTGTATGGCTGCCGCCTTGGCTGGTCTAGGCATTTTCATCAACCGCTATGGGTTGAGTTTCTCCCACTCGGGGGTTGGTTCCTTCGTGGTTGGAGTTTTTGTCTGTGGGGATGTGATTTAAGAGTTATTGTGGGTGTGTTTTGCTGCACTGTTTTTGGCTCTGTCTCATTGGGACCTTTTCCCCGTTGATGCTTTGGTATACCTCATGAAGTAAGTACTGGGATGAGGAAGAGTGGACGTGGAGGTAATGCTCTGATTACTTACCGGTAATCTTCATTACTCCTAGTCCTACTCTTCCTCGTCACAGTACTGACGACCCTCCTCACCCTCCCTGCGGGGAAGGTCCCATGCTCCGGCTTGGTAATATGAAACTGAGTGACATGGATGTGGGGGAGGAGTTATAGGGATTTAAAGAAATAGAAGAAGGTCCTGTGTCGGAGGCGGGTGCCTCATGAAGTAAGTACTATGACGAGGAAGAGTAGGACTAGGAGTAATGAAGATTACCGGTAAGTAATCAGAGCATGGTTGTTCACCAGCGGGCGTTACATTTTGCCTTTGTGTATTATCTGTGGTTTCTACTGAATGGTTAATAGTAGCACATGCTAAGGTAAGCCCACTCTGAGATTGAGCCTACTCTAATCGACTGTATTTCTCAGAAGAGGATGCTCAGTCCAAGCCTGAAATATTGATTATGATGAAGGCGTTATTGGCCCCATGTAATAATCTGAGCAGATAATAAAGGAGGGACTGTTGTGTCTGGCAGACACAGTACTGGAGTCGGCAAATAACGGTGGGGGTAGTAAGACCATGTTACACAGAGTGTTTGGTTCATCTTTAGAACAAGCATCTACTATAAGCATAAGAGACAACAATGAAGAAGCTAGATTGAATAATTAAGACAGTCCAAGTGAGGCGATGGATGAAGAGGCATTAAATGAGAGGGACACACAGAATATAGAAATTGCCCAACCTGGTGAGATGGGAAAAAAGCCATGAAGAAGAAGTCACACCAAAGCTAAAAGGAGGAGCACATCCACAAGGGAAACTACTGCAGTTAGGAAGAGGGTGACACCAAGAACTGCACAATCCCTGGCGAATAACGTTATAAGCGGCTTGACCTGTTTGGGATCATACATGTGGATAGATTGCCTTGTGCACCTACGGCTATTACTACAAAGCCTCCAGCATCGGCCCATATGGATAGACATCTTCACCACTTAATTTAGACTCTTGGCTGGGCAGAAATATCAATTCTGACCAAATTAGAGGGGAGACCCATACGATATAAATGGAAATCCATCGAGTTACATTGAGCGATACGAGAGAAAAGAGCCTAAGAACGCAAACAATGGCTGGAGGAAGACCAATCCTATAATGGTAATTAATGGGATGCTTATGGCATTGGAAGAACAATGGGGCACTAAATATTTGTCTAGTAAAATCAGGATATGGGAACCTGGGGCCATGTCATGCAGCCCATTTCTTAATAGACATAATGTGCTGACATGATTGCATACTTGTGTCGATTTGCGTGTTCTTTCTTCTAAGGATATTAATTTGGTACGGGTACCACATTCTAATGTGGATGAGAACTGGGAGGTGGTTCATTTGGTTTGCCCTGTTGTGGTGGAATTGATTATGAGACATGCCAGTGGACTGAGGGATATGGGCTACATAGAAGAAAGAAAAAGGAGTCTTTTACAGCATAATTGAGTAAACCAGGTAACATAGTAGAACGGTTGACGAAGACGCCTCAGGTGGATATTGATGTGTTGGCGCCAAAGGTTTTGGCCATTATTGGTATGGATTGCCAATTTAGTCAACACTACGATAGCCAATTCCACCAGAGTAATGATATGGAATCAGTGGCATGATTTCCCCTGGTGACTGAATCTCATATTAAATAGCTAAGTTGGAATCTCAGGGCATTTAGTTCATTTACTCACAGTAGTGAGGGTCTAGGGTATCTTTTATTCTCTGATATCTTCCTTTTCCAGGAAACATGGATGGCAGAGAAGTATTTTTTGGATGGATATCAGCTCATTCAGAAAAAGTCCCGGCATAATGGGGTGGGGCGACCCTCAGGGGGCCGTACTATTGGTGTAAAGAATCACATCTGTCACGATTCGATCCCTTAGCTCACCTTCCCACCACTTGGGGGCATGATTTGGGGTTTATTCCTTACTGGACTTTCCTTCCGAACCTTATGCTACAGTGCTGTGATGAAGTGGGAGCACTAAATCCTTATTTTCCAAGCTACTTCTCTTCCGGATCCATTCCAGGTTTTTGGCAGTCAGCACGCTGCTTTAATCAAATGACTATGCTTCCCAGAATGCCTGGCCCACTGCTTCATCTCCACCCTTGCAGGACAAGGTTGGGTGTAGGATAGGCAACACCTGTGGTGTTGTCATGACCACTGCTTTCAAGGAGTCAGGACCTACCCAACATCCTTGGAAACAGGCTCATAACATGCCTTATCGGCACCAGCAAGTCCCAATAGGGACCTTTTGGACCTTGTCCTGGCACCGGTGGTGCCAGGCTCATAGTAAGGACCCGTCCCGGCACAGGAAGCGCCGGGCTCATATCAAGTGTAAACGTGCTTGGGTGAACCTACCTGAAGCAGACCATGCTGCTTACTTACCAGCCAGATGATGCTTTACTCTCTTCTAACAGGAACTACTTTTCTTTCTGGGTAGGGCAGGCACCACTCCCTGGATCACTGAGGCTGGAACTCTTCTGGAAGCAGGAACTCTTTTACCTGGGCGCGGCTGCTGTGGAAGAAGACACCTAAGTACTCCTATGGGCTATTTAAACCACACCCGATTGGTACCACATGCTTCGCGTTATTCTGCATCTGCAGCAGGACGCTCACCGTGTCAGCTCCAGCGAATCTTCAGCTCCGGATCCTGTAGTCACGAAAATTACCTGCTGGGAACCAATCTTCAATCTTCAGCAGCTCCTGCAAAACAAAAGGCACAGGTTAGACAAAGGCAAAGTTAGCGCTTCAACTCACCCGATCCATCGGCAGCATCCAAGTCGTTTTCTTTTCTGCATTCCGCATCCGGCATCGGGCCTGCAAAGACAAAGAACATTGGTTAGTAACGCTCAGTTACAATACTGCTTACCTGTGTTGCGCTTGCTCCAACTTTGTTCGCGCTGCATTCCGGCACCTGTAAAAACAAAAGGGGACACTAAGGTGCATTCTACGGCCCTAAAGCAGTCTTCCTACTTACGTGCCTTCGAATTCACCATCTTCTTGTTACGCTCTCTGCCACGAATCTGGGAGAGCATCATCTTTGGCATCGACAGCATCCTAAAGGCAAAAAACATATACATAAGGAAAAAGACATTTAAAGAGAGCAATCTAAAGAGAACTTTAATACTTACAAGTCACGCTCGTGCAGCAAACAGCGGCATCGATCTCACCTACCCTCTGCAATCAAGAGGCGGAACTCACATCCAGTGAAGTAACTGGACCCAGCGCCCCTGCACAAGACGCAGGATGGAGAGCTCAGCATTCACTTACTTAAGGTGAGCACAACAATCATCTGAGTACTACGGGGAGAAAGGGAGAGAGGGGCTAGGAACTTCTCCCATCCTTCCAGCCACTAATACCTTGATTTTCCACTTGCAGACACCTCACTCTGCAGGTCAAGCTTTCGGTGAGGAAGGGGCCAAATCCGGGAGCCAAACGAACCCTACGCCTAACGTTGAAGACGTTTGCAGCGCCCAGCCCAAGACCAGCGCCTCCGAGGGAACCAGGTGAGCGTTACAGAACGCGAAGCCACCCAAACATTTCCCGCCCAGGCGCAATGGAGACTTCAGACACAGACCAATTGGCCCAGTTGCTCGGGGAGTTGAGAGCAGAAGTACACGCAGCACGCCAGGAAACAAATGCCCTAAGGAGAGAGCTAGTGGTTTCTAAGGAGCGAACAGACGACTTGGCTAGACAATTGTTACAAGCCCAAGCGGGACAGACTCCTCTGCCTACCCCTGGTGGAAGCCATGCCCCAACGGCTTCCTCTAATCCGGTGCAAATTAATCTACCAGGAAATGTACCTTTGGCTCCGCCCGAACGCTTTTCAGCTGATCCGAAAAGGTTTGCTGTGTTCATCAATCAGTGTCGTTTGCACTTTCTGTGTAGACCTGCCGCTTTTCCAACAGACCAGGCTAAGGTAGCCTTTGTGCTCTCATATCTTAGTGGCAGCGCCGCAGATTGGTCTATTCCTTTAGTGACTCAGGATAACCCTATCCTTTATAATTTCCAGGACTTCCAAGCTAGTATGGAAAGATTGTTCGCAAGGCATTCTCAGGGACAGGCTCTGGACAATGAACTTCTTTCACTACGACAGGGCAATCAAGATCTTCTGGCCTACATTGCATCATTTAACAGACTAGTGGTTGAAACCGGATGGCCTGAGGATAAGAGAATCACCCTTTTCTATAGAGGCCTTCGTGGAGAACTTAAAGACGTTCTGGCCCAGGTGGTGAATCCACCACAAGACTGTTCCGAATACATTGATCTGGTGGTGCAATTAGATCATAGAATACAAAATCGAAAAGCCGATCGTTCCAGGTTTGAAAATCGAGTTTTTTCAAGACCACAGAGCTCCGTTAAAGGAAATGATACCGTGGAACCCATGCAGATTGGGGTGGTGAAAGGACCTCTAACCCAAAAGGAAAGAGAAAGGAGAAGACAACTACAATTGTGCCTCTATTGCGGGAACTCAGGGCACTTCCTCCAAGATTGCCCAGTGAAACCAAAGAAGAAGACAGTAGGAGCTTCCGATAAGGGTGCCAAAGGTTCTGAGTCGGAAAACGACCTCGCCCGACAAGTGTAGAGGTCCGCTTGCCGAGCGTAAAAACCAGTTCTTTGACCTCGCATTTTACCATGCCCATGGTCCTCGTGAGTCCGGAACAACCCAATCGTATGCATGCCATTAAAGCATACATTGATAGTGGCGCAATCGGCAATTACGTGGACTGTGAATTGGCCGCCAGGATGAATCTGTCTCTTTGTCCTAAGTCGGTGAAAGACGTCATCACCACCGTGGATGGTACGGAAATAGCTTCCGGACCAGTTACTCACACCACCATGGAAGTGACGTTGGTAAGCCAAGACGGACATCAAGAGAAAATCGTGTTTGACGTGATCAAGGCTCCACAGTTTCAAGTTATCCTGGGAATCCCTTGGCTGGAAAAACACAATCCTCAAATTGATTGGCGAGCAAAGACAATCCGGTTTCCAGAATGCGCACCTACCTGCTTCCCGCAGCCCCCCACGAAGCTAGCTGCAACTGCTTCTGAGAGTCCTCACCTGCCTCCTGAATACTGGGAATTTCAGGATGTCTTTCGGAAAGATCAAGCTAATTCACTGCCTCCTCACAGATCATACGACTGCCAAATAGACTTGGTTCCAGGATCCACTCCTCCATGCAGTTGAATTTATGCCCTCACAGAACCTGAAAATCTTCACCTAAGGCAGTATTTGGATCAGTACCTGGCTAATGGATTTATCCGTCCCTCGAAGTCCCCAGCCTCTTCAGCTTTGTTCTTCGTGCCAAAAAAAGAGGGAGACCTAAGAACATGCATAGATTACCGTGCCCTGAACCAGATTACGATTAAGAACAGATATCCGTTACCATTGATCCCTGAACTTCTTGACCAGGTTAAAAGTGCCTGTATCTACACAAAGCTGGACCTCAGAGGAGCTTACCATTTAGTACGAATAAAAGAGGGCGATGAATGGAAGACGGCCTTTCGTACTAAATATGGACTGTTCGAGTATCAAGTAATGCCCTTTGGGCTTTGCAACGCTCCGGCAGCCTTTCAGTATTTTATGAATGACGTCCTCAGAGAGCTCATTGATGTATGTGTAGTTGTCTATATTGATGACATTCTGGTCTACTCGTCCTCTGAGGCGGAACATCGAAAACATGTCACCGCAGTACTGGAGCGGCTCCGAAAACACAAACTCTTTGCGAAATTGGAAAAATGCGTTTTTCACGTCACGGAGGTCGAATTTTCGGGATTCATTTTGTCACCAAATGGAGTCCACATGGACTCAAGAAAAGTGGACGCTATCATTAAGTGGCCCTCACCAACGTCAGTGAAAGGAGTTCAAAGCATGTTGGGCTTCGCTAACTTTTATCGAAGATTTATCCCAGATTTTTCTCGAGTTGTCCAACCCATTACAGCCCTCCTCAGAAAGAATAAACGTTTCGAGTGGTCTACAGAGGCTGAACAAGCTTTTCAGGAACTAAAAACAAAATTCACCTCGGCTCCAGTTCTAAAACATCCTCGCCCGGAACTTCCCTATATCGTAGAGACTGATGCTTCCAGTCTCGCAATGGGAGCAGTGCTTTCGCAAAGAGACCCGGAAACAAATCAGTTACACCCAGTGGCATTTTGGTCCCGCAAATTTTCAGCTCCTGAAATCAACTATACCATTACAGATAAGGAACTTTTGGCGATTAAGTCCGCCTTTAAAGCTTGGCGGCATTATCTCTTGGGAGCCCGACACACAGTCACCGTCATCACGGATCATTGTAATTTACAGTACCTTAAATCAGCCAAAGCTCAATCCTCTAGACAACTTCGCTGGGCATTGTTTTTCGCCGAATTCGACTTTGTGATAATTTACCGACCAGGCAACAAGAATGGTAAAGCAGACGCTCTCTCCCGAATTGGAGTAGATGAACTCACGACCAATCCTGAACCCGTACCTATAATTCCGGAACAGAGAATCCTGGGTTTAATAGATGCACAATCCATTGAAGACATTGAAACTAAAGTTAAAGATCTTCTGACTCCAGCAGAAGTGCAAGACTGGCAACTCAAGGGAAATGATTTCACAATGGATAAGAACCTATTATACTTTCAAGGAAGATTATATCTACCATGTACCGATTTACAAAGACAGGTGATCTCTTGTTACCATGACTCCTTAATGGAAGGACATCCCGGCATTACCAAAACGTTGGAAAAGATAAAGAGACATTTTTGGTGGCCATCTTGGAGAAAGGACATTAAGGACTTCATTAATTCTTGTGGCGTATGCGCTCAAAGCAAAAGCCAGAAGGAGAAACCAGCAGGCCTCCTACATCCAATAGACATTCCTCCACATCCATGGCATACTCTCTCCATGGACTTCATCACGGATTTACCACCATGCTCCGGATTTAATACAATCTTAGTGATTGTGGACCTATTCTCGAAAATGGCTCATTTCATCCCATTGAAAGGGTTACCTACAGCTCCAATTTTGGCCCGAGAATTCCTCGAAAACATCGTTCGGTTGCACGGCTTTCCTTCAATTTTAATCTCAGATAGAGGGAGTCAATTTATTTCCCACTTCTGGCGGAGTTGTTGTCGTCTAGCCCAAATTGACATAAGGCTTTCGACCAGCCACCATCCCCAAACTGACGGGCAGACCGAGAGGACCAATCAAACCTTGGAACAGTATCTACGCTGCATGTTACAACAATCAGAGGGCACTTGGAAAGACATTCTCTGGATTGCGGAGTACGCTTATAATAATTCAGTCCACGCCGGAGCAGGAAAAACTCCGTTTTTTCTTTCATATGGAATCCACCCTCGCACCTCAAATCTTGACCCACCTCAGACTCTTGGAACACCCGCTGTAGATCATCTGCATTCGACAATCACTCAAGCCTTTAAAGAGGCCACATCTCACCTTAAGCAGGCCAAGGAGCAATATAAAAAGTGTGCGGATCTACATCGAAAGGAAGCTCCTCAATATCTTGTGGGAGATCAGGTCTGGCTATCCACCAAACATTTACCCCTAAAAGGACCGCGTACTTTCAATCCACGATATCTGGGGCCTTACCCAATCACTGCCATAATCAATCCAGTGGCGGTTAAATTGGGTCTACCTGCTCATATGAAAATACATCCAGTTTTCCACGTTTCACTACTGAAACCCATGCAACCTGGAACCCGTTTGACAAAATCTCCAGACCCTATTCTTGTGGACGGAGAACTAGAATTCAAAATACAAGACATATTAGACTCCAAGATTTCCAAATCTAAATTATACTATCTGATTGACTGGAAAGGTTATGGCCCCCAGGAACGATCTTGGGAACCGTCGGAACATGTTCATGCACCCCGTCTGGTTAAGAAGTTTCATCGAACTTTTCCTGATAAACCAAAACCCCCGGAGAGAACAAATTTGGGAGGGGCCTTGAGGGGGGGTGCTGTCATGACCACTGCTTTCAAGGAGTCAGGACCTACCCAACATCCTTGGAAACAGGCTAATAACATGCCTTATCGGCACCAGCAAGTCCCAATAGGGACCTTTTGGACCTTGTCCTGGCACCGGTGGTGCCAGGCTCATAGTAAGGACCCGTCCCGGCACAGGAAGCGCCGGGCTCATATCAAGTGTAAACGTGCTTGGGTGAACCTACCTGAAGCAGACCATGCTGCTTACTTACCAGCCAGATGATGCTTTACTCTCTTCTAACAGGAACTACTTTTCTTTCTGGGTGGGGCAGGCACCACTCCCTGGATCACTGAGGCTGGAACTCTTCTGGAAGCAGGAACTCTTTTACCTGGGCGCGGCTGCTGTGGAAGAAGACACCTAAGTACTCCTATGGGCTATTTAAACCACACCCGATTGGTACCACATGCTTCGCGTTATTCTGCATCTGCAGCAGGACGCTCACCGTGTCAGCTCCAGCGAATCTTCAGCTCCGGATCCTGTAGTCACGAAAATTACCTGCTGGGAACCAATCTTCAATCTTCAGCAGCTCCTGCAAAACAAAAGGCACAGGTTAGACAAAGGCAAAGTTAGCGCTTCAACTCACCCGATCCATCGGCAGCATCCAAGTCGTTTTCTTTTCTGCATTCCGCATCCGACATCGGGCCTGCAAAGACAAAGAACATTGGTTAGTAACGCTCAGTTACAATACTGCTTACCTGTGTTGCGCTTGCTCCAACTTTGTTCGCGCTGCATTCCGGCACCTGTAAAAACAAAAGGGGACACTAAGGTGCATTCTATGGCCCTAAAGCAGTCTTCCTACTTACGTGCCTTCGAATTCACCATCTTCTTGTTACGCTCTCTGCCACGAATCTGGGAGAGCATCATCTTTGGCATCGACAGCATCCTAAAGGCAAAAAACATATACATAAGGAAAAAGACATTTAAAGAGAGCAATCTAAAGAGAACTTTAATACTTACAAGTCACGCTCGTGCAGCAAACGGCGGCATCGATCTCACCTACCCTCTGCAATCAAGAGGCGGAACTCACATCCAGTGAAGTAACTGGACCCAGCGCCCCTGCACAAGACGCAGGATGGAGAGCTCAGCATTCACTTACTTAAGGTGAGCACAACAATCATCTGAGTACTACGGGGAGAAAGGGAGAGAGGGGCTAGGAACTTCTCCCATCCTTCCAGCCACTAATACCTTGATTTTCCACTTGCAGACACCTCACTCTGCAGGTCAAGCTTTCGGTGAGGAAGGGGCCAAATCCGGGAGCCAAACGAACCCTACGCCTAACGTTGAAGACGTTTGCAGCGCCCAGCCCAAGACCAGCGCCTCCGAGGGAACCAGGTGAGCGTTACAGGTGTGTGCTCGTTAAGCAGCTTTAAAAACCTCAGTTTGCGCCAGTCCAGCACTGGTCATTGATGCAGTGTTCCTGTTTGTGAGCGGTGCCTTGTTCCTGGTTCTTAGCTTTGTGCCTAGCTCCTAGTTTCTATTTCTTGTTCCTTATCCCTGGATTCCGAATTTAATGTGCTTAATTGTGATTTCTGCTTCCAATATTCCCTTTCTGTCTTCCTCTGTTTGCAGGCAGCATTTGTCAGTGCTTTCCATTTTGGTGCAGCCCAGTTTGCCTGTGTTCTATATTTCTTTGACTCTGCCCTTTGCTCCTGTAAACCTTGATGCTTTAGTCTTTCCTCTTTATAGATTTAGCTTGTTGCCTTTTTCCTTGGATTGGTGGGGGAGGTTTGCCTGCTCCTGTTTCTTTACTTTCTCTTGGAATCCATTCCAGGTTTTCCTTTGCACTTCTGCATTTATTCCCCATTGATTATTAGGTGTGGTGTGCTGTTGTAGCTAGCTTCTGTGTTAATGCCTATGTTTTCCTCACCATTCTGTAATCACTACTCCTACTTGCCCCTTGCCTTGAGTCTTATGTATTTAGTTATCCTCCCATTGCTGTTATAGCCTTTCTGGGTCCCTGTTTGATCAACAGGGTTCGTGGGCTTGCTGACATTCAAGTGGTATTTCTCGTCCTCGTGAGTACTGTTTTTAAGTTACCTTATTCAATACCATCAAGAGTGTTAGCTCACAGATCCTGTCGTTGCTTGCCCTGTACGTGGGCTTAGTGCTGTCAGTACCTGTAAGAGCAATTGTGGGTCAGGAGCTTGCCGACTTTCCTTGTAATCATAAGGAGCTTCTAAGTGCACATCCCTTTTCATATATGTGTATTGTTGTCACACTCTATTTGCACTCCTGGGTTTTAGTATACACGTGTCTTGGTTCCTGTGTGCATGTTGTTTGACTCAAAGCTATTCACTGTGTGATCTTGTGCACATTTCCCTTGCCATATTCACTTCCTTTGTCCTCACCTGACAACATCCTATTGACAGAATATGAATGTCATGAATACCACCAGAAGATCCAGGATATAGTAATTACTGTTAAAGAGAATATGAAGTATCAGAGGATATTGATAATCTATGTATATAACCAACTGGACAAAATTATGATAGAAGCCATCACCAATAGGGTTGAGGAGATTATAGATCGATGGCTAATGGAGAATACAGAAGGATATTTCGTCTTGGTGTGGGATCTAAATTATCAACGATTCTCTGAACAATAATTGACCGAGGGAAAGCAACTAAGGAGGGTGGAAAATCATGACATTGTTTCTGGGTATAGAAGAATTAGAACATAAGCCCTGAAGCTGATTGTCATTAATTCTGGCATATGATTTGCTGCAACTTATTAACCAGCAGGATGGGGCTGAATCTTTGCCATGCACTTGGTTTAATGGAGAGAAGCACTCATGGATTGATTATGTGTTTGTTACTAGATATATACATGATCATATTAGTGAATTTAGACAAATTCGTACTTGCCTTATTGATACTCTAATTTTCTTATTTGCACAGCAAAGAAAATTATTATAATGGATTGTCTGAGGAATATTGTATAACTTGGTCAGAACATAACATTCATGCTTTTAATTAATTTATTTTACATAATTTATTAAGCAATGGTGTCTCCAATTTGAAAATATGAATGAGTTTGAGACTGTGGTTGATAGCATTTTAAACTGTGTTTATAAGTGCCAGAAAATAATTTTTTATAAAAGGAACAGAAGTAATCGCATTAACGATATGGCAAATGTTGGGAGAAAGAAACAACTTTTAGCGAATATTAGAGAAATAAAGAAGGGGAGCAAGACTCATTCAGAGAAAGGTTTGGATATTTCCCTGCATAAGATAAGATACAAAAACTGGCTGAGTGTCTATGAAGGATCTATGAGCACTGCCCAGTGGTACATGATGTTTTGAATACTCAGAACTAACAATACTAAGAAGTTCTGGTCTATGGTGAAGCAGGACTCGCAATTGAACATAGATACTAAAGAGATTAATCCCATCTCTGAGTCCACTTGGATAAACGATATACAGGGGAAGTATCATAAGGCTTTAAAAGAAAATGCACTTCAAATTACTGGGGATGGTACAGAACGTGTAATTAAAAAAATGAATTCATCAAGAGCCCCTGGTCTGGCCAATGTGCTTATGAAGAAGGAAATTATACAGGATATTATTAAGACAGTCGAGACCACTGTAAGGGTACATGTTAGCTGGACCAGAGCTATCCTTATACCTATATTTAAAAAAGGACCCAGGGACATCACAGGGAATTACCGTCTTTTAGCTATGATCGACTCGATTGCAAAGCTATTGTCAGCCTTCCTTCTCCAAAGAATGAATGATTGGATTAATAAGGATAATATACTGGGTAACCATCAAACTGGGTTTAGAAAAGGGGCAGGAATGACTATCAATTTATCCTTCTTGATTGTACCCAGATAGAGTTGCAAAGTGGCCTTACGGCACTACAAGGTCATGCGATCAGGAATAACCTGGGCATTAATAACAGAAAAAACAAAATAATGATAGTTAAGACTGGGAATAGGAATAATAACAAATTCGTTTGGAAACTATCAAAAGAAAGTATTGAATAATAATAATTTGCATTTATAAAGCACTACAAACCCACTGCTTATTATTACCCACGGTGTGTGGTACTCATTTATTTTTTGACCTCAGAAGGATGAAAGGCTGAATTTGGCGCTGCGGGATTCGAACCTGGGTCAGCAGACTCTGCACGGATATCAAAGTGAACACTCTACTTGCTGTGCTATCTGACCGGCTAGGTAACATTATACCCAATTTTATTAAGGAAGCAAATAGTATTTAGCAACCAAGATTTAAATGTTATCAGTACCAAACTGGGATTTAAAATACTGCAAAAGTATGAGTGCATAGATTTTTTAATGATCTTTTTCCATTAAAATCTTAATGAACAGAATCCCCATTGCAATTATTTTTTGGTAGTGTTCATGGCCATCAGGCCGAATTTTCAATATGAAGTAGTACATACATATTTGTATTTAGATGTTAATATTATGGACACGTCAGCAGATGGTACTCTTTTCTCCGGTGTGACGGCCAACGTTTGTAGAAAATGAGGTGCTGTCAAAAAATGTCGCGCATAAAGGGGGATACTCAACAGAGGGATTGTTTGAAATATATCGAACAAGTACCAGTCCAAGCGCTGCACATGGTCTGGAAATGTACGCAGATAAAGAAGCAACTTGCTAATCCAAGTTGGAAGGTACACTTTGGCGTTCTACACTAGGGCTATTGAATTCTACTCCAATAGATGCAATACGCTGCAAATTTGGACTGTTGGCCATGAACACCACAAAAGCGATTGCAATGGGGATTCTGTTAATTAAGATTTGAATGGAATAAGATCATGAAAAATATATGCACTCATACTTTTCCAGTATGTTAAATCCCAGTTTGGTTCCGATACCAATTAAATCTTGGTTCCTGGATACTAATTGCTTCCTTGATGAAATAGGGCATAATGTTACCCAATTAATCTAGGGATAGCTATCATAGACCTCAAACAAAAAGCACACATTTGGGATAGGAACAATAATACGAGGATATTAAGTAACAGAAGGACATATGCTAATTTTGTTAATCAGGGGTTCCTAGTGAATACCCAATTTAAATATATTGTCAAAGAGTAGAATGCAAAGGTCAAAAGGTTCATGTATTTGTTATGATTAGAACAACTTGTGACATTCGCTAGACTGTGTCGCTTATGTAATGAAGAGATAGAGACATCTAGACACCTGATTATTGATTGTGAAAAGCTGGTAGAACTGTACAACAAGGGATATCGGAACACCATGGATATAAGGTTTTTAGAGAGTGACCAATCATGATCATATATTTATTTGGCACAGAACCATGTTTTAAACTCTAATGTTTATTATATTTGGCAGGAATTAATTGGAAAGATAAAGGATAATATCAGTGGACTGATTCTATATAGTCTTCTTTTAAGGCAAGAAAATAAATATACTCAGAGATGATTTGGCTGTAATGAATTAGATATGTATAATGTGATTGTATAACAGTGCTAACAAATATTTGTGAATTCTTCAAATGTTGATTGATATTAACCTGATAATATACTGTGATATTTATATGTGATATTGCGTTTTCGGCAGTGTTAAAAGGTTTATATATAACCAAAAACACTTTAATGAAAAATTAAATAATAGTCTTTAAAAAGACTATTACAAAATGACAAAATAAACTCTGTGACTGCAATCTTCTAAGTGTTTAAGTACAGACAGTAAGACTCATAACATCATAATATTCTAAGTTCATATTTAACCAATGTCATCTCAAGTCCCCACATGTTCACTTCATAAGATTACCGCTTTTCTATTGACAAACCCCTTCTCTCCCAAGTGCAGTGCTCCTCGCACTTCACTCTAGGTGCTACAAAGTTGCCCCAAAATTGTCCCCCACAGATAACATTGTGATTGCATTGTTGCCTGATATGTTGCCACCTGATGCAAACGAAAATGTATTAAAAACTAGATACAAAGTAATAGATATATCCCAAATCTCCTAACCGCACCATAGGCTAATACAACTTACGTAGCGTAAAACCCTTTTCCGTGTTGGGACATTGCCCATGCATCCCAACAATTCCCCAGCATCCGATTGTGCACAGACCCTTTAATACCCCAAAATAGAAACTACTGTATAATATACTTTGCACATTGTTAAGTGCAATATCCTGTCGCCATTATCCTCGTTTTGTACCGTAACCAATGTCGTATTAACAATTAAAGAAGGGTGCAGGTCATTAAAGGATTTTACTTCGTTCCTAACATTACGTCCTTTCATAATGAAAACACATCTAACTGTTCACACCGTGTGTATATAAAATACTTCACCATCGTGAAATGCAAAATCATGCCACCCTTACCTATTTCTATCAAGCACAAACAGCTTTCTTATTATCCTTTAGAAAAATCCAGTCCCTCCTATCAGGCTCAACCTGGCCTATAGGGCAGTAGGACCAGGGCCGAACAAAAAGCACAAAATGCTGGTGTTTTACCGTTTTTTTAGTCAAAGTGACACACTTTTTTTGGCCAATGTGGACGATTTTGATGAGTTACTTCACTATGTGGCTAGTATTTTGACTAGTGTTGCTGAATAAATAGTCTTTAAAATGCACAATTTGCATCAGTTTATCAAAAAAACTCCCCCTTGGGTATTAGTCAAACAGTGTCACAAAAGGAATGAACAACTGTAGGCCACTTTTTCATTGGTGCCCGAGTCAGTTTTATGGCCCAGTCCGACATCCTATAAATCCCTTAATTACACTATTAGTATATATGGAGCAACTCTATAGTCATTAGTTTTTTTTTTAATAACAGCATGATATTTTAACATAAACTTTAAAGTGAATCATTTACAGAGCTGCAAATGAGACATAATGCGATGAAATTATTTACCCAAGATCAAGCACTTTGGTTAAATGGTGAAACCGGATGCATTTTCTACTGAAACTAAGAGCAATTGTGAGTACCGGCATTTGGACTACCAATACCAGCTGCACTGCGGTGACTGCGGGGCTGAACAGCGCAACGCTCTTTGAACCGCACATTTGAACATAAAAAAGCATTCTAGGATGCTGAAGGGCACGCTAGCTTCGCACGCAAAATGCGTCATCGTCATGCTGTCAGGCGTCAAGGCGTTCGGCGTTTTGTGGGGGAGATGTGTTCCAAAAGCAAAAAGGATGCACCGGAAAATACGATGGAACAGGAGCAGGAGCCTGCAGACGAGTGCTGATTTGCGCTGTGGAAATGATTGTAGCTACTGATCAGGCACCACAGTGCAGGATTACCAGGTTGTGTCCACAGAAGATCTATGAATCAGTTAACACAGAGAAAGCCGGTAAGAGCTGTGCAAGGATCACTAACCTTTTCTCCGTTAGAGAGGACCTTGATCTCTTATCTTATCTATACTTATAAAGCGCATTGTTCGCCGAAGGCATCCTGGCGCTACAATTGTAGAGGTAGGAGCCAGCCAGGGGAATCAAAAGTACTAAAAAAATGAAAGGTTTTAAGAGCCCGCCGAAAGGTCACGCAGGTGGGCCTCAGTGTCACGCAGACAAAAAGGGAGAGAATTCCATGCTTTTGCCGCAGCCACTGAGAAGGCCCAGCCACTGACCCAACAGAGTCTGACCCTACGGGGCTGAACAGGAACAGTTTTCAAAGATTGAGAGCGAAGAGACCTGCAGGGTTTGTAGGGGCAACACTTTACTTGAAGGTATTCTGCTCCTGTTTTATAGAAGGCTTTGTGAACCAGACACAGTGATTTAAATGTTATGCGCTATTCAACTGGAAGCAAGTGGCAGTGGCGCAGAAGCAGCGTCATATGGGCACCGAACGGGGGGTGAAGTACTGTTCTAGCTGCCATATTCTGCAGACGATGAAGCAAGTGTCGCAGGAGAGCTAAATACAAGGCGTTACAGTAGTCGATATTACTAATTATCATGGATGATACCACCGGAGCATAGAATTTAGATGCAATACAAGGAAGGACTTTCCGTAGGGTCCGTAATTTAAAATGAGCCTTCTGACAGGAAAAAGAGACCTGTTCAACCGTGGATAGTGAGGCCGGAATTTTAGCAACTAGGACCTTCACTGATGAGATGGGAGAGGGAAAAGGACCAAGGCTCACAGGCCCGAACTCAGGGGTCCGAAACAAGGAGGGGTTAAGCTGTGCCAACCACCAGCACATCAGTTTTCTCACCGTTCAATTGAGCCAATTCAAGGCCATCCAATCGGCAACTACCTTTAAGCAACTCCTCAGACGACCAGCCGTCTCAGGCTGAGTTAAGTCAAGACGCACAATAATTTGCATATCGTCGGCATAGGAGTAGCACAAAAAACCATGTGCGCGGATTATGGTGAGAAGAGATTGAATATAAATATTGAACAAAGTAGAAGACAGTGAGGAGCCCTTCGGGACTCCACACAGCAATTTGACAAGAGGGGAGTGAAAAGGAGGTAGAGAGACAGATTGTGAGCGCCCCACCAAAAAGGAGGAGAACCAGGCCAAAACCTGACCAGAAAGGCTGGCAGAGGAGAGACGGGTGACCAGGGAAGGGTGGTCAACCGTGTCATACGCTGCTGACAGATCTAACAGAATCAAAACCCCTCCCGATCTACCAAGCGCAACAGATCATCCATGACTGATACCAACACTGATTCAGTACCTCGACCGGGGTGAAACCTGATTGACAAGGATCAAAGAAGCCAGATGATTCCAAAAAGCACTAAGGAGTGGGGAGACCAAGTACTCAAGCAGTTTCATTAGGAAAGGAAACAGAGAAATAGGACACAAGTTGGATAGGACTAACGGGTCCAGACCTGGCTTCTTCAGCAACGTAATTACAAGAGCCTGCTTAAGATTGTCAGGGATCATCCCTGATGAAAAGGAGTCATTAACAGCTCTAGCTAGCCACAGAACAATGTCATCAGAGACATTTTTCAAAATTGAAAGCGGGATAGGCAAGCTGGGCGATGCTGCCTTTAAACTTTTTGTAGCCGCCAAAACCTCCTTGTCTGAAAAGATCCTAGTGCGGAAGATGTCTGCTCAGAGCTGATGGCCAAGCTTGAGGTGTCTGTGCTGTGCCTTGGTTAAAAAACAATTGAATATATATTGGCATCCATACGACCGGCTATGACCGGGTAGCAATTTCATACTCTGGTGGGGTGCCTTAGCCCTAGTGATTACCGGCACCCCGCTCGCAGTGATCAATGTATTGAACTTAAGAAAGGCGCTGGTGAGGAAGAGACATTGATTAACTTGCCTGATGAACTACCCTTAGCACCGGTTGACAGTTGTCCTGCAATTACTACACTGGGGAGTCGGATTCTAGGGTCACACAAGAGGATTGTTGGTAATTCCATTGACCTACATGCTTTCCAGCACCTGCTATTACTTTATACCCTGTCTCCCGCAATAGAAGACTGTTTGTTTGAAAGCAGTAATATTGATGAGAAGATTGTGGAATCTGCAGGGGTGGTGGGGGTTGATGGTGGAACACTTAACACCAATAGTATCCTTTGTAATGGCAATGGAAGTTGCTCCTCTATGGTGATGTTTGGCATTTTTGAAAATCTGCTGACTACACTGGTGGGAAAATGTGATCATTTGGCAGAGAAACTGGATTTACAGGCAGAGCTGCTAAAGGGACTTGGGCATCATTGCGATTTCATTGATACTAAATGCCATGATCACACTAGTATGATTGAAAAGAAATTTCACTACTCTACTGAGATGATTGCCCCACACAAACAGCTGACTTCACAGGATAAGTGCAATGGTGGGGTTATCGAGGGAGATGAGAACATCCCTATCAATTCCTTACATAATGTTCCATGTCTAGAAGCTATTAATGGATAGGGTACAGTGAAGAATGGGTACAAGCATAAACCTAAAAAAGTGACCAAACAGGCTATCAGGTATGGGAACACTAAGAGAAGTAGGCCTAAATCACAGGCATGTCCAATCAGGGACATACCAACACTTATCACTGCAAACAGAATTGATAGTGTGGGTGATCAATCGCGTGATGAGATCTTTACACTATTCAAGCTCTCCATGCATAACAGGGGGATCTCGGCGACCTGGTCAAGACAACCAACACAGAGACTGGGTAGCGTGGCTAATATTTCCTTCACTATCGAAGATGGAGGCAGAGTTGACCCTATGAACTGTGCCAAGGACCACCCTGATAGTGACACTGTAAATGTGGACAATAGAAAGCCGACTAGGGGGAAGTGTAGGGATCGTCGTGTTGTGACTAACACTTCGGCCCGAGCTGATAAAACAAAATATGGGTTTAGTAAAGGAGAAAGAGCTGGCAAGGACCAACAAATTGCGATAAGAAATAAGGATTTCCGTCTTTACGCTAAGGCCCAAAAACATGGCAGTAATACGTCCTCTGAACAAATGAAGAAACAATCTACAAATAAAGAGTGTAGCGATGAGATATTATCGGACCATGAGGGTTTATTTCATTTAGCTGACAGTCCAGAAGTTACTAAACGTAGTGATGCATCGTCACAAGCGATCCCCTGTGCCTAAACAAATGAACCTAAACCGAGCCAGAAACCAAACCAACAGCAAAACGATAGAAAATGTAGCGTGCTTAAAGTTAGTAGTTTGCTTGGTACTGGCGAGGAATACTACATCAATAGAACAAGGTTTCTAGCATTGATCAACAGGGTAATTCCTCTCTGTTGCATTAGCAACAATGACATAAAAATCGTGGACATTCGGGAAGATAGTAAACATAGCAATCTCATTTATTCACTTTAAAATTGAATGATTTCATTGATTACATCATGCAGTATGTTACTGCACTTTTGAAGTTAGGGTATGAATCCTCGCCCATAGAGGTTAAGGACTTTCTCAATATTGGACATAACTTAACACCTTGCCTAAGCAGTCAAGGAATTATACGGGAAAAGGGAAATGTCCAACTCACTGATAGGGAGACAAAAGAAGTACAATCTGGTGGTAGAGAGATGGCTAAAGTTGTACTGCAGCCACGATTTGAAAATATGCGACAGGGTTATCGTGTCCAACAACTAAGCAGGGAGAAGGATGGTTGGGAATGGTTGCTTGAAACATTATGTCAGAAATTGTCCTCTTTCTCCTAGTCAATGTTCTTTTTTGCTATCATGGCAAACTAGGGGATACTAAAACCTATTTGCACCAAAGGGTCTCTTTCAGGCTATTGACAGTTTCAGTATCATATCCCTGCAGGAGATATGGTTAGTAACTCCGCTTGCTGTCGATGGGTGGGAATGTATTACTAAACAAGCTATCCTGGGACCAAGATATAGGCCAAAGGGGGGTCCTGTCTTGGAGGTTAACCATCCACTCCAACTGACTGAAGTTAACATCAACTCAAACTACCTACTGGCAGATAACATAATACCAGCTGAAAAAGATGGTGCTGGGCATTCTAGGAAAGAACTCATGATAATTACAGTATATGACCCCCCCATCTATCATTGAGCACAAACATATTTTCAAGGAGTTAGAACAGTATCTACTGTCCGAAAGGTGTTGTTCACCGGTAATTGTATGTGGTGACCTAAATGCCAGGATCCCTAAAGATCACTTACCCAACAAGTTTGACTCAAAACAGTGCTCTAACCCATGTCCGGATGGGAGAATAGATCAGGCTGTAAATGTGGAAAGAGTTGGGCTAGTTTGCTGTACTCTGCAGGCCACACTATGGTGAATCTTAACATGTGTATTGTATAGAGGCAGGAGACTGACCACCTACCACTCGTTTGTGCCTTGAATTAGACCATACCCAGTAGCTGTTGTGGCGGACAAGGGGCGCTCACTGTGAACCATCAGAACAATCGCATCACTTGGTCTGTCGATAACCTTCAAGTGGTGGGTGAGGTAGCTAGTGATCTACTCAATAGTTTTACAACTGAGTGTGAAATAATGCTTACAAACTTGACATCCATAGAAATGGGCAATAATGGAATGGTGAGATATGAGAGCTGTGTGAAGACGATCAGCTTGAGTATCATGTTAGGCAAGAGAAGGTTACTCAATCAAGAAGCGAATAATGTTAGGCTTGCTCATCGACATAGCTTTGACATAGCCTGAGGAACAGAAAGAGGCAGCTCACAACTGAACTGAGGGGGGATTGTATGTGAAACACATGAACCGACGATATATGCACAACTCGTAAAAAAGAGTTGTGCACAATATTGGTTGTGACTGAGGAACCATATATTCTTCCTGGAATGTGAAAATGGCACAGATTACTGGTTAGTAGTGTTACAAATGATAATAAAACTTTTTGGAGGATTGTTAATTCCTCCACAGATGTAGGACGATTATTTGTGATGTACTGGAGGCAGATTGGGTCAGGTACATAGAGGCAACACTGGGTGAAACTTTCCTCTCCATTGATCCTAAGATTGATACTAACGAAGCATGATGGGACTATCGTTTGGAGTATACAGACATATTAAACTCATTGGGATGTGTCAATCCTCCAGAGCCCTGGCCCCTGATGGCACATGTAATCAATTGATTAAGAACGACCCGCTTGTCTGGGCAGGTGCCTTACATGGGCTTTTCCTTGAGAGGCAAAACCCAGCACCTCCCAATGACTTGGAGGGATACCACTATAGTCCCTATTTATATAAAAGGCTCAAGAGTAGATCCTCATAAATATCGGTTGTTGGCAATGCTCGATGCACCCGCCAAAATCTTTGCCAAAGTCCTGCTCGGGGAGGTTAATGGTTGGTTTCTGGGCAATAACTTCATACCCTTAATCAAACTGGGTTTAGGAGAGGTTCTAGCGCTGCTGACAATGGAATGTCATTAATCACCACCATTGAACAAGCATGTCGAATACGGAAAAAATCAATTTTACGCGGCCTTTGTGGTCTATAGTGCAGCCTTCAACTCCGTGGATAGGAGTAGGCTGTGGCCGAAGCTGTCAGGATGGAACATCCCCAGCGGTTTGCTTTACATGATCATCGCATTGCATGAACAAACCAAAGTAAGAGTGCGAATGAATCATTTAAGGGCTTTAACAAAATGGATTGACACATATTCTGGTCTCAAACAAGGTTGTATACTTGTGCCCACATTATTTAATCTTTATTTGGCTGATCTGGGTGACGAGTTTATGAACTCCATTTCGAACCCACCTCCCACCCCAAGTTGGGTAGTGCCGGTATACAGAGGCTTGCTTATGGCAACGACTTGGCCCTGCTGGTTTTAACACAGAGGGGATTTCAGGCTTTGTTGGATTGCTTACCTGAATACACAGTGTTCCATTCACTGAAGATTGGCATTAGTAAAACCAAGATCATGGTGATCACTCCAAAAAATCACACTATTGAGGGGTGCAGGATGTGGAAGTGGACATTTAATGGTGGCCCAATCCAAATACCTGGGAGTGATTTTTTGATTCATAACTGGATGGTAATTTACTCCTTCAACAGGTCCAGCTCAAGACAGCACTGGTAGCGGGTGCTATCAAGTCTCTGTCTCAAGAAGCGGGAGGACATTCGGTAGGGATCATCATGAAGTTGTACCTCTCTAAGATTCTGCCTATCATAATATATGGAGTTGACTTCTGGGGACTAAAGAGGATCTCAAATCTAGCGCTACTGGAGAGATGCAGCCTGCAGAGATTCTTGCGATTGAGCAAAAATACACCGGTAGAGTTGATTTTTTCTTGGAATTTAACATTGTGTGCCTTGCTGCCATGATGATCCTATGTTGCTCACGCATGTATTGGAATGCATTCCCAGGCACATTGCAGTGCTCTCTGTGGGACGTATTGATAAATAGGAACATTTTCTTGGAAACTAGTGTTGTTTTTAGACTTGCTGACAACTCTAGGCTGTGGATTCTTAGGTTCCCTTGTGATATCCTGACGTTACCTTATCTTAAGAGCAGGATGCGGGAAACACTGCTGGAAACACTACATGCGCGCAGCAGAGAGCAGAATTTAGTGGATCTTGCAAGCAAAACATCTGCAGAACTGTACGTAACGCACTTTCTTGAGTGCGTAGGTGCACCACAATATGTTGAACATTTCTTAGGCAACTATTACATCTGGGAAGGGATGGTCTAGTAAAAATTTTTATTTCAAAAATAGATAGGCCACATTAAAAAAAAATACTAGCATCCTCCGTTTTAAAACTTCCTATGTAAAATTTTGAGCTATTCAAGCTCAAAATTCGAAAAAGCAAGCACAGGGGCGCCGCCATTTTGTGAAATGGAGGCCCTCCTGTGCTGGCTTTTGCTTTTGCGGCACTAATGGGCTCCTCCAGCCCGGAAAACTTAGAAAAAAAAACGCAACTAGTGCTTATTTTTTGTAAAAATAAATAAATAGCACTTACCGAGATTCAGCTGCAGCTTTCCTGCTCTGGTCTCCGGTCCGCGTCCTCCGAGTCCCGGCACTAATGAAGGGAAAGCCACCCAGCGGTAGACTTTATTTACTACAGCTGGCTGGCTTTTCCTTCATTAGTGCCTCAAAAGCCAGCACAGGAGGGCCTCCGTTTCACAAAATGGCGGCGCCCTTGTGCTTGCTTTTGAGCTTAAATATCTCAAAATTTTAGGAAGTTTTAAAACGGAGGATGCTAGTATTTTTTTTTTAATGTGGGCTATCTATTTTTGAAATAACATTTTTTACTAGACTATGCCTTTAACAGTTAAATTGATGTACGAACAACTAGGAGCATAATTTGGGATAACAAGGGGTGAAAGGCATTGTCGACTATGTGGTGAAAATTCCATTGAGATGGCAAAACATCTAATGCTAAGCGACACCGCCTCGAGAGATGCCAGGAGGAAGTACTTACCGGCTTGTGGTACAATTTTAACGGTATTTAGGAAATCTTCATGACTGGAAATGATCAGGCATGTATTTTTTTAATGCAATTTTGTAAAACAATAGGAAAACATTTCAGGATTATACATTTTTGACAACATGTGTACTCTTGTGAAATCTAAATTTGATGTAAATTAACTGTGTATTGGAATTGTATTAAAAGCTGACGTATATGTTTACTGTATAATAAAAAATTAAAAATATATTAACATAAGCTATGAAGTGAATCACTTAAAGAGCTGCATATAAGACACAGTGCAATTAAATGATTTACCCAGGATCACGCACTTTGGTTAAATGGGGAAACGGGATGTGGAAAATGTAAGCAACTGAACATATCTTTCCAGGTTTAGTTGAGGTAGATATTTATTAAGGATTTTCTTTGCATTTCATGTGATTAAATAATATTGTATTTATAACAATGCCTTGGAAGCAAACTACATTGCATAATAAACTAGCCTTTCAAAATAAACTATGCACTGTCATAGAAATATGTTATGCAAAAAGAGAATGGCTTTAGTTTTATTCTCCCCATCCTGAATGCATAGTCACTATAGCATCATGCAAATGAATGTGAGCCTAACAAATCCCCCCTGGGCAGAGTGATTACAGTTCAAATAACATTATAGCATGGCATACAGCTTCTTAAATCTTCCCGTCCCCCCTCCCTTTTCCCACCCTCCGGCGCTCCTACCCTAGATAGGGTCTCAGGAGCTTGACGCTCCCATTCCTGTATTGGTTTCTTCTTCTGCCCGGGGGGCTTCCGTACCCTCCAGGAGTATCTTGGTGTTCCAGGGCTTGTAGGTTAAGGCTGGAAACTTTCTATCATAGTCTAGAAATTGAGCCCAGGCATCTTGGAAGCGATGCAGAAGTCCGGTTCTGGCTGCAGTTATCTTTTCCGCATTCAGAATGTCCCACATTTTTCCCCACCACAGCGTCATAAGAGGCCCTTCAGTGGATTTCCATGTGCAGGCAACCACAATTTGCGCTGCCAATAGACATTGGGTCAGAAGTTTAGATTTTCTTCCCGATCTGGGGTAGCACCCTGGGACCGGAGAACCCAGGAGAATAGGTTCGGGTTCAAGCGGGATCAACACCTGAGTGATGTCTGCAATCGTGGTTAAGCAGTGTGTTCAGAAAAGTTGAACCTTCGGGCTTGACCACCACATGTGAAAGAAGGAGCCCACATAGTCTCCAACAGGAGGGGCTCAAAGCTCGGTTCATATGATGCAACCGCAGGGGAGGGTAGTACCACCGTAGTAAGCACTTGTACACGCATTCTCTATTTGTAATGCAGGAGGACGATGAGTGGGTTTGTGACCATATGACGACCCAGTTTTGGTCCGTTAATGAATGCCCCAGATCCGCCTCCCACTAAGCCATAGTGCGGTTCTTGGAGATAAGGAAGTCACCTAAGAAGCATTTGTATAGGGCCGAGAACCTTCCCCGGGCAGGAAGTTCTTGCAGTTAGTTCCAGAAAGGAGGGGTGCGCGTTGCGGCTTGTAGGGTTTGGGGGTGGGTGCACCAGTGACAAAGCTGAATATAAGAGAATCTGTCCGATTCCTTAAACTGAAAGGTTTCCTTGCATTGTTCAAACGTTCGGGGGCGACCTTCCACAAAACGTTGGCCCAGTGATTACAGGCCTCCCCTGATCCAATTCCTAAAGTTGTGGGGGTTAGTTCCGGGAGAGAAAGAGGGTTTCATGAAAACCAGAGAAAAGGGGCCCATGCCCCTCGGGATCTTTTTGCGCCGCCATGCCCAGTCCCATGCGCTCAGAGTGTCTTTCATGGACCATAGCAACTCGTTCCAGCTCTGCCGAAGTTGAGGTGGTGTATGCGGGAGAAAGCACAGGAGAAGGGGTAGCTGAGATTGTTCTATCTCCACCCATCTAAGGCGCCCAGAGGTCATCAGCCAGGCATGGGTGTGGGCTAACTGAGCCGCTTTTTGTAGTTCTGTAGATTGGGGACTCCCAATCCTCCCAACTGTGCGTTACCCAGCATTGTTTTCAGGGGATCCTAGCTGTTTTGCCTTTCCAGATAAATGGGAGCAGTTTCTTTTGGAGCCCCTGAAGAGTGGCCGGTGGAATTGTTACGGGTCATGCGGAGCAGGCGTACAAGAATCTGGGGAGGAGATTCATTTTGCTCGCCCTGATGTACCCCATCAAGGAGATTTCTTGCGATGCCCATCTCTTCAAGTCTCTTTCCAGTTCGCGGAAAAGTGCGGAAAGTTTGCCTTGTATACTGTCTTGTGGTCTGCAGGGATGTGGACTCCCAGATAGGGAATCGACTTCTCCTTCCGTTGGACGGACATAGCGGAGCTAGGGCATCTCAGTCACCAGGTGACAGGCCGACACCCAAGGCCACTGATTTGTTAAAATTAATGGAAAAGCCTGTGACCTTCCCATAGTTATCTATTTCTGCAAGGGCGTAACGAAAAGGTCTCCAAAAGGGTGAGCAGGACATTGTCTGTGTAAAGGGCTATTTTATGTTGGGTAGGGCCAATCTGAGGGCCTTTGATATTAGGATTGGCTCTGATTCACTGGGCAAAAGGTTCCATAGCTAAAGCAAAAAGTAGTGGGGACAGTGGGCACCCCTGCCTGGTCCCACAGTTTAGTGGAATCGGATTGGAAAGAGCGCCATTGACTCTAAGAAGAGTTTTCAGAGATTGATAGTTAGCCAAGATCATCTTCTGGAACATGGGCCCGATGCAAAAGGCTTCAAGAGTTTGACTCATAAAGGCCCAGTCTACCCTATCAAACGCCTTGGTGGCTTCCAGGGCCACCGCCACTAGTTTTTGAGAGTTGCAGACGGTGAGGTCAACCAGATCTAGGGCTCTGAGGACATTGGGCCTCATCAGAAGGTTGGCGCTAAAAATCTTGCCGAACCGGCATGGGGGTAATAACATGTCCGGCTTGGCACCAACCCGCACATAGCGGATGATCAAGAGTGCGCGGGCGCGCGCATCCCTGCATGCCGGTTACGGCCGTACCGGCATGCCGGTAACAACCCCCAAACCCCCACACAGCGGCATCGAGCAATACGCACAGAACGGCTCCGCCCTCGGCAACCTCTAAATACCGTTACCGTTATTAACATAGTGCAAATAACGAGTACGTCAATACCGGACCCGGAGGTAACGTCATTGCGCCGGAACGGGAAATGCCATGGCGGCTATCTTTAAAAACACAATCCGTTGCCATCCTCCACCTACAGGACCCTCTACACCCCAACTCCCAGGCCACCACTGACAACATGTCGAAGACCACCCGGAGAGGCACGGCCCGCCTGCGCAAACCACGTTTTACAGACGATGAGCTGAACATGTTGGCCGAAACCCTTGTGGCAAATGCAGAAGTGGTGTTCTGCAACGACCTCAGGCGTCCAGCCCAGCACAGGAAAAAGGCCATCTGGGAAGAAGTTGCCCAGAAAGTAAGTGCAGTCGGCACCACCGCACACACAGTGCGTGATTGCAAAAAACGTTGGGACGACCTCAGGCTGAGAGTCCGGCACATATTGTCAGCTAATCGGAGCCAGGGGCTGGCAACAGGAGGAGGACCACACTCCCCACTGAAATTGGCCATATGGGAGGAGACCTGCAGCTCCATCATAGACGTGGAGTCCATCGAAGGCGTCGGTGAAGCAGAATTTGGCGTGCCAACATCGGCAGATGAAGGTGAGTGTCCCTACTGAAACAGTAAAAATCATCATAATCACCCTCCCCCAATTGTGGCTGCTACACCAGCCAACAAATGGGCCATCATGCACACCTACACATATCCATGTACTCATTCTGGGTCTACCACCATCCCATCCCAATGCATGTTGCGGTCATAGACAAATACACCCACAAGACACATATCATGGGCATGTGCCACCCAGGACGATCCTCCCAAAACACATCAATGTGCAACTGCACCCTACAATGTGTACATGTGGACACGACTACGCTATCAGAATCCACTCTTCAACATTGCATGTACACAGTCCCCTACAAATGCACGAATGCAACTGATCAGATGGCGCCACATGTCCAATCACTAATGCATGCACAATGCAAGCGGAACAATCACTGATATCCTGCCACACTCTGCCCCCACAGGTACGGATACTGACAGTGATGAAGCGCAAGGGAGTGCACAATGCACAACACCAGCCAAAATGCCTAGGTGGCAATCTGATGGCACAGGTCCATCAACCTCAAGCGGGCCAAGAACCGGTGCAAAAAAAGCACCACAGACAAGTACACAGGAAGAGCTGACACCTGCACCTGCATCCGTGGACACACCATCCACACTGGCTGAGGACACAGCTGGGATGGAGGATGGCACACATTCTGCTGCTGCCAGCACAATTGGGGAGATGGCTGCCTCGGCTGATCATAGTGTTGAAGAGGTAGCTGGCCCGGACAATGGGGGCGATGCAGGACTTGTCCACTCAGAGCCTGTAGTGCACACACCAAGCCCGCAGGCCACCCCACAGGACACACCTCAGCGGGACACATCCGACCAGGGCAGCCATGGACAGTGGTCTCCGGCCATGCACAGCCCCATGATCCATGCTGTGCCACCACATCACCCACCAACCACAACCCACACTGCCATACGGGACCTTGAGGGACGTCTCTCCAAGATGGAGGCCCGGCAGGAGGTGATGCAAGGCTATATGCAGCAGTACCTTGCTGAAGGGGAGACAACACGCCGTATTATCCAGGACAGCACCACGTCCGTTATCCAGGCCATTAACTCAAATGCACAGCAAGTGCGTGATGGCTTCAATGCCTTGGCTCAGATCCTCACCAGGATTGCTGACCGCATGGACCAACGGCAAACCCAGCCCCTTGGATCACAACCATCTGGGTCATCCGCATCATCCACGCCATCGGGCTCGAGGCAGACCAGCCCTGTGCGCATGTCCCGGCGGAGTTTGCGCCGCACAGAGATCCAACCCCCAACTCCCAAGGGGGCTCAACAGTAGCAGGGCCACCCTGCATAATCCCTTTGGGCATACATGCAGACACATGTCGTGCCATAGTTGACTTTGAGTGTTAGGGGATGGGTGGAGGGGTGGTGGTGGGTGTAGTGTGTAGTACTGGGGTGTTTGGGGGAATGGGAGTAGGTTGGGGGTGGGTGGAGGGGTGGTGGGGGCGTGGATTGTTGTATCATGTTGTACTTAATTCCTCACGAATACACCAGTTGTGTAACAAACATCACATGAGTGGACATTGCTGATTTATTGCATGTCAATTTATTGCTTCATGGTGATTCGCGCACATGTGCCCACACACCCAGTGCCCACAGTTCACAACACATGGCACCCACTGCATCAAAGTACATCAGAATGATTGGTCTATGACCATTTGGCGCACTGCGCGACCCTCACGAGTTTCACGTCCTGGCCTATGTCCTACTTCTACTCCTTCCTCTCCTTCTACTTCACCAGGTGGTGGCAGCTCCATGTCAGGTGGCAGGGGTATGTTCCGCCAGATGCACATGTTATGTAGCATTACACATGCCGTGATGATCTTGCCCACCTTCTCAGGCCCGTATATGAGTGCCCCTCCCGACCTGCTGATGCAGCGAAACCGTGCCTTCAAAAGGCCAAACGTCTGCTCAATGACCACACGTGTACGTGTATGTGCACGATTGAAGTCCTCCTCGTGTCCGTTCTGCGGGTTCCTGACAGGGGTGATTAGCCACGTCTTCAGGGGATATCCAGCATCACCTACATGGGAGCAGAAGGAGGTATGTGTGAGGATGAGGCTCAGTTGACAGGTGTGTTCAGCCTGTACATCATTCAAGGTCATATGCACTATCTCGTCATTGGCAGCCACACCCACATGGCTGTCAGCCCTGTACAGTGCATGCCAATCCATAGAGGGAGCCTTGTGTGACATACACGACCTAGGGTCCTAGGATTTTAAAGCACCAGGGAATGTATGTCTTGGCTAGGGGCATTTTGCATGCATATGTGAGGGCTGTGTGTCTGCGGATGACTTAAGAAACTACCATTCCCCCCAATCCATCTGCCCCCCTGGCCCAGAGGGCATTCCCCTAGCATATGCATGTACCTCCCCCCAATCCATCTGCCCCCATGGCCCAGAGGGCATTCCCCTAGCATATGCATGTACCCCCCCCCAATCCATCTGCCCCCATGGCCCAGAGGGCAGACTCACCCAACAGCCAGCCACTTCGTACAACATCTCCTTCCATGTAGCGGGGTAGTGAGGAGTTCCGCAGCACCATGGCATCATGCGTGGATCCTGGGTATCTGGCACAGCAGTGTGTTATTATCTGGCTGGCATCACACACCATCTGCACATTGATGGAATGGTATAGCTTCCGATTGCGGTAGACCGCCTCCACTGCATGTGGGACTACCAACTCTACATGGGTACAGTCGAGGGCACCAATTTCATTGGGCATGCCTGCCAGTGCATGGAATGCTATTTTGGTGGCATTTGCCTCCTGTGGTGTCCTTGGTAAGGATATGTAGGCATTTGCGTGCTTCAGTAGTGCATCCAGCACTTGGTTTAACACAACCGAGAAGCATGATTGGGACATGCCATGCATTTGGCCCACTGTGTGTTGATAAGTGCCTGTGGCCAGGAAGTGGAGCACAGATGCCACCTTCAGCAAAGGGGGGATGGCTGTGCGGATTTTGATCAGGCTGACCAAGTCGTCCTGTATTAATTAAACTATGTTGGTGATGGTGTCTCTGTTCAGGCGGTACAGGGTGTGGATCTGTGCTGGGGTTAAGTCAAATGGATTGGACCTTATACGTTAGATTGTTGGCTGTCTGCGGGGAGCGACTGCCTGCACTGGTGGTATTTGCTGGGCATGTCTCACCCTCCTTCTCCTCCGGCGTCTCCTCTGTGTTTCCTGTTGTACTGCCTGCTCAAGGAGTAGCAGAGCAGGCATGTCCTCCAGGCCCAGTTTGGCAAGTACAAGTGGTAGCATTTTGCCTTTGAGGGGGGTGTGGTGTGTGGGTGTGCTCCTTTTGTGCTGACCCTGACTACATTGCCTCCACCTGTGCTGATTGAGTGCACCTGTGGCACTTGGTTACACAGCAGTTTGCTGTTTACGGGTGGTCCGCGATGCCGGTATTGCCGGCATCATGGTGGCCCTTCTTACAGGCATCTCGATGCCGGTATGTACTTCTACGTGTGACTCGTGGTCTCCCCTTCTTTGCGGCATGCCGGTATTAAGGCCTCCCCATATGCGCGCGTGCCCGCGTGCCGGTACGGTGGTGCACGGCCACAGCGGGTCCTTGGCGATGCCGGTAGCAACTGCATCTAGGGTCATGATACACCGGCCCGGTAATGGATGCCGGTATTGCCTTACCGGTGCCGTTCTTACCGGAGCGCCAACCTTGTGATTAGGCCCAATCCCGTAGATCTGTTACTAATAAAGCCTGGTTGGTCCGGGTGGATTATGTCGGGCAGAATGGGTGAAAGGCGGTTGGCTAGGATTTTGGAATAGATGTTGGCATCAATATGTAGCAGGGCAATGGGTCTGTACAAAGCTGGGTCTTTGGGGTCTTTTCCCGGTTTGGGTAAAAGGATTGTGATGGATCCGACATGGAGGGGGTGACGGTGCCCGAATCCCTGAAAGAGGTAAAGAGGGCCACCATATCACCACCAGGGGGTGCGTAGATGTGGTTTACCTCCACGTGAGCTCCGCACCAACAGTCCCGAAAGCGGTCTGAGCCCCCGCTATAGGCCCCCCACCAGTGAAAACCGGTGATATCACGACCCGAGAGGCCCTCCAACCTCCTCTGAGAAAATCTGATGAAAATCGGAGCTTCCGTCACCCCGAAAAGACACCTCTGAGAGTGGTGAGTGGTTGCGCCATGTTGAAGGCACCCGACTGCACTACGCAGCCCGGGGAGAGGCAGCTGACATCAGAGAAAGTACCACATCCACCGAAGGCGGAGGCGGAGATCCCCGAGCAGTTTACACAGCAGAGACCCGTCAGGAACCAGCACACCCTCGGACACCAGAGGTGCGCTGAACGGCTGGACAGACACCATTGGGTACTGAGTTGAGGCCCGATTCCAGGACGCTCAGGACCGCGCATAGCGCATCGCGCGTAGTCCCCCGCCCTCACCCCCAACGGAGATCATACTCTGGAGTGCCCCCCATTGACATACCCCCACGGATCTCTGCTATGCGACACCTCCATGAGACACCACACCCGGCAGGGGGCACGCATCGTGTGGAGTCCCGCTGTGCAGACCTGCGGCGCCCCGCAATAACGGGCCAAAGCCAAGAGACACAAGCAGTCGGATAAAGTCCCCTCACCTCCCATTGCAACATAACCTGCATTGAGTCCCTCACAGCAGGCGCAGGCACACATAGCCCTCACTGGCTCCACAATTACGCACCCAAAGCAACCTGAGAGTGCACACCCTCCCTGGCCTGTACAATACACCCTCCTGTAACACGTTCCAAAGCGGAGAACTGAGGTACGACGTCCGCTATCACAGTGAGATCAACACACACAGAGGACAACAACGACCCAAAGGGACCCGGTGCTCGGCCTTCTCGTAAGAGAAGCCATCCAAAGGCAGAACCTCTAGCAATTCATAGAGGCGTATACCTACGCAAAAATCAACACTGGATTGAAGACAGAACCCCCACGTGTTCTGAACCAGAAACCACACGGATACAACACCGCTACCCTCCTTCTGCCAGCTAGACCACTGTTACTATTCCGAGCCCTCTCCAGAAATAAGACCTAGGAGGTGACCGGGACTTCTGAGCACGACCTCCCCCACGAAATTCCACGAGAAGATAAGGCTGCCAGGGACAAAAAAGAAGGCACAGATACAGGCCAGGAGAAAGAAAGTAAAATTTTCTGACTCAAAAACCAATACTAGAAGCAAGACCCCTAGTTCCTGGAATCATTCTAGGGTCATCTGAACCACACGTACCCTACCTGAGGGCATTGCGAGATTAAACCTAAGTAAAGAAAATAACAAAGGAAACAACAAATCCCACTGAAGTAAATGCTGCAGTTCGCTACACACGGCGACACCGCTACATGTCCTACTAAACGCTGCAATCCCACTCACCCCACACCCCGAGCTTATGACCTCCAAAGAAAAAATTGCACTTTTCAAATTTGCGCCACAACGCGCCCCGGGCATCCCTCCTCCCAACAGCGAGATGGCGACCTCGGGCCTTGAAGCAGCCGCCACCAAGTCCGAAGTTGCTGCAGACCTGCTTTCTGAAATGAAGAGCATGCGGGCGGGCATAAGTGGGAAGATTGACAAAATAACACAGAGAATCAATAAAATGGAGGAAAGGCTTGAGGAAGTGGAACACAATCAAACCTCGTTATCAACATTAGAAACACAAATGGACACGAGACTCAACGATATCGAGATGAGGGATGAAGAATCCCGGTTGAAGGTTGACGACCTGGAAAATCGCGAACGACGCAATAACATTTGCGTTTTTGGTGTACCGGAAAAAGAAGGTGAAACAGAACAAGATCTAAAGAAAACCCTACACACAATCCTAAAACTAATGTTTGTTGACGACTCTGTTGAGGAGCCCAAACTTGATTGCATTCATCGTGCATGAGGTGTAGCGGGAGGACCCAGGACAATGCTAGCCCGATTTCACAAATATGCGGACAAGGCTCGAATCTTAGAAAAAGCAAGGAACACCGCTCAGATCTCCATGGGCACAGCCAGGGTCTCCATATTTCCGAATCTCTCCTCCCTCACCCTGGCTATGAGAAGAAAATGCCATCCCTTGACTAGATTTCTGAAAGACAAGGCAATAAGATACAGATGGGGTTACCCCTTCTCACTGACCTTTGAGTGGGACGGAACCACAATTAGGCTGAAAACTGAAAGAGAAATGAACAGCTGCATAGTGAAAATATTTGGCGAACAGGAAGGCCCCTCGGGTGCCGAAGGTAATCCAAACAGAGACAGAGAATGGAAGATCAAAGGCCCAAGACGACAGAAAATCACAGGATCTCGAAAATTCAGACGAATAAATGCCTCTTCGGACATGGAACACTGATCCCTTCACCAAACAGCAACGTCGTGAAAGTGGCACCGAACTATGTGGGCACCTGATGATTACCTCTGGAACTAATGCTCACCCCCGTGAAGCTTCGGACAACTCGACGACCAACGTTTAAAATAGTCTTACAATGCAAGAATATGTGACGATATTGAATGTTCAGAAGTTGGATACAAAGGGGGGAGGGGGTTTGGCGGAGGTTCATTGTTTATTATGAGGTGATAAAAAGCGGGACCAACGAGGTATGGTCCTTACTGGTGGTCCGTGGCTGACTGGGTGCGACTAACCCAGATGGATCGGACGCTACTCAGGGGGCAGGGGGAAAGGGGGGGAGGAGGGTTGGAAAGGGGAGGGGGTCCACAGTGATGTACGTCCACATGCGTACTAATTCCTGCAAATACACAATTAACACGAATTTGAAACAGTCCCGAATAGGCGCACAACGACCCCTAGAAGGGTGATGGCAGTACCTGACACTAATATAGTGGGTGCTCACATGAGAATCTGCTCACTCAATGTCAAAGGGCTCAATTCCCCCACAAAAAGGTCCATGGTGGTGAGAGAATTCAAGAGGTCAGGGATAGATATATTGTATATGCCGGAGACGAAGTATGCCAGGGGAGAGGAACGAAAGGTGATACCGCCCAGACTGGGTTTGGAATAATGGGGCTCTGGAGCTTTGAAGAAAGCAGGGGTGGGAATACTAATCAGAAAAAGTGTTGACTTCAAAATTTCGAAGATATGGAGAGATGTGGAGGGGAGGGCCATGTTGCTGGTGGGCACCATCAGAGGCCTTAAGATCACGTTAGCGACAGTCTATGCCCCAAACACTGGCCAAGCCAGATTCATACAGCAAACACTATCCAAAATAATGCTGGAGGCAGAAGGCCATGTCATTGTTGGAGGCAACTTCAATTTATGGTCCGATGCTACAAGAGACAGAAAATCGGCAGTCCCTTCTACATCAGAACCTGCCGATGGCGGTAGAAAGGAGGTGATGGGAATGATACAGACATATAGACTACGAGATACCTGGCATGCCCTACACCCAGGCACCGAAGGAAACTCTTTCTATTCCACACCGCATGGTACATATACACAAATTCATTATATTGATATCTCGGAAGAACTTATGGTGGTAATGGCAAGTGCGAAAATTGAACCAATCACCTGGTCAGATCACGACATGGTCTCTGCAGAATTGGAATTAGGTGCACTTCCCAGCAGAGGAACGAAATGGCGCTGCAACGACTCGTTATGGAAAGACCTTGTCTTCCATGCGGAGATGACGACTGAAATAGAGGAATACATTAAGGTAAACGACGATGGAATAGTACCCATCAAAACAGTCTGCGATGCAGGGAAAGCCACCTGGCGGGGGGTATTGATTAGGGAAGGCGCAAACAAAAAAAGAGAGAGATCCCTGATAGAGAAAAAACTAAGAGGCGAGATAGCAGAGTTAGACTGGGTGGCCCGAACAGCTACAGAGGGCAGAGAAGAGAAAATCCTTTTATCAAGACAGAAAAGAGAGGAACTTCGTCTCCTCGAGGAAGCCCAAGTCGTCAAGAAGCTACAGCTTCTGAAGCAGAAATACTATGAGAAAGGAGATTAATCTGATGCCTTATTAGCAAGCAGACTGCACGGGCAAAGGGAAGAAAGATGGGTCACATCAATACAAAATAGCCCAAAGGACCCCCTGAACGCACAAGACACAGACATCCCAGAGGCATTCGCCCAATTTTACCAACTGCTATATAACTTGGAAGCGACAAAGAACGGCCGAGACATAGATACTTACCTGTCCGATATCACGATGCCAATCCTAACAGACGACAAGGCGGACATAATGAATGCCCCAATCACTGGGGAGGAAATTGAACCAGCTGTAAAGAGACTACCAGTGGGAAAGACCCCTGGAAACGATGGCTTCACAGCCGGCTTCTACAAGGCATTTCTATCCCCATTGCTTCCCCTGTTATTAAAACTATTTAACGACATCCTAGACTCCGGTAAAGCTCTGGACTCGTTCTCAGAGGCCCTGATTTCAGTAATACCAAAAACAGGAAGGGACCGCAAACAATGCGGCTTGTACCGGCCGATCTCATTGCTCAATATAGACGCCAAAATATATGCCAGAATATTGGCAGCGCGCTTAGAAATATATATGCCCCCTCTCATACACCCAGACCAAGTAGGATTCATAATCGGTCGCCAGGAATCAGATTATATGCGAAAGACCCTACACTTAATAAATGAATCGCAGAAGAGAGGAGAGGAATCAGTCCTCCTCTCTATTGATGCAGAGAAAGCATTTGATAGGGTGGAGTGGGGTTTTTTGGAGGCAGTCCTAAGTAAGGTTGGTCTTGGGGAGGGATTTAGAAAAGGGGTGAAGGCACTTTATACATCTCCTAAAGCCTTGGTGTCCGTCAACTGAGACTACTCGAGATGGTTCCCCCTAAAAAGAGGAACGAGACAAGGCTGTCCCCTATCTGCAATTCTCTTTGCCCTATCACTGGAACCGCTGGCACAAAAAATAAGAGCTGATCGATCGGCCAGGGGAATCGTGGTCAATGAACATGAATATAAACTAGCATTATACGCTGATGACCTCTTGTTATATATCACAAACCCATTAGAATCCATTCCCAGAGCGATACAATTGATTGAACAATATGGCAGTCTCTCCGGTCTTAAAATTAACAAGGGTAAATCCATACTGTTGCCGCTCCATGAACCCACCCAGAATGAGAGAGATCTATTCGACCTTGGGACTTACCATCAGCGGGCCCTCACTGAAATATTTAGGGATCAATCAAACCCTAGGTGCCATTTACGATGCTAACTTGCCACAATTACTTACAAAGTTTTGTGCAGACTTGGAGAAATGGGGAAACCTGACAGTCTCATGGATAGGGAGAGTCAAAATGTAATTAAAATGGTATGCCTCCCGTGATTTCTATACCTCTTTCAAATGCTACCCATTAGAATCCCCAAAGCATACTTCAATGAAGTCAAAAAAATCATCCTGCACTTCCTATGGCAAGGGAAAAATCATGAATTGCGTACAACGTACTTACTCTCCCCAAAGAAAAAGGCAGAGTGGGATTACCTTATCTCGAAAAATACTACATGGCGACACAACTTAGAGTACTAATACCATATCTCAGAAACCACACACACTTACAATGGCTTGCCCTTGATAACTACCACTTCGCACTGGCCACTCTCTCAGAATGGCTCTGAGTCCCCAAAGGAAAACTGACACGCAGAATAAGGGAACACCCGAAAATAGGAACTATTTGGGAAATCTGGAAGGATACTCTAGAAATGTGACACATTACGACTTGGTCATCCCCACTAAGCCACATTTGGGCACCGGGAATAAGGGAAGAAATCCTGGATCATGCACGGTTCCAAATATGGTTCGAAGCTGGCTTGGAGAGGGTGGGCCAACTCTGGAGGGTAGGGAGATTTATTTCGATCACTGATCTCGAAGATGCCCTAAACATCGGGAAACTCTCAGTTTTCCAATTCCTACAATTGAAGGGAATAATGCTAAGATCCCCGTGGAAGGCAAAGATCCAAAGGGACCTTACCCCCTTTGAAAAGCTTCTCGACACCCTCTCAGGCACTAAAGGTTTAATCTCAGCCAACTACAAAACTTTGATAGAAGCAGAGAGAGGTTCCACGGATAGGCTCAGGAAAAAATGGGAAACCGATATGCAAACAGAGATTTCCCCTGAATTATAGTCCATAATATGCACAGTTAACCCAAAAGTGTCAATAGCCTCCCAGTACAAGCTACACGCTGTAAAACTCCTCCACAGGTGGCAATACGACCCCCACAGACTTGCCAAAATGTACCAGACTGTAAACCCTGTATGCTGGCGCGAGAGCGGACAAATTGCAATTTACTGGCATATGTGGTGGGAATGCCTCAAAATAAAGGTCTATTGGGACAATTGTGGGGTGGATTAAGGAGATTGAAGGAATACAGCGAGAATTTACACCTCTTTTGACACTGTTCGGATTAGAGCTATATGAAGATGAATATGTGAGAGCAACTGGTGTGATCACCCCCTTGCTATTAGCAGCCAGAGCGTGCCTGGTCATTAAATGGAAGGCTGAGGTAATCCCATGTAAGAGAGAATGGGTGAATGTGGCAACTAGCATTTATGTGATAGAAAAGATTACAGCAAGTCTACAAGCGAGAGCTACCCAGTGTGACATCTAATGGCAGGATTTCGTAGACCAACACATACCGAGTCACTAGTTCACGAAGTGGCACTACACAATGCACTAAAGAGAGACGACACAGGTGTTGAGGTGGCAACAGCTGCTAATAATCCAAGCCTAAAGCATAAAATACTGAACCAGTGAGACCCTAATGATACACTCTCAGAACACACTGTTGATACTGCTTCATAAGTCACTCGATGGACCCAAATCTGTTATAACAATACCTAACTTCATTGCAGAGACTGATCAAAGAAAAGGAACGTATTACCGATATCACTGTATTAGGGCGGGTGGAGGGAGGGAAAGGGGAAACAGCGTTTTTAGGTTATGTTGAAAATTACATTCCAGATGTGAACAAGGACCTTGTTTGATGTTGTTGTACCTGATGTTCCACTGTTCACCCGCATCATGATACCGGGCCTTTGTATTACTCTAAAAACCAATAAAACTAAATTTGAAAAAAAAGGAGGGCCACCATTGGAGCCAGTAATTGTGGCGGGAAGATTTTGTAGAATCTGTTAGAAAACCCACCGGGCCCCTGGGCTCACTATTTGAGGGACTTAATGGTGGCTTCAATTGCCTCACTTGTGATGGGAGAGTACAGGTTTTCTCGAGCTGTGGCCTTTAGGTGGGGTAGAGCTGCCTTCTGTAGGTATTTTCTTTGTTCACTACGGTCTCTGGGGGGTGCGGTCATCACCTGAGCCAAGTAATCTGCTGCCAATTGCTGTTTCTCCTGCTCTGCATATTGAACAGTGCCTTGCCGATCCCGTAGCCCGATGATTGTGTTGTTCCGCCTGGTTCTAGGTCAAATGTTCGAATGCAAATGATTGAATGACCAAAGGGTCGAATCAAAAGGACCGAAAACCAAAGGGTCGAATTATTTTATTTTTTATTTTTTTGGGTGGGGGTGTCCCCCCAAACCCCTGTTTTTGGTGCAAAAACCACTTTTTTTTTACTAAACGGAAACCCCAAAAATATATATATATATTCTTTTAAAAAAATCGGTCCCATTACCTCGACCCTTTGGTCATTCGATCTTTTTGGTGTCGAACCTTTGACCGGACACCGCTCTGCCTCACTTTGGCTAGTTTGCTCACTAGTAGTTTGTTCGCTTTGTTATTTTTAGCATAGTAGAACTGTTTAGTTTTGGCCAGGAGATGAGCTGTATGTTCAGCATAGTTAACCTCAATTTTATTGCGGGCGATACGGATTGCCCGCTTTTTTTTCAGGGACCAGCCTTTCAGCTTATGTGTTCTTTCGGCTTCTCGAAGTTCCTCTTCAAGGGACAGGCGGGGTTGTCGCCTAGATCCGTGGTATGCCGCTCCTTGGGAAATCAGTTCCCCCCGGACCACCGCCTTCATGGCAACGCAGGTGTTTGCTGGGGAAGTATCTTCATTCTGATTTTCTTTGAAGAAGTTTTGGATAGTGGTGGCGATTTAGTCTCTCAGGGGCATGTCGTTGAGGATCGGGTCAAATAAAGCCCAGCGGCGAGGCGGGAGTGGAGTGGGTTGGTGGACTCGGAGTTCTAGGGCTACTGGAGCGTGGTCAGATAGGGTTCTTGTCCCAATCGAGATTTCCTTGACATAAGACAGTTATTGTGGTGACGTCAGGAGGAGGTTGATTCTTGAGAAGGTCTATGGACATAGGAGTAGAAGGAAAAATCCCTCTCTGTGGGGTGAAGCACCCGCCACGAGTCCACTACCTCTAGAGTTCTGAGAAGGCACAGGAGGCCCAGTGCCGTGTTAAAATCTTTAGGAGAGGGAGGATGCGATTTGTCGTTCGTGGGATCCGGGACTCCGTTAAAGTTGCCTCTGATCACCTTTAGGCCTTCTGAGAAGGAAGAGAGGGTTGTGCCCAGGGAGTCATAGAAGGCGGTTTGACCCACATTGGGGGCATATGTGGTAACAAGCGTGTATAGTTGGCCTAGTAAAAGGCATTTAATGGCAACATAGGTGCCTTCAGGGCCAAATTGGTGTTCAGAATCTGCAGATTCTGGCCCATCCTAAAAAGAATCAGAGTCCCCTCTTTCTTAGTGCCGTCAGAAGCTAAGAACTGCAGCGGGAAGTCTCTAGACCTGAGGCGCCCAAAGTCCCCCGGGAGTAGGTGGGTCTCTTGCAACAAAGGCACTCCGGCGTCTTCATCCAGGAGTCGTTGAATAATCGATTTGCGTTCGGCTGGAGAGATCAGACCCTTAATGTTAAGGGAGATAAAACGTAAAGTTGGGCAATCCGAGGCGGCCTCAGCATCAGAAGGGATAGTTGGGTGGGGGGGGCCGGGGCAGGCCAGGATCAGCTGTCATTATAGAGGAGCCATAGCTGGAAATCACTCTGTCTCTGAACTTTTGAACTGAGGCTTCAATGGGAGAACAGAAGATTGTTCAAGGGGGGTCTGGGGTTTCAGAATCAGACCCCCCCCATGGCCAACTTGGCCAGAGCCATGCTCCCGGCCAACTTGGCCAGAGCCATGCTCCCCGCCAACGTGGCCGGGGCTGGCGATCGGAAAAAAGAACCATTCCAAGGACTCATGGATGATCTGTACCTTGGAAACGGGCATGAGCCATAGAGGGCCCGCCAAAAGGTTTCTTTCTAGGCATTTTGAAAGGGTAGGTTGAGGAGTTCAAGGGGAGAGGGAGAGGCAAGCGGTCAGTTATTTTCTCCTCCCATACCTCAGGACTCTAGACTAAGGCGTCCCCTTGGGTTTCGGTGGGGAAGCAGTGGCTCTGCCTTCGTTGTTGGCTGTAGAGAGGGTCGGGGAGCCTTTAGAGGAATCTGAGTGTAGAATCTTCTCAGAGTCTTCCAGATGGCTAATTCTTTGAGGGAAGCCATTGTAAGTAAACTGGAGAGCAGTTGGGAACAGCCATCTGTTGCGAATTTGGTGGTTCTGGAGATAGAGAGTTAGTGGGCAGAGGGATTTCCTTTTTTGCAAGGTGAGAAGTGAGAAGTCTTGATAGATTTGGAGGGTAGCCCCCTGGAAGGATAGCTCGTCCCGGGAGCGGCTTAACGCCAAAATGGCATCCTTCGTCGTGAAGAAATGCACTCTCGTTATTGCGTCAGAGGGGAGCCTGAGTCTGATTCCACTCCTCGTTGAGGGCGCAGCCTGTGGGTTCGATCCAGCAGCAGCTGGGGTTTGTCTAGTTGAGGGAGAAGGGCCTGGAAAAAATTCTCTGGGAGATCCTTATCTGGGACAGAGGATAGGATGCCCCGAATTCAGAGGTTGTTACACCGAGCCCTATTCTCAAGGTCCTCCTGTTTGAACTCGAGGATCTCACATCGATCTTGTAGGGTTTGGATCGAATGTTGGATCCCTCCCAAAGCCACTGTGTGGTCCTGGGAGTGGTCTTCAACTTCCCCCATGCGCTGTTCTACTTCTGTTACCCTTTGGTTGGTGTGATAAAGCTTTGTGGTGAGATCGGTCATGCACGACCTGAACTCTGATTTAATATCTGCCATGAAGGCTTGAATGTCCTCTTTAGTTGCAACGGGTCCTTTGTCGTCTGGCGACTTCTGTGGGGTTAATTTGAGGGGGGGTCATGTTTCTTGCTTTTGTTGGCCGCAAGTAGCTTTGTGGTGATGTCTAAGTTCTTATTGGCTTTCAACTGCTTGGCCATGGTGGACCCCAGTTAATAGGGAGGGGGTGGAGTTGCTTGCTCCGACTTGCACGGTCAGTTGGGTGGGCACCATTGGGGTTGCTTTCAGTAGCTCCCAGAGTTGTTAGGAGCTCGGTGATCCCACCCGGCGCTGTCTTGAGGCGTATAAGTGCAGGTAGCCACGGGACAGGTAGCAACCAGGTGGGAAAGAGGTCCCTGTCGCCCACCGACCAGTGGGGTCACACCACTGACTCACAACTGTAATAGAGGGCAAGGAGATAGGGTTATTGAGTGGGCCGGGCGCCCCAGGAAGTGGGAGAGAGCGGGCCCCCTCTCTGTGGAGTTGTACTAGCAGCCGGGCAAGAGAGGTCCTGATTCAGGGTGTTGAGGTGATCAGAAGATGAGGGTTGACCTCTGAGTCCAAAAACCAGGCAAGGGGGGTAGCTGTCCCAGTAGGAGTGGTCATCGTCACCGAGGTTATAGACTTCTTTGGGAGACGCTGGAAGCGAGCAGCTGGGTAGGCAGGGGCTCCCCAGGAATTAGTGTGGGGGCTCCAGGTAGCCCTGGGGGTAAGGGAACCACCAGGGCCAAGCTGTGGGTATGTAACCTGTATGTGCCCAGCGTTAGCACATATGGCTGGAAGAGGGATGCCCTCCAGGCAGTTACATACTCCCCAAAAGATGGGCAGGGGGGGAAGTCATCCCAGTAGGAGCGGAGGTCATCGCTGAAGTTAAAGACTTCTTGGGGAGATGTTGGAAGAGAGCTGCTGGGTGGGCAGGGGCGCCCCAGGAATTAGTGGGGGGGCACTAGGCAACTTTGGGGGTGAGGGAAACCTCTGCATAGGGAGCCCCCACCAGGGCCAGGCTGTGGGTATGCCACCTGTATGAGCACAGCGTTAGCGAATATGGCTGGAAGAGGGGTTCCTTCAAGGCAGTCTCTCTGTTGGCAGCAATTCCCAAAAGCTGCGGGAAGGCAAGGTCGAGAGCACCCCCCCAGAGATGTCAGAGCAACCACCTGGCTCATGGAACCTGGCCCCCCAGCTAGCAGAAACAGGAGGAATTTCAAGCTCAATGGAGGGGTGTGTGGGGGGGGGCAAGGGAGCACTCACCGTAACGACAGCGTCTTTGGATGTCAGGGACCGCGCACCTCAGCGTGGCTGCTGTCCTCGTTCTGTTGGGGCTGTGGTGTCCGCCCTGGAGTAAGCGGGCAGGAGCGGGGCATGGACCACCCAAAACTGGGGCCTCAGCTAGGATTGCCCCCGGAGCTGCAGGGGCCTCAGAGGAAAGCGCCGGAGTTCGGCACCCAGGCACTGCTGGCGGTTGAGGAGCTCCATAAGGAAATAGATCAGCCGGGGTGCTCATGCGCCGAGAGACAGGGCTGGACCCCCGGCCGCCATCTTGGATCCTCCGGCACCAGAGAGGTGAAGCTTGGGGAGCGAAATTTGGGGTCCTGTGGGACCGAAATGCCCCCATCCTCGCTCGATGGGGTCCTCAAACCTTCTTATAGTGCTGCGTGAAAGGAAGGCTCAAATGGCGATGCCGAAATCCTTAAGTTTTAACATGTCTGGCGGGCCCAGCACGGAGGCTATCAGAGGAGCTGCTGCATCGACGACGCTCCAAGCCACACTCCCCCCTGGGTTTTATAGCCAAAGGGCACGATTCATGGAAAAGTGCACATAAATCCCACAAAGGCCACACACCGAGAATGACACTGCACGAGCCTGCGCTTAGAATAAGAAATGCACGCCCTGCGTATTCATGGAAATTCCAGTGCAAAGTAACCGTATACGCGGGTCGCGGCCAGAACGCCCGCAACACACAGCCATGGAAAGCAAAAACAGCAAAACCAGCCAGAACACCTTTGCGTGCTCCCCCAGGCACGAATACACGCATCCGTCAAACAGTGCATGGGGTCCCTCAAAGGCAGACCTGTATTGCGTGGACCATGCACAAGGTCCCCCATAAGTGGCACCGGCACCCTGACGACATGCATGTGATTTTCCGCAACTTGGGTAAAACTCAGAAAATCTGCTTGCTAACCCCCGTAGCACCACACTACACTGCATACGCGCACCCCTAAGTCCGATCGGATCCCCAGCTGCATACACACACTCCTAAATCTGACATGCAAACCCATCTCTGTGCTGCGATTCCTATGTGCAAGTGTCAGTAGGTTTGTCTTCAGGTGGCAGAGAGATTGAGGTATTTGCGTTGGAATTTTGCAGGCGAGAGGTTGCACGGGCACTTCCATGAATCTGCTTTGTGTGCGCAATTGTATGCATGCTATGGACTGCCTGTGGCCCATCCCTCGTTCTTCCTCATTTTTCGAGTTCTGCCCCCTCCTCTGCCCTTTGTGCAGACCTCACCCACACTCTGCATGGTGTCTCGCAGAAGGTGCTCGTCCACTCGCAGAGATGTGACGGGCCTGCACAGAATCCCGGCAAGTCCCAGATGAGTCCCGCACATTCGGTTCCATGAATCGCTGAATGGGGGGGATATGCGCGCAGATTGACATGCAAGTCCCCGATTTTCTACGCAAATCTTTCCATGAATTGGGCCCATAGTCCTTAAAAATTATTTCATAATGCATGCAGCATTATGCACCCTTCTCACTTCTGATCACCCCATTTCTTAAGGAACAAAAGTCCATGCTAATAGTCCCCCCCCCCGCCGCTCTCCCATCAATGTTTTATAGCTTCTGTTGTAATCCTCTGTGCCAGGACAATGAGGGTGCTGAGCAGGAATACTGTGCTCGGCACCCTCAATCTCCTGCCAGCGGGACACCTTTCCCGTTTGGCACCCTATGAGGGTGCTGAATGGGAGAGGTGTACCACTGCTAAATGTCCCGGTCGTACTCTAAAAGAGCCACTGAGGGGTAAAGCGGCCCCCGCTCGGTACGCCACTGTGCGGACATAAACCTGCACTATGCTCCTGCACACTTGCACATGCCAACAGTATAGACTGAGGCACAGGCGGCTGCACCGCCTGGTCAGATGGAGCTGCTCAGATGCTCTGATGTAGGCACCCCGACTCCCGTGATCCCTGTGCATGATGTAAATAAAGGTGTTTAGATTCTTACCGCACAAGCAGCAGTACAGAGACTGGCTGGGAGAAGGGCAGCCTTTTATTGATGTCAGAAAAAGACTGTAAGCCCCTGATTGTAGCCAAAAGTAGCCCAAAATAGCTAAAGGGCACGCGGAATAGCCCAAAATAGCCCAATACAGCAAATCATTCTGAAGCTGGAAATAGGAAAGCCCGCCCCATTTGCTTCTTACAAAGCTGCTGATTGCAGCAAATCTTGTTAGGGAGCTCCTCATTGGGTAGGACTGCGAGGAGTTTGGAAAAATACATTTTAGTGAAATGGCCATTTCATGCCATGGCATTGCTGGTTGCTAAGCAAACCAGATATTCTCAGTTCAGAACCTTATTTCCATCCGTCTCTTTTTGTAACAATGGTTTCGTCAAATGTGTGGCTTACACTAAAAAAATGTATCAAAACCAAAAACAAAACAAGTGCCCTCCTCTGGGACCGTAAGCTCAGAACCTATGCTATGACACAACCAAGACTTTCACTATTCACCAGCAGACCAATGACCTTATTACAAATGTGGCAGTACATCCTCTGATTTACCACCAGATGCATTTACTGTTCCCGCAAATCGGCCCTATAGCATTACCATGGGATTGTGAGTGGCAGCTCTGTAAAGTAAATCCCCATTCTTGGACTCAGTAGGACGGCATGGTATGTCTGCCAGATTCAGTAGGATTGATAATTCCGTTTGGAGTCAGCTGGTTTCAGTGGAAAGGTGGATGATTTATGTAATACTGTATATTGCTGTGTATGATAAATATGGTTTCTATAGGTGGATTAGAGGAATATATTATATGGATTGTAGTTTTTGTTAAAACATTTTTGGTTGATTATATGATTTTAGAATATGTATAATGTTACATTTGAAACCACGTATACACAAACAAATACAAATATACAAAAAATACATGTTACTGACAAATATCGTAGTGGGAATGTCTTTCCAGTGTGCTTTAGAAGTGAGATTATCTAAATCTCTAAAGAGCTCTACACTCAGTGTAAACTCTCTTTGTGAGGGTCAGTCAGGGCAGATAAATAGTTTACTCCGAAGAGTGCTGTCCAACATTTGCCCAAGTGGCTTTCTTGCTTGGGATGGTAGTTACACCGCTGCCAATCTAATGATATCATTTCTGAAGAGAAGACTCATGACTTTGTTCAGTCGCCATGGTCGTCCACCATGGCACTGCTGATGTGGGACTGGACAGAGAAGCTTGAACCCAAGAGAGCTAAAGTATTGGTAATTCCATTGCACCCCAATCGACAATAATTTTAATAATCAATTTGTTAATTGGATGTATTGATGTGTGTATTAACCACTTTAGCGTGAATTTAGTTTAATACAATCCGCATTGATTAAAAAATAAAATCTTAGCTACGGTGTCCGAATCATGTGACCAGCTGAGCAAGAAGAAGCGAGGGCTCACACCTACGCATGGCACCAGGCCAGGCGAAGATATCAGAACTTTTCCAGACAGATGATGCAGTCTCGAGGCCAGTCACAGTGAAATAATTGACACATGGCTACTAAAGTGATGATTGATTGTAACAATAATTGGCGGAAGGCCGATAACTAAGGGGCACCCCGCACCTGGCCGACCATTCTGCGTGCTGGTAAGCAAAGTGGAAAAGTATGCATGGGGTTGTTGCCAACCCAATCACAATGGACCAAATAATCTAGGGTCCTATAGTTAGTAGAACCAATAGGACGTTGTACTTTTAGTGACGCCTACAGTAGTCATTTTTGAAGGAAGGGCTTAGATGCCCACCTGACAGTGTTTACCCAATCCCCTCACTCCGTTACCATATACAGATATGGTACCTATATTAAAGTTACCTTTCCCGAACCAATAGAATTGAATGTCAACCTTTGAGTGTAACACGTCAATGATGAGAGTTTTTCAGTATAAATGCTATGATTTTTGTGAAGATCGTTGGAGTTGAAGGGAGAAGGAAGATCGCGCCATTGCTCATATTCATAACACCCCGTTTTTTGTACTTGTCATTAAACATACACCCTTTGCCAAATCGTTGAGTTGTCCTTATTGATTGGTGTTGAAGTATATATCTGCACCCCCATCCATCTCACGGGTGCTGCTATCTTGTCTTAAAGTGCTTCTGGGCAAACCCGACTCTATGGGCCGGTTGGGGGTCTCGGAGCACACTTGGTAGCAGAGATTGGCTGGTTACCGATTAACGATTAGAATAAGACACCCATTGACCGTCGATATAAAGTAACTCTAGGTCCTCGGTAATATCCCAAGTCCTTTGCCATTCGGCTGACTAGACCGCAAAGCTCCCCGTAGACAGTAGTAGAGTAAAAATCAAATCTGCAGAACGCGGTCTGAAGGGACCTGTGCTTCCCAACATAACCCCTTCCCACTCCTACGGGCAGCTGAGCTGGAGAAAAGCCGGAGAAGGCGGTGACGAAGGCAGTGATCCCGAGGATCCAGAGAGGAAACATGCGAACGGTGAGTGAAAAAGACTAATGCTTTGGCAAAAAGTATATACCGTAGAACAAGTAAGGAAAAAGGTAACGGAGGGAGGCGGGAAAACAAAATATGATTCTAAGTGATCCGACCGTGGCTGATTTTGCCGCGGCCGGAATGTTAGCACGAGAAAGGTGCAAACTACCAAAAGTTCGCACCTTTCTCATGCGAACACACTTTTTTTTACTTACCTGCAATGCTACCACCAAAGGTTTGAACTTTTGGTGTTCGAACCTTTCGTGCTAGCAGTTTTCGGTCGTTTTGTACGGTCAGACATTTTTTTTCGGCCCGATCGTACAAAACCCAAAATATAGTCAGAAGTAGAGAAGAATATATATATATATATATATATATATATATATATATATATATATATATATATATATATATATATATATATATAGGGAAGGAAATAATACACTCAAGAATAATTTTTTTCGGCCCGATCGTACAAAACCCAAAATATAGTCAGAAGTAGAGAAGAATATATATATATACATATATATATATATATATATGGGGAAGGAAATAATACACTCAAGAATAATTAGGTAGACAGAGAGAGGATACCGGCAAAGACACCCGAGAAGTGAGAGGATTCGCCTAATTCCTACGCTTTTAATATAAGCGGCTAGAAGAAACCTGTATCCATAGTCCCAAATAAAAGGGAACAAATAGGCCACCACAACGATTAAAGACGCTTTTTGTGAAAGGGATGGGTTTAAACTCCATGTCGGGATAAGAGTATTAGAGGCAGAGGTATATTTGGCCAGCTGGAGTTTGTCTAGTCTGTTAAAGTCTGTCTTATGTGTTGTTTGTTGTGAAGTCATAAGTCTAAAATTTTCCTTAGAGGAACTGACATAAAATTTACACGATTAAATAACTGAGATATTGCAGTATACGAATTGATGTTTATTGAGCAAAATAGAAGATATAAAATTAGGTGGAAAAAACGAGCTTGGAGCTTGCAGTGATTGGTGCTCGCTCATATTGTTGGAATTGTTTAAGTCATGTAAAGCGTTAACAAGTGTTATATAGAGAGAAAGGAAACAAATTTAAGCATGGAAGACATGACTCCATTAGCACACCTAAGCAAACTGTTGCCGAAACATGCAACTAAGCTGAAAAAATACAGTGCAGAATGGGTTAAAGGAACCGCCAACAAAATGTGTTTGCAATGGCAAAGGCATTGATGACGCGAAACAAAAGGAGAAGTTAGACGATGTACAGAAAAAGGAGAAAGAAAAAGAAAAAGCATTGAGAGACGAAAGAATAAGGAAAAAGGATAGGTAGAGACGAGAACAGTTATAGCGTAAAGAGATAGAAAGGCAGCACGATCGTAAACAGAGAGCAGCCAATGATCAAGACAGACAGGAGCAGCAAAGGTTGAAGGAAAAGCAAAGGATACGAGAAAAAAGAATGAAGAGATGAAGGGGAGAGGAAATCTGAAGGGTAAATGAACGTAGAGACGCAAAGAAAGAGGAAGAAGATAGGGTCCGAGAAGAAGCGAGGAAGCGCAGAGAATTCGATGATGATGTAGAACGTAAGCGAAGACAAAGAGCATGTGATCTTGAATATCTGGAAAGAGAGGTTAAAAAACCTGATCCAGTAGTAGACTGGGAAGACATAGAAGAATTCTTTTCAGAGTACGATTCGGTACCAGGCATATTTCGAGCAAATATTGAGGATGACTTCGAATTCAGAAGCATTGGAGAAACGATCGATAGGATTTAGGATGAAATGGGGCAAGAGCAAGTACCCCAAGGGGAGGAGGAAGACGAGCGCCTGGAGAGCACTCAGCTTTACGACACTGAGGATGTCTCCCGAAGTAGTGGGAATAGAGAACTGTCCCTAGATAGATTGGAAATAAGTAGGAGCAAAGAGGACGCAAGAAGTTGCACAAGTTGAGGGCAGACAATGTCTGACACCGAAAGAGAGGAGCGTGAGGAAAAGGAGGAAGAGAGGAGATGTGAAAAACGATTCTCAAGGGGAAAAGGGATAAGATGGTCAGACACTAGTGAGCCTGCATCGAGGGCATCAGAATCAGCCACACAGTCAGACTGACGCGAAGAAGTATCTCACGGTCAGAGGGGGGTGTCTCCACCCCCCTATGTGAGCCAGCTAAGGACATTGCCAGGTAGGCGGCGATGCAGGAACATTACCTCTGCAATAGACAGAAGAACAATGAGAGAAGAGAGAGAGGGCTATGCGTCTCAATTTCCGTTCCTCGAGAAAGAAGGGGCGGGACCACCATATATTCCATGGCCACACATGGATCAGGAAAACCTGAAAAATAAGCTTCCAATGCTAAAATTGGGAGCCGGAAAATGGATACATGAGCTAGAAAAAATGACGGGAGGGAACACATTAGCTATCAGGGATATCAAAGGTCTTTTAATCGCCATACTTGGTGATAGAGCAGATGATGTGTTGTGACCACAGTTAATACCGCGCATGACGGAGCTCCATTTAACAATTGCAGAGCCGCGGTATGGAAAGCACTACGAGTGCTATACCCAGATACTTCCGATATGAGAGCTATCATGACACATAAAATGAAGGAGTCAGAAGATCCGTTGATTTACATACAGAATTTTCAAGACACCTGGGTACTCGAGACTCAGGAATATTGGGGGAAATCTATACCCGTATTCTACCATATATTGTGCCAAGGGCTGCCAGAACCGGTACAGAAACAGCTCAAGAAATTGGTAGGAATCGAGGCCAAGCCATGGTCAGAAATACAGTTGACCATCGCACACTATTGCAGGTTGCTGCAAGAAAAGAATCCAATCACAAAAAAGGAAGCTGCACGAAAGGGTGAAGAGACAAAATTAGTGCAGAAGAAATTGTCAAAATATGCTCTTGAAGGGGCAATGATAACTAGCACAGCTGAATCAAGCATGCCACAAGTCAATAATCCACAGCACAATAATCAGGGCAGTACAGGGTTTTACCCCTGGGGAAGATGATTTAAAGGAAGAGGATGGCAGAGTAAACAGGGAGGTTTTCAGAGTAATCAAGGAGGTTTTCAAAATATGCAAAATAGCAATCAAGATATGTCAAATGGGCAAGTTGTCAGACCACCGCCAGCATGTTGGTTGTGTGGGATGACATGGCATTTAGTGCACACATTAAGAAATCAAGGCATGATGCAAAACGGCCAAGGAATAGGAGCAGGCTTGGTGAATCCACCTGTGTTTTTACAGCAGGGATGTGTACAGAATCACACAGTGCAAAAGCAAATGCCAGGAGCACAGCAAAACTTGCAACCTCAGAATTTGACGAGGTTTCCAGAAGGACAGTCTCAACAGTCGCATATACATCTGTCATAGACAGTAAGTACAGGACAGGCTGCGACCCCTGAAATGAGGAATAATACTGCTGATGGGGGAAGTCCATTAGCACAAGGTGGGACAAAATTATATATGGACTAGGACAGCTCACTGGGAACCCTGATGTATTGTATCCTATCAGTGACACCAGACCCTCACCGGGAACCAAGGGTGGATGTGGTTATAGGGGATAAAGAATATTCCTTCCTCGTTGACACGGGTGCAACACGTTCATGTATACGTGAAGGCATGTTTTCCTTGTCCGGCGATGCTATAAATACTCAGAGGTTCACAGGAGCTACAAGTCGTGTTGCCTTTACAAATGCACTTCCAGTCTCTATAGGAGAATGTGAAATGAATGTGCCTCTATTATATTCATGACAAAACCCAGTAAACATTTTAGTCGAGATCTAATGACGAAGTTAAATATGACAATCTTGTTCACGGAAGAGGGCACAGTGTGTTAAACTCCAGGAATGCACTATTAAAACGTATGCCAAATGATTAGAGCATACGCAGGACACACAGCTATGAGGGCTGTACCATTGGATCGCTAAATATTCGCGTATGGAATACGTGTGCTAATGGCAGGGCTGCCGGGCCTTGCAGACAAGATCATGAGGACTCCAGATGAATTTCTATTCAGGCCAAGAATACCTATGCGTGAGGAAAGGAGACAAGTATTTCCCTTAATAATACACACAGCCGCGATGCGAGGAAAAGTGGTTTTGATCGATGGTTATGATGATGAAAGCCGACAATGGTGCACAGTAATCGCCATTGAAGAGGGGTACAGATTGACTGACTTCACTGATGACGATCTGTTTGATGAACAAGCAGACGGGGGAGAAACAACATTGGAGGTGAACCTCACTTTTTGGGTAAGAATGATCAAAAGAGAAGTACCTCAGAGAATGATGGTGGCACAGAACCGTCCTGAATATTTTGATGACGACATGGCCCAGGTGCCTGTCTCAGTATGGACTACAGGCCCCTATGATGTAGGCTTATTGAAAGGAGTCGGAGAAGTAAAAATTAAACTGAAGCCAGGAGCCATTCTTCCAAAGGTACGACAATACCCCATGTCCAGGGAGGCAGATGAAGGAATTTTTAAGACAATTTCAACTATGATGGAGCACGGCATCTTAGCGACGTCAGATTCGTCATGCAATACTGCAGTTTACACTATCAAAAAATCAAAGGGAGGGTCTTGGAGGCTAATTCAAGATCTGAGGCCGATAAATGATATTGTTGAAGCGGAGTTCCCTTTAGCCCCTAACCCGGCTACAATCCTATGTAATATACCTGTTGATGCAAAATATTTCACGGTGATTGACTTGAAAAATGCATTTTTCTCAATCCCGTTGCACCGTGACTCACAAGATCTAACGTCATTCACGCTCAACAGATGCATCTGAAAAGCACGAGGCTACCCCAGGGGTACTGTGAGTCTCCTTCTATCTTTAACAGAGTCCTGCAGATGGACCTAAGCAATATTGCATTAGAAAGTGTTGTCTTGCAATATGTGGATGACATCTTAATTAGCAGCACGACAGAGGAGCAATGCAGACATGATTCTGTTCAGGGTGTGCAGTTAAAATGTCAAATGAATAATTTCGAAAAAAATAATGTTGAAAAAAAATGTTTTGAATATTTTTATTGTATATGTTTTTCTGGGGGTTTGGCTAGTAAAAAAAGGGCTATTGAAAAAAAAATGGGGGGTTGGGGTGGGGAACCCCCGGGGTGGGGAACCCCCCCGGGAACCTCCCATTAATAAATAAATAAATTTGAAAATTTTTTTAGACATTTTTTATTGGAAATTAAAGCATTCGAAATTATTACATTCGAAAATATCACTATAGACCTCTGTTCGGCTATTGACTATACTGGCTGAGAAACGAAATAAGGTTGACAACGTGTAGTTACAATATTGTCAATGAGAAGTACTCTACATAGGTCAGTTGATCTCACACGAGGGGAAAAGAGTTACCCCAGAAAGAGCTGAAGCCATACTAAACACAGCCAAGCCGCACATGGTAAGCAGATGCAGAGTTTCTTAGGCCTGTGCAATTATGTCAGGGCGTGGGTCTTCGACTACAGTTCTTACACCAAACCTTTGCTTCAGGCTCTAAAGAAAGCACAAGTGATGAAAGAGATGATTGAATTGTCTGAGACCATGGAGGAAGGATTTGCTGAACTCAAAAGAGCAATTTGCACAGCACCAGTTTTAGGAATCCCCAATTATGCAGAGGAATTTTACCTGTTCTCGCAAATGGATGGCAGCGTTATGACGGCATTACTCACACAGAAAACCACAATGGAGTACACGCCCGTGGCATACTATAGTGGGAATTTGTACCCAGTAATGAAAGGCCATTTCCCGCAGCGTTCGGCATTGAGAAGGCTACTACCATTGTAATGGGATGCTCGATGACGTTGTGCGTTGAGCACTCACTATTTGCTATTCTAGAGAAACCGAAGGTCACACTAACATCTCAGAGAGCTTCTGCTTATGAAGTGATCATATCGAATCCTTCGATTAAACTAGTCCGATGCAAGAGAGTGAACCCAGCTATGTTCATAGCCGAGCCAGTCACTGAAGGAGAACCAATACATGACTGTGCGAATTATGAAGAATTCTATGATGAAATCCCCAGAGTGAAAGAAAATGCATTGGCAGAAGAAGAAATTGGGCCTCATTAAACGGATGGCGGTAAGGATTTAATACCGGTAAAATACCGGTACCGGTAAATCCTTACCGCCTTACTACGAGGTCCCTTTGCGGGTTGGGGGATTTAATGCCAGCTTTTTGCAGGCGTTAAAAACCAACCCGCAAAGGGACCCAGGGAGCTAATTACGGTACCGCAATTTGCGGTACCGTAATTAGCGCCTTCCCCATTCCCATTGAGCCCTATGGGGCAAAAATGGGAATGGGTAAGGGCAATGGTGGAAGGGGGAATTACCGCCCCGCCAACCTTGGAATGGGGCGGTAATTCCCTTTTCCGCCAAGGCGGTGCCGTTATTTTACCGGCATGAACCATGGCGCTAACAGCGCCATGGTTCTCCGCCATCCGTGTAATGAGGCCCATTGTCTTCATTGACGGTTCTTTGAGAATCGATCAAAACTATGAGCAATGATATACAGGCGTCGCTGTGATGAAGCACAGAGCAAATGGAGAATTTCGAGTACTCCTTAGTGCACCAATAACATCTCATTTTTCATCACAGGCTGCAGAATTATTGGCGTTGATACTCGTGATTGAGAACCACGCATACTAGGAAGTAACTGTGTACAGTGACTCCGCCTATGTGACGTCAACAGTACACGCAGGCTTAGCGAGCTGGAAAAGGAGGGGCTACCTCCGAGCAGATGGCACGCCAGTACAGCATGCAACCTTATTGGACAGACTGATTAAGGCACTACAGCTCCCAGTGGGCACAGCGGTCGTGAAATGCGCTGCCCACACGAAGGGGACAGATTTTATCTCACGTGGAAATCAAAAAACAGACACGGAAGCCAAGCGTATGGCATCCAAGAGTGAGACAATCATGGAAGTGGTAGTCGCTCACACAAATGAGAAAATGATTGTTGCACGGATTGCACCTGAAAGCTACAATCATCTGGGACAAACACAGTTGATGGAGCACCACAGGAGGAAAAAAAAACGTATGGAAACGGTGAGGGTGTTCTTTAAACCCCTCCGAAATCTTGTGGCGACAAGACTGCACTGGTAAACTAGTAATGCCTATAGCCCTGTTAAAATTAGCGCTGGAGCATTTACACTATCCAGCATACATGACAAAAGAGAATCTAGCGGCAATGCTCACAGAAGACTTGTTCATACCGAACTTAACCGAGCATGTTGCATTTTTTATAGTGAACTGTATAATCTGCCAACAGTTCACAGCTGTGCACACATTAAAAGTAATGAGAGGAGTCATCCCAAGGCCAAATGGGTCTTTTCAGAACTTGCATGTCGATTACGTCAACATGATTCAAGTATGTAACGGGTACAGATACCTAATTGTTGTGGTGTGTCGATTCTCTAGATGGATAGAGGCAGGTCCATGTACACACCCAGAATCTACTTGTGCGGCCAAATTCTTTGTGAGGGAGGTATTTTCCAGGTGGAGGGTATGTGGAGTCATGAGAACAGATAACGGGACCCATTTTGTAAATGAAGTTTTTGAACAGATTAGCTTGCTGCTTGGTAAAAAGCACAAGTTCTTGTCGGCGTATCACCCACAAGGTAACGGGAAATGTGAGAAGCTCAACGGCCTATTAAAGGAGAGGATAGCCAAGTTGAAGCTTACTCTAAGAAAGGGATGGTTGCACTGTCTTCCTTTGGCACTGTATGCACTCAGGAATCAACCCGATTCCGACCATCACCTTACGCCGCACGAAATAGCTACAGGAATAAGAATGCGCACTCCCCTGATACCCCGAGACAGAGCTAGATGTGATTCCCAGTCAACAGGAGAAATTTTAGGGTCTGAAATGCAAAATTACTTGAATTGCATGACATCTTGCCTTACTGTAATTTCAGACCAGCTGCAGTGACGACGAAAAGCGTGCAAGGCAGCACGAAACCCAGAAGGAGATACTACTACAGGCACAGCTCAAGGACTTTGTGTTCCATCCGTTTTCCCTGGAGACACCGTCTTGTTAAAGAACCATACAAGGAAAATGTGGGACAAGCCAAGGTTTAACGGTCCCTTTACAGTGGAAGACTGCACTCCCTCTGCAGTAAAACTACAAAGAAGAAGAGCTTGGATCTTTATGGGTGACATCAAACCATACACTGGAGAAGGCCCCCTGCCTGCACCTCAGCGCAAGGAGACTACAGACGATGGGAAGAACCACAGCACGTGCAAACGAGATCCATGATAAGGAAGAAGGACGCATGATCAGCAGCAAGGTAAAGACAAAGAACTTTTGTGAAATAGTTGTGGTTTCACTTTGGACATTCTTCTGAGCAAAAAAGAGGATAAGGACCGAAAAACGGACATCCTGTGCATCCTTGTTGCTGGGTGAAGAAGAAAATTACATTTATAGACCACAACATAGTCTGTCGACTTTGAACTTTGGACTGAGGCACACTGGAGCCTTGACTAGAAATGAATATGCCAAATTTTGATCGAGGACACATACATTGGAAGAAAATACAGTATCCAGATTCCTTCCACACAGAGACCTTATTCGGAATCACTTATGGTGCCCCACAGTAGCGACATCACCAAAGATGTGGTGACATACTTCGATCTAGTGCTAAGATCGTACCCATCACTGGTGGGGAGGCTCACCAGTGTCACTGACTTTCTTCAAGATCCTGAAAACGAAAATACTATAAGGAGATTGCTTACTGTGATTGCCGAGCAGTTCCTCTTGCTTCTGGAATACAACGAGGAAAAACCAAATGTCCCAAGTAGAGAAGGAAGCAAATGAGCTTATCAACGTATTGTTCTTTCACTTAATCGAAGACTGCCCAGAACTTGTCTGGAGAACGACAGATGTATTCACTTTTCTTCGAGATCCAGCAAATACAGAACGTCTGAGCATAATCCTAAACAGCATAGTAATCCAAGTTGCTCTCCACGCAAACTGAAAGTGCAGACACTGTTCACAGTGAAGTGAAAGCCTACAGTCCTGAAACTCAGCAAGACAGGACAAATGTCCCTGTCACCAGAAGACAGCAGGTGGGCAAGCAATTTCTTCTTTCGCTTAATCACAGATTTTCCAAAGCTAGTGGGGAGACCTGTAGATGTTGAAGTCCTAATATTCACCAGAGACCCAGGTAATTCTACACAGATGGGCATGCTCTTGCATGTCATCGTGCTGCAAGTGGAACTTTCTAACCAGCAACAGAACTATTTGAGAAGATTTTAAAATTTCCGCCGAGGGACAGATCGAGAGAGCAGTGCCAGAGATCTCATTTCTTATTTTTCATATGGACAAGGACACAACATGTCTTCGGGAATGAAGCAGATCAGGGGCACAGACTGGGAGTTAGTATTTTTTGAACATGCACAATAGAGAGATGAATTGGATTATTGCCTGTTTTGACACACACATAGAAAAAGAGAACTGTATCCGGAAATGATAGACAATCCAGTGTTCAAACAAAGAGAGACAATTGTTTAAATACCTGCAGCCCGCAAACAGAACCAAACAGAATCCAGAGACAATATTGTTTAGAATTTGTATTAAAAGATAGCACATTTTGACGGATGATCTAGATGGGGGTCCAGAGCAGTACTCTAGTCCTCCCGCAGGAGGAAAGACATTCATATTTCTTTGCAAGTAAATGCTGCCGCTTAACTTACTGAGGCATAATGTATTTATGTTTTATATTCATCATTGTTTTACTGAAATTAACGATTAGAACTGCATTTTTTATTGGTGCACAAAGCGTTCCAATTCCAGTGCACCCACCTAATGATGCACGCATGAAGCCTACGAAGGCACCCAGACCTTACATAGTCATTCCAGTCCCTAGAAGATCTGGTGGTGGAATGAATGAACTTGAGATGGATGTGATTAGCAATGACACACACACACTTGTGGTAAGAAGCAAATCGAAAAGCAGGAGACAGGGTCGGCAGAGTATGAATGTTAAAAAGGTTACTGACAACCACATGCATGCAAACATTGAATGCACATAAACCAGGCCTAGTGTCAATGACTGCAGAACCACAATCCAAAGCATGGGAGAAGAAAAGACTGCCTACTATGAGAAATCTCACTATAAGCAAAGTAAAGAGCCAAATGAAGAAAGCGGATGTCATGTCACAAGAAGAGTCGGAAAGAAAGCCTACAGAAACCGCAGTATCAGAAAATCTTCATCCAACACCAAGAAAAGCAAAAGCAAATTTGGAGAAGATCTCTGCACAAGCACAACTGATAGCAGATACATTATGGCCATTCATAGCCAGAGCAAGGAAAAGACAAGAGGAGTTGAAGAATAAACCAACAGAGACAACATTGCCAAGCATATATGTTCCAGTGAAGGGGACAAGTACAAGTTCTACAGTACAGCCATATACTGAACCAATGCCAGAGCGGATGCAGACATTTCTGACCAGAAAGAAAAAGATATATGAGGACAAGGAAAGAACTGTCAGACTTTTGTCTACTCAAATGGCACAAATGAGGAGGCCTGAACCATGGACTGGAATACCTGAGAATCCTCCAGCAAGAAGGAGCCATACAGATGCATTCAGGGATGTAGTTATAGCGTACTACATGAAAACCTTAAGAATCAAGAGAAGCATGCACGGAGACGACAACAAACTAAATGATTACTTGGACAGCACAGCACATTTGGGAAACATTTGATACCAGCACATGAAAGAAGTTGCAAGACGAAGTTAAGAAGGTGAATGCTTTGTTTGTGCACTCCTACCGTACAACATGGGGAAGTCCGAGATCTTCGTAGTTGTAGAAATTGATGTCCAGACAACACACTGGGCCTTATTACACGGGCGGCGGTAAGGGTTTACCGGTACCGGTATTGTACTGGTACCGGTAAAACCTTACCGCCTTACTACAAGGTCCCTTTGCGGGTTGGAGAATTTAACGCCTGCTTTTTGCAGGCGTTAAAAACCAACCCGCAAAGGGACCAGGGAGCTAATTACGGTACCGCAATTTGCGGTGCCGTAATTAGCACTTTCCCCATTCCCATTATGCCCTATGGGGCAAAAATGGGAATGGGAAGGGCAATGGGGGAAGGGGGAATTACCGCCCCACCAACCTTGGAATAGGGCGGTAATTCCCCTTTCCACCAAGGCGGTGCCGGTATTTTACACGCCGTCCGTGTAATGAGGCCCACTGTCTTTCACACGTAGCAATGTGGAAGACCAGAGGCCAGTTAATGGGTAGTGATGCCTCACTGAAATGGGCAACTGAAGCAACTGATCCTGATGAAGATGATTATGTTCCAGATATAAAGACAAGAAACAGAGCTCATTCTAAGAACCATGTAATCAGGTACGAGAAACCTGGATTAAAAGGAGCTGAAATTAGATGTGAAGTGAATCAGAAGCTAAATGTACAAGGAAAAACTTCAGAAGAGGCTTGAAATTGGAAGAACAGAGAACAGTGAACAGTGCTCTCACCAGACAGATGGGAAAAAGGAGTAGTGATTTGCAGAGCATGGATGGTCATTGGTCAATACGAACCTACCATCAACATAGTGCGAGATGGATGAAGCCATTGTAGCCAAAGCTTGCAAAACTGCTGACATGGGTCGAAGACAGAGGAGGACCCTTGCAGATAGTGCCACAGGAAAGCCCAGAATTCTGCTTCAGGAATAATAGCACAACGAAAATGGGAGAGAATCAGAACTGTGGACGAGTTTTTGACGCTCCAGGAATTGTGCATGGAATTGCAGTGATTATTGAACATTATTGGACATGTGTATGCAAAGCATACATCAGACTGCCGAGAAACTGGGGAGGTATATGCACAACAGTGAATGTCCACGTTCCAGCGTTGGTGATCCCGAAAAGTGACTTAAGTATTGACAGTTTCCCGAAAGCAGATGCTCACCTGAGGAAGAAGAGATCTGTGAAACTGCTGACTCGAATGATGAGGTAGAATTACTTTTCTGCCAAATCTGAAGAAGCTTTTCAAGCAATGCCATATGAACATAGGCTGTTTAGCCTCACCTCATCAGTGTTCGCAACAATCCTCATGCCAAGATTCCAAGTTGGAGCAAATATTAAATTGTTGCAGATAACCAGAAATGAGTTACTGCAGACCATCAACGCAACCATAAAGGGATTCAACAGAATCAAGGAGGAGTTAACTGCAATCCGATTGATGACTCTCCAGAACAGATATGTACTTGACATGATCAAAGCTATTGATGGAGGTGTTTGTGCAAAAATCGGAGAATCATGTTGCACATTTATACCTTCTCGCGATGAGGAATATGGAACTCTAACAGAAGCCATAGGTATGCTGACAAAACTGCAGAACCAGATGATTGATGAAACTGACGAAGTTGATGATGACAGTTGGTTCGGATCACTATTCCCATGGGTTCCACAATGGATGGCAGATGTATTCATGTTCCTGGGAACCCTGCTAGTGATGATATTGCTAGGATTCTGTGTTACCAAGATAATAATCTCTCAGTGCCAGAAAACTGTGAAGAAAGCCATAGGGATGAAGATCATGATTGATGTCAAGCCAGGATGGAAGCCCAAAGACCTAACTGATGAGGACATACTAGACTTTGTGAAATCTAGCATTCATGCACCTGAGGGAACAAAGTTTCTCTATCCCAGACAGCACAGAAACTATGTGGGAAGATGGGTCTAAAGCAGCCAAAATGGACAGTGTCAACTGATGACATGGAACAAAGACGAACACGTAAGGACAGCGGGACGTCTAAAAGGAGTCATAAAGATATGGACTCCAAAGAGACATTTCTTCAGACCATCGTGAATAGACCCAGAAGATGAAGAAAGAATGGACCCAGGTGATGAAGTGAAGGTGAATACAGAGGGACCAACGAAGATGGATAGGAGGCGAAAGTGGTTGATGAATCACCCAGAGGGGGGAGTACAGAGGAAGAAACCCTATCAACAAATTAAACGAAATGAAGATCGTCTAAGTACAGTCCCTGAAGAGACCAAAAAGGTCTTAATGGAAGACGAATGGTGATGTCATGAGAACCCGGGCTGACTCACATATAGAAGAAATGACGACCAGAAAATGACGCAAATAAACGAAAGGCCATGAACAAGGTTATCGGGAACTTGAAGTGTAAGGGTGATGTCAAATGTAAGAAGCTTAAGCTGTAAGCATGGTAAAGATATCTGACCAGTTTGACACCTGTACATATGCTTGGAACCGCAAGAAAGCTAAGAAAATCATGTGGCTTGCTATGCTTAGTAGAAAGATAGGGCGGCAAGCACCACTATACATAATCTACCTCAAACTAAGCACATTATATAAGTGTATTTCCACTTTGCAGGAGAAGCAGTATCAACCCAGGTTATTAAAGGCCACACAAGAAAAAGCTTCATATTTAGCAAAATCGAGAAGAGACAGCTGAAACGAAACTCAGCAGAGGCAATTTGTGCCAGGAAAACCAAAGTCGTAATAATAGAAGAGACAAACAGTAGCTACATTTAATTGAAACTAAGAACAGAATGTCCTGCTTCTGAAAGGTCGAGATAAGAAGACAAAGGCAGGTGGTGAGTGAACCGAGAATCAAATACACGAATTGATGGAAAAGAGGCAAATTCATGGTGTCCGAATCACGTGACCAGCCAAGCAAGAAGAAGCGAGGGCTCACACCTACGCATGGCACTAGGCCAGGCGAAGATATCAGAACTTTTCCAGACAGATGATGCAGTCTCGAGGCCAGTCACAGTGAAATAATTGACACATGGCTACTAAAGTGATGATTGATTGTAACAATAATTGGAGGAAGGCCGATAACTAAGGGGCACCCTTCACCTGGCCGACCATTCTGCGTGCTGGTAAGCAAAGTGGAAAAGTATGCATTGGGTTGGTGCCAACCCAATCACAATGGACCAAATAATCTAGGGTCCTATAGCTAGTAGAACCAATAGGACATCATACTTTTAGTGACGCCTACAGTAGTCATTTTTGAAGGAAGGGCTTAGATGCCCACCTGACACTGTTTACCCAATCCCCTCACTCCGTTACCATATACAGATATAGTACCTATATTAAAGTTACCTTTTCCAAACCAATAGAATTGCATGTCAACCTTTGAGTGTTACACGTAAATGATGAGAGTTTTTCAGTATAAATGCTATGATTTTGGTGAAGATCGTTGGAGTTGAAGCGAGAAGGAAGATCGCGCCATTGCTCAAATTCATAACTCCCTGTTTTTTGTACTTGTCATTAAACTGACTCCCTTTGCCAAACCGTTGAGTTGTCCTTATTGATTGGTGTTGAAGTATATTTCTGCACCCCCATCCATCTCACAGGTGCTGCTATCTCGTCTTAAACTGCTTCTGGGCAAATCTCGACTCTATGGGCCGGTTGGGGGTCTCAGAGCACAGTCTTGCCAGTCAAGGTCTTCACAAAGATCTGCATACCACCTCTCAGCCAAAGGACCAAGTGTAGAGTGGTTTCTTTCTGAGGTTTTAGTCTGATAAGCTGCAGCCATCTTCCAACTGCGTGCCATCAAAGGTCAGACTCTATTTATCTGGGGGGATGCCTTTCTTGTCTTGGATCTTAGCTTTGACATTCTCGATAGTGCCACTGGGCTCTACTTCTAAGGTGATGGTCTTGCCAGTCAAGGGGCCTCCATACCGGGTTCCTGGTCCGGGTCCCGCGAAAAGGGACTTGGGCCATTCCGGCCTTGGAGTGCCCGGTAAATCCCTTTCGCCGGACCCGGACCTTCGCCATTCCCATTTCAGCCCCCATAGGGCTCAACGGAAATGGGAATAAGGAGGGTGCTAACAACCGTTGTTAGCACCTTCTACTGCTAGCGGGTCCCGCTAAGGACGTCTGGTGAGACCAGACGTCCTTGGCGGGTCCTGCTGCAGATCTCGGAATAGGGCAGCCCGTAATGAACAGTGCCGGTCCCGTACCGGCACCATTCATTACGGGACCGCCAGGGTCCTAATGTGGCCCAAGGTCTTCACAAAGATCTGCATTTTCACAGCTGGCTATCTGTCTCTCGCTTGGGTCCAGTGTGGGGTGAGCGATGTGAAAAGTTTGACTTTTTAGTCAACTTGGACGAGAACCCCTAAACACTGATCTGAACCAGATATCCTACCCATCTCTGTGTAAACCTCAAGTACCAGACAAGACAACTGCCCATTAAACAGGTGGGGAAACAAGGCACACCACCGCCACTCGGTATAACGCCCAACCATCAATAAGCTGATGAATCCCATCGCTTATGATAACCAAGAACTCCATATCCCCAACAGGAGGTATTTTTCTGTTCTATGACAAAATACTGCTTACGTCGTTGTGATTCAAAATTAAATAACTGCCTATTTACCTGATTATTTTCGTTGATGATTTAGCTTTTTGTTAAAAAAAAAAGCTCCCACCATTCTCTACCCAGACCCCCAAAACAACTCCGGGTTTACTTTCAGCTGTGTCTTTTTGCATCCACCCACCCCCATTTTTCGCTATTTTCCACTGACCTTTCATAATAAAAGGGCCAGGAAAAAGTCAGGCGATGGAGAAGGAGCAATCAGAGAGGTATTAGGGAATTCTGACAGGTGCAGTATCCTGGCTCCCAAGGTTACAGGTCGGAAAGGCGAGGGAGGGATCGCCCATGCCGAAGGCAGTGCAGATTTTGAGAATGAGGAAAGAAAAGAGTTCAGCGGTGGTGGTCGGAGATGAGGATGTTGGTGGCATGGGTTGGTGATGGTTATGTTTAGGGACAGCAGTGGAGTACACATCCAGAGTGTCACAGAGCTTGCTAGCTGCCCAGTAACTGGCGATCCTGGTGTAGACCAATCACTTTAAGGTGTTGAAGTAATGGGAAAGAAGAGGGACTAGTCGATTGATGGCAGGAATGTTTGGGTGGGGGTTGGCTCACAGGTGAGGCACAGACCTCAGCAGCAGAGGGATGCATAGGACAGTCATCAACCAAAGGGACTATAAGTTACCCTGTATGCCTCTTTCTCTCCTCAACTAGACACAGCCATGGCACACTGTGTACAACAAGCATTGGGGGAATGGCAGCCAGGGGCGTGAGGGGGTAATGTGGGGGGGACTCGGGTAATCCTCTACATTTCCCCAATTGCAAGGAATTCTGGGAGTTTATGAATTTGAGCAGAAAAACTGTTGTATAACGGAATCTTCAGCCACTCATGATAGGTTTAAGATATGTAGTCTGAAATGCAATCTGTCTCAGCTGTCAGTGTCTGCCTGCTTGAGCTGGCATGTAGCCAATGTAGCTGGCACAGCACTACCCTCTGGATTGACACTGACCATCTGACGGAGCCTAGGCCAGCACGTTCCTCATTAAGGAGCTGCGCAAGATCCAGAAGAAATTGGACTTAATCAGTGCAGGCCGTTCCACGTCACAGGAACCGTGGGTTGTTTCCATGTCCCCACTGACTGTGGCGCTTCTTCTGCGTCAAAGTATTTGCGTAAATGCGGGAAGGCCGTTGCCCCCGCCACATGTCTTTCGAGTAGGGAGTTGGAACCTGCTGCTGACATCTCAATTCCCCACATGGGCTACTGAGAAATGAAATTCTTGCTTCTTCTGTTGTCCCTTCTCCCCAAGGAAGCAGACCTGTGGATTCTTTTCACGTCAACAGAATCGGCTCCCGCACAGAACACGACCAACTAAAGCACGATTCTCATTTTTGTGCAGTTTGAAGTAGAAAATGGCGCTTTAATGCTGGGAAAGTATGCCTCTGTTTGCGTCATCAGCATTGGCTGTTTTATGGGTGGGAAGCAGCTGTGTTACACTCGGAATAAGGGGGTGCTAAGGACCAAACATTTACAAGCAACAGCCTTCCCTTGTGGACATTACAGAAACACTATTTTGGGAGGAGAGCAGGACTCCTGCCCAGGGTAAAATATCATTTTACCAAAATGGCTGCGGTAGCAGAAGTGACATCACACGGCCCTTGACCTCTGATGACATAACAGGAAGTGATGTCATTTGACCCCACCCCAAAGTGACATCACGGGAAGCGATGGAACACGACCTTTCACCTCTCGACAAAACAGGAAGTGGCATCACATAACATTGTACACTACGAAAAATATGGTTATGATATCACTGTAAAGTGATATACATTTCATACAATAATGGATCACAATATGTGTCGTTAATATCAGAGCGTATAGGCTCATATTACTAAATCACTGTGAATGCAAGCAGCCGTCTAAGGCCAAATGACAATGATGTGTTATTATATAGCACTTACACTTAAGCGCTTCATAAAGAACACATATAAATAAAATGGGCCTCATTACGACCCAGGCGGAAAACCATGGTGCTAATAGCAGCATGGTCCATGCCGGTAACTTACCGACTCCGCCATGGAGAAAGGGGGAATTACCACCCCATTACAAGGTTGGCGGGGCGGTAATTCCCCCTTCCTCCATGGCCCTTCCCCATTCCCATTTTTGCCCCATAGGGCTCAATGGGAATGGGGAGGGCGCTAAGTATGGTACCGCAAATTGCGGTACGGTACTTAGCACCAAGGTCCCTTTGCGGGTCCCTACTTTAACGGCTGGTGTAGACCAGCTGTTAAGGTCGGGTCCCGCAAAGAGACCTCGTAATCAGACGCTAATGGGTTAACGGCACCGCAGCCTTTTACGGCGCCGTTAACCCATTAGCGCCAGGGTCGTAATGAGGCCCAATATCACCCAACCTGTGTTGGTACTCATTTATGAACCTCAGCAGGAAGAAAGGCTGAATTGACCTTGCTGGGAGTCGTACCTGCAGATCACAAACACATTGCAGCAGCCAGCGCTCGACCCACTGAGCTATTTTACCGGCTATAGCTATCAGAAAACCAGCCGCTCCAGAAACAAAGAGCCACATGATGCTGGCCACAGCCCATGAGCCTCAATGTAAAAAAAAAGAACAACAATTTTTTCCTGATTTTTCTTTTTTTTTAGTGGTCGCAAGGGAGACCTCAGGGGTCACAGTTGCGACCCCTGGTGATCCCTAAATGACGTCCATGCTCCTGCCTGTGCTTCTCGCCTCTCCAGCACTGTTACATTATAATGTATGCATCATATTTCCTTGTTAGCCCATGCAGGCAATCTCATCTAAGAAGACTCCCTCTCTTTCCCACATGGGCTAACAAGGCAATTAAATATAAAACAAAACATCTAACACAAGCACAAGGAGTATTACACTAAAGAATTGAAATGGGGGAACCACGAGGTCACAAACCGAAAAATTAAGCCTTCGCTGAGCAAGGAATAAAAGACTTCCCAAAAAAGGAGAGATGAACGCCTCATCCCATGCATTTCCCAAATTCAGTTCCAATCACTGAGAAGGATATTGAAGACACTAGACGAGTCTTTCTGACTAAAATGCCCCAGGGCACAAACTTGAAGACTTGAAAAAACACAGAATTGCACAGAACATGTTGGGTGTTGTAATGTGTATATGCCAAACCTTTCGACTATTTTAGACTACATATGTACCTTTTTTCTGTTTCACTTTGTATATACCAAATGGTTTGAACATCTTTCTGCATATATAACCATACCGCTGTTGTGTTTCATATATTCTAAACTGTTTGTACACATACTTTATATCTGTAAACAATGAATATTGTACTTATAAATGTTGTAGGTGTTGCTTTTTCACAACAAAGACACATAAAGAATGAAAACGCTCTGGATCTCATGTTGCTGAAAACAGTAATTTAGGGACAGGGAGCTGTTATGTGTTGCCATACAATAGGTGGCTCCACGTCATTGCCATGCAGGAGTGCAAAAGGGCAGGACAAAAGGCAGCATGTATGTGACCTTTTGCTGTGCACTTTTGCACTCTGCCGGGCAAAGTAGGTAAATGTGCCAGGCAGCGCTTACGTTTAATTGTGAGTGGCGTTAGCCATACTCGCATGGCAGGCGGTGATCACAATTAAGCGTTTCCTGACATGCTCGCATGTTGGGCAGCGTTTAATTTTCATTGTGAACACTGTTTGCCATGTGTGCATGGAAAGCAGTGTTCACAATTACAATTAAACTCTGCCCAACATGTGAGCATGTTGGACAACATTTAATTGTAATTGTACACGCTGCCTTACATATGAGTATGGCAGGCAACGTGTACGATGGATCCTTATAGGCTCTGCCTTTTCTATGCTGTCGCACAAAGTAAGCAGACTCTATTGGGATCTCCAGCATCCATGCCAGAGCAAACGCTAGAGAATTTGTACGGCGTAGAGGAAGGAAGGTTGCAGAAACGAAAGTTGCGTTCCGCATATGTGGCATGGCATGAGTGGAAGGCATTATAGCCTTACTCAAGGCTGTTATGCCTTCCATTCACGTTACACCACTATAGAACATGAGCTCCAATGCATTTGACCCATGTACAAAAATATTATTTTAGAACTGATTGTGCATATATGTTAAACAATAAACTGTAAAACTTTAAACTCTGTTTAACCTTTGCATCGTTTGACCTTTTTAGAATCCAACAGCACTAGTAACTAACACAGACAAGCATCCTTAAGTCGGTACCCTGGGCCCCACCAATGACACGTGTCCTCTCCCCTACTGGTACACGTTTGATTACAATTAGGCCTTATCGCCCGAGCGAGGGCCGCTAATGAGTGTTGAGAGCATGTAGACTCTGGCAGTGCCTTGGCCCAAGGGAACAAAGGCTTTGAGCACTTGCTATAGAATGGGGACGATGGCTGTACGCTCTTAACATATCAGGTGAAGCTGCTGCTCTGCTGCCCATCGCCACCTTGTAATTGCACCATGCAGAGAAGTAGGCCAGGTGAGGGAGACTACTTTTCCACGTGGACCAGCTAGCGGGGCACACTGGACCGGCGTGGACTGGTCTTTGGGAACTCTGGAGACTTCCCGGTAGGCCTCTGAACCCTGTGCCTTTTTTGAGTGGTTAACTATGTTATTTACGTTTTTGCATAGGAAAAGGGTTGGGCTTGCTGAAAATGTGTAATATGGGCCACTTAGAAAATGATTGGCAGGGGCTCTTTTGGTTCCCAGTCCACCCCCGCTTCTTGACTCATTTAGCAAACCTGCGAAAGAAGGCGATGTGAGCAGGAGAGGACTACTTCCTTAAATCCCGGATATAAGTATTTCCCGGGAGCACATCACCTTGCCCAAGCACGCTCCTACCATACCCAGAAGACGACCCCTCACACAAAGAGGGACTCTAGAGCAACATCTGAACAACAAACCCACTGACACTACATGGTTTATCCTTATGTGAAATTCCTGGCAAAGGGGCCCATAACACAAAAACGTCTGCCTGAGCTACGTAATCTAGGAGTGTGCAAGAGACCGCCCCTAATGTCCGCTGGTGGACCTCTCCACCCAAACTGGCATCCCTGTACATGAGGCTGGGAGTGAGCTGCAGGGTCCTGATAGGATTGAGTCCCAATCAGAAGTCACACAAGACACACATCTATCCCCACACAATGCCATCCCTACCCTAACACCTTGATGTAAGATGGTTCACATATCCCTCATCAAATGCCAATGTTGCATGTTGACGGCACTGTTCATGTAACTCATGTAAACTCACAGGTATTCTACTCAACCCTGTCTTCTTACTCACACATTCAATTGCCACTGCTGGCCAGTTCACTTAGGGTGGCCAACTGTCCCGTATTTTGCGGGACTGTTCCAAATTCATAGCTTGTGTCCTGCATCCCGCACACACCCTCTCCGGGACGGGAGAAAGTCCCAAGTTTGGCTCAGGACTGACCGAAGCCTTTCATGTGAAAGTTGGAGCTCTGGGTAGCAGAGCCGCTCTCCCAGGGATCTGTGAAGCACCTTCATTCTTTGCTCTGTGCCAACAGACCAATCCAATGGGAGCAACTGGACACTGATGGGAGTCAAGGGGACCCGTAGTACAAACTTTTGTCCATTAAGAAATTTGAATGGTGTGAAAATGACTGCATTGTATTTGTATTTTATTAAATTTATACAGCGCTTTTTACCTAAACGCTAGTGAAAAATATTAAACAACAGAACAATCAAGTTGAGCAAAGCAAACCAATTGAAACAGAACGAAGAAGCAAACAGAATTAGTGGGAAGAGCAGATAAGAGATGAACCTTAAGATTATTATCCTGGAAAATTGAAAGACGAGACGATCGGACAGAAAGTGGGAGAGGACTCCAATGCTTGGGTGCCAGAAGAGTACAGGACCGTAAGCGAGAGGATGCACATGGGGGTTTGGGCACAGTAAGGAGAAACTGATTCTGAGAGCAAAGAGAACGAGCAGGAAAGTAATATGAGACCAATCAAGAGGGATAAGGATGAGCAAGACCATGAGTCCACTTAAAGACAATCAGAATGAAATGAGAAAGAAGGAGAGACTCGAAAGGGAGACGTGAGATAGAAAGTAAAGCGGGAGTTATTGAGGAACGAGGAGACGAAAAAAAGAAGACGACTGAAGGATTATAGATGGAGCGAAGAGGAAGAGGAAGAGGATGGGAGGCATGGAGACTGAGGAGAAGAGATGAGAAATATTCAATATGGGAGAAAACCAGAGAAAAAAGTAGTTTAGTAGCGTGAAAACAAAGATACGGTCGAGCCCGACGGATATTAAACAGAGCATAACGGCAAGAACGAGCAATACAAGAAATAACTAATGAAAAAGAAAGAGCAGGATCAAAATGACGCCCAAGTTACGAATGGAAGACGAAAACGGAAGGAACGAAGCTGGGAAGAAAAGGAGCAGGAAAGGGGAAGGGTAAGAGGGATGGTGGAAGCAGGAAAGAAAAACACCTCAGTCTTCGAGGGGTTGAGGTAAAGAAAGTGAGAGGCCGTCCAGTATTGAACAGCAGAAAGACAGCTAGAAACAGTAGAATGTAAAGTAGCTGCAAAGGAAGAGAAAGAAAAGAAGATTTGAGTGTCATCTGCATAAAGATGAAACACAGTGAGCTGAGCAGCGCACACTGCAGGTCTTTCTCTGCACACGTCTGGAGCTGCGCACAATTGAAGCTACTTCTGATGCACTACCATGTCTAAAGTGTCCTGTGAAAGCATTTCGTAAGCTGCAGTTTGCTGGGGAGCACCTGTTTTCCTGTGTCCTCCTGGTCAAACCCCCTCCGCCTGCCTGCTGAATCCTCCTTTTTCCGATGCGATCAGGTCTGGCAGAACCCATGGTGTTCCTCAGGCTAACGGAACTACAGACCTCCAAGCATTGCACTCTAACTCTCGCGCACGCGCCAGATGCGCACTCACAGACCCGCCTGACTCTCCTCTTGAGGTATGTGCCCCATAGGTTCACAGCCCCGATCAGCATGCCTGCCACGCGTTTCTTGAGCCGGTTCTGTTCCACTTCCGTAGGAGGACCTCAGGGTTGCCTGGAATGGAACCATACATATAGCCCAACTGGGCCTGAAAACAACTATAGCTCAATTGCGTGCTCCCTGCATCGTCCTCAGAAATGCAGTGTCAGACAATAACGTTGTTACACAGTTAGGGTGCCAGAAAAGGAACCTGACTATAGCCCAAATGGGGTTGCAAACTAGCCCAAAAGTAACCCAAGCACACACTTCCCAATGGGCCTAAATGCTGTGTTCAAAATATTACTTGTGTGCATGAACTTGTTTAGTATTGTATATTAAAAACTGCAAATCAGATACAAACAAACATAATTAAAACAAGGATTTCACTGCGCACGTCAGACAGGAACCAGGAAGCTCTCCCTACTTCCTAGTTCCTGTCTGTCTGGAGTGGAGGCGCCTCAGGCCTGAAGTGAAGATGGAGCATTGGGCATCGAGTCTGGAGGTCCAAAACTGGGTGGCAAAAAGGAAAGAAAGCCTTTTTTTATTTGTGTATCTGTGTATAATGTGTGCCGGATGTGTATGTATGTATGTATACATGTGTGTGTTGCCATGTGATTGGTGTGTATATGTATGGGTGTGCGTGGGAGTGTCATGTGAATGAGAATGCAGCATGTGTGAATGTTCTGGGTGGGTGCACGTGTGGAGAATGCAAGGTGTACGGGTGAGTGACTGGTGGATGAATAGGTATGAATGTGATTAAGAGTGTGTGGCAGGCACTGGAGGGCCCAGGGGACGCTGGAGCATTGTTGGCTTGTTCTGAAAGTGAACTGTACATGCGAATGGTCAATTACCGGGGTATTCAGGCCCACTGGACCCGTTAATTGCCCTTTCGCGGGTGCCAGAATCGGGTGATCCCCTTCCCATTTGAGATCCATAGGGCTCAATGGAAATGGGGATGCCTGCAGCACCGGCACAGTTCATTACCGTGCCGGTGCTACAGGTAAGCTGCGCTCGCGGGTGCATTTCATTCCGCCAGGTCAGACCTGGCGAATGAAAGGCACCTGCGAGCACAACTCAGAGTTTGCCGGTCCGGATACAACGGTACCGGTAAGCTTACCGGTACCGTTGTATCCGGACCGGCAAACTCGTAATGAGGCCCTATACCTTTTTGCCCTACTGGAACGCTAGATGTGCATCTCAACATTGCTATGTGTGTGTGCGGCTCCACCAGGACATAGCTTGGCAAATGGGCAGTGCTTGCTCACCGGAGCCCAACTGATTTTAAATTTGGAAATAAAATGTATCCTGGACTCTTTTTAGAAGTCTTTGAACGACAGATACACAAACAGTTGACTAGTGGAACGGCAATGATTTGTATTGCGCTGCCACTAAAGGTTATATAAACAATGTATTACCAAATCACTGCCATGCAGAGTAGCCCAGAGTAGCACAAAAGCCCCAACCCGCATACTCCTGTAATTTCCAGCTCACAAGTGTCGAGTCTCGGATGACCCACTCTCAATCATGCAGGCCTGCACGCACTCAACATGTATAAAGAGGCAGAGAGAGTTGGTCAACCGTCTTTATTCTGTCTTCACATAACAGGAACAGATGTTCCTCTCCGTTACCCACCCCTCCCCTTCCCACTGCCCTGTGTCCCTTCCCACGTGGTATGGGTGGATGACGACACCACACACCCTGATACTAAATATAAAGTTCTGCTGCTTCAAAACATTTCTTCAATAAGCCGGTGCGTTTTTTTCCGAGTTCTTTGGGGTCTCCGGCTAACTTCTTCCAGCAACCCTGGCAACATGCAGGGTGGTGCCTCGGTGCTGGAGTCCTCTTGGTCTCCTTCATAGGGTGTGTTCCACTGTGAGGGAGATTCTATGGAGCTGGGATTTACAACTGGTATGAATCCGGGCATTCGTCTGAAGTGCGAGGAGTTTCTTGTTGTGGTCTTTCTGTTACCTTCAGCGGTGACAAGGGAGCCTTTTGTCCCCACTACGATGAGTGGTTCTTCGTTGAATGCAGCCATGTTCTTACGGCTTTGAGTTTGTTTCACAATGACCACATCCCCTGGTTCTAGATCATTCTCCTCCGGCCTTCTAGTCTGGTCGGCGACTCTCTTCATGTCGGCTTTCCTTCAGGTGTCTTGCTGTGTCATTTCAGGATCACCTTTGTACTTGTCCTCTTCAGAAGTGATGTGGGGCAGTCAAGTTCTTATGTTTCTTCCAAGCATTACTTCTGATGGTGTTTTCCTGGTGGTATTGTGCGGGCTGTTTCGGTAGCCTCGCATTAGCTGGCACAGTAGTTTCTCCAGAGGCTCTCCTGTGATTCGAGCTATTTGGGTGGTGCGCTTGATGTTGCACATGAATCTTTCTACAGTGCCATTTGCCTGGGGCCATAAAGGTTTTATTTTGTGATGGCGAAACCCCATATACTCCGCAAACGTTTTGAAGTCCTGTCCTGTGAAAGGAGGCCCATTGTCTGTTTTTACGACATTGGGGATGCCATAGGTGGCAAACATTCTATCCAACGTGGGAATGGCGTGGTATGCCGCAGGGGATGACACAATCTGTAGATCTGGGAATCTTGAGTATTCGTCGACCACCACTAGGATGTGTTCACCTCCTTCCAGTGGGCCATAGTGGTCCACAGCGATTTCCTCCCACACTCCCTCAGGCAACTACGTCATGTTGAGAGGTTCAGGTCTGGTATGAGGGTTTATAACTGCACAGATGGGACAGTTATTGTGCAGTTCCTCCACCTGCGGGTCGAGTTGAGGGAACCACAGTTTTTGTCTCAACATCCTTTTGGTGGACACTATCCCTCTATGTCCTTCATGCGCCAGTTCTAGGATCTTTTGTCTTAAGCTGCCAGGAATTACCAGTTTAGTGCCTTTTAGCAGCAGACCTTCATCTGATTTGGCAAGTTCTTCTTTGACGGCCACCGGGCACGTGATGTCCTGTTTTGCTTCTTCCCCCACGCTTTCTTTGAGTTGTTTTGCGTGTTTCCAATGGCCCGTCTCTAGGCATCTCATTATGATCTGCAGTCCTTGATCTGCATTGGATTCTCGTGCTATCTGCTCAGTATCAAAGCCTTGTGGAGTGTTCCCTTGAACAACATATCTGATGCATTGGTGTGCAATGGATGAGGCTGTCTTGCATTCCTTGGGTGCTGTGACAGAAAATGCACTGGATTTTGTTCCTTTCCTGGCCTGTGAACTCTGTCGAACTGATAGTCTTGTAGCCTCAAGGCCCAGTGTGCAATCCTTGGAGGCATATTGGCCTGCGAGTTTCCGTATAGGAACAATAACACCTGGTGGTCCGTGACAACTGTAAACGGCTTCCCGTATAAAAACAAATGAAAGTGTTCACACGCCCACACCACTGTGAGGCCTTCCTTTTTGGCTTGCGAGTAGGCCTGTTCAGTTTTAGATAGACTCCAGTTTATGACACTATGGGCCTCATTATAACTATTGCGGAATGGGTTTTTTGGCACCGTTAATGGTGCCGGCGCCGTTATACCCATTCCGCAATATTACGAGGTTCCCTCGCGGGACGCGCTCTGGACGTCTGGTTTTACCAGACGTCCTTTGCGGGTCCCGCGAGGGAACCAGGGAGCTAACAAGGGGCCCGCCTGTAATGGGCCCATTGTTAGCTCCTTCCCCATTCTCATTGAGCCCTATGGGGGCTCAAATGGGAATGGGGAAGGACCGTGCCCGGGTTCCCTGAAGGAGGAAATATCGGGCCCTCCATACTCGGAATGGCCCGGTATTTCCCCATTCAGGGAACCCGGACCCCGACACTGTTTTGGAGGCAGCCATGCCCTTATTAAGGGCATGGCTGCCTCCAAAGTCGTAATGAGGCCCTATGTATTTGGCATGTTCATCCCTGTCATCCAGTTGTGTCAAGATGGCCCCAAGACCGACAGGACTTGCGTCTACTATTAGTTCTGTGTTTTTTCTGGGATCAAAGTAGGCCATGTTCTTGGCATCAGTGATGCCCTCCTTGATTATTTGGAATGCTTCTTGGCACTCGTCGGACCACTTGAATTCCAAGTTGAGCTTAGTGAGTATTCTGGGGGGTGCGCTGACAGATGCAAAATCTTTAAAGTATCGCATGCAATAGCTCGCTGGTCCCAGAAAAGATCGAAGGTCGGTGATGGGATTTGGTGGTTCAGCGCCTGTGAGAGCACTGACTTCTCGGGGTTGGGTGTCATTACTCTCTCAGAGAAAATGTGACTGAAAAATAGCAGTGTCCTCTTTTAAAATTCACATTTCTCTTTATTTAGGGTGAGGTGAGCTTCCTCCAGTGCCATGCATACTCGCATGAGCGTGTCGTCGTGCTGCTCCTGTTTTGTATTCTCTTATTCTTTGTCATTACAGTAGAAGCGAATAGGCCTTTCAGGCATACAGAAACAAAAATGCTATGAGTTGGCTCAGGGCAATTCTGGTTAGATTTTCCGGTGAAATCACTGCCCAACTCATTTCTTCACTTCAGCCATGCATAGCAGTTCCCATGTGGGAGAGGTTAAGACCCCCTGTAGACTTGTCAACCATCTGGAATATCTAACCTGTGGTTGCCTTCCATCATGAAAACCCCACTATGGTGATGCATGATTTCATGTACTTTTATGACATTTGTCGAAACAAAGTGAATTGACTGACTGAAAAAGAAATCGGGCTCACCATATCAAAGGGACTTTCCATCACCCTGACGTGTAGGTTTTGTGAGATAATCTCATCACCGGAAACCTTACAACACCTTGTTACAATCTGCCCGGCTCTAACGGAACTGAGATCGAAGTTCTTTACTAAGTACATTAAGTACGCTGGGTCTCTATCTGCAGTCAAATGATGGTCAATAGTTCTAGGAGACGACCGTGTGGGTCTTACCATTGCCGTTGTTGACTTTATAAGAGAGTGCTTAGACTTGAATGGCCCCGCACTCCAAACAACTTTTAATCAAATTGGAACTGGACTGGCCGAAAGTAAAGTATATTTTGGGGACAACAAAGGGATGGTTTTCCCCTTTTTCTGTATGGATATAGGTTGGAGTAACTTAAGGATTTTTCTAAAAGTTTTGTAATGAACTAAATATGCAATAAAAAAGGGCCATCGGACTATGACCCTCCCACAAGAGTCTAGTAAGGATTGACATACTTGAAATGACATCTACTTCCTACAGAAATTTACAAACATGTCATTCAGTTTACAAGATACACAATTGGTTGCTTAAAACAAATCTTTTACAACATTCATCACAGCAATCAAAAGTTGCTCACTACGTTCTAAGAGCAGGGTCCACCACATTCCTTCATGCCAGGCAGAAAGTGCAGTGCAGTGTATAATCGCATGTTTTTAAGTTTTCTTAGACATAGTACAATAGCGACAAGAGCGGTCCACCTTACACGTGTTACGAGCTGCCAATACATCTTATGTCAGTTGTTCCATTTATTGTTTCTTCTAATATCCCAGACAGTCGTCTTATGTTATAAGAGTTTATCGCCTGGCCCCAAAATGGTACAAATGATTTCGCTATGTCTTCTGCAATCAACCCGTCCCCACTATTCCGGCGAGGTCGTGACCTGGTCAGCTTGGCTATATCCGCTGTTTTTGAAAGGAACACCCCAGGAAACAGGACACCTAAATAACAATACCTCCCCAGTTTCTAGGTAACCAAGGATATGCTTTTTCCCCACATATAAAGTACACAGGATCTCCCACGTATATTGGTTCCACTTCTTTATCAAGGAATGCTATATTTTTGCATCTTGTGAATGTCCCTACCTGAAGGAGCCCATCTTTTTTAAACAAAAAGGGAAAGAACGTGGATTATAATTTACTGTATAAGAAGGGGTCTCTGCATCCTTGTTCCCTTCTGGGTTCATATGGAATGTGATCACAGATGATTTATAGGGTACAGACAATCTATCCTGTGGCATTATTGCTGGTGTAATTAACCGTGCTTTATAGAATATGGAACAACCCACTGGTTTCATAATCACTTCCTCGAATTCATTCATATTTCTTTTATCTAGTTGAGCAGTTTCACTTTCGTTCCATTTCCCATAATATAGGGCACTCGGAGAGGCATAACATGCGGAAGTCAATGGCAGGGGCTGTACTTACCATCCTATTCCTTTGCCACCATGTTGAGGCAAATGGGCACAAACCCAGCAATAGTTTTTTCTTAGGATTGAGTGTGTCATATTCATTATTAATAGCAATGTGTTGTTCCCATATCCTTCCCTATGTCTTTCTTCCATTGGGGACAAGGTATAGGAAATCACATGGACTGGGCTTTCTGTTGTGGAAATGTTCATAATGGGCAAGAGTACTTCAAGAGGGTGCATTTTCTCTAGGTACCATAATACTGATATGGTCAGCATTGGGGCCAATATACTCATTATGCACATTATACAATTCTTTTTGCCATGTCCTTTTTCCGCCTTTCTATGTACTACGTTTAATTCTCTATCGGCATTGGTGCAGGAGGGGGCATTTGCTGGTTCCGACATTTCTTCTCTTCCTTCTTCTTCTGCTGTGCTCGTCGTGAATATCTCTTGTTCATGTGCTTCCCAGGATGTTGACAGAGTTCAATCAATGTCTACAATCTTTTTATGCCAGTTTGCTATCTGCCTGGATTGCTTTTTCATTTGGCAATGCCTTTGTGCATTTTCACATTGCCCTATAGTTTCAGAGCAGCTGCCTTTGTACCACGTGCGCCCCGCTTGTTCACTCGGGTTCCTGACACATGGATTTAGCAATGAGGAGTTGCGTTTCGTGAGCTGTCTAACTTGCACAACTCTTACGCCACCCTCCTCAAGACCTCCAGTTCCCACTTCATCCGAAAATAGGAAACAGAGGCAAGAAATTCACCAAGAGATGAAAATGTGATCACTCCTTCTTTCTGCTCCGCAGGTTGTACCGATTTGCTCCTGGTACCGTGTGATCAACAAATAGTGCGGCTGCACTTCCGGTCTCGAGCTTGGAGTCAGCCTGGGGCACAATGGCAGATGATGATGGGTGCCCAGGCGACAATGCAGGCTGTGGCGCAACAGAAGATGGTGGGCGCCACAGAGGTATGCGGTTGATGTCGGCCAGCAGAGATGCAGAATCTGCTGGACAACGTTGAGGCACTCTTTGCTCTTCCGTTTTTATGGCAATCTCATCAGGCTCTGTTTCACGATCAGGCAACTTCTGTGGCAAAGGACTGGCAACAACCTTTCTCGTTTCTGGAACCGCTGCTGTCTCCTTCTGGTCTTTGTCCTGATCAGTTGACGTGTCGAATGGCGATAGGACTTTCTTGGCGTGCGTGGCATGAATCCACGCCTTGCGTCCATCCACGCGTAGTGCTGTCTGCGTAGTTAACAGTACCTGATAGGGCCCACGCCACCTGGGTGCCAGCAATGTTTTCCGCTCGTAGTTCTTGATCAGCACCCAGGTTCCTGGCTCTAATGCATGTCCTGGGCCAGTATACCGCACCGGTAATGCCTCCTGCACCTGCTGATGAATCAAACACAGTTTTTTTACTAACAGATTACAGTAAATGCTGAGTACAGGTTATTCTACCTCTCTCATTCTCCTAGGCTGGGGTGCGCACCACACATTAGCCGATCTCCCCATTATGATTTCATAGGGGGAGAGCACAGTTCTGGCCTGCACTGACGTTCGCATACACTGTAACGCTATTGGTAATGCATCTACCCAACTTAGTTTGCTGCCTGCACATATTTTACTGATTTTGGACTTCAAGATTCCGTTATGCCATTCAACAAGATCGGCCGAACTCGGATGTCTCGAACAATGGAATCTTTTATCGATCTGTAATCCTGCACAAATCTGCAGTATCACTGCACCTACAAAGTGCGGACCATTGTCCAACCATATGACACGGGGCAGACCAAAGCGAGAGAAATACTCTTTTAGCATTACTTTCGCTGTGCTCATGGCTGTGCAGTCTTTCAATGCATATGCTTCCACCCATTTTCTGAATGCACACATGATTACCAAAACATACTTCAGATTTTGGCATCTCTCCATTTCTATGAAGTCAAAGTGAATCACTTCGAATGGCATAGAGGGAGGTCCAAAACTTCCTGTTGGAGTCACTGTTCCCTTTCCCACATTGTGCTGTAGGCATGTAATGCAGTTTTGTACCAGCCTTTCAGCATTCTTTTTTATGAGTGAATTTTCCCAGACTGTGGCTAAATGTTGGACTATTTTCTTCACACAGATGTGTGTGGGACTGTGAGCCATTGTAACCATTGCGTTTACATAAACATTTGGCAGTATCCAATTCCCGCTTTTCTTGTCCACCCAACAACCCTCCAAATCCAATTCTGCAGAGCCCTTGGCCCATCCCTGTATTTCGTCGGCGGTAGCTTCCGCCTGCATTTCTTTAACAGTCACAATTCCATTTTCTATCATGCAGGGCACTTCCTCCGATTGTATTGTCAACATTTTTGTACTCAAATCAGTAGCAGTCTGTTTCGCAATCTTGTCTGCAAATGCGTTTCCTTCTCCCACTTTACATGTCACCTTTTTATGCGCCTCGCATTTCACTATTGCCAGGTGCTTTGGACACGTAAATGCAGACATAAATCACACAATCAGAGGGCCATGTTGAATTCTAGCCCCATGGGATGTTAAGAAACCTCTCTCGGCCCATAATCGGCCAAAATTATGAACTACGCCAAAGGCGTACCGGCTATCAGTATAGATATTCACGCTCAAGTTCTGTGAAATTTCACAAGCTCTTGTTAAAGCAATTATCTCTTCTGCTTGGGCAGAGTTATAAGGAATTCTTTTACTCTCCACAACACTTTTTAATGTCGTAACAGCGTATGCGGCAGTTGATGTGTCGTCAGGTAGTTTAAAACAGGAGCCGTCACAAAACAGTTCCCCTTCTGGTTCTTTTAGTGGTGTGTCACTCAGATCCATTCTCCCTTTTGTTTCTTCCTCAGTAACCATTAGGCAATCATGGGGAGGCAATTCAGTCCCACCACTGTTTTCCCCGGGCATTGCCATTAATTCTGCTGGATTCAAAGTGCTACACCTCATAATTTGGATGTGGGGCGCGAACAATACAATTTCATATCTAGTCAATCTAGCAGAGGTGAGGTGTTGCGTCTGCGTTCTATTGAGTAGAACATCTATGGCATGTGGCACCATCAAAATTAAGGTGTGCCCCAAAACCATCCCTTCTGTTTGTTTCACTGACGCAGCAGCCGCTGCAACAGCTCGCAAACATTGTGGTAGTGCGCGCGCTACAGGGTCCAGTGCAGAAGAAAAATAGCCGCACGGCCTATTTCTTCCACCTTGTTCCTGTGTTAAGACAGACAACGTGCATCCTTCGTTCTCATGCACAAATAGCCTAAAAACCTTTTCATAATTCGGTGTGCCCAAAACTGGAGCAGAACTCAAAATGGTTTTTAGCGAATCAAATGCTTTCTGACATTCTTCATTCCACTGCAAAGGCATCACAGCATCCTTTTCTGTCAATTCCACCATTGGTTTCACAATTAAAGCGAAGTTTATAATCCATTGACGGCAATAAGAAGCCATCCCTATTATCGCTCTCACACCTTTCTGTGTTGTTGGAATAGGCATACCAGAAATACTCTTCATCCTCTCTGGCGTTAATCTTCTCCCTTCCTTTTAAAGTAGGTAACCCAAATAAGCTACTTCTTTCTGACAGTACTGGAATTTCTTTAAGCTCGGTTTATGGCCATGCGTAGCTAGATGAGTCAATAATAGAACAGTACCTTCTTTACATATCTACTCCATGTCAGCAGCGATTAGTAAATCGTCAATGTATTGTAGCAACACACAGTCTGCTGGTAATTCTAACATGTCTAGCTGTTCTTTCAATGCTCTACTGTATATACTCTGACTTTCAGTATAGCCTTGTGGAATGCGTGTAAATGTGAATGATCGTCCTCCTAGAGTGAAAGCAAATAAATACCTGCTTTCTTTGTGTACTGGAATGCTGAAGAAAGCATTTTTTAAATCGATAACACAAAAGTATTCTGCTGACGCAGGGATCATTGTCAAAATCATAGTGACATCTGGCACTAACGGGAATTGGGGGTCTACCACTTTGTTCAGGGCACGGAGATCAATTATGAAACGGTACGGTACCTCATTACCCCCTTTCTTGTACACGGGAAGAATGGGACTGTTACATACACTACCTGTAATTTCTTCAATCACTCCCAATTTCACCAAATCAGAAACAATGCTTTTCAATCCTTTTTCTCCTTCTGCTGAAATTTTATACTGCGGAAGACGTGATAGCGTTATTCCTTCTTTTAATGTAATTTTTACTGGCTCTATTTTCAAGCATCCCACATCATTGTCATTCACGGCCCAAATGCAAGTTGGTACCTTACTCAATTCCCCTGATGAAGGTTCTGTCACAAATTCAGGAGTCGGCATAGTCTGGGGAGAAATAGTCAAAAATACCCCATCTGGTGTACAATGAATAACTGCGCTTAGTTTTTGCAATAGATTCAATCCTAAAAGATTTTCCCCACAATGCTCTGTTAAAAGAAATGGACAATGTTTAGTAAAAGGCCCTATTGTCACTGCTACTGATTTGGACTCTGGGTTTATTACTGGGGAACCTGCGAACCCTACTGAAATATTCTGTCGCCCTGACAGAGGTATGTCTGGAACCAAGTGATGATCTATCAAACACTTTTGTGCCCCCGTGTCTACTAGGAATCTATGCTCTTCATTCCCGATTTTCATCTCTACGTAGGGTCCTTTCTGATTCACAGGAATTGACACTGGTTCCGACCCCTGTCCTGGGCTGTCCTATTGGGGTAACAACACATCATCCGATGTGTAGTCTCCACTGTTATTATAGTATGCACCTGTCTGGTTATCAAAAGTTTTCCGCCCTCTCCCTCTACTTCCCGTTTGTAAACCCTGCTGATTTTGACTTTGAGTAGTTTGATTCGGAGCCTGGCCTTGATTCTGTGCACCATTCCCATAATTATTTTGGTGTTGCTGCATATGATTTCTGTTGTCACCATTCGTTCCCATGTGTCCTCTGTGAGGCCTTCTCTGACTATATCCACCTCTATTTTGCAAATGCGGACATTGTGCCCACCAGTGTCCTTCCTCTCTGCAGTATGCACATTGGTTTAATCCCAAAGGCCCTCCATGCATATTCGAATTTCCCCTGCTTTGTGCATTTACCCTTGCCCTGTTGTGTCCTGCTACCTGCTGGAGTAACACCCCTACTATCGTCCGCAGAGCTTCTATTCTTATTTGCAAAGGGTACTCATTACATATCTCATTTATCTCCCCTACCGAAGTCCTAGGGCTTGACATCCATCTCATCGTTTCCCGCGCACACACCTGCAATCTTTGTCTATCACCTATCTGTCCCGGTGGTGGCAAAGATTTCTGCATATACAGTCCTGACGCTTTCTTCCTGCCTCTCTCAATATTCTTTCTCCTATTTCCCAGTGTGGCGAGTACTTCAGAATACTCTTTATCCAATTCATTCTTTATTTCAAACAGTCGCTTCACATGCTCTACTATTTCTTCATCTCTCCCTCTACAACGGGCTAATGCATTCAAATCCAACAATCGTTGTGGTGGTAACTTCCCAATTAACTTTTTCCATTGTCTCGACAAATATTCCCCCATGCATTCCAACAATACCTGTCTTTCGTTCTTCCTATATAGGGACGCTAGCGTGGATGCCCCATCATTCTCGTCTATATACATTTCCGCCTGTTCTTGAAGCTCACGCTTTCTCTCCTTACTCGGAACAGTGGCACCCTCTTGATCGGGAGGTGCGGAGGGGGGCAGTGAGAGTGGGATACGTCTGCTGGGGCTGTGGTAATTGCGAAACACTCGGGCTGGCTGGCTAGTGGGCAGTGCAGTTACTGATGTAGCCTGTGGCTGTGCTGGGATTGGGAGGGGCTGAGCAATGGGAGGGGGTTGAGCGACAGCTACTGACGTACTCTGTTTAGTTTCACTCCTCAGGCCCTGGTTTGTTTCAGTTAAGATTTTGTTTATTAATTCGTCCGATGAGTGTAGCTCTCTCTGTGGATATATTTTTTCTATGTTTAATTCATCGCGCCGTCTTATCTTTCTCAAGCTATTACTCCACTCCTCCTTCTCCTCAGCTTTCTCCGCCTTTGACTAATGCCTGCGCGCATGTTTCTCTCTACTTCTAAATCGGAGCATTGCTTACCTCCTCCAGTCCCTAAGGATATCAAGTGCCCCAGGGTGTGCTCTCTTACTTATCAACACCTTTTCCAGGTTATCTATATGTTCCATCTCGAAACTCCCATCCCTCGGCCACTGAAGATTTTCCTGTTTTCTGGTTTGCTTATGCCAAGTTTCACAAAACATTATTGCTCCCATACCATACTTTATGTACATATCATAAGCCGGCGTTCCTCCCGGTGGTGCTTCCTGGCCAGTTTCCAAAGATTTTTCGCTGCAGCGGAAAAATCCCGCTATGGTGGACAATACCCCAGGCATGTTTTAACCTTTCCCTTGGCTAATCAAACTTACTCTGGGCAAAATCAACTCTCAACCAATATCAGGATCACTTACGAATCGGGGCACGACTCACCTGATTAGTCAATTTGTCTTTTCAAGACACAATTCGTCCGTATACTGACGCAACCAATGACGTTGTGTCTGCGTATCTCGGCTCTGCCTCGTTTTCGGGACCCTCGCCTCCTTGTTCGCTGGCCAGGGACGTCGATCAGGGATCAGTGGTGTGCAGATCTGCAAAGGAGTCTCTCATCGCTTTTCGCAGGGGCGCCCCGTACGCCTCTTGATCCCGGATCGATTGCTCCCGTCCTCGCCGTTCTTACCGCCTTCCTTATTTTGCAACGTACACGATGGAACAAGTGGGGGAGGGTCCCTATTCGGGCGCCACCTTGAAGGGGCCCCTGAAGGACCCTCGGATGTGGGAACAAGGCACAGTCACCACACTCGAATAGATACGCCAGACACAAGGTTCCGTTCCCAAAATCTAGGGTTTATTGCAATACAAAGAAGTCCCAGTTGGCCAAATGGTCCCACGCCCCGCGACGTGTGTCTAACAGACCTCGGGGGCCGCAAGCAAAAATGAAACGTACATCAGGTACATATATACAAACCGAACACCTTACAATCAGCAATGACACAGTATGACACATTTGATGCCGCCCCCAATTCATTTCCCTTTGAATTAGAGGCAATGATTGACCAGTGTGATAAATATGACACCTTAGACCACCATATTTAGTAACGGTTTGCAATCTTTAATTTTACAGACACCATTCTTTATTTGCGAGAACACAGCGTTTCTGTTTTTCATGGGCAAGCTGCGTGTAGGAGACTGGCACATACCAGACCTCACTATCTCTTAATTTCGATTCTCGCTCTAGAGGTCAGCCCACTCTCCGGGGCCTCACTGGGCTCAGAAAGGGGGGCCGTAAAGAAGAGCATAATTCAACTCTTTAAATGCTAGTTTCGTACATTGCTATTCTTTCAGGAGACTCACTGGCATTCGTGTACTGATTAAATGCCTTGCTCCCTGTCTTCAAGGATATGTAAGGGAGGGAATCGGGCATTTCTGTCTGGCTCTCCAGTGTAATGTTTCAACATGTTTCTTAGTCTTGGACCATTGAAGCAAGATAATATCTACAGCAAAGCAGTTTTACATGAGGCAAAGTGGCAACGTTAGAGAGAGCAGAGAGAGAAAACAAAATGGCGATTCTGGTCATCTTAAAATGGCCTCACTCTAGTTGAACTAATAGCTACGTAATAACTAATGAATATATATTCTTAACACTGTAAATGAGGCGGTTGGTCTTCGGCCAACCAATTATCATTCATTTCCGGACCCTCAAGGGGTGTTTGGTTTTTCTGGACTGACAGCTGCTGCACAAATGGATCACCCCCTGTCTCCCAAATCAGAGGATCGCTCCTCTGCCCGGCAACCATAAAACATATAGGGCCTCATTACGAGTTTGGAGGTAGCCATGGTGCTATTAGCGCCATGGCTGCCTCCAAAATCGGCCCGGTCTGGGTTCCGTGAATGAGAATTACCGGGCCATTGCAACCTTGGAGGACCCAGTAATTCCTCATTCAAAATACCCATCCCCATTCGAGCCCCCATTGGGCTCAATGGAAACGGGGAGGGAGCTAATAACGGGCCCGTCAACAATGGGCCCGTCATGAGCTCCCTGGTCCTTTAGCGGCTCCCGCTAAGGGACCTCATAATGCGGCAGTAAGGGGTTAACGGCACCGGCACCCTTACCGGCGCTGTTAACCCCTTACCGCTGCACTCGTAATGAGGCCCATACTCTTTCATTCATACTCACACCCATACAAACCATTTATATTACACTCTAATTCATACACTCACTTACACAAGCGGTCCCTCGCTTGCATACATATGTACATACATACGTACATGTATACATGAATACATACAAAGAAATATACATAGATTCTTACCTGCTCTCTGTGCTTCAGCTCCACACCGCCATCCAGTCGGAAATGCCCCGCTTCTGGTCTCCTGTCAATCAAGGAGAGGCAGACGCTGAGTACGCTGATTGTCCACAAATGAGAGGCAGTGGGGACTAACATTCTTTGCATAGTCAATCAGAATATTCTCAAAAGGGTGCTAAAGATCCATAATACGGTTGATGTAAGATTTCTATATGCAAATTACGGCTGCTAAACAGTCAGTTAGCATGAAAGTCAGGTAACAGTCTTCATCTCCTTCAGCTATATTTACCTTTACCCAGGTGGCAGGTAACGAGTACAGGAGTGCAGGTGTGCTTTCTGGGCAGAGCCTGTTCTCTGAATGCATCATTGTTACCAATCAGGCTTCTTTTTGTGACATTTCAGTTCTGTGACCTATATGTCCAATTTTCCGAGGGCATTTCTACTTGGCAACGCAGCATCTCTTACAGCCTGTGGTGCACCATCAATGCGGTACTTTGCAGGCATAAAACACTTTGCTGCTCAGGATCGGTACAAATATTTGGTTTACTCTGCATTTGGAGCCTATAATTTATTTTTCACAGAGGTAGGTGTAGATGGTGTCCTGGAGCGCTATTCGTTATGGGAAGTCCTCAGTGCAGGAGGAGGTTTCTCAAGAGCAAGATTGACATATATACCCCTCCTTCACTTTTTTGCCTAACAGAGAGTTTAGAATCTGAGACGCTGCGACAAAGACTATAAAGGGCATTAGGGAAAATCACAGGATAAGAAAAGAATTGCCAATCTTAGATAAAAATATATGACAATTATAGGGACCAGCGCGTTTGGCGTTTTCAACTAATTTCTGGCTTTAGATTAAAGGTCCCGTTAGAGTGGAAGAACCCAGAAATCTATGATTTCAAGTTTTATGCCAATACATTTTCAACTAGTGGGAAAGAGGAATCTCTCCCAGAATGAACTTGGTTGCACTTTTTTTTGTTTTGTTTTTAGCAATGATCTTTCTTTCCTCCTTTAAGGGATCCTGACAACAAGAAGGCAGATGGAACCCTAAGCAGTAACGCCCTTACCTTCCGCTCTCCTCAAGTTGGAGCCACTAATGGGGAACCTGCATAGGGCACTGGGTGGATCATTTGACTCTGAACCCCCAGCAGGTGCATTTAATCCCCATGTCAGGCAGGAGTGAATCCTAGCTATGCCAGATTCCATCCCGCAAAGGGGATATCCGATTGGATGTCAAGTTCTAGCTTTTAGTTTCAGCTGGATTCCAGTTTTCATCTGCCAAGGTTTGTTGTTGTTGAGCTTGATATTTGTATGCTAAAGGTGCGCAAACGAATCCGCCAGGCTAGAACTCGCAAATTAACGGGGGCGGCTGAGAGGCTGATGGCGGCATCCTCCTCACAGCGATCCTTTACAAATATGGCACTTCCCTTCCTTCTAATCAGACTTGTTTGCCTGGAAGGAAGTCAGCGGTCGATCAATAGCCTACTGGAATGGCGCTCTTTTCGGTAGTCACATTCACCCAGGCCTTGACTACACTAAGGGCGATCAATCCAGGTTGATGAGAGGGCTCTTGAATTTATTTCAGAAATATGTCTGTCTACTTCTATTATTTATATTTCAGGCAGGTGTCACATCTAGTACATTTCTCTGCCACTGATGCCTGGGCTGTCTGCGCTCCCCTTACATGAAATTCAAATTGACGCGTTTTCCACAGTGGTTCCCTTGAACTCGAGGGCAATGGTGACTTTGTGTATTTGTGTGTATTTTCAGCATGGAAAGAGAGTTCTTCTGTTGCCAAAAATCTGTGGAGGTTGCTGGCTTCTTCTCTGGCCCAGAGAGAATCTTTCTTGATATCCAGAATACATTTTTATTTCCTAGAGAGACTGCAGTGTCCATCCTGCCGCTTTGATATTTTGGGGAGTTACGTCTTCTCCAAATCTGATGTGGGCTTACTTTTTTATTCTGAACCACCATAGTATTCTTTGGTTTTCTTGGGGTTGCCCCATGCATTTCGGCATAAACGCATTAAAGCACACCCTCCTTTGAAGGGATTTAATTCCAGTGCCAGCCTTTCTGCTTAGAGGATAACTGCTGTCTTTGCTTTCATGGATGACCGGAGGGGGCATGTGCTAACCCAAAGGGGGGCTGGCCATGTGAAATGGGTATCTAATCCGTTCATAACATGTGCAAGACACAGGTTCTTGAATATTTATATATATATAGTAAAGCGCTATCTAAACTAATATTTATATATATAGTAAAGTGCTATATAAACTAATAAATACAAATACAAATACAAAATATTTGGTAGAATTCTCCACCTATCCCGAGACGAGACCTCCAGAACACAAAATCGCAGCTTGCCCTTTTCAGGAATTGTTCACCCTTCCAAAGACACTGGCCTTCAGATCAGTCTCTTTGGTGTGGAGAAGCTTAGTATGGAATCCCTGTTCCCTCAGGCCCATAAGGTAATATGTATGTTCCCAGAGCATCCGGCTGTCACACCTTTTCTCTTCATTTTAGCTGCATGCTGATAACTGTGAAATCTCTCAACCAACCTCCTTCGAGTGCCAGATTCTATTTAGAGTGACCTTCATTGGTGGTTGTTTTCTGACAGCTTGTGAAAACTTCTTTCTTTTCAGCTCTCACCAGCCAATCAAAGTCAGGGATAGGACAATTTTCGGGTAGCCAATTTTAAACAGATTTTCCCCGTTTTCCATGTCTGTTCTCCATGCTTTGCTCCAGCAAGTCCAACCGAGATGAAGTTTCCATTATGGATTCCTTGCCACTGCTGATAATTCTCTTCCCTCAAATTGGTGTGAGATTCCTGCACCCACCAGATCAAATTGGTTGCTCTGCATCTTTCGTGGGCTACAAGCTCAATGGTGTACCATTTTCTTTTTCTTCTCATTCCCCAGGTTTTTGCCAAATCAGGCACTTTGGAACTGAGCTAATTTTTGTTAGTTTGTTCTGGCCGAGGAGAAGCAGCCATCCGTACAACATGCATACTTTAGTAGGCCATATTAGAGCTTCTTTGTCTTAGATTTCCAAAATGGATCAGTAGGATTTGAAGTCAATTTCAGTTGAGACTGGGTGATATGCTTCTTAGGTGAGATGGCCGGTCTATGGGTTTGCCCTGATGTCTCGGGAGGATAGCTCAGAGGAAACATGCTCGCCTTGGTAGCAAGACGACACGGAGCACCACAGGTTAGATCCCCGGGTCCGCGCTTAGAAACCTCTCGGACTTAAGCGTGTTCTAAATAACCTATCATCCCCATCATCAGCATTGCTATGTGATCTGATGGCCATTCTTCACTGCAGACCGATTTCAGGCATTGGAGGGCTGTTCATCAGGGGGTACAGTCAAGATACTCCCTCTTGTCTGAGATAGATCTGTCATGTTTCAATTTCTGTGGGATGCCCAGTGTTTTATCAATTATTTGTCATCCCTTGATATAGCTGGTTTTGTTGGGGGTGTGGGGCTTCCGGAGTTCTTCTTGTTTTTGTGTCTTATTGTGATTGTCTATCCATCAGGAGAACAGTTCTCGGCCATTGAAGGATAGTTTTACAGATCCGCAGAGCAGGGGTCCCTCTTGTTAACATTGATGCCTTTGCAAGCTTAAACATATGCTTAGACTCTCTGATTAGAGGGACTGGGGAGTTGTAACATTAGATTATTCCTTAGGCAATGTTCATTTCTTCCAGGAATCCAGAGTAGATCCCTGAAAGAGATGGCTCGGATGGATAGAGATGCTGAGGGTTCTTTTGGTCTTTGTTGCAACATAGCAACATCGTCTCTTCCACATACTTTGGTCAGGCTGTTTGTAAGTCACTCGACAACAGCTCCTGCAGGATTCCTAATGGGAGTGCTGCAAATTGCTTTTTGTTCCTGCTTCTGGCTCATTTTGGTGCTGCCAAACTTCATTTGAGCACTGGCCACCTGGATGTTGCCAGTGAAATGGCCACTGGCAACATCCAGGTGGCCAGTTCATCTTTGATATCCCTCAAAGGACTGTGATGAAGGCAAGGGATGTCAAGGTAATACCTTGATTACAGATTTTGTCATTACATCTGTCATTACATCTGGTACTTTACCACCGTCCTTATGATCCACCAACCATTCCCTTTTGGAGATAGGGCCTTGCCCCTCAAGTGTTGGTTATTTACCAGGATGATTGTGGGTCTTACTGCCAGGTCATAGGGGTCACTGGGTGAGGGCCGAGTCCCAAAACTAATTTAGAAAGAGCTGAGATGGCAGAGAGAAAATTCAAATTAAGGAATGTGGTGATAAAGAGTAGGACTCCGAGTAATGAAGATTACCAGTGAATAATAAAGGCATCATACGGCGGAAGAGCAAAGTCGCAAAATAGGATGGGAGATTATATTTGTGAGTACAAACGAAAAAGTATATTTGCAAAAACGTACTCCAGTAGTATCATTGTTATTGGTATTACAATACTATTGTTGTGAATGCTGGCTGTGGGCAAAGGCGTTGGGGGCTGGAGCGGAGGCTATTAGAAGATTAAGGGTAAAGCTAGAGGCCAAGCAGGATCTGCGAGTGAGATGTTGTTCCGGGAGTAAACAATGTGTGGCCCCAGAAGTCTAGTGTGAATGATGGAGGGAGAGCGCTGGCCTCATTCAGCACCAGGTCAGGTTCACAACAAATGGTATGTGGTAGGACGGCAGGGAGCTGCAAACTACCCAGGCAGATCGAGAACTATTGAGGAGGTGGCAGGAAGGCAGCCAGAGGGCAGAGAGGATATGTGGAGGCAGGGTTAGAAGAAAAGCAAAGAAACTGTTGTGAAGTACTTGTGATGTGTTGCTTTGTGATGTGCCGTTGTGTTTGGTGTGTATTGGTAAGGGAAGGAGATGTGTTATATAGTGCCTGTCTGTGTCTGCTGTAAGCTGGTGATATCATGTGGAATGTTAATGTGAGAATGTTTACCAGAAGGTTCCGCACTCGGGCAGTTAGCCCTCCACTGCTGGGGTGATGGTTGCCAGTGTTCATCTGTCCTTATTACTTAATGTAACTGTAACTTAAGAACCTGTTAATAAAGCTTAAGTAACCTAACAAGAAGCCTGGAGGTCACTTTACAACAATGGCGACGAGTTGGTCTTAAAAAGGAGAACCTGTGTGCAAGAAAGTGATGAAAGCTGAAGAAGCCTACTGCGGGGGTGCAGAAAAAAGGACAAGAAGAAGGACAACACTGCCCCAAAAACAAGTAAGACCCATCACCCAGGAAGAGAGCCCCATAGAAGACGTGATCACCCGTCACATGTTGATGGGGGAAATAGAGATACTCGTGAAAGGAAGGATTAGATGCCCAAAAGCTGGAGGGAGAGCTGGGTCCAGGAGCTGAAGAAAGAAGCTGGGCCATAAGGTGAAAGAAAAAGCTGTGCCCATAAGCTTAAGAAGGGAGCTTACCCATAAGGTGAAACGGGAAGATGTGCCCATAAAGTGAGGAGGGATGCAGTGCCCATGAATTGGGATGAGAAGCCCAATAAACCGGGAAGGGAAGCGGCCCTATACGATAAAAAAAGGGAAGTTGCAGAAGTTGTGCATTGGGCAAAAGGAGCTAGTTGTGCCCGTGTCCAGCAGGGACAAGCTGTACCTTCAGGCAGCAGAAAGAAATGTAACCCATCCCTGCAGATTAGTGAAGACGAGAAGTAAAAGGCACAAACCTTTGGATATGTTGAGTGGACGTGTGCCTGGAATGGCATTTTGTTGTTTCCTGGATGATGTATGGCAGCCATAGGGGGCGAAGTAATCGCATCCAAGATCGTGGCAATCAGAGCTGCGGAGCTCCGTGTGGTGCAGCAGCCAAAGAAGAAATGGTGACGTCATGGGAGATGAAAGGAGAGTGGGCACACAGTGAGAATGCAGCATGCTGACGTTCCCTGCACAATTGCGAAAGCTATGTTACAGTTCAGGAAGGAGCCATAATGTTGTTGGCGGAATGATGAGTAAAGGACTCGATAGGGTGTTGCTAACGTAATGAAGGAAGCAGGTCACGTTAGCGATCTGAACGAATGACACGAATGATTTGATGTTGGCTCCGGTGTCCTTGGAGTCAGGCAAATGTGAAGTATGGCGAGGAAGGGCATGAGTAAAGAACTGCAGCAGGAATTTCTCGGCAAATGAATTCAAGCCGGCGTTGTGTTTGAAGTTTTCTTGTGTTTTTGTCTGGTTGCCGTTGCAGGGAGGAATATTCGTAAGAGCAAGATGGATCTCTGTGACGAGCATAGGTACAGAAGTATCGTATGAATACAGGAGCGATAAGATATAGAGACGGAGCTGGGCGTAAGCTGCCATGAATGCGTGATTGGACAATGCAACGTTATGTAAGGACCAGTCACAAATGGCACCACCGGAAATAATTAATGCGTGTGTTATGTTCTAACCTATCCTGTGTCTGTGGCAATTCCCTATGTATGTGTGAGGCTGAGTTTGGAATGTTCATTGTGGTGTATTCCATCTAGAATGTGATGGTATGAGTGCCAAGGTTCTCCCTCTGCCAGTTGGAAAATGGTCTGGGCAGAGGGGGACCGGTGGATGCTTCCCTCCCTTATAGTCTTGTCCTACCTGTAACCTTATTACCTCTATCTTGTACTACGAACCCACTAAAATCTCCTAACTAAACCTGGTCTCCTGGCTCATCATTTCAACGCCTTTACATGCATCATAACACTCATAACACTGGCGACGAGGATTATTGTTTCCAAGGAACAGGCATCAGTAAAGAAAGGAAGGAGCAAGGAAGGAAAGAAAACAAGTAAGACCCAGGACATGCAGGACAAAAGGACCACAGAGGACAACAGCAGCATTGAGTGGCCAGCAGGCAGAAGAAGGGACCTTGAAGCATCCACCGCTTCCCCACACACCCGGCCCCTTAAGGTAAGCGCGCCCCAAGCTTGCTTTGTTGATGACAGGCCCAGCTGTTCTTTGAGGGGCTGCGCTGCGTGACTGTTTTTTTCTCTATCTTTATTGGGGAAAGCTTTGGAGCGGTGCAACAGTCATACATCGCAGCGCAAGGGGCTGGGGAAAGAGTGGACAACACTTCTTGAACTTGAACTGGCGGTCGGAGCCACATATTGATTGAGGGATTAAAAAAAAAAAAAAAGAAATTAACGCGCTGGTATCCTTCGTGAAGCGCCGCTGTGGCTGGCAGTTTGTGTGGTCCAAGGGTCCAGGCAGTGAGACTTGGTGTGACGGTTGGAGAGGAGAGATCCGACCGTGACTGCACTCTCCATCCGAGTGATGACGTCGCTGTCTTGGTGGAGGTATCAGCGATGCTGTTGGGCATGGAAGGTCCGTGCCGGAGTTCCAGGAGTCGACGGCGACAAACAGTGCCATGTCACAGCAGAGTATTGGAATGTTAAAAGAAAGCACCTTTCAACGTGTGTGCTACGTGCCCCATTTCCGGATCTGGAGGAGTTTTGTTTTGCAGCGGTGAAGAACGAGGAGTCTGCAGAGATGATTACTGCAACTTGCCCTGAACTTCAGACGATAACAGTTGTATTTGGGTGAAAACTTAAAAGAAGACAGTTTAAGAGTTTTTTTTAGTTTCGTTTTGTCAAACCAAAATGGAACTGCATTATGTGGACCAACGGAGCTGTTTAAAACGGACCAGTTTGTTTCTTTTGTACTGGGTACATATTCTGCCATTGCCGTGTCGGAAACATGAGGTACTGTAATAATGCTTTCTTTTGCAGGATATGGAAAGAGATTTATACGGCGGGATAGTATTACATCCAATTTTCACTTGATAACTATATTGTGCTTGGTCTGATGTTTAATTAACTGAAAGCAACATGTCATTAACTCGTGCATTTTTTATGAAATGCATAGGGCATTACATGCTTAAATGTTTTTTGGAAAAATGCAGACTATATATATATTGAAAGGAAGTATGTGGACAATGAATACATTACGTCAATTTAGCAATGCGATGTATTAAAACATAGGTCACTTATCTGCAGGCGTTGTGGTGTTCTGATTCTATGACAAGACAGGAGGCTCATATTATGCATTACAATCTTTACTCTGAAACCACAGCAGCAAAGAAAAAAAAAAAAACTTTTACAAACAAAAAAAGTTGAAAAGAACAGAACTAAATAGAGTTCAGTGTCAATGTAAGGGGAGCTCCCCAATCCATCATGGCGGACAGGTCATGCCCTGCAGGGGACCAATGAGCAGGGACCCTTCCTTATATAAGTCCATTACTCAGATCCCAACCCCTCTTTCTTTGCTGCTGAAATCCACAGCTAAGTTACTCCTCCTAGTTCTTACCTTTGTGTGGAATTTATGGAGTTTAGAATGTTATTTTCTGTTGCTTTATGTATTGAATTTGATTTATAGCGCTGGTAATTACAGTCGCTTCGCCTGCTCATAAACCTCAGGCAGCGACACGTGGAATTTTTCCCCTCAGGGGAAGTTTGTTTATCTTGAGGCGGCTGCCTCCTGTCCCCAGAACCAGCGCGCATGGTCCACGTGTCCCTATAAAATGCTTAACATTCTTTCCCCTAAAGGAAAGTTTGTTTATTTTGGTGCGGCCTGGAGCCACCGCGCATTGCCCACGTGTTCATTGACATTCTTCCCCTTTGGGGAAGGCTGGGTTTCCGTGTACGGCTGCCTCCAGTCCCCGGAGGCAGCGCATTGCACACGTGCTTGGTGTCACGTCACGTCTCTAATGCGGCTCCTAATACATTTGTTTTCCCTTCACAGGGATGGTAATGTGGCGCAGCGAGTAGAGCGCTCGCTTTGACTTGGGTGCAGAGCCTGCTGACGCAGGTTCGAATCCCGGCGGGGCCGCACTCATCCTTTCCTCCTTCCAAGCTCGATAAATGAGCACGCACACCGTGGGTAATATTAAGCAGCGCTAAGATACCTGAGGGTTCGTAGCGCTATATATGTCAAATTAAAATGCATCGCGTGTGTTTTTCTTTTAGATGCGGCTTGCGTTTGGATTGAGATGCTTGCATGCTAGGACCAGGCTGAGAGGCAGTTCCCTAGGCCCTCATTTCGTTGGTGGAGCTCTTTCATGAGCATTTCCACTACGTGCTGCTGTTCCCTCTCTTGCATTGAAACGCCATGTTTTCTTGGTCTTGAGCTATTTTTCTTTAGTATGTTTATATATTATGTGTTTATGGTTCAGAAAGGCTTCTGTTGCAGCGCACGGGTGTCATAGCTCAAAGGGGGAGCTGGGTTCGCTGCCGCCATTGGCAGTGTACACATATGGATGTGCATTTATACCTTTATTTATCTGTATTGACATTTGTATTTATATATTTAAAAATAGTTATATTTAATAATAGTTATTTTATGTGGTGTTTTAATTGATACTTTCAGCCTATATTTGCACCAGTTCGCCTATTGAAGAGCCTCATACGCTGCCATTCTGCTGCTTTTTATTTATTTATTTCAGTGCTACTCAGGGCTTGGGTGATTTGCCTTCACTGTAGGGGCGATACCTATTCCGGTTTCAGATTCTGCCTGAGTTCTATTGCGAGGTTAACCCTCGTCTAATGCTGGTTTTTCCACACCCTGCTAGGGTGAGCGGTTTCAGGTATATTGGCTCAGTGTATTCCTCCCTTAAACTTGGCAGTTTTTGTTTACGTGCGGCTGGGGGCAGATGTCAATATTCTCCCTGGAGGGGTACCGTCACCTGCTCGGTGGCAGGTTTTACCTGTGTTTTTGCTGCGAGGTGGCCCCTCGTATACTGCTGATTCCACACCCTGCTGTGGTGGTCAGTTTGAGGTACACATGCTCAGTGTATTCCTCGCTCAAAGTAGGCACCTTTGTTGCGTGCTGCATATGGCTGTTGCTGTGCCATAACCGGCTCGGGTTCCGGTTCTGCCTGAGTGCTAATGCGAGGTTACCCCCTCGTGTACTGCTGGTTATCACGACCTGCTCGGGCGAGCAGTTGGAGGTGCACTTGCTCAGTATTTTCCTCCCTTACGGTTGGCAACTTTGTTTAAGTGCTGCATATGGCAGAGGTCATTGTCTTTCTGTAAGCACGCCATAACCTGCTTGGTTTTCAGGCTTTGCCTGGTTTCTACTGCGAGGAACTCCCTTGTGTACTGCTGGTTGCCACACCCTGCTAGGGTGAGCAGTTGAGACGCACTTACTCAGTGTACTTTGGATAACCACTAGATTTAAGTGATGACTGGATCACATTTGCATTTTTAGAATGCTCAGTAGCCCGCATAGCTCGGTAAGTATCAGCTTCTATAAGGGCTGGGGGTCAAGACCCTGTGAGGGCGTACCCCTCTTCTTGGACATGTTATATATTTATTTATATATTTATTTATGTATTAAGTCCTTTAAAGAAAAGAGTGTGTGGAGGTTGTTGTATACAGACCCATGTGGGAGGTTGTAACTTCCTCTCTAGCCGCTGGTGTTCACCTCGCCTTTTTAGTTAAAATTCTGTTGCCCTTTACCTTGGTTAGTTTCAGGACAACTCAGTCCTTTCCTTAGGTTTGTTTTTCCCGATATCAATTGCTCCACCCTATACCTGTGCTTATTAAGCTGCAGTATTTTCTCCTAACATGAGGAAGAAAACAGGTTGCGTTATGCCTCTATTGAGGTCTGCAGGGCTTGAAGCTCTCTTTATGGGGATGTGTTTCCCTTACTATTGGTCCCTTTGGACATTCATTATTCTATTGGTACTATTGGTGGAGACAGGGTCAGCTCGAGAGGAACTGTTCCGTTGTGTGGCATGGCAAGTTCAGCAACCAGGTTCTACTTGGAGGAGGTGTTTGGAAACACTTGATGCTATCTAACAGACGAGTTGCCTAATAATGATTTTAGGGCGCCTGCCCAGGGATTTCCTCCCAAGGCTTGGCCTGTGGTTCAGCTAACCGTCTAACAGGTGTTGCAATTTCTCCTCTGCTCGTGGAGTTCAAGCAGGCTTCGGTACCCTCTAGAGCGTTGATTAACCTCTTTCATTGGGTATATATATATTTATATATATATATAGACATATTTTATTTTCTACAGTGCAGAGGATATGGGGTTTTCACATCCGTGCTGACCGTATGGATACAGGTCCCTAATTGGGAAGGGTCTAAATCAGTCTTTTATCCTGCTGAGATCGATAAGTGAACACCTCACACCACACTCTGTTTGTTGTAGTGATTGTTTTTCCTTCCCCTGATTCCCTTAGTGGCCAGTCAGCCTCTCACGGATTCAGAGACTCGGACCTCAGGGTTTGAGGGGTCTGTGGTCCCAGGTTTATTGCACAACCTGTCATTTACGGGGCATTGATAATTATCCCAGAGTTCTTTCCCCCCTCATTCCTCTTTTTCGCCATCCCTGGGGGAGATTGCATCATGATACTCGCGCTGAGCTTTTCCATCCTGTCAGTTACTTTCCTTTGCGCTAATTCCTGATATTTCAATAAACTAAGGGGGACCCGTCCACGGTCAAGGGTTGGTTAAAGTACAAGCGTGTATTTAGTTTTCTCTTAGCGGTGTACAGCAGAGCTTTAATATGGTCCTCAGGGTAGCCTTCTTCTGGGGTTGCAAGGTTTTTTCCCTTGGATATGGGGGGAGGGTCCCCCTCCTTTGGGGAAATCTCAATATCCCTCGGTGGGATAGTGGGGTCTGGGAGTGATACTAATCTCCCATCAGATTATTATGACCCTCTATCACGATGCGTTCCAGCGTCTCTACATTAACTATCAGAAGGTGTCTGTCAGTGCGATTCCCAGTGGGCTGGGATATATATTTAGTTAATGGCTTGTTCTCCTGGTCACCTGCAGGGCAGGTGGACCTTTGGGTTTTCACAAGAGTTTGTTTTGCAATGCGATGCCAGCTCAGGGTGCTGTGAGCTTCAGGGATCTTCAAATTGGATGAAATAGAGGTTAGACCTCTTCTGGTATGCAACTTCAGTTTAACTGCTTAGCGATCGGTTCTTTGCAGTTCAGTCTTGCTAAGACTTTGGAATTTAGGAGTTCTCCTTCGGTTAGTTTTTGATCCTCTAGGGTTTTATCACCCGGAGAGGAGAGAACAAGGTTCAAGCACCGGGCATATATACAAAGGAGTTTACATATCAATATAATGGGAACGATTGGTTGTAAAATACATTTTTCTCCTTGCATTGTTTGGCCTCTTAGGGGTCAGGTGGGTAAATATCTGCCTTTTGTCATGGTAGCAGTGTCCTTTTAGCGAGCGCGGGAGGTCTGTGGGTCTCCGTGTTGACGGTTGACAGGTTCAGCTTCTCAGGTGTGGCCCCTCTCTCTTCAATTCTGCTTCTGTCTTCAGAAGTCATCCTTCCTTAGTATACACATATGTCTTAAGACATTGGGGGTTAGTATGTTGTTTTCTGCTCCGCTCAGGATGGATCGTCCTCTTACAAATTATTAAATTACCTTTTACTCCCACTTAGTTTTCCCAGTGTAGTTATGGGACATGCTCTGTTGCTACTACAATATCTTCCTTTAACGCATGGGAGGGAGCCCTACAAAACCTTCACCCCTATGTGGTACTTTCTTTATCTCCAGGAGAGCTGGGTGCTTCTTTTCTTTGGTTTGCTATCCAGGTTCCCAAAGAGGGTGTGAGCTTGACTGTTTTAAGGTTTCATTGGACAACGGATGCGTCTTATTTCAGAAGGGGTTTTTTCTAACCTGTTAAGTATAGGATAGCTTTGTTCAATGTTTTCCCCTTCTTTTTAACCAGTTGGTTTGGTGGCTGGTAGGGTCGCTGGAATTAGCACATCTTCCTGTTTTTCTTACAGTGGATTTGGCTATGCCTTTTAAGTTGGTTATTGGGGCAGCCTAGTCTTGGGCAATTCGCTTGCAGTCAGCTGATTGTTTTAATGAAAGCATTTAAAACATTTCTTTCCTATTATTTTATCACATTGTCTATTGTATTGATTATGTTGTGCTAATGGGATGCAAGGGCTTTGAACTTGCATAATATGAGCCTCCTGTCTTGTCATAGAATAGCTAATCCCCCAAACTAACGTGAGATGGGGGTTTAGATTCTATTAAAGACAAGGAGGCGATTATTAACCCACCCACCCACCCTGGATATAATATGATATGACAGTTTTGAAACGTATGTGCACAGATGGTTCAAGAGAGAACATTCTTTGGTTTGTTGTTTTTCCCATCCACCCACCCTTCTTGCTTGTTTTTTACAGCTACCGGTTGAGGTTCTGATCAGGAGGGTGGCTCGCAGTTTCAAGTTATGGAGTGCGTAGTACGAGAGCTTCGCTGGATTTGCCTTCATCGTTTATCATCTGATCGGTGCAGTGGACGTCTGGTTCAAGTCAGCTACAGAAAGAGGGGTTGGGATCTGAGTAATGGACTTATATAAGGAAGGGTCCCTGCTCATTGGTCCCCTGCAGGGCATGACCTGTCCGCCATGATGGATTGGGGAGCTCCCCTTACATTGACACTGAACTCTATTTAGTTCTGATTTTTTCAACTTTTTTTGTTTGTAAAAGTTTTTTTTTTCTTTGCTGCTGTGGTTTCAGAGTAAAGATTGTAATGCATAATAATCGCCTCCTTGTCTTTAATAGAATCTAAACCCCCATCTCATGTTAGTGTGGGGGATTAGCTATTGTTTCTTATATGGCACCCAAGGTATATTGTTGTGAGAAAGGTGTTTCCTTTGTGCCAAAGTTGTGGGCACGTGTGTTGCTCTATGGCGGTTATATGTATGGTGTTTCAGGATTGGTGCCAAGATAGTTGTTGGTAGGTGCCTATAAGGATTTGAACCACGGTTTAGGTCGTACAGTGCCGAAGTGTTTTGTCTGGCATGTAAAGTGCATGGACTCAAGGTTATTGTGCCAATGTGGATTTGGCAAGTGTCATTAGGAAATTCAGTGAACCTAAGGTTATTGTGCCATTGTGGCTGATGGCAAGTTGGTATGCAACCAAGAAGAAATGTCAAGTTATGATTCATATGTACAAGGTGTGCACTAACTCAATCTTTTATCCACAGACTCATCAACAAAGACTCTGCAGGCAAGGATATATTGTGGGACTTTTATGTGGCGCACTTAAATTCGGATAAGCCACAAATATTTTTGCTGAATTCGTCTAGATGTGTTTGTATGGATATGATGTGTGTGAGATTGAAAGTACTTTGAATTTTGGGACCCATTGCATTTCTTGAATATGCTCACTCATGAAATGTTTTACACAAATGTAACAAAACTTTCCCCACAGGTATTTCAAACAAATGAACTCTGCAAGCATGATTTATGGGACTCGCTATGGTGATGTTATATAAAATGTTTTATTTTCTCATAATTTCAAGCTGAATTAGTTCATTTATTGGTTTAAAGGAAACTGTGTGTGTTATTAATGGAAACCACCTGTGTGATTGTGGTTGGGTGGTCGTCTGAGTGTCAGTTGTGAGAGCATGCTGTGTTCTTTAGTTATTATGGTGTTAAGCATTGAACCTAGGGTGCCGATGTTATGTGCTCAGCTGCGGCGAACGTTCAGTGGTTCAAATAGTAAACCTTCAGTGGTCTCATGGTTAGATGCTCAGTGGTGAGCATCGGTTGTTCGAGGTCTGTGGCCAGGTTACGGACCTGGTGTTGTTGGCACGTTGTTCGTGTCAATTTGTTGGTAAGAAATTGTTGATCCTTTGGTTGAGTACCAACTTTGGTGATCCATGTCACCGATGTTGTGGTTGGTATCCGGCAGTATGTCTGGTTGAGGTTTATGGTGCCTCAATTGCTTTTGCTTTAGGCGGTTAGAGGGGTTTAACCCTGTTGTTTCTTTTAAGAAGCTTTGATGTTGGAGATTGATGAAACAGGGTGAATGAGGTGATGTAGGTGGTTTGGACTGTTTATATGATTGTGGGCTGGTCCCTTGTAGAGGAGTTCCATAATAGGCGCCATTATGGTTCTGCTGAGTGTTTTAGGTAGTGTATTAGCCATTCTTAGCTAATTTATGGTATTGGTAGGGAATAGCATTTTGCTTTCTGTGGTTTGCAGGATGGATCTTGTAAGAAAAGTTTTTGACATTTATGTGTTCATTTACCTCTTCCCCTGCTCTTCTCTTTTATTGAGTTGTTATGAAAGGGGGTAGATGTGTTATGTTCTAACCTATCCTGTGTCTGTGGCAATTCCCTATGTATGTGTGAGGCTGAGTTTGGAATGTTCATTGTGGTGTATTCCATCTAGAATGTGATGGTATGAGTGCCAAGGTTCTCCCTCTGCCAGTTGGAAAATGATCTGGGCAGAGGGGGACCGGTGGATGCTTCCCTCCCTTATAGTCTTGTCCTACCTGTAACCTTATTACCTCTATCTTGTACTACAAACCCACTAAAATCTCCTAACTAAACCTGGTCTCCTGGCTCATCATTTCAAGGCCTTTACATGCATCATAACAGCGTGCCCAAGGATATTGCATTTAAAAGTGAAAAGGGATGGATAAAGGGATTCATAAGAATTTCGTGATGAAGACGGTGTGAAGAGGAGTCTACACACATGTATCCTTTCTCCTGGCTGAATGCAGTGTGTGGGTCCGAACCAGTTCTACATAATGGTAATGCCTATAGGTAGATGAGCCATTATAGGAGATTCAATGAAGTATGCAACAGGAGTTAACAGCATATGATATGAAATGAGGCTAAGTACAGAAAGTGACAGAGCTGTGTGAGCATGAAGGGCGCATGTGGTTTGTACATTCACGATAGTGCAGTCATGTTAGTAAGTGAGGATTTTCAGGTTAATGGTGCCATGCACCCAAGCACTTTTAGTAATATAGCAAATGTTTTTGGAATGCTATCAGTGTACAAGGGGGTGATGTGTGAGTAATGTAGAGCTAACCTTCTTGTAGATTTGCAGCAGTTACATTGCTGGAAAGCAACATTGGGCCTCATTACGACCCAGGCGTTAAGGGTTAACGCCGTCGTTAACCCTTAACGCCTATTCTGATTTTAACAGCTTCTCTTAGCAGCCGTTAAAATCCATGGCGCTAACCTGCCATGATGCTAATTACGCCACCGTAATTTCCGGTGGCGTAATTAGCGCCTTCCCCACTCCCATTATGCCCTATGGGGCAAAAATGGGAATGGGGAAGGTAAAATGGGAAATGGGGATTTACCGCCCCACTCACCTTGGAATGAGGCGGTAAATCCGCCATCCACCATGGTGTAAACATAGTTTACACCATGGTGGTAAAGTTGGCGCAATTAGCGCCTGGGTCGTAATGACCCCCATTGACTTTTAGGTTCAGTGCAAGCTTTAGGGTCATAAGCTAGCCATGGACTTTTAAGGAAATAGTTATGAAGAATATTTAGATATGTATGGTCATAAGTAGAGATAACTAAGAGTGCCTTGAATGTGACATTTTGCTGATGAATTTAGCTTAAAGGAAGTTGGTAAAATGTTTCAAAGTTTCTCATATAGTGTTTTAAGCAAACTTTGAAATGTTTAGAGTTGTGATTGGTATGAGCGGTGTAAATTGGTGGTAGCGTCACCATTTAGAGTAAAGCTAAATTGTGGCTAGGTGTGTGTACCCACTGTGTCAAGGTATGCATGCGAGGGAAGTTGAGCGAGAGGTAGCGCCTCCAGCATTTAGTATGAGTGTGTTAGTGTGTGCCACAGAGGTCAGAGAGGTAGTGCCGCCCACATTTAGTATGCTTGTGGTAGTGTGTACTACAGAGGTCAAGGAGGTAGCGCCTCCATTATAACCATTGTGTGCTAGTGGTATGAGTGTGGTACAGTGTATTGCATGGTTCGTGGGTGGTAGCGCACCCTATGCAGCCATAAATATGTTAGAGACGTGAGAGTGTTTGGTAGTACCACAATGGTTTTTGGGAGGTAGTGCCTCCAATCATAGGAGTGAGAATTGGAGAATCTTTTCTTTCCTCGTCATTTCAAATGTTATCTGTTGAGTGTAGATTTGGGAGATGTGGTGTGTTATACCACGTGGATGTATCTTGATGTTTGGTTGTACATGCTGTAGTCTTCCAGGTAGGAGCAGGCTCGGACCAGTGTATAGGGTAATAGGCCCGTGGCCAAACCAGAAATGCAAAATGCTAATGTGAGCCCGTTTTTTGCAATGTGGGTCAGTTTGATGAGCTACTTCACTATGCTGTTAGTAGTTTTGACCAGTGCTGCTGAATAAATATTCTTGAAAAAACACAATTTACATCACATTTTATTTAAAAACTCCCACTTAGGTACTATTTAAACAGTCTCACAGAAGGAATGAATAGCCATTTGCAACTGTGGGCCACATTTTCATTGATGCCCAGGCCCATTTTATGGCCCAGTCCAACCCTGGGTAGGAGTGTTAGTTGGTGGAAGGTACGACGGGGTGCTGTGTACGAGGATGAAGGCATATGGCTTTCAGTTGTCTTTGTTGTTTTGCATTGAAGTTGGAACTGTCCCATCTGTTTTTACAAGCTCCTGGTGCACTCAGTGTGTGGCTGACATTGGTAAGAGTGAATATGCGAGTGTGGGAGATGGAGTGTGATGTGCTTCTTGTGTTTGTTGGGCATTGGTAAGGGAGGAGATGTGTTGTGAATTACTTGTGATGTATTGCTTTGTGATGTGCCGTTGTGTTTGGTGTGTATTGGTAAGGGAAGGAGATGTGTTATATAGTGCATGTCTGTGTCTGCTGTAAGCTGGTGATGTCATGTGGAATGTTGATGTGTGAATGTGAGAATGTTTACCTGAAGGTTCCGCACTCCCCTGCCTGGGTGATGGTTGCCAGTGTTCATCTGTCCTTATTACTTAATGTATCTGTAACTTAAGAACCTGTTAATAAAGCTTAAGTAACCCAACAAGAAGCCTGGAGGTCACTTTACGGAAGGAAGGAAGGAAGGAAGGAAGGAAGGAAGGAAGGAAGGAAGGAAGGAAGGAAGGAAGGAAGGAAGGAAGGAAGGAAGGAAGGAAGGAAGGAAGGAAGGAAGGAAGGAAGGAAGGAAGGAAGGAAGGAAGGAAGGAAGGAAGGAAGGAAGGAAGGAAGGAAGGAAGGAAGGAAGGAAGGAAGGAAGGAAGGAAGGAAGGGGCAAACAAAGAAAAAAGGAAGAGACAAAGAAATGACAAGAGAGGGGGTGGGAGTCTGAGCAATAGACAGAGATAAAAGAAAGATGAAGAAAGAGAAATAGCCAAGGAGTAAGGTATGTAAGGATAGAGAAATCAAGCCAGTGGGTGAACATAAAGCCATGCAGCAGACAGATTGTTAAACAGGGAAAGAAACAGAAATGGCTTCAGGAGGAGAGATGGAAATGGGACAGAGCCTGATGGAGAGAGGGGAGAGAAAAGCAGAGAGAATTGATGGTGAATTTTAAAAGATGGGAATGAGATTGGCAAAAAGGCAGCTAGAGACAGATGAAAATGGAGGCGTGAATAGATTTATTACGAGAGAGATGGATGGAGAGAAAGACAAATCGTGAGATTAGTGGCGTGAACAGAGAGGTGAAAGGAGGGGCGGAAGTGTGAAAGGGAGAGAGACGTATAAGAAAGAGAGATAGAAGGAAGAGTGAATACGTGAGGGAAGAGAGCCACTAGGAGAGACAGACCGGGATACAGACACAGATAAGGAAAGGCACGTAGACAGACATCGGTAAAGAAAACGCGAAACAGAGAAAGCTTTAGAGACAGATAGACAAAGAGATACAAGCTGAGAGATGGAGGCTGACATAAAAGCAGGCGGCAAGAGAGAGAGACAGGGGGATAGAGACATAGGCAGGCACGCAGGGATCTTTCCCCCCCAACACCAAGAGTACCCCCCAGCTGGCCCCCCTGGTCAAGCGCGCGGGAGAGTGCAGCTGCTCACTCATCAATCAATGCGTGATCAGTGGCTTCCAATGTCTCGGGAACATCACGTCTCTCGATGAGCGGAGCCCTGGAAGCCCTTGACCCATTTAACATGATGTCTACATTATTGCCGCAGAGGCAAACCCGCGGCCATATGCAAAGAAAAAGCAAAGAAAGTTTAAGATGGTCTTTAGTAGACCCAACGTGCCCCTTTTTACCTTGCCTCGTTCCCTGTCCTAAATTTCCTCCTCTACTCCTTTTATGATCGCTCGCACTCAATACTCACGTGCCCGTCTTGAACCGAGAGTCTCCGAAACTGGGTCCGTCCAGGCAGTGCTGCCGTGCGCTCAACAGTCAGCCCCGGCTCCGGCGAGCGGTACTCAAAGGGGATTTTTCAACCGGGATCCCGTACCCTCTCTCTGTTGAGTGCGCACTTCTGAGCGTACCGGTCGCCGTTGGCGGGCAGCCTCCCGGAGCCGGCGCACCGTGCGTATCCCTTTTCGACCAGAGATTTTCGTGCCAAAGGGGACGGTAGGGATATGTTGGGAGAAAATAATAATCACGCTTTCGGGGTCACCACTGAACGCAAGCGTCCCCAACCAGCACGATTCTCCCAGAATGGGAATAAGGCCAAGACAAAGTGCGGGTGAGCTTAAATGGGAGTTTATCAATCAGAATAGGGCATGCAAAGAACTCTGCAAACTCCGAGAGCGCTCTGTCTGACAATAGCAAAGACAGGCGTATATATTTACAAAAAACATCATCAAAAACCTACACACTATAGGGGGCACAAGTTCAATGGGATTTGGTGGCGACGACTAGCTATAGGTGCTGCTGTGATGTGCTTGGTCTTGGCGGGAGGACGTCACTGGTCAGCCTCGTGGGTTGGGCTGGGCCTGGCGGGTCAGCTGGGTCCATCTGGGCGGTGTTGTTGTGCCATTGTGGCCAATGTCAGAGATGAATGTCTTTTCCTGACTTCTTTGCCGTAGGCCATGCACACCGCAGCCATTCAGTCATTTGCAATATTATCCTCTTTAGTAAATCTCCCAATAGGTTATGCTACAGGTTAATGCAACACAGGAGGAATGCACCTTGAGAGGGGTTTGATGGCGATTCATCAGTACATGGTTGCCAGAGTCCTATTAACCGGGTACCATAGGTCGTGGGGCTGGGTCTCAGGGCATGGGACAGACGGTACATGTCCTTCTGTCTTGTTAGAAGTCGTTATGAATGTGTTGCTGTAATGTTGCCATAATATTGGGTGTCCTAATTTTACAGGGGCCATTAACCTAAGGTGATCCGGTGGGTTGTGGGGTTTAAGAGAGGGCGCCTCTGGATTTGTGTATTCAGGCGGAGGTTTAATGCTGGGCTGTAAATAATGCAGGTGGCGGGCCGTGGCCTTGGGTGCTACAGAGGGAACTACAAATCTTTGAAACGGCTCCAGCCTAGTTGGGGGAGGCAGCGCAGCGCGGGCCTCTGCTCTCTCGTCTGGCAGGCTTCGCAGGGAGGGAGGGGGAATGGCCTTGCACATATTCACAAAGGTATCTTCCTCGTGTGTTGCCGATTTTAGGTGAAAGCATCATAAACATTCAAATACTATACAATACTCATTGAATCATTCCAAGGCTTACATTTTAACTTTGCTAAATGCCTCTCAAATATATCCAGTCCGAGCACATTATTTGTACACTATGTTTTAACAACTGCAACATTTTGTTATATGCATATACATTTGCAGTAAGTGAGGTAGTAGTGAGGTTGGTGGAGCACATAGAAAACGACTCGCCACCGTACGTGACGGTAGTGGCACATAAAGGGCTTGGACATACACACATGAAGAGTGCATTCTCGCGCGTCCTTCACATGAGCCCTCAGTCTGGTTGCATTAGTCTTCTTTTGCACTCTAGTAGCATTAGTTTGGTTATGGCGCGGGACCGTGGGGTGTAAACTTTTCAATGACACGCATAACAAATAACCCCCCGGGACGCTTCTACTATTTGTACATAACTGCAGTGGTGTGGGTGCTTCATTGCTAATGCCATGTGAACATGCATTCTGCCATATCTATACATCTTACAGGTTTTCTAATCAAAGAGGTTTGTGGAGAAAATGCGCCCACCGCAGGTAGTTTTGGCATTAGTATTTGGGAACTCTTGCTTTTATCCGAGGGCCATTTTACAGTTCTTTTTCCACCCAGGCTCTGCTGGCCGGGTCATGTTGGGAGCAGTGATACACTGCGGAAGGTGAAATGTTACAGTGTTGGTATCTTACACTAGCTCATGTCCGTCTTGTTCGTGGGAACGGGCTCACAGCGGATCCGCCAGGGAGCTGTGGCCACAGGGATAATTGAAACTCTCCAAAGGTGGGGGCCGGGCTGCAGTGCGCCGAGCTCACACCATCTTTATTAGACAAAATGGTTCCTGAGGCCTAGCTAAATTCAATATGTTTGGGCAATGTCTTCAGCAGGTGAGCCATCCACCACCTGGGCCCTGGTGGTAAGAAGGGGACGCCTGATGAGCCATGGCCCTCACCGGGGGAGGGGATGTAGGCAAGGGGGGTCTTTTGGACCAATCCTCCCCTACATTTCCCCCCTTTCGTTACTTAAGTAACGAATTCTTTATATCCTCCAACCTCCTGCATTCTTCCTCGTCGATTATTGCGTCATCCCATGCAGGTGTGCCTTTTATGGGCATCCATGCTCTGCACACCCCCCTTAAGCTTTCACCTCTCCTAGCATACTCATCTGGGGTACAAGTTAGGTATATACATCCGCTCTCTCCTTCCAAGTCTACCCATACCTCCTTGTACCATTCTAGTATACGGGGCTCTCTAATGGTAGTATGCCACAATTTGTCTACTATATCCTTGTTGTGATACCTAGGCACTAGCTGATATCTTGGTGTGTCATCTGTTCCTGCTTGTACATGCACTTCCTGTATAGCATGTATTGTACCACGGGTGTTGCCCATTGTCACCATCATCATTGCACCATTTGGTACTGCGTTAGCACAACATCGAAGACCCACCTGGCACAGGCAAAAAATAAAGAGGAGGAACACCACAGCCGGCATCAAAAATTTCACAGTCATTCCCAGCCATGATGGAACCCAGGAGTAAATATTGTCGAACCACGTGCTTTCTTCCGCACCACCTTCCATTCTCATTCTTTCTCCTAGGTTATGTACTGCTTCGATCACATGGGACAGGGAGCCGTTGTCTGCGTCTTCGGAAGGTACGAAAGTGCAGCAGGCACTTCCGATTTTTCGGCAAACACCTCCATCCATTGCTGTCAACAGGTCCAAGACATACCTGTTTTTCATGGTCATCAGCCGTAATGCTCTTAGTTCCACTTTTATTACGTTGAAGCCTTCTTCAGTGTCATTTGCCGGCTGGATCAGCTCCCAACGTGTTATTTGGAGCCATTTTGCATTTGCTCACGCCTGGATACTTGGGATGAGTGAGGCGAAGAATGTTTCTGCAGAGCTGAATAATCGATACCTGTCTGGGATCTGTGCTAGCAATTCTGACGATGCCTTTGATATGTAGTTCGATGATCGTCTGTTTCGGGACAGCACCTCTTCCTTGTTCCCGGAAGACAGGACATAGACTTGTGACTCTGCAGTTGGCTGGGCCGCACTCTGTTGGGTGTTTTCTCGCGTCATTTTGCTCCCATCAATGTGGCTTTCTGGGATTACTATTAGAGCTGAGTGCAGAGTGGCCACTGAGCAGCTGCCATTCCATGATTGTGGGTGGTGCAGGTATGCCTGGTTGCCACATACCCAATACGTGTCCATCAGGGCTGCTGTATCTTTTCTTGAAACTGGGATGGTGAGGGTCTTGTTACAGTTCTTGTTTGTCCCCATGGAGGCTTTCCCCTCTCCTTTAAAACACAGTTCAAAGTCTATTTCCTTCTGCAGCTTGAAGTGCTTTTCAATGGCTGTTACCCAAGTTAGTTTTGAAATGTGTTCCTTCCATACTGGTGTGCACGTTTCTTCTATCCATTGCAATTTCTCTGGTGCCACACCCCTAAGCGCTTCAGCCTTACACATTATTTCTTCGTCCTTCCACTTGTTATCTGAAAAAAGTGTCACTTGTATTATAAAAAATGGTTCTTCCAGACATACTACTCCTACTGTCTTTGGATAGCAAGTTTTCTCGTTCTGCAGCATTCTAAAAGTAACTTCATGTGCCTGGAAGGTGTTCTTAATTCTGCACAACGTGAGATGAAGGAGACATTGGGCATCTACAATAGGCAACTCTTTGGGTAACAATACTTTGGGCGTGCCTGAAGCATGGGGAATGAGGGAGCAGACATAACAGCTTTCATTTGTTGTTTGTTTAGCTGTTGCACTCATGTCCGCATACCATTTATTTGTCTGGTGGGGGTGTCGCGGGTCTTCCATTTTATCTAGTCCTAACCCATAATACTCATCATACTTCCTCCTTCCCGCCTCCCTTTTTCGTCTGTTATTTTTGTTCCTAATGTACTTCCCGGCTTCATGGGCGATGGACAAAGTGGGCCCCCCTTTCTCCTTCCCGCCCCCCTTTGCCCAATCATCATATAATATTTCATGTGTTGCTGTCATTCTTTCATTTTCTTCCTTTATGTTATCTGACAGTGTGTTTTTGGCTATGGGGGCAGGCTGGCTGGTGGGGGTGTTATACAACCAGGATATGGCAGAGGGGTTTCGATCATTTAAACTGTGGGCATTGTAATTAGATATTTTTGGCGGAGACACTGTGTTGTTTTGCATTTCTCCCTCTGGCCCTTCATTTTTCGAGATGACAGCATTGGATGGTGTGGTATAATATCCCCATACAAGTTTAGTTCCGTCCCATACCAAAAAATCACCTTCTTTAGTATTTACACTTGCTGTTGCATTGGTCACATTAGTGCTGTTAATCCCTCCCCCCTCGTTCATCTCGATAGAGATGAACGCTATGAACCAATATGTAACCAGGCCAAACATGATTGTAAAAAACAATGTAATGCACACAGACAATCCACACTCATACGAATATCTGCATCTCTCAGCTAACAATTCTCTATATCTAATAAATCTATCCGTTGCAGGCTGCCCGTTAGATGCCATGGTAGCTCCTGTTTGAGATATAAAAGTGCATTAAGTGCATGAATGTAAACATTTTGTTGGCACTACCAGTGCCAGTATATATTGAAAGGGAATGGAAGCGGGTAGGGCAGTAGGGTTGGGGATGCAGAGACAAGGGAGTAAACACTACATATTTTTATCACATCATTATTTGCATATAAATTCATAAAATCTTTTTTTTTTTTTTTTAGATACCATTAAATGTAATTATACTTGTCAGCAACTTTCTCAATCAGGTGCATTTCTGTCACACACAAGTTCATATTCACACATTCTGTTCATTTGCATTGTTTGCTGTTGTCTGTGCCTCCTCATCTACCTCTTCCTGCACATTATTATATGTTCTTCGTACATCCGTCAAATGTATCCAATACTTGAGGCCCTTCACTTTTACAGCCGTAGGGGTGCAAAACACCACTTCGTATGGGCCATGGAACCGTGGTGCATTCCACCGGCGCACAAAGCTCCGGACATAAATGAATTCACCCGGCGTCAGTTGTACCTGTGCTTTGGGCTCTGTAACTGACCCTGTTGTGTTCCCCTCTTCTCTCGTGAACGGTGGTGAAAGTTGCCTTGATATTACGCGTGCTGCCCTTGTTAATTTTTTCAAGTAGTCCGTGAACTCATCTCCCAGTATCGTAGCGCTTCTGTGTGCATCTGAGTGTTCGCGCAGTGGGGAGTGTGCTGTGTGCATTCGTCTCCCGGTCACGATTATTTCGTGCGGGGACAAATGGTGGTCCTTGCTTGGCTGATTTCTCAGCTCAAACAGTGCAAGGGGTAAACAGTAAATCCAGTTCTTTTTTAATGAAAAGCATAGTTTCGATAATCTTCCTTTTAACAGGCCGTTCATCTTTTCTACCATGCCATTACTTTGAGGATGATAAATAGAGCACAACTTATGCTTTATTCCCAATAGCGTCGTTACTTCTTTGAAGAGTTCGTTTACAAAGTGAGTGCCGTTGTCTGAGCGAATCACGTCACAAATTCCCCAGCGCGGAAATACTTCTCTCACTAGGAATTTCGCAGCGCTTTTAGCATCAGGTCATGCACATGGCCCTGCTTCCACCCATCTTGAAAATGGACACACAACCACAATCATGTAACGTGCCCCATTACACCTCTCTCCCATGTCCGCGTAGTCAATATGTAGCTCTCTGAATGGCCCAATTGGTTTTGGAATTGTTCCCCTTAGTGTACGTAATGTCATTCCTGAACTGTGTATCTGGCACGTTGTGCACTCCAATGTCAATCTAGATAAGTGCTTCTGAAGACAGGGCACAAATCACTCTTCCTGTATCTCTGCTGCAATGTGTTGTTTCGTGTTGTGTGCTGGGAAGTGTAGTTGTTGAAACGCTATTTCTAATAATTTTACTGGCATTACCACCTTTCCTGAGTTATTTTGTCGCCACAGTAAGTCTGTTGCTGATTGGCTGCACCCTCGTTTCACCCACATCGCCTTTTCATCTGCACTTGCTCCTTCCTGCAACTCTAGTAACTATGAGGGCCAGTGTCTTTAGTCCTTCAATAAACATTCTCTCGTCCACTGGCAAACCACGTATTTCTGGTGTGGTTGCGTGAGCCTGTACTACCAGCATTACACGTAGTGGGCATATTCCTGGTGTTGAACACACTATACCTCTCTCAGTGAATGATATCGTCATATTGAGTTTGCTAAGAAGATCCCTCCCTAGTAAATTTATCGGCGAATGTTCATAATACAGTAAGGGTGTTTTTACAGTTTTACCTCCTACCATCACATCCAATGCTTCTGTGTAAGGAACTTCAATTACAGCCCCAGAGAACCCCTACGTCTCTAACTTCCGGTTAGATAACGGGAACCGGCCCTTCCTAATACATGATTTCTCCGCTCCCGAATCCACCATGAATATGAACTGCTTGTCTCCTAGCTGCGCGCCTACCAATGGTTCCTCTGCTGCATCATAGGTGGTAGATAGAACTGGACACGCAAGTGTTCTCTGTGGGCTGTCCTATGCGGGGTGTCTCATTGCCCCCCCTTGGTTGAACATGCTCCCTGAAACCACTGACACGCCACTATAGGCGGCTGGTGCTGGTGCTTCGTTTGCTGTTGTCGCGAAAGGGTTGCCTGGCGTGTAGTGCATAGTGTCATTGTTTTGTGGGTGATTCTGTGTTCTGTATTGGTGTCCCTGTTGTTGCTCATTGTACCCCTGGCCTGGGTTTCTTTGTTGTTGTCCCATTGGGAGACCATATGGGCTCCCCGGATGGGGATGGCCATAATGTTCTGCCTCTGGAAATCCGTTGTTTGGTCTGCTTCTGCACTCCCTAGAGTAATGTCCCCACCTCCCGCAGTTCCAACAACTCCCTTGCGCACCTCTGGGACCCTGCCATCCATTTCCTCCCATTCCCCCGTACCCCGGTCCACCTCCTCTTCGGCCCCTGTACCCACCTCGTCCCCCTCGAGGGGCCCACTCTTGCCACTGCGGACCTCCGCCCTGCTCGTTCCACTGCCGCTGTCCTGCCCAATTAGTTGCCATCCTTCCTTGTATTGCTATCAGCCCCTCCTCTTCCTCATCTCCCTCCCTGCTGTGTGGGAGTGCGGCTACTGCTGCTGCGACCTTCACCAACTTTGTTTGCACTAGTTTTGCTTCGTCTGCCAATCTTTTCTGCGCCACCTCCTTCTCCCTTTCTCTTTTTTCGCTTACAGTGGTGCACTATTATGCTCTGAATCTCAGGCCATCCTTTCGCTTCAATACCTGCTATCTTGTCGAGCGCCTTTTGCACCTCTTTTGTGAGCCCCCTCTTTATAATGAAGTAAAATAACGATGTCGATTGATACCGGGGCGTTCCCGTTTCTGCTCTCCACATCTCTTGGACCCGAAAAATGTAATCCATAGCATCTTCCCCGTCATTCATTGTACACTGCATCACTGACTGCAAGTCTGGGGTATCTGGAAACGTTTCCCGCAAAGCATCCCACACCCTTGCGCGCACCGTGTTAAAGGAGGCCCCATAATGGCGATCGCAGTCTAATGTTACTCCTGGGAAACCAGCCTTGACCCATACTCTGTCGGCCTGATCCCCCACTGCTGATACAAGCAAGCTCTTCACATCCCCTATTGCTAGGGGTACCGGGGCAGTGTGTTTCTCAAAGGCGTATATCCACTTGCTCGCCCCTCCGTACAACGGGGGCAATAACTTTAGTAAGTTGGCCTTATCCATCTGAGCCCAGGGTATGTAATTCGGCCTCCCTCCTACCCTATGTATTAGCGGGAGCTGCAACTTTCCCTTCGTTCTCTTATCTGTACCTGCCTTCACTCCTGATTTTCCTAATGATGCCATTTTCCCAACCCGGTTCCTTAATCGCCCCGTCCACTCATCATCCAGTGTCCTCATTGAACATGCACCATCCAACCCTTCGCTTCCCCCTCCCATTGCCATACTCAACCTGTCGCTTTCTTCCAAATCATCCCTTATATCACATAGTAGCTCCTCCCTGTCTCCTATAGGCCTCTCTTCATTGTCAGTACATCCCTCTCTTGTCTCTAGTTCAATTATTCAGGTTGGTTCTTCCTGGATTCTGAACAGTATCTCACCTTTTTTCCACCCTTCTTCAAATGTTCTACCCTCGCTCTGCGCTCTAGAAGCATGCTCTGATCTGGCTGCATTAAGTGCGGTCCGCTCACATATGCTTTTTATCCTCGAACGCTCGTCTTTCGCTATGGAGAGCCTTGATTCTAGATCGTCTGTTAGTTTTTCTATGACAACCCTTGGTGTGCTCCCTGAGCTCGCTCCCTATGACTCTCGTATGGAGGGGGTGCTGTTGGCCCTTGGGTTGTGATAGTTGTCGGTGGGGGCACATAAGTAGGTTCACTGTATCCCTCTGCGGGCACTGGCTTGTTTAGTATTGGGTACAACCTTGTTACCTCTATCGGTGACTCTTCTTCTGGCAATACCTTATCATCTTTTTGTATCATTAGTGGATTATCAGTGGTAGATGGTAGATCAGGATCTAATTCCCTTGCCTTAGGCGGCGGTATCTCTTCAAACAGCCTCCAGAGATCTAATATTTCTCTCCTATTATGCAACTGCTTCCCCTTGTATTTCAAACAAATGCATGTGGCTACCATATCTAGGACACTCTTGTCAAATGAACCCCCTTCGGGCCATATCTGAGGCAACCCCTCCCCCTTCAACTCTGTGATCCATTGGTCATGATATTTCTTAATCCGTTCCGCGTACCCAGGTAGGTTCTTGCAAATGTGTGATAAGGGTGTTTTTCCCCCCATACCTTGTGCCCACCTGGTACTTGTGTATCTCTATGTATCTCGATATCTCAATACAAACGTATCACCATGTGAGTTTGCGTATTTTATGTCTTACTGAATCGTGGGGAACTTCGTGTTCCTCCCTCCGCCTGCACACCATAAGATTGGCTGCGCACAGTCTCTATTCTGTTCTCTTTGGGGGGCACGTACAAGAGCAAACCGTCAGTAATCTCAACAATGTTAACCCAAAAACCCGAAAGGTACACACTCACTTCACCACATTACTCTTGTCTTTATGATATTTTGTCTGGTCACACTTACCATGACCACTCAATGGCTATACATTTCTGACCATTTTTACACAATCATTATACCAAATTATCTCCTAACACATACGATGTTCACACACCCCTCTGTAACACTCTATTCACAGTTCAATTTGTCCTCCCTTTCCTCCCTGGCCGGCTGTCCCTGTCCGTCTTATTCAGATATTGTCATGATCTCTGCTTCCAAAAGATCAGGACTTGCCCGACTCCCTTGGAAGCAGACCCATAACCCCGGTTCCGAGTGCCAGCCAGTCCCAATTGGGACATTTTGGACCCTGTCCTGGCGCCAGTGGCACCAGGCTCATAAAGATGCCCAGTCCCAGCGCTGGAAGCGCCGGGCTCATAATGCTTGGGTGGACTTACCTGCAGCAGACCAAGCTGCTTACTTACTTGCCAGTTGAACCCCTGATCCTCTTCTGTTTAGGACTACTTTTCCTGTTGGGTGGGGCAGGAGCCACTCCCTAGGTTCAGAACACTGGAACTCTTCTTGAAAGCAGGAACACCTAAGCACTACAGGAGGCTATTTAAACCACACCCGATGGATGAATCTTGCTTTGCGTTATTCTGCATTCTCTGCAGCAGAACGTTCATCATGTCTTCTGCTTCTGATCCTGGGCCTAAGGGAACAAAGGCTTACCATCCTGGAATCCAATCTTCAGCAGCACCTGTAAAGACAAAGAAAGAACAGGTTAGCACTACGGTCTTCAGTGGCAGCGCATCTCTTACCTGGTCCATCGGCTGTCACCAACGCCTCGCGCTGCATTCCGGCATCTGAAAGACAAAGGCTTACCTACTCTTCGCATGCTCCGGAGGTCTTCGCACTGCATTCCGGCATCTGAAAGACAAAATCTTACCAGCTCTTTGCACGCTCCGGAGGCCTTCGGCACTGCATCCCGCATCTGAAAGACAAAAGAAGGTGTGTTTAAAGACATTGGGCAACTTTATTACTCACGTGCCATTACTCCTTCCCACACCAAATCCAGTGGGTATTCCAGCACCCTTCAGCTTCTCTAAAGCTCCGAACTTGTACCTGCAAGATAAAAGGGACAGTTAGTGCGCATCGTGAAGCAGGCTACAAGCGCTTACTTACGTGCTTCCAGGCGCTTCTATTCCGCACGCGGGTTCGATCCTCAACTCTCATCAGCCCGCCATCCGCCATCGCCGGAACCCTGCAAAACAAGAGATATCATTACAAAAGACTTTTAAGACATTTGAAGTGCCCAGAACTTACCGTTTGTGCAGTTAACGACGGACAGCAGTCCTCTGAGGTCAAGAGGCCTGCACCCTTATCAGTGAAGAAACTGGTTACGGCACCCTGCCCCGAGGCAGATGGAGCTCGGCGTTCACTTACCTAAGGTGAGGGTGTTAACCTTTGGGGTTCTACAGGAGAAGAGGAAGAGGAGAGAGGCACCCAATAACCCCAGTTTATTAATCCCATATTTTCTATCTGCAGACATCTTACTCTTCGAGTCAGACATACAGTGCACAGAGGTCCAGCCCAAAGAGCCAACCGTGTGTTACACATCACCTTTGAAGATACGGCATTCACCCAGTCAAGACCGGCGCCTCTGCGGGAATCAGGTGAGCGTTACAGATATATGTATATATATATATATAGGTTTGATCTTCAATTTTAGAGTAAAACTCTCTGTCTCTTTACTTTATCTCTTTGGTTTTGTACTACCCCACTTTTATTTTTCCCGTAACCCTAAAGAATAGAAAGAATAGCAGTCACTAATATATTCTCTGTGTCTCCCTTTGCCAGACACCTTTATCTTATTTTCCACTTCTTCATATATTCCCAGTACTAGTCAAGATAGCACTATGCGGCGCCGCCTTCCACCCCCTCTCGGAGCTAGGTTCCTGTCACTTTTATCTCTTAATTACCTCTTAATCCTAATGGCCATATGCAAAGAAAAAGCAAAGAAAGTTTAAGATGGTCTTTAGTAGACCCAACGTGCCCCTTTTTACCCCGCCTCATTCCCTGTCCTAAATTTCCTCCTCTACTCCCTTTATGATCGCTCGCACTCAATACTCACGTGCCCATCTTGAACCGAGAGTCTCCGAAACTGGGTCCGTCCAGGCAGTGCTGCCGTGCGCTCAACAGTCAGCCCCGGCGAGCGGTACTCAAAGGGGATTTTTCAACCGGGATCCCGTACCCTCTCTCTGTTGAGTGCGTACTTCTGAGCGTACCAGTCGCCGTTGGCGGGCAGCCTCCCGGAGCCGGCGCACCGTGCGTATCCCTTTTCGACCGGATATTTTCGTGCCAAAGGGGACGGTAAGGATATGTTGGGAGAAAATAATAATCACGTCGGGGTCACCACTGAATGCAAGCGTCCCCAACCAGCACGATTCTCCCAGAATGGGAATAAGGCCAAGACAAAGTGCGGGTGAGCTTAAATGGGAGTTTATCAATCAGAATAGGGCATGCAAAGAACTCTGCAAACTCCGAGAGCGCTCTGTCTGACAATAGCAAAGACAGGCGTATATATTTACAAAAAACGTCATCAAAAACCTACACACTATAGGGGGCACAAGTTCAATGGGATTGGGTGGCGACGACTAGCTATAGGTGCTGCTGTGATGTGGTTGGTCTTGGCTGGAGGACGTCACTGGTCAGCCTCGTGGGTTGGGCTGGGCCTGGCGGGTCAGCTGGGTCCATCTGGGCGGTGTTGTTGTGCCATTGTGGCCAGTGTCAGAGATGAATGTCTTTTCCTGACTTCTTTGCCCTAGGCCATGCACACCGCAGTCATTTGCAATATTATCCTCTTTAGTAAATCTCCCAAAAGGTTATGCTACAGGTTAAAGCAACACAGGAGGAATGCACCTTGAGAGGGGTTTGATGGTGATTCATCAGTACATGGTTACCAGTGTCCTGTTGACCGGGTACCATAGGTCGTGGGGCTGGGTCTCAGGGCATGGGACAGACGGTACATGTCCTTCTGTCTTGTTAGAAGTCGTTATGAATGTGTTGCTGTAATGTTGCCATAATATTGGGTGTCCTAATTTTACAGGGGCCATTAACCTAAGGTGATCCAGTGGGTTGTGGGGTTTAAGAGAGGGCGCCTCTGGATTTGTGTATTCAGGCGGAGGTTTACTGCTTGGCTGTAAATAATGCAGGTGGCGGGCCGTGGCCTTGGGTGCTGCAGAGGGAACTACAAATCTTTGAAACGGCTCCAGCCTAGTTGGGGGAGGTGGAGCAGCGCGGCGCAGGCCTCTGCTCTCTCGCCTGGCAGGCTTCGCAGGGAGGGAGGGGGAATGGCCTTGCACATATTCACAAAGGTATCTTCCTCGTGTGTTGCCGATTTTAGGTGAAAGCATCATAAACATTCGAATACTATACAATACTCATTGAATCATTCCAAGGCTTACATTTTAACTTTGCTAAATGCCTCTCAAATATATCCAGTCCGAGCACATTATTTGTACACTATGTTTTAACAACTACAACATTTTGTTATATGCATATACATTTGCAGTAAGTGAGGTAGTAGTGAGGTTGGTGGAGCACATAGAAAACGACTCGCCACCGTACGTGACGGTAGTCGCACATAAAGGGCTTGGACATACACACATGAAGAGTGCACTCTCGCGCGTCCTTCACATGAGCCCTCAGTATGGTTGCATTTGTCTTCTTTTGCACTCTAGCAGCATTAGTTTGGTTATGGCGCAGGACCGTGGGGTGTAAACTTTTCAATGACACGCATAACAAATAACCCCCCGGGACGCTTCTACTATTTGTACATAACTGCAGTAGTGTGGGTGTTTTCATTGCTAATGCCATGTGAACATGCATTCTGCTATATCTATACATTTTACAGGTTTTCTAATCAAAGAGGTTTGTGGAGAAAATGCGCCCATCGCAGGTAGTTTTGGCATTAGTATTTGGGAACTCTTGCTTTTATCCAAGGGCCATTTTACAGTTCTTTTTCCACCCAGGCTCTGCTGGCCGGGTCATGTTGGGAGCAGTGATACACTGCGGAAGGTGAAATGTTACAGTGTTGGTATCTTACACTAGCTCATGTCCGTCTTGTTCGTGGGAACGGGCTCACAGCGGATCTGCCAGTGAGCTGTGGCCACAGGGATAATTGAAACTCTCCAAAGGTGGGGGCCGCGCTGCAGTGCGCCGAGCTCACACCATCTTTATGAGACAAAATGGTTCCTGAGGACTAGCTAAATTCAATATGTTTGGGCAATGTCTTCAGCAGGTGAGCCATCCACCACCTGGGCCCTGGTGGTAAGGAGGGGACGCCTGATGAGCCATGGCCCTCACCGGGGGAGGGGATGTAGGCAAGGGGGGTCTTCTGGACCAATCCTCCCCTACAATATCTACAAGCTCGCCTCATTGAGAGGTGCACATTTCCTTTAGAATGAAATGCAAGCTCCCGATGTAAAGGCTCTCCTCAGTGAGCAACATATCATCCCAAATAAAATCACATATTCCCTCAAGGATTTCTACAAGCTTGCCTCATTGAGGTGCACATTTCCTTTAGAATGATATGCAAGCTCCCAATGTAAAGGCTCTCCTCAGTGAGCAACATATCATCCCAAATAAAATCACATATTCCCTCAAGGATTTCTACAAGCTCGCCTCATTGAGAGGTGCACATTTCCTTTAGAATGATATGCAAGCTCCCCATGTAAAAGCTCTCCACAGTGCACAAAATATCATCCCAAATAAAATCACACATTCCCTCAAGGATATCTACATACTTCCCTCATTGAGAGGAGCACATTTCCTTTAGAATGATATGCAAGCTCCTGATGTAAAAGCTCTCCTCAGCGAGCATCATATCCCATGTAAAATATCATATTCCCTCGAGGATATCTACAAGCTTGCTTCATTGCGAGGTGCACATTTCCTTTAGAATGATATGCAAGCTCCCGATGTAAAAGCTCTCCTCAGTGAGCACAATATCATCCCAAATAAAATCACAGATTCCCTCGAGGATATCTACAAACTTGCCTCATTGAGAGGTGCACATTTCCTTTAGAATGATATGCAAGCTCCCGATGTAAAAGCTCTCCTAAGTGAGCAACATATCATCCCAAATAAAATCACAGATTCCCTCGAGGATATCTATAAACTTGCCTCATTGAGAGGTGCACATTTCCTTTAGAATTATATGCAAGCTCCCCTCAGTTAAACGTTCAGACTCCTTTTAGTGTGATCTACAAACTCCCATCAGTGATCTGCACAAGCTCCCATCAGTGATGTGCACACGCTCTCATCCATGATATGCACAAACTCTCTTCAGTAGGATTCCAGAGCTCCACTTAGTATGATCTGCAAGGTCCCACCAGTGAGATGCATAAGCTCCCTGCAATAGGATTCCTGCGGTGCCCTTAGTAGGTCCCACCAGTGAGATGCATACGCTCCCTGCAATAGGATTCCTGTAGTGCCCTTAGTATGATCTGCGAGCTCCCACCAGTGAGATGCATAAACTCCCTGCAATAGGATTCCCAAGCTCCCCTTTGCGCATACCACTGATGGGAACTTGCAGATTAAACTAAGCGGAGCTCAGGAATCCTATTGAAGGGAGTTTGTGTATATCACTGATGGGAAAATCTGAGATGGGTTGGGGGGGCACTTACCTTGTTCCCAAGTGGTGGAGATGGCAGCCTCCAGAGCGGCAAGATTACTGCATGGTAATGCCCCATTCCGAGCCTCCCCGCTGGCTTGGCGGACAAAGCCACATGCCTGCTGGGTACTAATTAGTATGATGTTCAAGGTCCCATCAATGAGATGCACAAGCTCCCTGCAATAGGATTCCCGAGCTCCACTTAGTGTGATCTGCATGCTCCCATCAGTGAGATGCACAAGCTCCCCTGTCGCGTGTAGTGTCTAATGACCATCCCGGCTAGTAAGAACTCTGTCCTCACTTTCAGCTCAGAGAAAGATCTAGAGTACTTCTAATGCGACGGAAGGAGCTATCAGCCACTGAACTGACCACAGAGGACTTCGCCCCTTGATCAATTCAGAGCTGATAGTGTGTTTATGCTACAATGATTGATCTATGATTTGTGGGCCTCAAAGTCTACTTCCCTTCCCCACTCTCTGTCACAATGATGTACAACCCTCAAAACCTGACAGGGTACTCACGGGTTCTGCAACCATTCCATGTCACTTCTTGTGTAGCTTGCTAATGCACACATAGGGATAGAGAGATAGACAAAACAGAAAGACTTAGAGTAGAGGTGCTGTTGATAAGCATTTCACTGAGTGAGTGAGTGAGTGAGTGAGTGAGTGAGTGAGGTGAGTGAGTGAGACCTGAGTGAATTGCAGTCTTGGCAGTCCTGGTAGACCCTGGACTGAGCCTGCAGAGCCTGTGCCGTGCCTGCAATCATTCTGGAATGCCTACGGAGGAGCTGGGGAGTGGCAAACCGTTGGACTAAATCGTTGGCGGTTCGGAAGTGGTGGCGAAGGGGGTAAGCCTGCTTGTATAGTAATTACGTACTAACACACATACGAGCCTGTGGGAGACTGCGGGGGAGTAAAATCTCCTTTGATCCCACAAGTGCAACTGATTACTTTTTGCACAGGTGTTCTTTTGGACTTCACCACCCCGTATTTGGTTGCTGAGTGAATAGGTCTGAGTGAATTACTTACCGGCTACCCTGATTCTAAGAACTTCTGCATTGACTCCATCTGAGTCAATATGCCTCCCAAAGCGCGTGGGGCAAAAATGTCTTACAACTTGAGGAAATGTAAGACAAATAATCCCAATATGCCTGCCAACAACGCGACTGGGGGGGACAGTTTGAATTCCCCAGCCAATGTTAGAGGCACTATACCGGCACTATTTGAAAAAATCCCATCAGTGCGTATTACCGAACATACTGAGGAGACACAATGGAAGCCGGCCATTGGATTTGATGAACTCTGATGACATAGACAATAATTCATTACTTGATTTGTGTCTGTCCATACAGAAATCAATGCCCCCCAGGCCCCATATACTGATGTGTCAGGGAGTATTAAGACGGGGACCATTCAGAAAGCTGCAAGCATTACAGTTGAGGCGCAGGTATTACATCCAGCAAATACCTCCTTGAGGACTCCCTGTTCTGGTCGACTGTCTGAATCACCTAATCTACTGATTGATTTTGAGGAGCCGGGGAAGCATAATGCTGATCGAGCTAATGAATTATCGCAGTTGAACTCTGATGCTATTGCAGAGATGCAGGCGTCGCTATCTTCACTGCAATTTGCGCTAAAAATTCTCTTAAAACTATGTGGGAGAATACATGTACACACAGTCCTGCAGCTGAACCTACCGGGTCCTGGTTCAGTTTATGAAGAGGAGCCTGAAGAAATAAAGAAGCGTGAAATATCGGCAAGCCCAACAAATATTGAGGTGGTTGAGCCCCTGATAAAAGAAGGAAATATCCATCTGACTAAAAAATAGCACAGAATGGCAAAGAGAGCAGCCTTAAGAAATGTCCCTGTGGAGGTGGCTTCCCCACTTCCCAATACAGCAATTCTGCAGCAGAAATCAAGAAAGGCAAAAATAAAGGGCATTGAAAAGAAAGAAACCCCAAAAGAAGGGCCCGGGAACACTTACTAGCTGGATACTGCCGGAGAAATCCAAAGAAATATCAGCTGTGAGTAATGCTACCATCATGGACAATCAATTCTCTACCCCGCAAAGGAACAGTCCAAATAGTACTTGTGAAAGCACGAACACTGAGAGGGAAACACCTGTGCCAGCTAGAGAAGAAAACAGAGAAGAAAATAAGATCTGTATTGTGAAGAACTTGAATCAGAAATGTTGCGGCAAGTGGCTACCACGAGTGGCTGTGCTTGAGAAACTCCACTTAATACCTCAATTAAGAGTTATTAGGTCGGAGAATTTCTCATTTGTGGAGCCTTTGCGTACCACTAACCCGAATGTGACGGCGCTGCATTGTACGGTTCTGGCTTCCGCACAGTTGATTCAAAGACACAGAGTCAATCTGGCGCATGTGGGGTTGGGTGTGGACGTTAATCCTCACGATGAAGATCTATTGATCAAAGATAATTCTAAGTTCACTAAAATTAATGGCAAAACCAAATCCCCTCTATTGTCGGGAACCAAGTACAAATGAGCGATATTCAGAACAGTGGCTAGCCGAGGCTCTACCCCTGGCTATAAACAAACCCTGAATTTGCTCATTGCTGTCCTGGAATACCAGGGGTTTTAAACATTTTACTGCAATTAATGGGTCACTACCTTTTATTATGAATTATTCTTTTTTTATGTTACAAGAAACCTGACTGACTGTACCGATTGTAATGGATGGCTATAAATTATACCATACTCTTGCCAAAAAAGATCGAATGGGAAGACCATACGGAGGATTGATGATTGGGGTAGGGAAATCAATAACATCTAGAGAAATACCCACCGAATTGGAGGACAACATTAATGCGGTGGAGGTGGTTATATCAATTAAGGACAATTGGGCTAAGTTACTGCTGGTCAATCTCTATAATCCTCATGACGCATCAGTCAGCGATCAAATTCAAGATAGGCTGCATGATTTGCTGAGTGATTGGAAGAATGAATGTAAAAGTAATCTCATTGTCATTGCAGGTGATTTTAATTGTCTTATCAAAGGGGATGGAGGCACGACTGATAATAAGCTCTTATATCCGTATCCTCTTATGCATCATAATTGCAGTGATGAGGAAGGGGAGAAGTGGTTATGTTTTATGACGAGTTGGGACTTGGAATGTCTAAACGGACGAACTATGAGTGATCGCCGGGGCATTTTACATGGAGAGCGGGCGTTGCGTGCCGTACCCTAGATTACTGCTTTACTAGTGCTGAGGTGGCATCCCTGGTCAATGACATGAGAACCATAGATAATAATTGGAGTGATCATAATGGTCTTAGTCTAAGCCTGAATAGTGGTATTGAATCTACCCCAATGATAGCGACGGGAAGTTTGCTTGTTAATCATGCTTGCTCACAATTAATATGGTCTGAGAAAAACATATCCAGAGCGTGTCGGGATTAAGGTGATTGGGATAATGATTATTATACCATGTTTGTCAATCTTAAATTGAAGGATCTTGAAGGGTGTATCTACAACCTCACCGGTAAATATGGAACAAAAAAATCATTACTTGTTATTAAAGAACAGGGTTCGACTGAGACCTACGATAAGACAATAAGAGATGCCAAACGCATACTTAGAGGGGAGATACGTAAAATTAGAGCTAACACAAAATCCCTTATTGCCGTACATACCAAGACCAGAGAGATAAAAAAATCGGTATAGGTCATGGTTAAAACATTGGAAAAGATCAAAAAACTGGCATGCTGGCAAAAGACTGTGAGGACTATCTGTTCGAGAAATTCCTGTAGTATTTGGGCACTTTTGGGGGAAGCAAGGGGGAGTAGGGCAACCCCTCAAATAAATCCGATTGATGCCGAGGAATGGGTACATTTTCTTGAGAAACGAAATGGGACGTTGGCCGATAACCCCGAAACATCGGGTACTTCTATACAAGTCCCTGTGCCGTTCCCGGTGCACCATGAAGAGTTTATAGATAAGATCTCCAAACTCAAAGCCTCTCGGGCAACTGGGCCGAATGGTCTCTCTAATTTACTCATGAAGAACAACCCAGTCTTCTGGGATAACCTTCTAAAATCCTTTTCGAAAAGGTATTAAAAGAGGGGAGAATACCGGAGACCTGGCAAAAAGCAATCTTAGTGCCAGTATTTTAAAAAGGTAATAGATATGATCCGGGTAACTATCATTTGCTCTCTATGTTAGACTGCTCGGGTAAACTATTTGCTTCTTTACTTCGGCAGAGACTACAGACCTGGGCAAAAAAGACAGGAATTCTGGACCGCTTTCAAAGCGGATTCAGAACGGGATACTCAACTACTCACAACCTATTGATACAGTCTCAGAGATAAAGCCCTGTCATCTAATAACCCTCCTTTGTACGCCTTCTATATTGCTTTTAAGGCGACGTTTGATACAGTTAACAGAGAGAAATTATGGAGGAAGTTGAGGGGTATGGCATACCTTGAAGGATTGCTTCATTACCTACAGCTCCTTCACCATAGTACCTCAGTTCAGCTGAGGCTAGATGGAAGTGGAGCCACTACCAGGGTGATAAAACAAATCAGAGGGGTGAAACAGGGATGCGTAACTGCACCCACATCGTATAATTTGTTTGTCTCCGACATTCCTGAATACATACGAGAGGTGCGTAATTGCCCCCCCAAAGTAGGTACCCAGCATTGCTTAGTTATGGCGTATGCGGATGATGTGGTTATTTTTGACCACACTTTTAGCGGTATCCTACGCTCGGCTGAGCGGCTTTGGGAATATGCGGAAGAGAATGAACTCACAATTAATCACACGAAAACAGAACTGATTCTGTATAGTCATGGTAAGGTGAGCCACCCTAGAATGATGCTTAGAGGTCGGGAAATCCAATATACACACTGCTATAAATACTTAGGAGTGGAATTCAACTCTAGTGGAAATTTTCAATCATGTGTGCAAACCCGTAAAATAAAAGCGGCTCAATTAACCGCTAAGATATGCCAGTTCTCTCGCAACCAGAGTGGATATTCCATTTGGGCGGCCCGCCACCTTTACATCCAATGCTTGGTGCCAATGGTAATTTATGGACTGGAAGCTTTGGTCCATCTTAGCTTTGATTGGCTCCAGGTATTGGAGGGTAGGTATTGGCGTAAGCTTTTGGGCCTGCCACAGGGAATACCGATGGCGATATTGAGATTAGAACTGTGCCTACTCTCCCTAAAAGCTCTAGTCTTAAAGAAAAGAGCTGAACTCTACATTAAGATGCATATGAATCCTATCAATCCACTCTTGATGACGGTGAAAGAAGATATAATTGGGAACAAGCAGATTAAGTTTGTGAGAGAAATGACCACTCTATTTGAGATGATCGAGTGGACCCCTAATTGGGGTAATCATTTTGAACACTTGAAATTTCAAATGGGGGAGCGACTAAAAATTTGGGATTGGCAAAATAGGCAACTTTAAACATCTTGAAAGCCTCCACAGTTATGCGTTTATATCTCATGTACTTTACACCTATAGAATGGCACAAGGATATTTGAACCTATGCACCTTGGTCAACTTAAGACGTTTTATACTACTCTTACGTATCAATCATATACCTGTCCTAACTGTGTTAGGTCCTGAATGGGCCATTCACAAATTAGAGCGCTTCTGTAGGATATGTAAGAATAAAGCCTCACCTGAAACGGCGAGACATGTCCTCATGTTATGCCCTAGATTGAGCCTAATGTATATGAAGCATTATAGTAGGTACGTCCATAATTTAGACCACATTAAGTCGAAAGATTTTTGGTATATGTGTATTAATACCTTGAATGCAAGTCTACATCTGGCTCTCTATAGAGTATGGCATATGGTTAAGGAAAAACTCGAAGAATAGTTAACCCCCCCAGCTATAGTAAGAAAATAAGTTATTAGATTAAATTATTTGGAGGTACAGATGATATTGATCTCGATGAAATTTGAAATATTGAAACTGAATATGATGATTCTGAAAAATGTTATTTATTTAAATTGTGTTATTTATTTAAATTGTGTTAATGGTTTATTATGTTGAATTATGTGTAAAGGTTTTGTTTATAAAACTATATCACATTAAAATAAATAAATAAATTTCACTGCACCAGTATATGCCAGAGTCGTGAATGACCACTGTGTATATCAAATAAGTATTTTATTTACAGTCACAATCCCTCAGTTCATCTCGCTAAATCCACACATTGTTCAAACACATTTGTCATCTTCAATGTCCCTCAGTTCTTCTCACTAGTTCAACATAAGATTCAAACACATATGTGTGATAGGTAACAAGTCACTTTTCTTTAACTAAATCCATTAACATCAAAACTCTCATCTTGGAGCCTAATTCACATTCCCAATGCAAACAGCCCTGTCCAAATTGTATCCTTTCTATAAGTAAAGTCCAATCACAATGATCAATTCACTGAAGCCATAATGTCTGGAACACATTGTGTAATGGTACTAAAACCTATTCTACCATTTCCAATTTAAACCAAAAGCTTAAATAAATAAAGCAATCATTTGCATCGCAATATATATGACAATATTTACTGCAAAGCATAAAAGCAAGAGTCAAAGGATTAAAAGACCAGAATTGCACAATATTCAATCAAGCCAAACCCCAATACATCTTAAAGAAAATATCATAATGCTTTTAAGGTGTAGCTCAGAGTTTACACCCCATGCAGACTATGGCATGGCTTCAGCAAAAGCTTCCCTGGAATTTGGGCTAGCAACATAATCCCTCGTTTTGAAATCACCCTTGCCATAAATGCTGTCAGTTGGTGGCTAAAACCCCTGCTTCTGACTCTGACTTAGAATGACCTCCCTATTCCTTTTAGGATATGGCTAGTACCTCCCTTCAGCTTGCTGCTGAATTATCAAGTGTCGGCTTCTGAACAATGTATCCATAATAGCTTCAATCCAAATTAACTGCAGGCCCTAAATGTCCCTAATTCAAGGACCCAACATCAGGTTGTCTTAGCTAGATGCTGTTTATTCTTCTAACATAGAAAATTAAGAAGATTTGATTTCACTGCCTACTTATTATAGCTATTTGTTATATGTATGCATGTAGGGCTAATGTATTGGCCTGCCTTTAGGCAGTACATCTGTGTTTGCATGCATGTATGTATGATATGATCAAGCTGCTTAGCGCTTTGCTATATTAAATGGCTACATAAATGAATTAACAGAAACATACTACTCTCTCATTCCCTTCGAGGCACTGCATTCTACTCTACATTATAAAGTCAGTGCTAGTTCTACTATTCTGAAAAGATATGTTGTCTAATCTGTTGCTCTTACCTCCGCTGGGCAGGATGGGGTGAAATACTATGAAATCTCCCCTAGATGCCATGAACAGAAGAATGGAGCAAATTATTTCTTCTGCTTGTACACTTTCCGTTGTCATTTCCTACCACTTCTCCCCTTCAACATTGACATCTGTTTTCTAGGCATTCCTACATCTAAATATCTTTTGGGGTACTTAGCGGTACTCACTCTAGTCACTAATTAGAGCTTTATTTGTGGTTCATCAATTTGGAATACTAATATGTATTAGACATTTTACACATTAAGCATTTCTTACTTCTACAAGCATCAAATGTGTCTGACATATGTGTTCTAGACGTGTTTTCACACAGTGTGTTACACATTACCTATACATGAGGTGCAAAGACTTATCTAAAGCTACTAGATAAATAGGATAGATCTGCTATGCTATTATTCTCAACTTTCCTTTGTATTTAGCTTTTTATTACATGTCTGCCTCATGTACTTTATTGTTACTCAGTTGCATCCTGCATTACATTTCAAAGAAACCCTCATCTGGATCCCATTGTAAAACATCCTTAGTGTCACTTTCTGAACTAAATTCCTCTCTCCTCGCATCTGAGGAGTTTACATCTAGGGTACTTGACATTATATTTTGCATTACTGTGTCTATATTTACATTTTTATCAACATGTTGAACATCCTCATTGGCATTAGTGTTAGATGTACTAAAGAAACCTGCATTAGTACTGGCTAAAAAGTTACTTTCCAAACTTAAAACAGGATTTGAATTCATTCATGATTGTGAGTCTGAATCCCCTGCTTACATTTCTGTCTCATGTATTTCAACTCCTCCTGTGTCCAGTTGACAAAAAAATGGACACATAGCAGGCTGGCGTGTGTCCAGGTTGCCAGCTGCTGCCTCTGGCATGTCTCTTGGAGGTTCAAGATGTCTTGCCTCATTTGATTAGCATAGATTATTTCACCAGGGTTGGGTTGTGTACGGTCTTCCATGATCTTCTTCCATAGGTTTCTTCTACATGCCCGATACTTGCTTGTCACAGTAGGGAAGTTTAGAAGCCACGTCAGCAGGGTTTCTCTGTGGGGGCCATGAGAAACCAGATCTCTCTCTCAGGTGGCCAGTACACGGCCATCACCTTTGGACCCAGACTCTGGGGGTGGACAAGTGCGAGAGGATCACCTGGGTGAGGGGTCTTTGGGGAGTGGGGGTGGCACGCCAGAAGGTGAGATGCGGTATCCCTCCCCCTGTAACACCTTTACCCCATCCTACCAGGTAGGATACGAGGGAACTTTACCCCTAGCCACCTTTCCCTTCTCAAACACTTTCACACGGAGAGCCCGCTCTGGGAGAAAACAGACTCACACCCGAGCCATGTACCTGAAATGTCCCGCTACTATGGTCAGGCCACATCAGGTAATTACTGAAAATTACTCACACCTGACTTCCATTAAACTTCCCCAGACGGATAAAAGGCGAAGCACGAGAGAACACTCTGAGCGAGGCAAAGCACACAAAGGAACAGAGGTTTCGAGTTGGCAGCTGAACTAGGGGAGAAAGACCGCAAACCAAGAAAGGTTCGCACAGAGGAAAAAAAACCTTGACCTTTTCAGCAAGAAACAGTTACTTTCAAGAAACCTTTGAGTCACAAAGCATAAGGCCAGGAAACCAGACTGAAGAATCCTGCATTGTGTGTCAGATATACCGAAGGTCCTCTGGCGTAACCGACCAAGGCAGGGAGGAGCAGCGGCTCCCGTGGTATCGTCCTTGGCTCCAAGAACAAAGAAGCACCAGAGAGATCAACACAGCCGATGAGTTGGGGAGACGATGCAAGACCGGTCTGTGTTGAAGTCAAGGTTGCAAGCAGCAACATTGTATAACAAGCGCTGGAACGAACATTGTTAAACATGTATGACGAAAGACGCGAAAAAAGCTAAACTGTTGATGAATGTTTGCACTTGAGAAGGAAAGATACGATACACAAAATATCAAAAAAACTGAACGATGACTATTCATCATTTGTTATAGATGTCAATACCATTAAAGTAGCAAAATAGGTAAAAACATTAGGTTTTTACCTCGACTCTTGCCTCTCTAACAAAGCAGGTGAGTGCAATGGCCTCTAGCACTGCATACACCTGTAAGCGGATTAGAGCAGCAAAACCATTCCTATCCACCACCAGCTGCCTCACCCCAATAAAGAGCTCTGGTATTATCCAAACTTGACTATTGTAACGCACTTTATATAGCGTCTAATAAATACACGTTGCAAAAAATCCAAACCTTGCAGAATAATGCCCTCAGAGCCGCCTTAGGACTGACTCTCAAAAAGAGAGCATATCTCAGATGTCAGAAGACAATCCAATTGGCTCTCCACAGCAGACAAAATTAAACTTAAAACAGTATAACTAACATTCAAAGGTATTAATGATTTAGCCCCCAAATACCTAACAGGAAGGTTCAAAATAAGAACTTCCACTAGACCCACCAGAGAAGCATGTAATAACCAGTAAGCTAGTTGTGCCCCCATTTAAACTGAGCACTGCCGGAGGGATCAGCTCCCTGTCAAAGCAGCCCAGTTGTGGAACTCCCTCCCTACCTCGTTAAGGTCTGACCAATCCGATCTACACTTCAGGCTTAACTGTATTAAATGGCTCAAAGAAAATGACCTGTAACTGACCGACACCAGGACTACTCCATCTGTTAATCTGTAGCTGAACGCATACTTACATGCTCCTCCCCTAGCCTATTCCACGCTGCTTTTGTCTCTCAGTGTATACTGTGTATACATCACTATGTACAAATATATGTGTATATAATAACCCTGTATATTACCCCATGTACAAACTTTTTAGGGTAATCATTTTTCCTGCTGTCAATATATCCTGTATTTACTTGAAATGTGTAACTGTAACTTGTAAGCTTAAAGTATTCTTGCACTCGCGCCCGGATACCTTCGGGTCTGGCACGCGCTTTAAATAACAAACAAACAAACGATACCGTTGACAGAGTGGTCCGGCACTGTGGATGTGCTCAATCGATGGACTCTGTAAGGTATCCCGCCAAGAGAAATGAAAGTAGAAGGTTGATAAGAACATTGTGTGAAGTGAATCGAAATGTTCCTGCAACGGTTTACGCAAAACCTATCGCACATTTGGTTTTGATATCAAGAAGATCTGAGCCTGAATGAGGGAGCTCCACGGTCCGAGCCCGAACGAAGGGGACCAAGTGGGTCATTACGACCCGGGCGCAAAGGGACACCAGTGCCGGTAATCCCTTTGTGCCCTATTCTGAGGTCCTTTTGCGGGTCCTTCCTTAACGCCTGGTTTTAGCAGGTGTTAAGGACGGGACCCGCAAAGGGATACTGGGGACAATTTGCAGTACCGTTATTGCCGCCTTCCCCCTTCCCATTGAGCCCTATAGGGCCTCAAATGGAAATGGGGAATGGCATTTCAAATGGGGATTTACCAGTCCCGCAAAGGGCGGAATGGACCGGTAAGTCCCCATACCAACACGTCGGTGGCGGTACCGGTATTGGTGCTAGTCATGGCAATAATAGCGCCATGACTAGCACCAACCTCGGAATGAGGGCCCAAGTGTAAACATTGTGGTAAAAAGGGGGTCCAAGCCTGAAGGAGGGAGATCCATGATGAACACTGGAAGCGAGAACTTGTACATGTGAAGATCCTGATTTTGCAAAAGAGACTTTGGCAGAAGGCCCTCATATTTATGCTTTGAACTGTATCCTCATGGCAGAGAAGCCAGAGTGTGTCCGAAGCTCGAACGTGCCGCCTTGCCCGGTGCTGAAAACGTGGGGAAGGGAAACCAACTGCTCAACCGCCCTGACATTATTTCTTGAACACTTTTCTTTTTGCATACACTATTGTCCCATACCCTTTTGTATTTAGAAGTAAGGATTGACAATAGGTGTATTAGTAGAGGCCCTTTTATTTTGACAGAGACACGACTAGGACTGCATTATTATTATTTGATGGTTGTAGCTTGCTCCCATCCGTAGATTTAGGTTAGATAGGCGTTCAACCAACCCATTGAAGTTCAATAAACACCCTTGAACTGTGATCACTTGCGTCTGTCTTCACTGTTTGATACTATGCCTTCCTTACAGGGCACGTATAGCAAAGAGCCACAGCCACAAGCTCTCTTTCATTCCTCCCATGTTGCATACCCATGGTGTACTGGGTTCCAATTCCATGGAGAAAGTCCAAACCCAGATCAGCTAGGAATCTCTTCCAGCACGCAGACTTTATGGCTGCATTAGAGGAGTAGCTTGAAGCAGCCCTGTGCATTTCAAACTGGATGGCTGCTGTGTGTAATTTAGCAAAGTGTCTGAAACCAACACTGCTTGGCTTTGTCAAACAAAAGGCCTTTGCACGTGTTTCTGTATAATGGGCCTCAAACCAAATTATAGACAGAACAAACGCCTGCTGAAGTAGCAAATCTTGCTTTGACTGTGCTGAATAAAAAGGTGCAACGGCCGTTTGGCACTCACAGATGACGTTGGTAGCTTTCCAGCTGCAAACACAGGTTCAAGGTCAGAAGGATGCTTTGTGATGCTGGACACATGTTTCGCACAGGTCGCAATAGGATGGCATGTGGATTCTGCAGGAGTCATAGAAAACTGTGAAGAGGTTGTCTTTTCTTTCACCGATGCCCACAGCAACGTCTTGTAATAATGGTGACTTTACTCGATGGAGGCTCTTTACCCAGCAGCAGCGGATTGCAATGCTTGCTGTGCCAGGATTTCTTGGCTTGTGGGCACTTTTCCTCATCTGGGGATGGCAGGCACAGCAGCACGGCAAAGCCTTGCTTCTCCCATGATCGAGCAATTCACGTCAAGTATGCAGGAGTGTGTACATTATATGCACACGAAATATGAAATGTGCATAACCATCATTTTAACACTAGGGTGTAACACTTGACTAGGAATTACTATTAGTGCCTTCTAGCAACACATAAACCTAGGAGATATATTCTCCACACAAAACCCATCATTTTGCCTATGCTTTTGTTAACTCCCTCATGTGATTATCTCCTGTGTGTGTTGCGTAGCGCTTCTGCTTGGAGCCCTCTGAGCCTTGCTTTAATTTGAATCTACTTGATTGCAGCAATATACTGATAGCTGAGGCAAGCACTTAACTGCCTGTGCCATCTAATAGGACATTCATCATTCTGCCTGCATTATGCTCTATGGCACAATGGAAGATGTCTGTTTAACAGGTTCTATTCAGTTGCATATGTGTATGGACTATATTAGAGCGGTTGGATCAAATTATCTCCATAGATTATATAGATTGTGATATGGTCTCTTTACTAGAGTTGCTTCAAAATGTGTGCACATGTTCAGAATGTGTCAATTTTGCACTGCACTGCATGTGTGCATGCAGGCTTTTTGCATGCAGGTTGTGGCAGATAATTTATCAACGCATGAATATGTCTTCTTGGCTTAGCTTGCCTGTGCTTTGCTATGTTTTGGCTGGTTGCCATTTGCAGGAGTTTACACCACTGTGTTATCTTGCTTGGGTGTAAGCATACTGCCTTTTAAAGGCAATTGCTTAAGCACTGTTCTTGAAAATTGCCATTTCATGTTTAATGGACTAAGTGAGACGATTTCAAATTGTACTGCTCTAGATCTGAAGAGCTAGAATGTTCCAAGTCTTGGTTCTAGGCTCAATGCTAGATTTCCTATATTGTACCAGGAACTTGGGTTCCAGGTTCTACGTTGTAGATGAATGGTTCTAGACTCTGGGTCTATTTTCTAAAGCATGGTTCTAGTTTGTAGGTGCAGTGTCTCAGCCTCTCGCGTGTGTTACTGACATTTCACATTTCCTGATTCACATCACGTTAAAGCCGCATAGCATAGCTGAAGGAGTACCTTGTATTACTTGTTGTGTTACCCAGCTTTGCCTTTTCGTCAAGCCAAGCGTCCATTTGCGAAGCTTGCACTGTGTACGAAGCTTGCACTCCAACATGGGAAGGGGTACCCTGCAGATCTCTCTCTCTCTTTCTCTGAGGTAGATTAGAACTGTCAGCATCTCTAAGCACCCTCCCCCGGTCCCCCCCTTTTCTCCCTCTGTTGATTCCCTGGTTTGTTTTGGCTTCCTGATCTCTGTCATTAGCTCAAAGTTCTGTTGAATTCATTGGGAGAGTACATGGAATGTCCCTTCTGTATGTAAACAATTGTCTCTGCATGCTCCACAGAAGTGTTTGCGCACACTGCATAATTTGCGCCCTGGACTGTACTATAACAAAGCCTGCTTTCTTGCTTAATTCTAATTCTATGTTCACATTATAAACATGTGTCTGTTTCAGCATATTTTATTTCAGTGCTGGGATAGAACTCCAGGACCTACTGCTTCTAAAGGGCTTGCTGTCATGTCATGCAATCGAGCCGTACAGCGCAGTGATTCCTTCCCTTTAAATCAAGCAATTAAACAGGCCTAGGTAAATGAAAATGCTCTTTATTGTCGGGCTTTAAACGGACTACATTTCTTGTGTCTCAGTTCTTAAATGTAAGGGCTCCTATTATTTTTATGGGCAGATGCTAGACATCTTTGTTACACCATTATGTTGGCATATTCCTTAAATGTTAGAAAAAATAATCGCTTTCATTCTCAACACTTGCTTGAGTAACTGAATATTAGTAATACACTGCATGGCACATTATCTGTAATGACTTAAAATACCATTTCCAAATAGAGGGGGTCATCATGGATGGCCTATGTATGCTTTTCTTCGGCTATTTAAAAGTATTTGTATGGACGTACCAGTGGAGGGCTGCGTGAGCTCACACTCACTGAGTTGTTTGATTAGGCATTTGAATTTTATGTATGGCTGACTGACAAAGTCATACACATGCAGATGTTCCATGTCATAACCACATCTGTACTGTAATTATTTTAAATGTAAATGCATGCATGCATGCTGCATTGACACTGACATGTATTAAAAAGGGGAACATTTTATTCCTTGCAGCCGACTGTGCCCATTTTATGTGTCAAAGACTAAATAGGGAACATTTACAGTTGTATTGCGAAGCTGCTTGTGCAGGGGCTGAGCTAAAAGTGCTCTCTATTTGGTTCTGCATTTATTCATCTTGCTTCATAGAAAACTACACTAAACTACACACACGGTCGTGTTTAATGGTAAATACCTTCTTTAAGGTACTTGCAATTTTATCTAAGTCTATCACTTGCTACAAAGGAGATTACATTTTCTAGCACTTCAACCTGATTCAGAGGATGTGTCATCATTATTTTGCTGTGTAGTGTTTTAGTGCACGTTGCTAGTTGTTGGCCAGCTATGACAGGACTTTATAGGCAGACGTTTAGGGAATCTTTTTAACTGAAATCGAGGTCTTCTTGCATCCACAGTTTCAGTCACCTGCTTGGTGCTCTGTTCTGATTTCACAGTGGAGGGACCTGGTGCCTTTCTCTGATATTTGACTCCTGCTGCTTGGATGACTCTTTTTGGTCAGAGGATTCAAAGGGACGATTCAGCTTGCATTTAAACCATCTCGGATGAATGTCTTCTCCACACAATGAGATCTGTATCCCTAGGTCTGTTTATATAGACTCATATGTTATCTCTTGATCCTAAGATTGTAGCATAGAACTGCATCATCTCTGCTCTCTGCTTCAGAGTCCACTTGCAAAACGAATCATATTGATATTTTAAGAGAAGGCTTTCCCTAGTATCGATTGGTACTGTAAGCTCTCGGATGGGATGAAAACCCATTGTCTTCTTATATGACCAAGATTCCTGAACCATAATCCCATGTCTCACATATCCAGTTTGGAACCTTAACCCTTGTGGAAACAGCTAATATACCTTTCTCTAGAAAGACAGAGTTCTGGCTCAGTATTTGGCAAATAGGTTATACCTGCCTGATGGGTTCTATACACAGGGCATTTGAATCTACCCCTAATTCTCATTGAGTTTTTTTTACATATGTATAAAGCACCTCTGTAGGTAATTAAATTTGTGTCTGAGACTGTTGCACTCGTATTATAAAATCTTGATTGATCTTGTACACATTGTATGCGCATAACCAGGAGTTATGATTATCCCCCGGGGCTCTGTCATCCAGGTGGCCAGGACACAGTCATTGTTATTGGATCCAGTTCCTGGAGGTGGACCAGTGAGAGAGGAGGCCCTGGATGGGGGGGTCCTAGGGGAGTGGAAGTGGGACACTGACGGGTGAGACGCAGTATCCCCCTTCTTATTACACCACACCTTTTCCCATACTCAAACACTCTACCACCACTTTTCTGACGCGAACACTTTCGCACACCACATAAGATGATGGACATACAGCAGAGCTGTTTACCTGACATGTCCCAATACAGGTGAGACAAAGTCAGGCAATTGACCAGAATCACACACACACACACCTGAGGGCTCTTTCCCTTTCCCACAGGGATAAAAGGTGGAGCACGAGTGCACAATGCAAGCAAGGCAGACCGCACGACGAGAGAGCTAAATCAGCATGGCAGTTCAAGAGGAGGAGAAAGACGGCACAAACTGAGAGGGTGACAAGGAAAGATGCAACCTTGCCCTTTCTGAGCCAGGCCCGGGAATCCTCTGCAGAAGGAATCCCAAGATCACGAACATTAGCCAGCGTATGTTGCAGCAGATGTCAACGGTACATGTGGCCCTCCTCTTTCGATAATCAAGCCGGTGAGTGACGCTTGCCACCATGGTACCGGCCTTGACTCCAGAGACATGGAAAGCCAAGCAGTTCATCAAAGCCGGTGAGTCAAGGGGAGAGCGGATGAGAAACCGAACTGTGTTGAACAAAAGTACTGAACCGCTAATTGAAGAAAATACAAAGAACTATTAATACGAGAGGGAGAAACCAGCTACAGAAGAGTCAGGCACCGCGTGGGTGCTCACTCGAGAAACTCTAGGTGATTACCCTATTACCCTATTGTTGAAACTACAGTTACCAGAAGGTCTTGGGAAAGGCAAGAAAGCAGTGAAAGTGGTCATACAGGGGTCCAATAAAATCCACTGTACAGTCAAAGGCCTTTGACCGGCAGATGATTGTAAAGCTAAGGGAAGTGAATCCTGCATTGAAAGAACTGTTCAAGGAACTTTATGACTGGCAAAGTTGGCAAGAGTGAACCCGACAGAGGGATACCGATAAAGAGGGGGCGAACCCTGAAGTCCCAATAAATAGTGTGTTGACAAGAGTGAACGCGGCAGAGGGTTGTCCACAGTGAACTGTTTAAAAAAAGACATTAAGATTTGTGAATGTCAAAGAGGAAATTGTGTTGAAAGTTGTAATCCCAACAGAGGGAGGCTAACATTCAAGAAGGGGTGAAAAGGCACCATAAAACGTGCAAGCAGAAAGGAACATTTGTTTATCATTTTTGGAATACATCAGGTCCTCGGAGGCAAGAGACTTTTTGTGGAAAAGAGACTTAACCACCGAAGGTCCTGATACCTGAGAGTGGAACTGTAGTCTTGTGCTGGGAAAGCTCCAGCGTGTGCTGTGTTCCAGAGTCCTGCCTTGTCCCGTGCTCAAAACGTGGGGAAGTGGGACCCTGACTACTGCATCCTGACCTATTATTTGTGAACATTTCTTTCTTTCCTATGAATCCTATCCCACACCCATTGTTTGTATTTAGCGTAAGGATTGGCAATACGTTTTTCTTAGTATAGGCCCTTTCATTTAACAAGACGCCACTAGGACTGCCTTATTATTATTTGATGGTCGTAACTTGCTCCCATTTAGATTTAGGTTTAGATTAGGCATTTTTCCAATCTGCACATACAGTTTACCTTTGAACTGTTATCTCTTGTGTCTGTCTATTCTTGATACCATGCCTTCCTTACACTTGTCTCTAGCTGCCAGGTATGCCTCCCTCGGCTCCCTATCGTATGTCTTTTTAATTGTTAGAGAGCCTTCTCAGTGAAACTTATGCTGCTCTTCGCAAGTAAAGGAAAAGACATAATGCTTAACAAAACCATATTATGCTCATTCTTTGCACGACAAGGTACGTCTATCTGTTCGTCTATCTGTTATGACTTAATGAGAGGGTTAGAGAACCCTGAGGGCCCCCTGTTGGATGTGCGCCAATTGTCGCGTGTCATGTCTAACAAGCATCCCGGCTAGTAAGAACTCTGTCCTCACTCTCAGCTCTGAGACTAGCGTTCCTCTAATGCGACGAATGAAGCTATCAGCCACTGGACCGACCACTCAGGACCTCTCTCTGACCTATTCAGAGCAGATTTTGCGCTCATGCTACAGGGATTGATTTACAATTTGTGGGGCTCAAAGTATGTTTCACTTCCCCACTCTCTGTCACAAAGATGTACAACGCTCAAAACCTGACTGTGTACTCGCAGGTTCTGCAACCATTCCATGTCACTTCTTGTGTAGCTTCCTAATGCACACTTAGGGATAGAGAGATGGACAAAACAGCTCACCTGAGTGAGATGGCAACATCCCCTTAGTGAGTTTCCCCTCAGTGTGATGTAAAGATTTCCAGCGAACTGGGCTGCTAAGTGGTGTTGCAGTCAGCAGTCCCCCCCATGCTTACCTGTTGGAGCCTGGAGACGCCTGTCTTTGCTGTTTACTATCTGCTCTGAACTGCTCCACCTTCAATAACTTCAAAAGGCCAGTCCGGCTGCAAAGCGGCCGCAAAGTGGGCTGCTAAGTGGTGTTGCAGTCAGCAGCCCTCCCCCACCCCCTGCTTACTTGTTGGAGCCTGGAGAAGGCTGTCTTCACTGTTTGCTATCTGCTCTAAGCTGCTCCGCTTTCAATACCTTCAAAAGGCCAGTCGGCTGCTAAGTGGTGTTGCAGTCAGCCGTCCCCCCTTGCTTACTTGTTGGAGCCTCGAGAAATCTGTCTTCACTGTTTGCTATCTGTTCTAAGCTGCTACGCTTTCAATACCTACAAAAGGCCAGTCGGGCTGCTAAGTGGTGTTGCAGTCTGCAGTTCCCCCTTGCTTACCTGTTGGAGCCTGGAGTTGGAGCCTATCTGCTGTGAGCTGCTCCACCTTCAATAACTTAAAAAGGCCAGTCCGGCCATGAAGCTGCCGAAAAGTGGGCTGCTAAGTGGTGTTGCAGTCAGCAGTCCCCTCTTGCTTACCTGTTGGAGCCTTGAGAAGTCTGTCTTTACTGTTTGCTACCTGCTCTGAGCTGCTCTGCCTTCAATACCTTCAAAAGGCCAGTCCGGCCGCAAAGCGGCCGCAAACTGGGCTGCTAAGTGATGTTGCAGTCAGCAGTCCTCCCCTTGCTTACCTATTGGAACCTGGAGCCTAGAGAAGTCTGTCTTCGCTGTTTGCTATCTGCTCTGAACTTCTCCACCTTCAAAAGGCCAGTCTGGCCGTGAAGCAGCCACGTAGTGGGCTGCTATTTGGTGTTGCAGTCAGCAGTCCCCCATTGCTTACCTGTTGGAGCCTGGAGAAGTCTGTCTTCGCTGTTTGCTATCTGCTCTGAGCTGCTCCACCTTCAATACCTTCAAAAGTCAAGTCCGTCCGGGAAGCAGCCGCAAAGTGGGCTGCTTAGTGGTGTTGCAGTCAGCAGTCCCCCCCATGCTTACCTATTGGAGCCTGGAGCCTGGAAAAGCCTGTCTTCGCTGTTTGCTATCTGCTTTGAGCTGCTCCACCTTCAATACCTTCAAAAGTCCAGTCATGAAGCAGCCAAAAAGTGGGCTGCTAAGTGGTGTTGCAGTCAGCAATCCCCCTTGCTTACCAGTTGGAGCCAGGAGAAGTATGTCTTTGCTGTTTGCTATCTGCTCTGAGCTGCTCCACATTCAATACCTTCAAAAGGCCAGTCTGGCTGTGAAGCGGCCGCATAGTGGGCTGCTAAGTGGTGTTGCAGTCACCAGCCCCCCCTTGCTTACCTGTTGGAGCCTGGAGAAGTCTGTCTTCGCTGTTTGCTATCTGCTCTGAGCTGCTCCATTCAATACCTTCAAAAGGCCAGTCGGGCCGCTAACCCCTGCATTTGTCCATTTGCCCTTATTGCCAATCAGAGCCCTCTTTCGCTCGTTCCTTCGCTGCACCTTGTTTCTTCACGAGCAATGAATTGGCATGAGACAGTATTTCAAATGGCAAACTTGGCCGCAGTTTTATTTCCATAACAACAGAATTATTGTACACATTTTGTGAACTCCAGTCTGTAAGTGTGGCGCTTGCTCGATGTCAGATCTCACCTGCTTCCCCCTATACCTTTGTATAGTTTCCATAGTAGGCCCCCAACCCTTTGTGCCTGAGCCTATCCTGCCCATGCAGGTGTCCGTGGGTGGGGAGAGCGCCGTTTCTTTTTTGGGGGAAGCTGAGCCTTAGTTGTTACCACCAGACGCCCCCGCCGTTAGTCCCCCAAGAGGCGCTGGTCCAGAAGAGCAAAGACCCATTCCGGTTTCCTTCTGGCTCATCCGGAGTCTATCATTTGTGCTTGGTCGCCCAAACACCGCCACGCCACTAGGTGGGTTACCGCCCACCGTGGCTCCCCTTCTTTCCGGTTTCCTTTTACAGCTCCAACGATTTAGTACCTATGTTCCAGAAGAAGAGTTCCATCCCCATTGCGGACGGATGTCCGCCAACCTTTATGAAATACTCTGGGGTTTTTAAGTTGATCAGGCCATGTCTGATTTGTTGGAAGCCTCTGCCCTTGCAGAACTTTTCCATGGCACCAAGTTGGTCAAATCGTTCCCGTCCAGGTGCATTACCAGCACATCTGGTCTTTGCTGCTTACCCAGCAATGTTTCCAGCAGGCCCAAAAGCTGCGCCCATTTCATCCCTGGCACCCCGTGCCACTGAATTCAGAACTCGCCGGCCGTCAGCTCCTCCTGCTGGGGTGTCCAGCTCGCTTTTGGCCCTTGCCATAAACAAATGCCCCATTACCCCACAATGCGTTTCCTCCTCCTTTGCGATGCTGGTAATGAGAAGTAGGGGAAAGGGCATGTTAAATCAGATTTTTCCGGTCTGCTATACCGTTTGAAACACCCTGAAGACCATCTCCCCAATTTCATGATGTCCTCCGCCCCCGGCTGCAGAGGAGGTGGTGGCCCTCATTTCCGCCAGCGCCAGCTCCCTCCCTTTCTTGAATTGGAAGAGGCTCAAGGCAAAGCTGTCCCTTTGTAGGAGCAATGGTGCCACTGCAGCCACCGGGCGCACTCAGCTCTTTTGAATGACCTGAAGCGTCAATGCCACACCTTCCCCTTTTGGTCAGCCTTTGACCTCCGTACATAAAGGAGAAACCCGTTCCCTTTGCCCTCTTTTTTCCCAGGCACCAACTCGCTGACCCTGAGAGCCCCAAAGAATGCTACAGAAAAGGCTGCTGCAACTAACACCCACTCTGCTTCGCCGTTGCATACTGTGTTAAGGCATTTGATCAAACATGCAGTTTTATAATATCGACGACCCACCTCTCGTCGGGTTTCCGTATGGCATGCTTGGCCTTCCTTCATGGCTATTTTCCCTTGACATGTAACACCTTCTACATGACCCTAATCATACCTTCCAGAATCTTGCTGGCCCCAGCGCCAGGCGCCTTGCCAAAAGAACCTTGTTTTTACTAGGTAGCAGCTTGATGTTCTTAACGCTACACAACTCCCACAGCCTGATCACATAAACTTTAACCCGTGTTCTCTTGCTCCAAGCTTAACCCCTTCCATTAATCGTGTTCCACCAATTGTCCTATGCCCATGGTGTTATATTGCTCCGAATAGCGAACCCCTCTGCGCAAAACATGGCCCGTTAATTCATTTTCGCCATTACTTGAAATTGCAAACTGCTCCTCCTTCAACCTCTTGTCCTCACCCCTTGGCGCTATGTTGTTCCACTCAAAGCACCCCCCTGCGCCCAATCAATCACAATTCAAGTTACTTGATACCCTCCTAACAACTGCAGCACCTGTCTCCTAGTCCGTTATAAAGGCCCCCCAAGCCGTACCCGATCGGGTTATGTTAATCGTCGCACTTCTACCTCTCAATCTAAAGCCATCGTGAACACATTGACCATAGCGACCTTGGAGCCCCCAAGAAGTCCCTGACGCTGAGCCGCCTCTCCGTTAACATTATAACCAGAGCCCTGTCATGAATTAAGCGTTTCCGCCCTTTTAAGGTACAATTTCATCACTGAGAACACTTATATCTGTGCTACACACTACATTTGAAAACAAACTGCCCTCCTGTAACGTAACTTGATCCAACTTGTAATTGGTCAAAGGCGTATGTCCCCCACCACCGAACGGAGAAACTCTTTGTTTCCCACAGGAGCCCTATTTTCCTGTGCCGTTGCCTGTGCATGGCTGCTGTCCCTTGCTGCCGCCTGTCTTCGGCTGCCCTTCGAAAATTATCATGTGAACCCTTGTGCCTGGGAGCGTTAACAATGACCATAGTGTGCATACATTATTCCGTGCCCACTCGTGCATGGGTGTGTTATAAACCCTTAATGTGCCTATATTATTATGCAACACGTGTGCATGGGTGAGTTATAACCATAATGTGCGCACAATATCCTGTGCACACTTGTGCATGAGCCCGTTATAAAAAACCATAATGTGCATACCTCATCCTGTGCACCTTCGTGCCTGGGCGCGTTTATAAACGACCATGATATGCCTACATTATACTATGAGCACTTGTGCATGGGCGAGTGATACAAGACCATTGTGTGTATATATTATCCCATGAACATGCATGTCGTTATCAATGACCATAAAGTGCATACATTTTCCTGTGAACCCTCATGCATGGGGGAGTTATCAATGACTATATGTTGCATACATTCTCCTGTGAACCCTCGTGCATGGGCGCGTTATAAATGACCATAATGTGCATACATTCTCCGGTGGACACTTGTGTATGGGTACATTTCACAGAAGGTAATCGCAGAGTTGGTAGGCAACGTTTGCCACTGCTCTGCAGCATCAGCCTGGGAAATACCTGTGTATTCCTGCAGTGCAGGTTGAACACTAACAACATGGCGACTGATACCCCCTTCAGTCTGATAGGCAGCTGCTGTGTGATGCCACTTGCAAACGCTGGTGGTTCAGTAAGGGTTCTAACGGCCCGAGTGCAGGACAGAGTCATGTAACTGTCAGGTCAGTGGATTGCTCTGAGCCCAATCAAAGTAATCACCTGCCACCCCCCTGTACAGACAGACTAATCTAATAATTCAGCCTTTAGTATTTATATAGCACTATGAACCCCCAGGTATCTGAGCGCTTCTTATTATTACCCACGTTGTATGGTGCTCATTTTGTGACCTCGGAAGGATGAAAGGCTGAATTTGGCACTGCCGGGATTCGAACCTGCGTCAGCAGTCTCTGCACAGATGTCAAAGCGAGTGCTCTACTTGCTGTGCTAACAGATCAGCATTGTGCATTTCATGCTCTGTGCTGGAGCCTGCCTTACAGTCACATAAAATACCTGCCACCGTAAGAAGCGGTTGGATCTGCTACTGAAATCTGTAGGCGGAGGACAGCTTTGAAGAGCAGTTGCCTACTGCCTGATATGTAAGGTTGGTAAGTATGGATGTAGGATGGCAAACTACAGGAGAATAAGAAATATCAAATGACACATCTGCTAACTTAACACTGAGACTATTGCTGTTTTTACAAAACTATTTCTCCTGTTACTTTTTAGACCTAACCGCTGATTGATTCTCCCTTCTCTCTCGACAGTGCTGTCGAACGGAATAATGGAGAGACTTTCCGCTTTTCTTTCGCTGATCTCAATTAGTTTGTACTCGGCGTCTCCACTCGGTAGCTCAACCCTTGATGAGCTTGGCTCGGACATAGGAATATAGGTATTCCATTAAAGGGATAGTCCAGTAAAAAAATGTATTTTAAAAATAGATAGGCAACATTAAAAAAAGAATAATAGCACTTTTTTTTTAAAACTTCCTATGTAACATTTTGAGCTATTCAAGCTCAAAATTCAAAATGGATGCCCGCCTGTGCTGGCTTTTGCTCTTGCGGCACTAATGAAGGAAAAGCTAGCCAGCTGTAGTAAACAAAAGCTACCGCTGGGTGGCTTTTCCTTCATTGGTGCTGTACGCGCAGGACGGGGACCGGAGACCAGAGCAGGAAAGCTGCAGCTGAATCTCGGTAAGTGCTATTTTTTTTTTTTTTTAAATAAGCACTAGCTGTGTTTTTTTTCTAAGTTTTCCGGGCTGGAGGAGCCCGGAAAACTTAAAAATAAAACTGCAGCTTTAAAAACGTTGTATTTATGTTTGCGGTCACTTTTGAAGCGACCGCAAACATAAATACAACGTTGTGTTTGAAAACGCTGCGGTTTTTCTTTCCAGGTTTCTCAGGCTCCTCCGGCTCGGAGGAGCCTGAGAAACTCAGAAAGAAAAACCGCAGCGTTTTCAAACACAACCGCGTTGTGTTTCTGCCTGCTGTGGCTATGAAACTCGGAAAGAAAAACCGCAGCATTTTCAAACACAGCCGCGTTGTGTTTCTGCCTGCTGTGGCTATGAAAGCCAAGGCAGGCAGAAACACAACACGGTTGTGTTTACATGCCGCGTTGTTTCTGCCTACAGCTGATTTCCCATTTGGGGCTCTCGGGCTCCCCACGGGGGGCCTGAGAGCCCCAAATGGGAAATGCTAAATGCTGCAGTGTTTCTGCCTAAATCTGCCTTCCCATTTAGGGCTCTCGGGCTGGGAAAGCAGATTTAGGCAGAAAAACAACCGCGTTGTGTTTCTGCCTGCCTTGGCTTTCACTTTGGGTCTCCGGTGCTCCCCTGGGGGAGCACCGGAGACCCAAAGTGATAGCCACAGCAGGCAGAAACACAATGCGGTTGTGTTTGAAAACGCTGCAGTTTTTCTTTCCGAGTTTCTCAGGCTCCTCTGAGCCGGAGGAGCCTGAGAAACTTGGAAAGAAAAACCGCAGCGTTTTCAAACACAACGTTGTATTTATGTTTGCGATCGCTTCAAAAGCGACCGTAAACATAAATACAACATTTTTAAAGCTGCGGTTTTATTTCTAAGTTTTCCGGGCTCCGCAGCTAGTGCTTATTTTTTTAAAAAAAATAAATAGCACTTACCGAGATTCAGCTGCAGCTTTCCTGCTCTGGTCTCTGGTCCCCGTCCTCCGTGTACAGCACCAATGAAGGAAAAGCCACCCAGCGGTAGCTTTTGTTTACTACAGCTGGCTGGCTTTTCCTTCATTAGTGCCGCAAAAGCAAAAGCCAGCACAGGTGGGCCTCCATTTCACAAAATGGATGCGCCCACGTGCTTGCTTTTGCGAATTTTGAGCTTGAATAGCTCAAAATTTTACATAGGAAGTTTTAAAAAAAAAGTACTAGTATTATTTTTTTAGTGTTGCCTATCTAATTTTTAAATACATTTTTTTACTGGACTATCCCTTTAAGTAGTCAGAAACCAACCCTGGCCGAATGTTGTGGTTTCACCCCAGGAGATTGCAGCAGTACTGGGCATGCTTTAGTTAGGCGCAGCTGGCAAGCCGAAAAGCAGCTCACGGCAGCAATGCAGTACAACGTTCATGGTAAACTCACTACCGCTTTCTTTAGTCGGATTTAATTATTGTTAATAGCCGATGGGAGGCAAAGACCATGCGTACCAAACCCCACCTGCCCCGGCAGTTACGTCTCTTGTGACGTACAGCACCTGGCATGGCTCCTCTCCCACAGAACTACGACAGATAGAGACATACATGCACTGGGCCTTGCACTCGCTTCTCCGTGTCCAGCCCTATTAAAAAAGGATGGCGCTTTAATTGCTATTAACATAAAGCACTGAACTTGAACAGGTGCAAACTCTCGCATTGGGGCCCCTAACCGCACGAGTTCTTCGTGTAATTAATATGCCAATTGCGTTTTCTGACTCCAAATGTGTCTCTTACAACTTCGTCCCTCTGCGCACACACACGCGTGATGTAATTTCTCAAATTAGATGCACTTATTACTTTCCATATTTAAGGCATATAACGCTTGGACAATCGCAGTTTCCTGGTGCAGAGCCAGCATATTGCTACCACAGTTCACTCAAAAGGATTCCCAGACGGGCCGGTTCAGGGGGATAGTCTTAGACAATGTTACCACCCTCAGTCCCTGAAGTGCTGTAAACTACAGTCATGTAATCATTCTTAACCAATGCATTCACTTGTTCTGTTTACTCACTTGTTGAGAAACATGTCTCCCTGTGTGTTTGCCTGTAGCCCCTGAGAAAAGTCTGAAGCTTTTCTTGGCAGGAAACGCAGCATTTTTTGGGGCGGTTATGACGCCTCCAACGCTCCATCTGACAAGTTGTGCAAATGCGTTCCAACATGTCGGCTTTCGAAAGCAGAGAGACGCCTTTCCGCCGAAGCACTGGAGGCGAAATATATAAAGCTGATAGGACGCCCCCTCGTTTGCAAATCGCACGGTCAACAACTAATGTGGGCAGCAAAACAGCAGATCAGGCTGCCGCCACCTGCCCCCTTTGTTTACATCCCCAACTCAGCTGATGCATGCCTCGCTAATACTGGACAGCCTGAGGCCACCACTGGGCCCCCTCGCTTTGATGCCCTTCCGATATCACTGCACGCCCGTAATGGCCGTACCCTGCTGCCGTCAACCAGCCCCCGGGGTCACCACCACTCCGCCTGGTTTTGCTAATACAGAAAACCTGCGGGCGTAGCAAAAATTGCGACTGCCGTAAAAACGCCCTCAACTTTTAAAACAGCAGGCGTAAGCGCAACCTTAACTAGCCCTCAACTTTTAAAACAACAGGCATAAGCGCAACCTTTCCTAGCCCGCAACTTTATAAAACAGCAGGCGTAAGCGCAACCTTTCCTAGCCTGCAACTTTATGAAACAGCAGGCGTAAGCGCAATCTTTACTAGCGCTTGTCCTTGCCCTTCGAATACCTTCCGTACGGCCCCCATCGCCGAGTCCCGCCATCCTCTCTCTCCTAACCCTGCTCCTTACCCGCCGCCCATTCCTGGCTGCCGAGACATTCCTCGTCACTGAAACCCGCACCATAACTGGAACCCTCCTCCTCTGGGTCGGGAACTCTGCGTGGCATCCTGATCAGCAACCAAACTGGAAACTTCCTTCCTCTGGATCAGGAACTGCACAGCAAAAACGAAATCCTTCCTCACGGCATGGCGTGTCTTGCAGGGTCCTACTGCAGGAGCTGGATGTCTCTGCTGTAGGACCCTGCTGGCTATAAAGGGGCTCGCCCCGCCCCTTTCCTTTGTTTTGCCCTTCGTGGGCTTCGGGGTGTTTTGGCGCCGTTCCGCCTCCGTCCCCTCCCTTTTCCCAGGGGGAGGGGAACAAGTTGGGAGAGGACCCTGCAGCGGTTACCATGCTGCTGGCTCCTTTTTCTTTGTGTTTTTCTGTCGACAGCGGCAACATCGGCTGTGAAATGGGTTGCTAAGTGGCGTTGCAGTCAGCAGTTCCCCCTTGCTTACCTGTTGGAACCTGGAGCCTGGAGAAGTCTGTCTTCACTGTATGCTATCTGCTTTGTGCTGCTCTGCCTTCAATACCTTCAAAAGGACAGTCCGGCCGGAAGTGAACTGCTAAATCGTGTTGCAGTCAGCAGTTGCGGGACTAGAAGCGTGGAGCTGATTGACTGTTAGAAATCGCCCCTTGTAGATTCTGGTGACAGCTTCAAAACAGTATCACCTCAACACGTTAAGATTCATGGACTGCATTGTGCAGCAGCGTTAGTATTTAACGCATCGGATTGTGTGCGGGCCGTGAGGCTGCCATTTGTGTACATTATTGAGGACGCCGGTGTGCGGCCTCGGGAAAAAACGTTTCTTTGCCGTCCTCCCTATTGCATTTTCTTTTGCCGATTTCAAAGCACGTGTGTCTGGTCCTGAGCTTTGGACTTGTCATTAACAAGCAACTGTGGCTTGAATACACGGAGTACCACTTGTCTGCTACACACCAGCGTTCTCCCTTTAAAACATCCTGCAAAATAAGGTGCGACCTGGGTGGGTAGCCTCAAAGGCTCCACGGCCCATCATTCACACATCCCCAATGCAGTTCGCACATATCAGCAACGAGTCTCCTGCTGCAGATGAACTATGAACGTTCAATACTGCTCCGGGTGCAGTGCTGTTTCCCCCTGGAGCCCGCGCTTCATTACTGACAGCTGTAACATACACCATTAAAGACAAATAGTCTCACCTCTCCCACTGGCCTAGAGAAGCTCCCTTCTGAGTCCGTTTTAACGAACCACTCGCCATTACATCAATGTAGCCCTCCTCAGGCTCAGACGGAGGAAGCTGAAATGACATTGATGCCAGAAAATAATCAACAATCAATGCACGTGCTGTTACAGAACCCATAAAATAAGAAAAGAATTCACACCACACTCAAGCACTTAAAGAAAACTCTCGTATTTTCCACGCTTAAACTATGTCTACCATGTGATTATTTGAATTACTCTTTTGTAAAGGTTTGAACTAACCAAATACAATTAAAAAAAAGATCAATGTCTGAGACGCCAAATATAAGATGGCATTTTAACCAGTCAAGGTTTGTTGCTGCAGATGCTGTAAAACAGCCTCAAGAATTGCCAAAAACTGTCCATGTTACAAGAGCGCTGTTTTTCAAAATGCTCTAACGAATGACGGTGTGATTGTTCCGTCTTGGAATTCACAGTCTGATGCTGACCTATTAGCCAAGGATGAATGCATTTTGCACCATCAACTGAGAACCCAAGTGAGTCTTCAGCAAATAGAGTGGCTAATCCCCCACACTAACGTAAGATGGGGGTTTAGATTCTATTAAAGACAAGGAGGCTCATATTATGCATTTCAATCTTTACTCTGAAACCACAGCAGCAAAGAAAAAACGTTTACAAACAAAAAAGTTTGAAAACAGAACTAAATAGAGTTCAATGTCAATGCAAGGGGGGGACGCCCCAATCCACCATGGAGGACAGGTCATGCCCTGCAGGAGACCAATGAGCAGGGACCCTTCCTTATATAAGTCCATTACTCTAAACCCAACTCCTCTTTCTGTAGCTGTCTTGAACCAGACGCCCACTGCACAGATCAGATGATAAACGATGAAGGCAAATCCAGCGAAGCTCTCGTACCACGCACTCCACAACTTGTAACTGTGAGCCACACTCCTGATCAGAATCTCAACTCGTAGCTATAAGAACAACAAGCAAGAAGGGTGGGTGGCTGGGAAGAACAACAAACCAAAGAACGTTCTCTCTTGAAACACCTGTGCACATGCGTGTCATAACTGTCATATCATATCATATCAAGGGTGAGTGGGTGGGTGGGCTAATAATCGACTCCTTGACTTTAATAGAATCTAAACCCTCATCTCACGTTAGTGTGGGGGATTAGCCATTCTATAACAAGACAGGAGGCTCATATTATGCAAGTTCAAAGCCCTTGCATCACATTAGTACAACGTGATCAATACAATAGAGACAATATAATAAAATAATAGGAGAAGAAAATGTTTTAAATACTTTCATTAGATCAATCAGCTGACCGCAAGAGTATTGCCCAAGACTAGGCTGTCCGAATAACTGTCTTATAGGCATAGCCAAATCCACTGCAAGAAAAACAACTGGAAGATGTGCCAATTCCAGCGTTCCTTACAGGCCACCAAAACCAACTGGTTAAAAAGAGGGGGGAAAACACTGAACAAAGTTTTCCTATACTAATAGGTTAGGAAAAAACCCATCGGAATAATAAACTCCTCTGTTGTCCAATCAAACATTTAAACACTTAAATTCATGCCATCTTTGGGAACCTAGATAACAAACGAAAGAAGATAAGCACTTAGCTCTCTGGGGGATAAAGAAAAATACCCCTTAGGGGTGAAAGCTTTTTAGGTTCCATCCCATGCGTTAAAGGAAGATATCACATTAGAAACAGGGCATGTCACATAACTACACTGAGGAACAAGTGGGAAAGACAAATCTTCATAAAAGGTAAAACAGGAGTAAAAAGGTTGTTTTATTAATCTGTAATAGGACGACCTATCCTGAGCGGAGCTGAAAAGCAATAGACTTAACACACAATTGTCTTCAGACATATGCATATACTAAAGAAGGTATGTCTTCTGGAGGCAGAAGCAGAATGGAAGAGAGGGGCCCCACCTGAAAAGCTAAACCTGCCAAACCGCCAAAACGGAGACCTTCAGACCTCCCGAGCTCTTGAAGAAGGACTCTGCTACCGTGACAAAGGCACATATTTACAAAACCTGACCCTTAAGAGACCAAACCTGGCAAGGAGAAAAAATGTATCTTACATCCAATCGCTACCATTATAGTGATATCTGAACCCCCTTGTAGATGTGCCCGGTGCTTGAACCTTGTTCCCTCCTCTATGGTTAAAAAATCCCCTAGAGGATCATAAACTAACCGAAGGAGGACCCCTAAATTCCAAAGTCTTAGCAAAACTCTAAACTGAAAAGAACTGATCACTAAACATTTAAAATGAAGTTGCTCACCAGAAGAGGACCAGCCTCTAACTTAGGCAATTTGAAGAACCTTGAAGTTCCCAGCACCCTGAGCTGGCAACTTATTGCAGAAAGCAATCTCCTGTGAAAACCCAAAAGGTCTACCTGCCATGCAGGTGACTAGAAGAATCAAGCCATTAACTAAATATATACATCCCAGTCCTCTGGGAAACGCACTGACAGACACCTTTTGATAGTTAATGTAGAGACGCTGGAGCGCATTGTGAGAAAAGGGTCGTAATAACTTGGATGGGAGATTATTAGCGCTCCCAGACCCCTCTATCCCACCAAGGGATATTGAGCTTTCCCAAAGGCGGATAACCCTCCCCCACTTACCTAAGGAAAACCTTGCAACCCAGAAGAAGACTACCCCGAGGACCATGCTAAATTCCCGCTTTACACCTTTAAAATAAATAAATATACTCTTGCACTTCTAACCAACCCCCTGACCATGGAAGGGGCTCCGATTAACTTATTGAAATGCGAGGAATTAGCGCAAAGGAAAGTAAACTGACGGGAGGCAAATGCTCAGTGTGAGTCTGCACTGGTCACGAGACAGAACTCCTGTAAAAGGAAAAACAGAAACCATCAGGTCTTACTCCAAGAGGTGTAATATTATGATGCAATCTCCCCCAAGGATGGCGGGAAGGGCAGTGAGGGGGGAAAGGACTCTGGGGTAAATATCATGCCCCGTAAATGAAAGGTTGTGAAAGAATACTGGGACCACTGTCCCCTCAAACCCTGAAGTCTGAGTCTCTGTATGCGTGTGAGGCTGAACTGGCTACTAAGGGAATCAGGGGAAGGAAAAATATTAAGCACATTGCCCATAGCAAAAATAGCACTTATATAGTGCTACAAACCCTCAGGTATACTAGTGTTTCTCATCACTACTACCCACAGTGTGTGGTGTGAGGTGTTTACTTATCAGTTGCAGCAGGATTAAAGACTGATTTAACCTTTCCAAGTTAGGAACCTGCATCAGTAGGCTCAGCACGGCTGTGAAAGCCAGCACTCTATTCGCTGCACTGTAGAAAAATGATATACATATATAACGAAAGAGGCTAAACAACTCTCTTGAGGGTACAGAAGTCTGCTTGTACTCCTCGAGCAGAGGAGAAATTGTAACACACTGCTAGACGGTTAGCTGAACAATAGGCCAAGCTTTGGGAGGACACCCAGTGGGCAGGCGCCAGAAAGTTATTATTTGGCAACTCGTCCATCTGATACCAGCAAGTGTTTCCAAACACTCCATTCAAGCAGAACATGGATGCCCAACCTGCCTTGCAACAAAACTGAACAGTAAAATGAATGTCAAAATGGGACAAATAAAAAGGAAAACACCTCCCCACTAAAGAGAGCCTCAAGCCCTGCAGACCTCAATAGGGGCATAAAGTATAATTTTTTCTTCCTCGTGTCGAGAGAAAAGTTCTGCAGCTTAATCAGCACGGGTATTGGGTGGAGCAATTGTTATTGGGGAAAGCAAAAACCCTAAGGAAAGGACTGAGTTGTCCTAAAACTAACTAAGGTAAAGGGTGCCAGAATTTTAACTAAAAGACGAAGGTTAACACCAGAGAGATGGCTAGAGGGGAAGGTACAACCCCCACATGAGTCTGTTTATAACTACCTCCTCACACTCTTTTCTTTAAAGTACTTAATAAATAAATAATATAAAATATATAAAATATATAAAATATATAAAATATCCAAGGAAGAGAGGTTACTCCCTCACAGGGGTCCGAACCCCTGGCCCTTATAGAAGCTGATACCTACTGAGCTATCCGGGCTACTGACAATTCTGAAAAACGCAAATGTGTTCCAGTCAACTCTTAAAGATATTGTTTAGCAAAAGAGTACACTGAGCAAGTGCACCTCAACTGCTCACCCTAGCAGGGTGTGGCAACCAGCAGTACACGAGGGAGCGCCTTGCAGTAGAATCCTGGCAAAGCCTAAAACCGAGCAGGTTACGGCACGCTTACAGGAAAAACCAATGACATCTGCCATATGCAGCACCTAAACAAAACTGCCGACCTTAAGGGAGGAATACACTGAGCAAGTCAAGTGCACCCCCAACTGTTTGCCCGAGCAGGGCGTGATAACCAGCAGTACACAAAGGGGTAACCTCGCATTAGAACTCAGGCAGAACCTGAAACCGAGCAGGTTATGGCACACAAACATTTAAGGTAATCACCAACGCCATATGCAGCACACAAACAAAGTTGCCAACTTTAAGCGAGGAATACTGAGCAAGTGTACCTCAAACTGCTCACCTTAGCAGGGTGTGGAACCAGCAGTATATGAGCGGTCACCTCGCAGAGAAACACAGGTAAAGCCTGCCACCGAGCAGGTGACGGTACCTTTCCAGGGAAGATAATGACATCTGCCACCAGCAGCACTTAAACAAAAAACTGCCAAGTTTAGGGGAGGAATACACTGAGCAAGTGAACATCAAACTGCTCACCCCAGCAGGGTGTGGCAACCAGCAGTACACGAGGGAGCACCTCGCAGTACAACCCAGGCAAAGCCTGAAACCGAGCAGGTTATGCTATGCCTACAGAGAAGGCAGTCACCTAAGTCATGTGCAGTGCTAAACAAAGCTGCAGATTGGCAGCGCATCAGGCTCTAGAGCGGGCGGGACATCGCCACAATACATCTGCAAAATATCCCTATTTGAATAACAAAAATAAAAATATCCATATTTAAAAAATATATAAACAAATACATATAAATAAAGAAATAATATTGGACAAGGCGGGAATCAAACCCAGGTCTCCCTGCATGGTATACATGCAGCCCTGTAAATGAGCTATCCTGCTTCTGTACTGAAGTAGAAGCTTTTACAATATTTCAACCCCCCAGTCACTGAAACCTGTCAAACTGCCACAAGAAACATATGGCCCATAGCAACTTGGAATTCCCAAGTGTTCCTTGATGCAATTGGGAAATGTGCAAATCTTTCTGAACAGGCCCAGAGGCCCGAGCGCGGGATCACAGAGGGCAGACAAGCACATTAATTTACAGCACCTGGTGACTTGAACAACAACAAGATCTTCATCCGTGAGGCCCGTGTAGAACTCAAGAGGAGGGAGGATTCGCTACATATGATTGACTAACATCAGATAATGCAAAAGGGCACCATAGACACCAACGTAGGCGTAATAACTCATCAGCGAGGCCTGTGCGAGCTGTGTCAGAAGCAACAGCTTCTTTCCGACCGGCGCGCAATGGGCTTATAAAAGCCTTCAATTCCCCAGAGCCTTCCTAAATCAAGGAGGCTCTCACACGTGCTGACAGGCACCAGCGAAGAGGCTCAGGCGCACACATGGCAGGCAAGCCCATAAAAGAAAATAATTTCTTATCACAACAAGGTCTGCTAATGAGAGAGGCCTGCGCGTGTCGGGTTCTGAAGCAAAAGCTTCCATTAGACCGACGCGCGCAGGATTAAATACTTCCTAGTCAGGAAATGAAAATATATAAAAATGCTCTTAAAAGCTACAAGTATACAAACCCATGTTGCTGTAGTTTACCAAAACACATTACCAAAAGCAATGGCTGCACGTGGCCTCCAGACACAATGTCAAAGCAACACATATATTAATAAACACATTATTATAGTTACACAACTTAATTTACACAAATTTAATTTACACAAATTAAGGCCCTCGTGTACAATGAAGGCCTGCTACTGACTAACATGCAAGGCACAACTAAAAAGAGTGACTTAGCTTGCGGTGTCAGCAGCAAAGAAAGAGGAGTTGGGTTTAGAGTAATGGATTTATATAAGGAAGGGTCCCTGCTCATTGGTCTCCTGCAGGGCATGACCTGTCCTCCATGATGGATTGGGGCGCCCCCCCTTGCATTGACATTGAACTCTATTTAGTTCTGTTTTCAAACTTTTTTGTTTGTAAATGTTTTTTCTTTGCTGCTGTGGTTTCAGAGTAAAGATTGAAATGCATAATATGAGCCTCCTGTCTTGTCATAGAATTAGGAGAAAGGTTATGTGAACTCTCGGGGAACCTCTCGCTGACACAGCTTACCGGAACACAGGACAAGAGAGCTACGAAACCTGTCCCACCTAGGGTAGGACCGACTATTAATTTGGTCGTCCCTAACCCTAATGGTGTAACGAGGGAGCCCTACTTGTCATTACCAGAAGTGAAAGAAAAAATAGCTGAGCAGCACCTCTCTCATAATGAATGTCTGCAAGCTAATCAGCCTGACAACCTTGCACCGGCAGCTGCGACCGCCTGTCCAGATCCTTGTGCTGTTTTGGAATGTGAAGAAAAAGATATCATTTCCCTAAGATTCTCTATTATTGGTGCGTGGTCGGGCAATCAAGGCCTAGCTTCTCGGGCGGTGATGCAGGCTGGTTCTTAAGTACAGTGTAGTCCCCAAGCACCCACAAAGGAATGTCCACACACTGTAGAAGTTAAAACACAGTCTTTATATAATTAATATTCAGTCATGTACACTATCACAATAACTCACTTTGTACTCCGAAATCAACAATGGTAAATATATACAGTTCTAAAGTGGTACAACTAATGTTATCAGATCTCATTAAAGTGCATACGGTCAGAATGACACAGATCAAATAAAGAGCAGTGGTCGAAGTGGTCGGGAGCAGTCGGGAGCGGTGCTCCTCTACTTCTTTTAATTAAGTTTTACTGTTCCTATACTTTTATTTTTTTTAAAAACCGTTCCGGAACGGTTTCGTTTTAAAATAAAAGTGTAGGAAGAGGTTTGAACTTGCACTTTCAGTGCACTGCACTGAACGTTCCCCTAAACAGACTGCGCATGTGTTTTGGGGTTTTTATTGTGCATGGGAGGGAGCGCGGCGATGGGGTCTGTGGGGAGCGGTGCAAGTCAGTAGGGAACATAGTTCCAGTACTTCTTTTCGTACACTTCGACCACTGATAAAGAAGAAACCAGCAGTAGAGAGAGGAAGGAAAGCAAGATGGTTGAACAATTGGCAGAATACTGGTCACTACCGTTAAACACAGTTCTGTGTGGAGATCCCCCCACCTGGGCCAACTGTAGAAGAAAGATACAAGCCAAGTCCATATATTGTTCACACTAGACTTTCCAATAGTTCTGCAACCCCAAAGTACCTGGCGTTGTGGCATGCCTCGTCGGGGAATCGACGGCCCGTCTCGAGTGTCCTCCCTTTCAGGCAGGAGTCACGGGTCACCGAACGTCCGACGGAGAACAGGTCGAGCTACGCCAGTGAAGTGGCAGCTTCGTTCCTAGCAGTGCTCTTTGAAGGGGAAGCGTAAACGTCCTACAAGGAAGAGGCGTGCGGGGCACCTCGGTGTCGATAGTTCTGGACCGCAAAGAGTTTGAAGAACTGTGGCCCAGCAAGGACGTTGAGTCGTCGGCGTCTCTGTCGTGTTTGGGTGGCGGGAAACCCACCGGTGGGTACTCCTCTGCGCATCGACGGTCAGGCCTTCTCCGGCAGGATACAGCAGCGACGATGCGGACGAGAGCATCCTTGGATCAAATGAAGTTCTTGGGCAAATGGGAGCACGGCGGCTCCAGTCGGCGACGGCAGTCATCGACAGTGGCGGACAACAGTCCGGGCGCTTCTCCTTGGGAGTTCCGCAGCAGTCTCCGTATCGGGTCGGCAGCCTGTCGAAGGTCTGTCTACCAGGGAGCTTTGGCAAAGATCAGCTGGCGCACGATGGTCCCTCGTAGCTCAGGAAGAAGGCGCCTTCCCAGGTCCTCTCTGGGCCAGTCCTTGGAGGCACAGCAGCTTTCAGATTGCGAAGGAGAGCAACAGCAATTCTTCTCGTCCAGCAGGGCTTCCAGGTCAAGCTTCAGTTACTCCAGTTACTCGTCGTAGTGGACTTCAGCTTCTGAACACGATTCCTAGCAGTGAGAGGTCCCCAGATATACTGTTGATCTCCCATTCATTCCGCTGGGTCACACAAGAATCCAATCACGACTAAGGGCATTCATGCAGGCAGGCAGCCAATCAGGCACACAGTGCATTCAGGCCATTCACTTCGCTCCAGACACTCACAACAAGTTATGTGTATTGGGACAAGTACCGAGCCATTAAACACTCCATACTGCATTCATACTGGTTTCAGGCAGGGCTGTCTCAATCATTGTGTCGAACACCAGATACTAGACACCCACAACATAGAATGCGTATTCGTCACACACTCCATTCACCCAGGACCCACCCACAGGCGTACCCACAATATACGGTTATTGAGAAGGCTCCAGCCAGTCTGGTCGGCACTTCCCTACACTACCATATATGGAACTTCCACCCAACAGCCAGTCAGGGGGAAGGGACAGAGGCAGGGCTTCTTGGGACTTCGGGAAGATCAAGGTAACAGGTGATGGAAGGCAAGAGGCCATGGGGGCCATTTTGTCTCCATCAGGAATCTACCGATTCCAATGACAGGGACTGGGTATCCCAAAATGGAGGACGCTCAGGGCACCAGTCATTTCAGTACGGAGCTGCCACCAGCCCGTACCCTGCTCTGTGGGTCACACACAGGTGCCCAAAAACATACACTGGGGCACAGGGTTGCACCCCTACCCATGGGTGCCATAATGGTATCCCATGGATCTGTTCACCAAACCAAAAGAGAGAGCTGCACCGCCAGGAGTCCCACATGAACTCCTGCGCGGAAAACACGACAGAACACACGATAAAAAGCAGTAAAGGACAAGGATACAGAGGCCCTGTCCCTCCGATGCATTTCCAGCATCACAGTCAGCTTTAACTATATCTACTGAGTTGCACTCTAGTGCATGGCAGTGACAGCAGTGTGTCCCATTCCTTTGAATATGCGTTTATTGTCCTTCATTTGGTAGTGTTTATTACTGGTGCACAATGGGATTCTTTGTTCTTTGTGCACAAGAGGATTCTTGCCTTTATTACTGGCAGGTTATGCACAGTACGATTCTTTGTGCCTCCTGAACGTGGTGCGTTCTTGTTGTGAGGAAATGTATTTACAGTAGCACAAGAAGTTGTCTTGGTAACTAATCTGGCGGCTCGCTGGGCCCTTGGGCAACTTCGTGCTTGTTGAGGAAATGTTTATTTTTGCGCTGAATTTACCATGGCAATCGCATATGGCGGCACGCAATCAGGCATCATCTGGGCATTCGCATGAAGCTCGCACTTGTTGCAGAGACCGTTTGTGCTTGTTATTGTGGTTGTCTTGGCAACTCAAAATGGCGCTGCGCAATCCGGCATCGTTGGGTGCTTTCCTCTGAAGCGTTGAGGAAGTATTGATCCTTGTAATGGTGGTTGTCTTGGCAACCCAAAATGGCGGTGCACAATCTGGCATCACTAGGTTGCTTCCTCTAAAGTCCACATGACCTTGCAGAGCCATCTTCCCTTGTTAACTTCAGTTCGGGAGTCTTGTGCTGGGGCTTATGTGCCGGGCCATGTTCCCCTTTTTAGGTTTTGATATTTTAGCGCAGCAGATCGCGTTTTAATGTTCTAGTGCAGCAGGTCACGGATAAGAGCACTCTGACCTTTGTGTTAATGCTCAGCAGCTCTTGGGATCCGGCACTATGGCTACTCGTTGGGGTTGCAGTAGTGTCCTTGTTGCTAGTGAAATGATCCTACACAATGTAGTGTTGATAAAGTTCTTTATTTCTATAATTGTGGATCATATGTACACCCCACCTGTCTCGCCACAAACTCCTTCCAACTGACCTCTGTGAGAAACCTGAAGGTGACTCCCTGACTAGTCTCTGGGGATCTGTCATCCAGGTGGCGAGGACACGGCCATCGCTAATGGATCCAGTTCCTGGGGGTGGACCAGTGAGGGAGGATCACCTCGATGGGTGGTTCTCAGGGAGTGGAAGCGGAACACCGACAAGTGAGATGCAGTATCCCCCTTCTTGTACCTTTTCCCCATCCTAGCCTGTATGATACTCAAACATTCTAACCACCCCCCTTTTCCGACATGACCACTTTCACACATCATGAAAGATGACAGGCAAACACCAGAGCCATTTACCTGACATGTCCCAACGCCAGGGTCAGGCAAAGTCAAGCAATTGACCAGAATCACACACACCTGACAGCCCTTTCCCTCCCCCACAGGGATTAATGGTGGAGCACGAGAGCACAATACGAGCAAGGCATACCGCATGACGAGAGAGAACTCAGCACATCAGTTTAAGAGGAGAAAGACGGAGTGAACCGAGAGGGTGACAAGGAGAGAAGCAACCTTGTCCTTTCCAAGCCAAACCTGTGAAACCTCCACAGAAGGAATCATAAAACCACAAACAATAGCCAGCATGTTTTGCAGCAGGTGTCAACGGTACACAAGGCCCTCCTTCGCTGATAACCAAGCCGAGTGGAGATGCTTGCCACCGTGGTACCAGCCTTGACTCCAGAGACAAGAAAAACCAAGCGGTTCATCACAAACGTTGAGTGGAGGGGAGAGCCGATAAGAAACCGAACTGTATTTGAACAAAAGTAGCAAAACGGCTAATTGAAGAAAGTACAAAAAACTCTTTGTTTGATATGAGAGGAACAACCAGCTACAGAGGAATTAGACACCACGTGGGTGTTCACCTGAGGAACTATGGGCAATCACTCTATGGTTGAAACTACTGTTGCCAGAAGGCTTTGGGAACGGTGCGCAAAGAGGGTCAAAGTGGTCATACGTGGGGTCTATTAAAATCCTCCACAGTTGAAAGTCTTTGGGGTCATTCCGAGGTTGGAGGTAGCCATGGTGCTATCAGCATGATGCTATCAGCACCATGGCTAACCCCATACCGCATACCGGGTCCGGGTTCCCTGAATGGGAAAATACCGGGCCATTGGAGGAACCGGTATTTCCCCATTCAGGGAACCCATCCCCATTCCCATTCGAGCCCCCATAAGGCTCAATGGGAATGGGGAGGGAGCTAACAACTAGCCCGTTAATAACGGGCCCGTTGTTAGCTCCCTGGTCTGCTAGCGGGACCAGCTAAGGGCACCTGGTTTCACCAGGCACCCTTTGTAGGTCCCACAAGCAGACTCGTAATAGGGCGGTAAGGGGTTAACAGCGCCAGCACCATTACCGGCGCTGTTAACCACTTACTGCCCAGCTCAGAATGAGGCCCTTTGAGTGACAAATGAAGGTAAAGCTAAGCGAAGTGAATACCACATCGTAGGAACTGTGTGTTCCTACGATGTGGTAGGAACTCTGCCGGGTTCATTCTGACAAGAATGAACCCGGCAGAGGGTTGTCCACAGTGAACTGTTTAAAAAGACATTGGGCCTCATTACAAGGTTGGAGGTAACCATGCCGCAATTAGCGGCATGGTTGCCTCCTTACCGCATACCGGGCCCGGGTTCCTCAAATGAGGATTTACCGGGCCATCCCAACCTTGGAGGACCCAGTAATTCCTCGTACGAGGATCCCGGACCCGGTCCATCCCCATTCCCATTCGAGCCGCCATAGGGCTCAATGGGAATGGGGAAGGAGCTAACAACGGGCCCGTCAATAATGGGCCCGTTGTTAGCTCACTGGCCTCCTCGCGGGACCCGGTAAGGACGTCTGGTTTTACCAGGCGCCCCTTGCGGGTCCCACGAGGAGACCTCGTAATAGGGCGGAATGGGTTTACCGGCATCGGCACCATTACCGGTGCCGGTAAACCCATTCCGCCAACCTTGTAATGAGGGCCATTAAGATTTGTGAATGGCACAGAGGAGATTATATTAAAAGCTGTAGTGAACCCGACGGAGGGAGGCTGATATTTGAGAGGGATCTGAGCCCAGAAGAGGGAAACACATCAGATCCACGGAGGCCAGAGACTTTTGTAGAAAAGAGACTTAACCACTGAAGGCTCCGATAGTTGAGAGTGGAACTATTAGCTTTTGCTGGGAATACTCAAGTGTGTGCTGTGCTCCGGAGTGGCTCCTTGTCTCATGCTCAAAATGTGTGGAAGGGAGTCCCTGACTACTGCATCCTGACACAAAATGTGTGTACACTTCTTTCTTTCCTGTAAACCCTATCCCATATTCTTTGTTTGTATTTAGCGTAAGGATTGGCAATAGGTTTTTCGTAGTGTAGGCCCTTTTATTTGACAAGATGCCACTACGACTGCCTTATTATTTGATGGTCGTAGTTTGCTCCCATCTAAGATTTAGGTTTAGATTAGGTGTTTTTCCAACCTGCCTATACAGTTTAATAAACACCCTTGAACTGTGATCAATTGTGTCTGTCTTTACTGTTGCCACCATGAGTTCTTTACACATGGAGCTCATCACTCCTCCCCACATTCTCACTCTAAATTCCATGTGCAACATTCCACACATGAAGAATGCTACAGTAACTCACCTCCGTGAGATGTGCAAGCTCCCCTAAGGGAGATTTGCAAAGTCCCCTAAGTGCGATGCCCTAGTTCTACTCAGTGAAATGCGCATGCTCATCCTCATTAAGACTTGCAAGTGATATGTGCAAGCCCACTTAATGCTATAGAAAATGTCCCCCAGGGCGTGGCTAGGCAGCACGATATGCAGTGGTGTTTCCCCTGAGCTCCTTTCCAGAGCGCCCAAGTCGTACGATGTCCCCTGTTTATTTAAAGAATGTTTGCCCAATTTTGCATCCGGAACCAAGATGAAGAACTGTCAAGGTCTTAGACGGGTTTGAAGGCTTAAAGCCCCTCGTATAGAGCATTTTTCAAGGCGGTGGAACCTGTCTACAAGAAAGCCAAAATGGCGGGGAGCGCCATCTTGGGCGGCCCCGGAGAGGAAGAACCCCCGACTGGGCTGCGTTATCGCCGGGACTACTCTGGCCGGCCTTGGTGGCTCCAGGGAGCAGCGCAGAGGATCGGGCTGAAGATTGAGAGCCCCCTGGGAGCGTGAGGCGGGCTTGAGGGAGAGCGAGCCGGCAACAGAGGAGCCCTCAGTGAGGAGGAGGAGCGGCGCCAGGGTCAAGTCCAGCCAGGCCGCCTGCCTGGTGGAGGGCAGGCCCTCCTCCCAACATAGTGAGAACACCGGAGGGGAGGTGAGTCCCCGCTCCCCCTCCGGCCTCGTTTGCAGCATGATGTCTGCCCTTGTGGCGCCCGATTGGGAAGACGAGAGGAGCGGTGAGCCGCACCGGGATGTGTCCCCCTCCCCTGTGGGATGAAGAGCGGGTTGCCCACCGGCGGAAAGTCGGGACTCGTCAGTCCGAGAGAGTGGTGATCCCCGCTGCCCCACCTGGCCAGGGACTCGGCTGGTGGTTGGCCTTGCGGCAGGGGACCTCATATCAGTATTGCTGGAGTGTCGGGGGGAGAGAGTCCCCATCGCCTCGCCGGCCGCGCTGCGGCGCCAACCTCGGGTGGCGGTGGGCTGTGGCTGGAGGTGCCGGTGACTCTCCCCTGTGGCGCATAGTCCACGGAGAGGCATGGTGGGCTCTCTAGCCTCCTGTGGGAGGGCAGCAGCAAGGAGTGAAGACACCCGGAGTGCAAAGGGGAGGACCAGAGGGCCGCACAGAAACGGAGCCTAGGTGAGTGCAGGGCCCCGAGGTACAAAGAGGGGGCTGGGGTCAGTAACTGTGGGGAACCTCCTCTCTAAGAAGGGAGCCTGAGGGGGTGATCCCAGCAGCGGGGAGAGAGGCTACTACAAAATCATTGAAGCCCTTCACATTCTATAGGGCTCATATGAACAGGAAAACACACGTTGTGAGCCCCTGCACGCCTCTCCCCTCCAGTGCTTCTGGTTGCCCTGGGAAGTCAGATAGGCGACACCGGCAGTCCCACCAGGAGATGTCCAAAACAGCAGCTAAAAAGAGAACACACAGCATTCAGGCTTACCTGACACCTTAGCCCAGGGACTCACCCCTTACAAACTTCACCATGGCCGAAATTCACCCGGCTCCGGCCCCGAAGCTGACCGCTAACATGGCAGTGTGCAGGGAAGACTTGGAGGGAATGTTTAAGTCCTTTAAACAAGACATCACCCAGGAAATTAAAAAAGAAATCAAGACCTCCAAAGACGCCCTGGCCCAGTCATTGGCAGATCTCACGTCTCACCTTGGGGGATTGGAGTCTAGGGTCAACGACTTGGAGAATGTGACCTGTGTGCAATCCCATGACAGCGAAGCCCTGGCAGGAAGAGTAAAAGCCATTGAGGAGCACCTTGAGGACATCTGGGCGAAACAGGCTGACCTGGAAAATAGGTCAAGACGAAATAATGTGCGTATTCGGGGTGTTCCCCAGAAGATCCCGGACCGAAACTTGGCAGAGTATGTAGAGACGCTGTTTAGGGCCTTCCTTGACCTTTCGCCAAATGAAGATCTAAAGTTAGACAGAACCCACCGGGTGTACTCTTCAGCCCAGATGAGGAAAAACCTACTCCCGGATGTGCTCACTCAGGTGCATTTTTATCGCCAGAAGGAGGACATCATGGCTGCAACAAGGAACTCGGGCTCAATACAATTTCAAGGCGCAAAGGTACAGTTATTTCAGGACCTGGCCCCCTACACTCTGGCGTGCAGACGGCGACTGCAGAAGGTAACATCGTGGTTGCGGTCCTGGAAGATCCGTTATCGATGGGGGTTCCCATGTAAGCTGATGTTTGAATACCAGAATCAGCATTACATAATTTCCTTGGAAGAAGAAGTGAAAAGTTTGATGGTGGAAACACCCGATGACGAGGACTCCAATTCACAACCCCAAGAGGCGAATGGCTCTGCCTTATGCCCTCCCTCGAGGGCTAGGCGGGGGAGGTCCCGACAGTGAAAGCAACTCACGGTGGACCCTCGCCAGGAACCCGACCAAGAGAAATCAACCAAAGCCCCAGAAGAGATTCCGCCTCCAGCTTCGTCAGAAGGAGAGAACGGGGCAGAGACTTGAGCGGCTCATGGACGAGAAGCACAGTCATCACCCAGAGGAGGCTCTCCCCTTTTTGGGATCTCAGGTTGGCCCCCGGGGCTATCTGGGGGAGAGACTTTCCTTGATGGGGCAGAAGACTCAGGACAGCGTTAGATGCCCCCCTCCTCTTCCTTCTTCGCCTGAACTGGGTCCAAGATGGCATCCCCTACAGCCAATGCCGGGAGTGGTCTAACCCACCTTAACCGAAATTCAGTTGAAAGAATGAAATTCCTCGTCGATTTGGCATTCTTGAGTAGTTCTATTTAGGGCATTCGAAATTCTGTTCAATAGCCGACTTGGCCGCCGGAATGGATGGCCCCGACATATTTCAAATTTGGTTTAAACACCCTCGGGGACTAGGAACAATGCAATTTTGGACGAAAGTAGCCTGCTTCTATGGTTTTATCTGTTTTTACCTTTTCTTCTTTGAGTTTATGGTGCTTATCCCCACCCTGAAGCTGGTGGGGGGATGTTATGTTTTAACTCACCACAATCCTTACTCATGTTGCATCGCAGTGTTCAATCTAAAGAAGTACACCACTCTTGAATTTGTTAGGAGGACCTGCTTGAAGCTAAAACCTGAGCAACCACATCATGGCAACCCCTAGCTATAAGTTCATCTCACTTAATGTGCAAGGCCTGAACTCTCCCTTGAAACGTAAAGCACTCCTCCATTGGATGAGGTCCTTGGAGGCTTCATTCCTGTTTCTCCAAGAGACCCATTTACAACCGGCTGAGGAATTCCGCTTAAATGATAAGCTTTATCCCATTAGATTCTTTGCCTCACGCGGGTTGAAGAAACGAGGGGTTGCCATCTTGGTGCACAAGGGGATTTCCTACAAAACCTTGGGAGTGGCACGGGATGAAGAATGAAGGTTTCTGTTGGTTAATGCCATACTAGATGGCCGTAAAGTTACATTGGTTTCCATCTACGCCCCAAACGCTAACCAAGACTAGTTTTTACGAAACTATCAAAAGCCTTATTTGACCATGCTGAGGGGGAGGTGATCCTAGGTGGGGATTTTAATGCGGTGATAAACCCCTTGGTCAAAAAAACATTACCGCCTACAATAAATGATAGGAATAACTTCAGGGCTTTCACCTCACTGTTGAAAGAACATTCCTTGATCAAGGTATGGAGATACTATCATCAAGAGGAGAGGGACTACACATATTTTTCGGCGGTTCATGGGGGATTCTCAAGGTTGGACATGTTTTCTATCTCAGACTCTCTCATCCAGAATGTAGAGGAAGTGGATAAGTATATCCACTGCAGTACCCATTGTCCATGACTCCTCCTCGAACTACTCCCCCTACGAAATCCCCATGGACACTAAACGACTTCCTGTTAGATGACCCTGTGATTTGTGCCAACATTAGAGAAACCATGGAGTGTTATTATAGAGAGAATGATACAGGGGATGTGGGCTGGGGAACAATCTGTGAAGCAAGTAAAGCAGTGATCAGGGGCCACTTAATAGAACAGGCAGCACAACGGGGGAGAGCTAGGAGATTACTTCTGAATCAATTGGAAGGGAAAGCCCTTAGATTAGAGGAAGCGCTTAGGAAGAAACCCTCAAGGCGTTCACTGAGAGACCTGCGGATGGCAAAGAAGGCGCTGGAGGCACACCATATGGGGAGGGCGGCCTACGGCATGATGCGCACCAAGCAATTCTTTTACACAAAAGGTAATAAGGCTAATCAATTATTAGCAGCCAAATTAGGGAAACAGACTGAGCAAAACAGAATAGATTTTCTGCGGGATAAAACAGGCAAAGGTACCCACTCCGAAGAGGGCAAATGCCGTATTATGGAGGAATTTTTTGGGGAACATGCGACCCCGCACAGGGGAACCCGCAGTCCGCCAGAGAATTCATAACTAAGGCTGATCTCCACCAACTGCCACAGTCCTCACTAGAATCTTTGGAAGCCCAATATCAGCTGAGGAAGTTGAATTTGCCATCAAAGCTCTCCCTATCGGCAAGACTACGGGCCCAGATGGGTTCACAAATAAGTTCTATGAGACTTTCGCTAAAGAACTCATACCGCACCTTACAAAGCTGTTTAATGTCATATGGGAAACGGGCTCTGTTACACAATCTATGGCGGAATCAAATACAACCCTACTTCTAAAACTCGGAAAAGAACCGGCTGATTGTGCATCCTACCGGCCCATAGCCTTGCGCAATACGGACGCCAAGCTGTTCAGTAAAATTATAGCGCGTAGGCTGGGGGAGGTGTTACCAACATTAATAGACAGGGATCAGACGGGCTTTATCCAAGGCCGAGCAGCCCACAACAACATTCGTAGAACAATAGACCTAATAGCTTTAGCCCCTTCCGTGCCGGGCCCCCATTCACTGCTATCCCTAGACGCCCATCAGGCTTTCGATAGCATGTCATGGGACTACCTGCAGTTGGTCTTGAAGGGTTTTGGTTTCAGCCCACAATTCTCTAAACTAGTTATGTCCAATTTCCAGATTACATCCACCCGTATACGAGTCAACGCCTATTGGACACCGCAGATGCCCCTGGGCAGGGGAACCAGGCAGCGGTGTCCCCTATCGCCATTGGTCTTTGCACTAGCAATGGAACCACATTGCTAGTGCAAAGTCCAACACATCCGCTTCCACCCCGAAATTCAGGGGTTCGAGGTGGGAGGTCAGACCCACAAAGTAGCGCTTTACGCGGACGATGTGCTCTGCTTCCTAAAAGAGGCTCAGACCTTGGTTCCCCCGCTTATGAGTCTGCTTGACCGATTTGCGCAGATTTCGGGCTTCACAAAAAACATGGCCAAATCAAATGGCCTGAACCTGTCTGAAACACCTTAGGTGTTAAATGCCTTACAGAACACCTTTTCCCTTAGATGGGGAAACTCCAAAATCACATACCTGGGGGTGCACTTGACACCGACTTATTCAGGCCTGGTGAGAGCTAACATTCCTTTGTTATTAAAAGACGCTAAGGAGTCCCTACAAAAATGGGCCCTACAGGAGATATCATGGCTGGGGCGCATAAGTGCCATTAAAATGACCTTGCTTCCTCGGCCCCTCTACACATTCCAAGTGCTTCCGGTCCAGATTTCAGAGCGCGATTTACTAGAGTTGCAGAAAGAAATAGGCCGCTTTATCTGGCAGCGAAGAACTCCTAGAATTCAGCGTAATATTCTTGCCAGGAGCCAGCAGCTTGGTGGTCTTGGGCTCCCCTCCATCTTGAGATACTTCCGAGCAGCCCAAATTGCCCCCATCTTGGGCTGGGCTATTCAAGCTGACCCCCCCAAATGGCATGACATTGAACAATTGTTTTCCGGGGCTCCCCTCTCCCATCTCCCTTTCATACCGCAGGAGGCACGGGCTTCCCGGAGGCCGCTTCTCCCAACCACAGGATCCACGCTCTGCTGCTGGGACAGGCATTGCACGCTAAGGGGGATCACCCTGGGACTGGGTCCCCTTTCCCGAATTATGCAGAATCCAACCTTCACCCCAGGGCGGCTTCAACCCAGTTCATACCAAAAATGGTCAAGGGCCGGGACATTGAGACTGCAAGAGCTCTATGCTGATAATAACCCATTGACCTTCACCCAGTGTAAAGAGAAATTTGACCTCCCAGAGACGGAGAGATTTAGATATATACAGCTCAGACATTGGATCACCAACCTGATAGTTAAAAAGGCTTCCATGAGGCCTCCCTCCGGTTTAGAGATAACGATCTCAGAAGGTCAACGTTCACATAAAGTGGCAACATTTGATCATTACCTCCTTGAAAACGTCCAAGAAGATGAGAAACCTTCTTATATGTTGACATGGGAAAGGGAGCTGGGGATAGAGGTGTCTTTGGAATCTTGGCAGAGAATTTGGGACAGAGCACATAGGTCCTCCAGATGCATGACAGTCAGAGAATGCGCACTTAAGATCTGCTATCGATGGTACTTTTTGCCGCAGAGCCTGCACGCGATTAACGCAGATTACCCTGATGTATGTTGGCACGGCTGCGGGGTAAAAGGAGTCTTGGGGCACCTGCGGTGGTTTTGTCCGATCATTCAATCCTTTTGGCTAGAGATTAGGTCAAAAATTAAGGACATCTGTGGAACCCTTCTCCCCATGGACCCATTAGTGATGCTGTTGGGCGACGCTCCAGATGATGGGTCCTATCCACCGTCGGGCCCTATGGCGCAGCTAATCACACAATTACTTATGGTGGCCCGCCTTATGAGAGCTCGATTTTGGAAGGGATTGGAGGGACCCCACATAGCGTACTAGTGGGTGAATGTTTGGGAACTGCTGGGAATAGAGACACTAAAGGCCGCAAAAGAAAATCGGACAGCCAAATTCCAAAAGATTTGGGGCCCATTCTTAGACCATGTAGCAGAAAAAGAACACATGTTCTTCCAACCCAGATTGGTTAAATACCTCCTTCAGCCCTGACAAGCTCCGAAATGAGGGAGGTACCCACTCACAAGAAGTTAGAGCAGGGAGAGGTCACAGTGCCCCTGAGGGCAATGCCGTGCGCCGTGGGTGACTCTGGTGAGGTTTAATGTTTTTCTTTTCCTCTTTCCTCCTCCCCTCTTTTGTTAAGAACGCTACAGAATAAGAAGCTACATTACTATTTCTTTTTTTTTTATTTCATTTAGTTTATACAAACTTTTTGAAATATAAAAAACTCAAATCAAAACTTTACATTAATACTCGTCTTGAAATTTGCTTTTTCGAATCCATTATTTTCCAGCTAATAGAACAAAGCAAAAGTAGAAAGAGGAAAGAGACACACAACAAAAGAGCTTTCACTACTTAGTGTTTGAAATATTGTATTGGCTAGATAATTTTGCCCAAAATTTCATCCTGATATGAACACTTGCTTTCAAATATCATTTACTAAGGACCGCTCTAGCAAAGCTACATTACTATACCCCAGAGGTGTTTATGAAATATATTTGCTAGAGGTATTATTAAGACATTAAAATGAAATTTTGATGCATTGTTAAAAGATTAATTATGGTGGCAATCATAGTGATAAATGATGAATTTTAACCATTGTGTGCTTAAAGCCGAAGTTGACTTATTGGATAAATTACATTGGGGCGGTTTTGACCGTCTATTTGGGACTCTTGTGATTAAGTAACATTGCCACTGCTTTCTATTCTTTGATGAATTTAATGTTATCGATGTTTCAATAAAAAGATTTTGACAAACAAAATGTCCCCCAACGAGATTTATAAGTTCCCCTCAGTATGATGTGAATGTTCCCCTGTGTGAGATTTACAAGCTAACCTTAGTATGATGTGTAAACTCTCCTCAGTGAAATGCACAAGCTCCTCATATTAGGATGTGCCGGCTCCCCTTATTGAGATGTGCAAGCTCCCTTTAACGACATGTGCAATCTTTCCTCAGTCTTGCTCTCTCTTCCTAAATATCTTCCTTCTCGAGCTCTTCGCTCATCCGCCTCCAACTCCCTCAGGGTCAGTCGCTTCTCCAAGCAACGAGTGGGTGGTAGACTCTCTCTTCAGCAGGGGCCTCCATCTGGAACAGCCTTCCTGCCTCCCTGAAACTTGAGGAGAACCATCTCCGGTTCCGGAAGCACCTCAAAAACCTTCCTCTATGCTTCTGCTTTCTCTCCCCCTTATCCCTGCTGAATTCCTGGCTGAAACTGCACTGGTTACCTGGCCCCCCTTTCTGTTCTTGGGCCCAGGCCCCGCCAGTTGCACACCTGCACTGCCTCCCTGGCAACCCCTGCACCTAGGGACTGTTTTCTGTATCCCTACAGTCCCTCTACCAGCACTTATGTCTGCACTTACCTTACACTTGCCACCATCTGGCAGTTTTTATTATCTTATTTATTCTACTATCCCTTGTACTGCACTTTCCCCTCTCCCTTCCCCCACGCACTTTTCCCTTTCCCCCTTCCCATGCCCTTGCACGATCTGAATGGCACCTGGCCTAGTAAAATTGTTGTCTGTCTTCCCTTTGTTCCCCCTCCCTTCCCTCGTTGCACCTTGAGACACTTGTGTATAGGCGCGTTATAAATGCCATATCATATCATATCATGTGCAAGCTGTTCTCAGTATTATGTGCTGTGAGAAACCAAAGGGTGTCTCGCCCACGAGTCCCACGGAATCTCTCTCTCAGGTGGCCAGGGCATGGGCATCGCCTTTGGATCCAGACTCTGGGTGTGGACCAGTGCGGGAGGATCACCTGGGTGAGGGTTCTTTGGGGGGTGAGGGTTCTTTGGGGGGTGGGGGTGAGGCAGCCGATGATGACACGCGGTAGTCCCCCCTTTTTTGTATACCTAACCCATCCTATTTTTCAGGACTCTTTGATGACCCATGTCCCCCCTTTCTACACAAACACTGGGCAGAGGAAGAGGGAAATTGAGATTTACAAGACTAACTTTTATACATCGTTCTGGACATGTCCCACTAATCGGGTCAGGCAAAGTCAGGCACTTGCCTTTAAGTGCATACACCTGATACCAACTAGCTCTCCTCACATGGATAAAAGGCAGAACCAATAGACACACTCTGAGCAAGTTGGAACACGAGTACGAGTATAACATCTGGGGTGAAAGTGAACCTACTGGAGCAGAGCGACGGACCAAGGGACGAGAGCAGGGGGTCCAAAACCCCAGGAGTTCCCCACAGGAGGTTGTTGCCTCCACAAGGCCAGAAAAGATATGTGGAGAATGCCAGATCCCAAAGTAGAAGGCTGCATTGTGTTACAAGGACCCTAGAGCCCCTCCCGGGTGAACGGCAGAGTTGGGGAGACGAGGCCAAGCCTGTGCTACTAACCTTGACTCGTGATTTGGAAATCATAAAACCAAGAAAGAAACGCACACAGCCAGTGAGTTGGCAAGTGACCTGAGAGACCGGTGTGTATTAAAGATTGAAGTAGTACCATTATATTGCAAGTGAAGGCTGCACGTGTGTGGATGAGATGCGAAGAAAGGCAGACCTGTGACTGAACTTTGAAGTAAGGTCAGCTGTGAAATCAGCGATACTGAGTAACGGAGTGGTCCGGCGAAACGAAGTAGTCCACTCGAAAGTCTCTGTGAAAGGTGCATTGTTTGGTAACGATAAAGTGAATGAACTGTGAAAGCGAAAGTAATCAAAGTTAACCCAGAGAGAAGGGGAGAGTAAAAAGCTGAACATTGAACTTTGACTCAAAGTGGTCTTGTGGAGGTTTGCAAAGAAAGCCACACACATTCGAAAGTCTTCAACATCCGAAAACGGTCTGAGCCCGACTGAGGGAGACCCAAAGTGTAATAATTTTGGGAAAGGGAGCCCCCTGCAAGCATTGTTGAACTTTTGTGGTGAAAGGTCTGAGCCAGACAGACAGGGACCAATGTGAACTTTTGTTGTGAGAGATCTGAGCCCGACAGAGGGGGTCCCACGTGAACCTTTGTTTTGAAGAGGTCTGAGCCCCACAGCGGGGGACCGGCATACACTTTCAGTTGAAATGTTATATGGAAATCCATTAAAAGAAACTTTAACGTGAAAGGCCAGACGGGCCTCGATCCACGTTTTGAACTGCTTCTTATAAACCAGAGACAGAGTGGGTCATCCTGCCTACGGGGACCGCCTTACTCCGTGCTGTCTAACGTGGGGAGGAGAGCTGATTCAGCCACATTTATTCTTTATATTTTGAACACTGATTTTCTTTTACATACATATCTTCTTTATACACTTTTTGTGCAAGAGATAGGACAGGCGTTAGGTTTTGTTAGCATAGGCCATTTTGATTTGACAGACTTCCCTAGGAATGTTTTAATTATTATTTCATGGTCGAGACTATTTCCATCCTAGTTATAGATTAGAATACGAGTTTTTCCAAATCCAGAAACTTTAATAAAGGTTTTACAAATTGTACCTTTTGTGTCAGTGTCATACCTGTGATACCATGCCTCTCCCACAGTGCAATGTGTCCATTTAGAGTGATGCAGTATGATGTGCAAGTTTGTCTGAGATGGACATGGTCCCCTGTGGTAAGTCAGACGAAGGAGTCGGACAAAGGCGTGGCATTTCACACAAGTTTTTATTTAAATGATAAGAAAATAACCTATCTCTCCCTATAACTAGAGGGTTTGCCCTACCTAACTGAACTCTAACTCAGGTGCTCACCATCAGAGTGGTTGTCCAAAGTAAAGTCCGCCCTCAAACTATATACTACTCTGACCCTACCTGCAAACAGAAATGAGCCTAGGAGATTGACTCCCTTCTCCTGGTACAACTGGATCAGTCTGAGGGTCTGATTTATGATAGTCTCTCGAGACAGTTTGAATAAGCCTTTGTGAGTCCTCCCAGGGGCTTCTTTGGCCTTTGTCAAATGTCCAACAAGTAGTCCTTCTCAGTATTGAACACATTTCTTGCCTTTTCTCTGAGGTTTGTTTTGAATTGCTCTTTTCTGTTCTCTTCCAGAGTGGTTCTATACTTCTCACAGTCACAGTTTCCAGGAAGACTACGCCCACAGCCTACTTGACTTTCTTTATCTTCTTCTTGATCACGTCTTGGTCACTACGGCCAGGGAGTTCCCTCCCATACTGGCCTTTGCCTTTTCTACAACTTTTATAAATCCTGTAATGAGGGTGATTACTCCTGTGCCAATCTTTATTCTTGTTATCGTTCTTGCAATTACTATAACAAGGGAGATCACACGCCTGGCACACTTTACTCTTGATATCACTCTTGCAATTGCTGTGATGAGGGAGATTACTATTGCAGCGCTCTTCACTTAGCCCCAAACCGCTTCCAGGTCTCCTGCCACTCTCGTTACCTGTTGTGTGATTGGATCGCATCACTGGTTCTTCCTGGGGTGTTGGGCTAACTCGCTCTCGTAGAATGCTCGCTGTGTTCCTCTCTCTGCTCCCCGATGCCCCTCTGCGGCTCTGCTGAGTCTTTGGCCTGTAGGTGTCGGCGTAGTTGAAGGACCACACCGTCCACCTCCCAAAGGTCACGCCACTGTCTGTCTCATTTCAGCTTCTGAGTGGGTTGGGACTCTGTCTCGCTTCAGAGTGCTCTGCCCGTTCCATGTTTTTTTCACAACCGAGGACCAGCTTCCCTTGATGACCTTCTCCACCCAGGTTTGAATTTGGCAGGCTTTAGGCGTGTGTCTGTGTCTGTCTGTCTATCTGTCTCTCTCTCTCTCTTTCTCTCTCTCTCTCTCTCGTTTTTATTCCCTGTAGCTGAGTCCTCCTTTTGTATCAACGATGTGTTCTTCATGCCTCCTTGGGCCCAACTCTTCCCAGTACTGTCTAGACCTGTGACAGGAGTAGTTTGCATAACTCCTTCAATCTTCCTCTTCTCAGTTCTTTTGCGATATAACCTGCCATCACTCTGTATGTGCCTTTTACTCTTCCTTGTCTTGGTGATATTGAGTCTTGAGTGACAAAAGGGGGAGATATTGCAGTAACAAACAGTATTTTTTCAGGTTGGATCTCTGGGAACCTTGAGGGTTTCACATTCTCAAAGGAAAAAGGGTTAGGGAGTTCCATCATGGAACGGGAGTCATTATCCCTAGGGGAATTGTTGCATAGCAGACTCACCTCGCTAGCATCACAGGGAAGGGCTCCCCTTTGGGGAGAAGTGACGAGATCCTGTGATTCGCGTTATCCTTCAATAAGACAAGAAAGCTTGCTTAGTAGTGCAAGCTCCACTCAGTGAGCTGTGGAAGCTTCCTTCAGTGAGATGCCAAGTTCCCCTCAGTGAGATATGCACGCTCCCCTCAGTGAAATATGCAAGCTCCCCTCAGTGAGATGCGCAAATTCCTTTCAGTGAGAGTCAAAAGCTTGCCTCAGTGAAATGGGCAACCTCCCCTCACTATAATGTGCAAGCCCCCCTCAGTGTAATTTCCAAGTACCCCTCACTCAAATGCGCATGCTCGCCTCTTTGAGATGTGAAAGCTTGCCTCAGTGAGATGCATGAGCTCCTCTAACTGAGATGCACAAGGTCCACAAAGTGAGATGGGCTAGGTCACCCAAGGGAAATGTGCAAGCATCCCCTATTATGATGTACATGCTCCCCTGAGTGAGATTGGAAAGGGCCCCTTAGTATGATGTGCAAACTCTCCTCAGTCAATTGCCAAAACTCCTGCTTTTGAGATGGGCCAGCTCTACTTATTGAGATGTGCAATCTCCCATTAGAGAGATGTACAAGCGCCCCTCTGTGAGATGTGTGAACTCCCCAAGCTCCGGACCGAATGAAGTGCAAGTTCCTTTCTGTCAGCTGTGCAAGTTCTAGTTGGTGATATGTGCAAGCTCCCCGCAGTATGATGTGCCAGGTCTCCTCAATGGGGGGGGTTTGATTTTACCTCTTTGAGATGGGAAAGCTTGCGGCAGTGAGGTATGCAAGTTTGCCACAGTGAGATGTGCAAGGTTAACCCAGCGAGATAAAGGTGAGTTGTGAGCCTGGATTTCGGACCCCATTCTTGGACTAATACTTTCAAAAACGGAATTTTTTGTTGCTGATTGTGCTCTTCGCTGGACCCATCCTCCAGCCTTCCCTCTTCCTGATCCCTGCAACTCCTGCCTCTGAACCCGCTTCCCCTGCTGCGATTTTGTTATTATTATTTATTTATTTGCTTACACCGCGCCGTAAACCTGCAAGCATCTGGGTGCCAAAATACAGACGAGGGACAGAGAGACTTACCGGAGACAGGACAAAACATCTAACAAGTGACAACTGTCATGAGGGGGCGTAGTTCTAATTCAGTGATGGAGTTACCTAAAAAGGTGGGTTTTGAGTTTTTTGTGGAAGATGGTTTATGTGGGTTCTAGTCTTATCTGTATCAGACGGTTATTCCATTTAGAGGCAACCTTAATATGGAATGCTTTGCCAAGTCTGTTAGTTTTCTTATATGTTACTACTGAAAATTGTCCCTGCACTTCTGATCTAAGAGCATGACCCAGCACATAGCGGATGATCTTCTCTTTAAGGTATGCTGGTGCTTTCCTGTGTATGCAATGTCACGGCCTTAAACTGGATTCTGTCCTCCACAGATAACCAATGCAGGTCTCGTCTTTCTTCACTGATATGTTCTTCTTTTTTTATGATTCTTACTGCGTTATTCTGAATTATTTGCCATTTTGCAATGCACCCTTTGTTCGCCCCTAGTGGAAGTGCATTACCATAGTCCAATCTGGACAATATGGTTGCTCTGGCAATAGTTGCACAATTTTCCTCACTCAGCTAAAGGCCAACTGCCCTGAGTAGCCGTAGGCAACAGGAGCAGTTCTTGTTAACTTGCAGGACCTGTGCCTCTGCACTCAGGGATGCTTCCATGTACATCCCAAGTGTTTTCACTTTGCTAACTACTTTTATTGGGGAATCATTAATGAGGAACGACTCATTGATGATTTAACTTGGCCCGAGCTTGATTCGTTCTGAAGACCATCAGCTCTGTCTTCTTGCCGTTTAGACAGAACCAATTAATGTCCATCCACGTTTCGATTAATTTGTAAAGTGCCTCAACATTTGCACTGTCGTGGGAATAATTCCCACTCTGGTCAACCACCAGCTGAGTACCGTCAGCGTAATTGGTGAAATGTGCTCAGATTTTGTCTAGAACCACACAGAGGAACCTGATGTAAAGGTCAAAGAGAAGCAGTGATAAACTTGCCCTCTGTGGGACTCTGCAACTGATAGCCGATTCGTGGGAGCAATTGTCCCCCCAATGGACCTTGGATTTTCCATCTGAGAGGAATGATGTTAACCAGCTAATTGCTTCTTTGGAGAAGTTTGCCCCCTTCTCGAGTGCTTGTTTAAGCTGTTTGTGATCAAGAACGTCGAAAACTGCGCTGAGGTCGAGAAGTACGAGTAACCCTGTAATCCTTTTTTCAATTATAATTAGCATGTGCGTCTGTAGGTCGAGCATTGCCGTTTCGGTACTATGAGTTACTCGGAAGCCCGACTGTGGCTATGTAAAATCTCATTTGCTTCTGTAAATCCCTGTAGTTGAGAGGTGGCGATATTGTCCAGCGCTTTAATGATGAAATTTCTAAATTTCTATTCGTGAAGGGTCTCAGGTTTACCTGGTCCCTTTGGTCTAACTCCGGTTTCTTCACCAATGGTGTAATGGTTACCATTTTGATGTTATTAGTGTTGCTGCTGTCATGGAAGGAGGCATTTACAATTTTTGTGAGTAGTGGGGCAAAGATGTTGATGTTCTCCACGATTAGTTTTGGGGGGAAATATGTTTTGGGCACATGTAGTTGTCTTCATCAAGATTAATGTTTTAATCATATCCTCTGTGGTAATTCTATGAAAATTAAAGAAATACTGATGATTAGGTGTCTCTTTCCTTGTAGGTGGATCTGCCTGGCCTAGTGATGTTTTTTTTAGCTTCTTTTATCAATTCCCTGGCTTTTTAAATTTTACCTGTGAAAGCTGTTTGAACTTTATCACAGTCTTCCTCCTTCAGTAGCAGCTCCAGACTGTGTTTGCCTGTATTCGCCGTGGGAACATGCAGAGCAGCCGTCAACCAGCAGCGAGTGACAAGGTAAGCAAGGTGTGGGCCTGGGGGAAAAGCCATTACTGCTCCCTATTTAACTGTCCTGCCTCTCTTATTACTTCTATTAGCTAAGTTTGCAGTCTGCTGCACGTCACAGTTGTATGTTATTAATATCTGGCATTAGGTGAATTGCTGTAGCTCTATTTAGGAAAGTCAAATCTGTGTGTTTTTGTATTTGCTGCTGTGTTCGAAATTTAGGCGTTTACCCTCTATCTATTAAAGTCAAATCTGTGAGTTTTTGCATTTTCTCCTGTGTTTAAAGAATAAGGCCTTTCCCTCTATCTAGCGTCTTTTTCCCTCTAATCAGAAAACTAGCTTCTAGGTGTCTTGCTTTTCAAGAAGAATCTCCTGGTCTCCAAGCCTGCCCATCGCTAATACCTATGTCAACACTTCTTCATGGCAGACTGTCACCGAAATCCTCTTTGTCGTTCCCTCTCCAGACCTTTGGATTCCCCATATGGTCTCAGTGCTCTACCCTTTCTCTTCCTCTCCCATTAATGGTGGCACCCGTTGGGAAGTACTCTTGGCATACCTCCTTTGCTCTAGGGCCATCATAAATGTCTCCTAAATGGCACTGTCAAGGTCCAGGGATCTCAGCCCAACCTCCTGCTTCTTGATAGAAATCTCCCGTCTCTCATCAACTTCCTCCCTTCTCCTGCTACTCCTCCTTCTGCCACCCCTCTTGCCCCTCTGCTACCACCGATGGGTGTACCACATTCCTGTATACCTCCTCAGAAGACCTTCAAAAAAGACAACCAGCTCCACTTAGCTACCCTCAACTCTCACTCTGCAGTCAAACACTCCTCTGAATTCTGCCACCTCCTTGAAGACCTCCACTTCGATGTCCTCGCTCTCACCGAGACGTGGTTCACGGCAAGCTCTGTCACAGGTTTTGGCACTCTTCTCCCAGAGGGCTACAAGATCCTCTCTACTCTAAGCCCAGGCCTAACCGGTCTGAGAGCGGAGTGGGCCTGTTCTTCCCTGAATGGGTCCCTGCTACTATCATACCCACTCAGTCCTACTCCTCCTTAGAATGCCTTGTCTGCAGGCTTGGTGTCTCTCCTATCTTCTCACATACTCTAGCCACCATCTATGGGCCCCCTGGCTCGGTCTGCCTCTTCCTCTCAGAGTGGCCTGACCTCACCTTTTCTCTCCTGGCCTCCACCTCCAAGCTTCTCCTCCTCAGAGACTTCAATTTTCACCTTGATTCCCCTGATGCGGCCTCTGGACTCTTCCGCAACATCTGTGACTCTCTTTCCCTCTCCATTCTTCCCTCTGGTCGACGCACTCAGTCGGACACTCCTTGGATGCTCTCATCTCTGCAGACATCCCCATCTCCAACCCTCTTACTACCCCTCTCTCCTGGACTGATCATGCTCTGCTCTCACCTGGACCTCCTGGGTCCCCGGCTAAGCCCACACCTGCACTGCCAGTCTCCTTCTCCGTCATTCGACCTATGAAATGAGTGTCAATTGCTGCTTTTGCCGCCACGTCATTCCTCCTCCAACTCCTGCCACTGACACTCACACTGACACAGCCCTTACTAACCTTCAACTCTCCATCTCCAACACTCTGGACAACCTTGCTCCTGTCATGAGGATCCACATGAAGCCTGCCTCCAAGCACAACACCTGGTATGACTTCGACCTGGCCTCTCTGAAATGCAAGTGCAGAGCTGCTGTGTTGAAGTAGTAGGCTTCAAGAACATCCTCTGACTAACTGGCCTGCTGCCTGCTCCAAAGGCAATACAGACTTTCCATCTGCCCGAAGAAGAGGGCCTATATCCAAGCCTGCATCCATGTGGCCACTAACAACATGGCTTAACTCCCCTGTCCCCTGCACTTCTTGTTAGTGCTCTTGCCCGATCTGAATGTCACAAGGCCTAGTAGGACCGTTTTTGATTGTCATCCTTGTTCCCCCCTTGTCTTTTTGCGCCTTGAAACACATTGGGCCTTATTACAAAAAAGGCGGTCCGGAAATAACGGTGGCGGTAAACCCGCCACCACCGTTGTTTCCGGACCGCCTGATCCCGACTCCTGCAGGTGGGAGGTGATGTTCCCGCCAGGTCTGACCTGGCGGGTTTAACACCGCCCGCCTGCAGGCGGACGAGGAAACACCGGCAGCATCACGAGATGCTGCCGGTGTTTCCATGATCCCCATTCCAATTGAGTCCCAAAGGACTCAATGGGAATGGGGATTAACACCATTCCGCCTCCGTGATTTCCGGGAAACCGGGGTTGTAATGCCCCGGTAATTCCGGGAATCACGGAGGCGGAATGGTAATCCGAGTCTGGCGGTAACCAGGTGGTTTTACCGCCTGGTTACCGCCGGACTCGTAATGAGGCCCATTGTGTATAGGCGCATTATAAATACCCCATACATAAATTAAATAAAGAAGCTTGCTTTAGTGAGTTGTGAAAGCTCTCCTCAGTGTGATGTGCAAAGTCACCTCACTGACATGTGAAACTTTCCTCACCTCAGTGAGATGTGCAAGCTCCCTTTAGTGAGACTGGTAAGCTCCTCTCAGTGAGACTGGAATGCTTGCCTAAGTGAGATGTGCAAGATACCTTCAGTGAGATGTGCAAGCATCACCCAGTGAGATGTGCAAGCTTCCACCAGTGAGATGTGCAAGTTTCCTTCAGTTTGATGGCAAGCTCATCACAGTGTGATGTGCAAGCTAATCTGCCCTGGGTGTGCTGGGCAAGCCGTCCTTACTAGGTTGTGCAGGTTCCCCTGAGTGTGATGTTCAAGCGCCAATGAGTGAGATGTGCAAGCTCACCTCAGTGAGATGTGCAAGCTTTCTCAGTGAGATGTGGAAACTCCCCTTAGTGTGAGGCGCAAGCTGCTCCCCCCAAGCTCTCCTCAGTCTGATGTGCAAGTTCCCCTCACTGAGATGTGCATGCTTCCCTCAGTAATAAGTGCTAACTCCCATCAGTGAGCGGTGCAAGCTTCCCGCAGGGAGATGTACAAGCTTCCCCTAAGTGAGAATTGCAAGATGCCCACCTCGATGAGATGTGTGCGCTGCCCTCAGTAAGATGTGCAAGATGCCCGCATTAATATGTGCAAGGCCAGCTCGATGAGATGTGCGCGCTCCCCTCAGTAAGATGTGCAAGATGCCCTCATTAAGATGTGCAAGGCCAGCTCGATGAGATGTGCGCGCTCCCCTCAGTAAGATGTGCAAGATGCCCGCATTAATATGTGCAAGCCCACCTCGATGAGATGTGCGCGCTCCATGCGATGTGCGCGCTCCATGCGATGTGCGCGCTCCCCTCAGTAAGATGTGCAAGATGCCCTCATTAAGATGTGCAAGGCCAGCTCGATGAGATGTGCGCGCTCCCCTCAGTAACATGTGCAAGATGCCCTCATTAAGATGTGCCAGGCCAGCTCGATGAGATGTGCGCGCTCCCCTCAGTAAAATGTGCAAGATGCCCGAATTAAGGTATGCAAGCCCACCTCGATGAGATGTGCGCGCTGACCTCAGTAAGATGTGCAAGATGCCCTCATTAAGATGTGCAAGGCCAGCTTGATGAGATGTGCGCGCTCCCCTCAGTAAGATGTGCAAGATACCCTCATTAAGGTATGCAAGCCCACCTTGATGAGATGTGCGCGCTGACCTCAGTAAGATGTGCAAGATGCCCTCATTAATGTGTGCAAGCCCACCTCGATGAGATGTGCGCGCACCCCTCAGTAAGATGTGCAAGATGCCCTCATTAAGGTATGCAAGCCCACCTCGATGAGATGTGCGCGCTCCCCTCAGTAAGATGTGCAAGATGCCCGAATTAAGGTATGCAAGCCCACCTCGATGAGATGTGCGCGCTCCCCTCAGTAAGATGTGCAAGATACCCTCATTAAGGTATGCAAGCCCACCTCGATGAGATGTGCGCGCTGACCTCAGTAAGATGTGCAAGATGCCCTCATTAATGTGTGCAAGCCCACCTCGATGAGATGTGCGCGCACCCCTCAGTAAGATGTGCAAGATGCCCTCATTAAGGTATGCAAGCCCACCTCAATGAGATATGCAAGCTCCCCTCAGTGAGATGCTAGAAATGTACAGCCATTTTCATTAAATTGAACGTGCTGTATTCATCCGACATAGATGGAGACCTGCCGTGATTGAAAACGTGGAGCAAGTAAAATATAGAGATAGGTATGGTATGGTATGGTATTGTTTATTTATATAGCGCCTATACATAGGCAAGTGTTTCAAAGCGCTCAAAAAAGGTGGGAATATGGGGGAAAAACAACAGTTACTCAGAGCCCTTGAATTTCTGGGACGATAATAATTTTCTGCTCAGGCAGAGTAAGTGCATAAGAAATACATTTAACAGTTGGGATACAGCAAATAGTCCTGACAGCAATTCTGCAGTTTTAACAGTGCAATTAAGGGGAGAAGACAAGGGAGAACAGAACAGATGATCTTAGGTGTGGTTCGTATGGATCGAACAATTGCGCAGACGGTCAGAGGGAGGGGGAGAATCAAGTGCACCCGATCAGTTGAGATCGGGGTAAGTACAGAGAGAGCCACTCTCGTGGGTTAATTTCTCAAGTGCAATGAGTGTGGACGGGGTGTAGGGCCCGGGGCAAGTGCGAGAGAGTGTATAGATACACTTAGGAACAATTAGAAAGATTGAGACATACTGAGAGTAAACCCAGTTAACTGCCAGTGCGGCCATATTGGGTGAGCAGTGTCCGGCTAGTGGGAAATTGGCCACTCAATGACAGGGGCTGCCGGGCTGGGTAGTGTGGTGGGAAGGAGGGTAGAGCCAGAACAGGGGCTGTTCGTTCACGGGCTCTGTTGTGGACAGAGGTGGCATCACGACGGTTGACTGGTAACCTCTGGCAAACTCAATCCTGATTAGCATTCTTTACTAAAGCATTGTGTTTGTTGTGTAGTTAATACTGACACAGTTACAATTAAAACAGAAACAAACAGAAAAGATAATTAACCTCAAGAGTGAGGGCTTAGGCACTATAGAAATTGCTTGAAACGTGCACTGCTTTTACATCTGAGTGAATGAGGCGCATGCACTTCTGGTCTTGCAATCATCGCTTCTATGTTTCAGTATAAGGCATGGTATTATTCACAAACACAACAGCAGGATGTGTGCGTTTGTATCAGCTTGTTTGTACTTTAAGCAAACCATTAGCACATACTCGCAGACCGGTCGACCATGCATGATTAAAAAGAGTCTTGCCACTTCTGTTTAGGACAAGAGGTGTCGATCACAAGGTATGAACTCGCCTAAGCGTGCATGGAATTCATGAGTGTAATGATTCACTGTCAGGGGACTATTAAGAACATGACGCTAATAGAAAGAAACACAGCAAAGGAAGAAAATGTTATTGCATATGCCTTACAAAAATCAACAGATCAAAATGAAGAAAACGAAATTTTGGGAGAGCTGCTCCTTTGCTTTTCCCTGCTGGAGCTGAGCACTGAGTGAGATTAGCCTTCCCTAGAAAAGTTCAAAAACACCACACACCGTATGAGCATGTGCATGGTGGAGTGCGAGGCAAAGTGCGCTGCAGTTTGTTAGTTTGGTGGTTAGTCGATCCAGTAAGTGAATCCTTCCTCTGTGCCTTATTCAAAGCCAATCTCAGAGGAAATCTGTGAGTAAATATTTGATTTTACAAACTGTAATCTTTGACATTGGGAGTTGGTGACTAGTGGAGCTAACATAGCTCCTTTTGGTACAACACTAAAACGACCAGGGCTTGGTAAAAGACGAAGTGGGGCGAAGAAATTGACACATTAAAACGAAATAGAATGTACTATTTAATGAGTTTTGCTTTACAAGATGACCGTCGTGCTACAGAAGTAGACATCGTAGAAAAATAATGAGTACCTTCTGAAGTACCGGGGTCTGTATTTTTTAACTGTCCTGATCCTGTTTCTGACAGCAGCATGATGATGGCACAAGAGAAAATTCTATGTTGACGGCCCCTCAAATGTAGTTTGGCTATACGCCGTCATCTACTACTATAAAAAAGAAAAGTAATTATGGATTTCTTGCAGCAGGGAAGAAGTGCAAGTTCAGGAGACTTGCGGATAATTCCAGTATCGGGCTTCCCAAGCATTAAAGACAATATACAAGGGAATTAACAACTAAGGGGGTACCAGGAATGAAGAAATCCCGGAAATTGAGCTGCAGCCAAGCAGAGACCGTGAATTGAGGGCTGAAAGTCGTCCTATGTCTAGGAATGCCCTATCAGATACCCCAGCCCCATTTGCATCACAAAGTCCTATGAAATAGACATAGCCATATGATCATCTTCCCGTTCCTCCAAGACGCGGAACAATCATACTCGGGCATCAGAAGGCAAAGAGGGAACTCTATCTACATTGAATTATGTTTTAAACTCCTTAGTGATTGTCTTTGAGATCATTAAGATAGATGTTAAAAAGCATACACAAATGCTAGCTGAAAACAAGGCCAAATGAGACTCTCTAGATACAAACATAGATAAAAACATGGAAGAAAGGGTGAAAGGGTTCATTAAGGAACAGGTTACAACCCATACACAAATGCTTGTGGACATCAAAGATAAATAAGAATCCCTTGACATGAAACTTGAACGCCAAAACACCACCTGGAATAATTGTGATACTTTGGATATTCAACAAGTGGATCCTGATTTAATTCTGGAACCTGACCTAATATGGGACCTGGCACGCCACCCTCGAAAGAGATTAAGGATGAGTTCACCAGTTTAGATCTTTTGGGTTAGGGGGTTTTATGTCTCTTACTCTTTGTATTTCTTGTTCAACGTATCTAATTGTCCTATGGAGTTGGCATTTTTAGTCTGTCCGTCTAATTGTTAGGTGTGGTGGGATGGCAAGGTTCCACCTATCCTATTTCTGACCTTTGTGTACCAAGTTGAGGCACGCACTGTCCCCCACTCTGGTTCTGGTGCTGTATATTTTACAGTCATCCGCTCCCTTCCTATTTGTTTCCTTGTCGGTGATCCATTGCTGCCTATGTTTGCTTTGTCGACTAAGGTGTTGTTGACATGTCATACTTACCCTTCCCTCCTGATCTCTCCATAATCGTTCTTTAGTATGATTCTAACTTATCTATCTTTCTATTAGTAGAGTGATATGCCGTAGATTGTTCTTCCCCTCCCTCTGTTTATGGAAGTTATCTTATGGAGATAGGGAAGGTCGGTTCCCTCTCTGAGTATTGTTTCAGCTGTGTATGTACCCCATAGGCATTCCTTCCAGTTATGGGGTGAAGAGCCAAGATAGAAGGTGAACTCTTGTGTTCCGTATGTTCTTTGGTAGCTCGTTCCAGGTTTTTGGGGCAAGGTGAGAGAAAGAGGATCCTCTGAATGTTCTTTTGTTGAATGATTTTGGTTCCAAACGGATGTCGCTGTTAGATCTGAGTGGTCTTGTTGGATGGTAGACGTTTATTATCTCTCTTAGGAACTCTGCACCTTGCGTGATTGCTCTTTGTGTTATGCACATTGATTTGAACTTTATTTGCTGTTTTACTGGTAGCAAGTGTAGCGTTTTCAGAGTTGGTGTGATGTGTTCTCTTCGCAGCAGTTGGAGGAGCAGTCTGGCCGCCGCATTTTGTATGCCTTGGAGTTTTTTTAGAAGTCGTTCTGGAATGCCTTGATATAGGCTGTTTTTGTAGTCTACTCTGGACATGATGAGAGCAATGACAGTGATTGTTTTGTTGGTGAATGAGAGGAATGGTAGCATCCTTTTCACTGCTGGCAGGAGAAAGAAGCATTTCTTGATTAGAGCATTTACTTGTGGCTCTAGAGTTAGTTTGTTGTCCATCAGGATTCCCAGGTTTTTTTACAGTCGTCGATGGGGCTGAGTTGTACCAAGTTCTGTTGGCCTGGGTATGTAGTGATTGTTTTCTCAATTTTTAGAGATGCGCATTATTTCTGTTTTGCCTGGGTTGAGTTTGAGATAGATTTCATGAAGGCAGCTCTCTAATGGTGTGTTTTCTTCTTGTGTGTCTTGTATTTTGAAGACCATTTGTGTGTCATCATCGTAGTTGTAGCAAATGAGGCTGTGGGCCTCGTTACCAGGGAGCTAACAACGGGCCGGTCGTAATCGGCCCGTTGTTAGCTCTCTGCATCCATTCCCATTGAGTATTATGGGGGCTCGAATTGGAATGGGGAAGGTCCGTGTCCGGGTTGCCTGAGGGAGGAATTACTGGGCCCTCCAAACTCGGAATGGCCTGGTAATTCCCCATTCTGGGAACCCGGACCCGGTTTTGAAGGTAGCCATGCCGCCAATAGCGGCATGGCTACCGCCAAAGCCTTAATGAGGCCCTGTGTCTTTTAATGATCTTAATTAGTTAGGCCAGGTAAACGTTGAATAATAAGGGGGAAAAGGATGATCCTTGTGGTACTCTGCATGAGGATTCTCATAAATGAAGAGGTAATCGTGGTAAAGAGACCAGGAAATGAAAAACCCAAAAATTAAATGGCTGAATAAGAGTTCTTCAACAAAGTTCTTGCGAGCCGTTACCGTTGCGGACTCTCCGGTAATAAGAATACCTGACCCAGAATCCTCCCTCGTGGATGAAAGGGTCAGGAGAACAGATAACATTGCCCCTATTTTTGGTAAATCTAAAAAAATCAAAGAAGCCTATAAATAATAAGGGAACTATAAGTGAGAGGAGAACTCAAGTGATAGACCAGGTGATCATCATTGGAAATTAATCTCCCCAGAAGAATAAGAATAAGAATAAGAATAAGAAGGCTCATGATACCGAAGTACCCAGGGCGATGGAGTCATGCAAAAAGCTTTTCACAACATCATGGTAGAGTCAGGAAGGTCTGATAGTGGTACAGCGAACATTCGAGATAAATCAATACAAGACAGGGTTTTATTGACGAAAAGATCTGATACAGGACTTTACTTAACATTAAAGGTAAATCATGTATGAACCTTGAAAGACAGAATAAAAAAAACAATTTGGTTCATTTTGGAACTAGTTTTCCCTGTTGATAGAAACGTGGTTATGAACCAAAATACAATTATGGACTTTTTTCATGATATACCAACTTTAAGAAACATCTCGTCGCGAGATCTAGCCTGTGTTGAACTTATATTAGACAGTAAACTTGACGTGGCAGTTTTGGACATACGATCACCGTTAGTCAAGGTATACCTCTTTGCATCAATCAGATCAAGAGACTATGACCTGTGTCTTTACGTCCTTAAAGTACCTGACCGCTGAGCCAGTATGCAAACAAGAGAACTTCCGACCCTATCAGTAACATGCTCATTGGCTCTGGGTCCATCTAGAAGAGTCGTCATGATGAATGACAACTTGCAAACAGCACCATTTGTTGAAGATTGGTTATGGGTGGCAAATTCCCCAACAGTTACTAACCCAGATGGAAGAGTAAAGAGGCCAGGTTTTTAACCTCCGTAGTTGGTATACTTGTGGTTTCTTCCCTCTAACCCAGCCGAATAATGCAGTTGTAAAATCGGATGGAGCTGACTTGATTATGCTACAAAAGACTTTTTCGCTGAACCCAGTGACATTAGACAGGTATATCGTCACTCAAGAACTAGTATTGGGAGGGTTATTTGGGACACCACAAGGTGGCTTAATGGTGGCCGTAAATTCAAAACTAGCCAAGAATGCTGTGGTTGTAATAAACCTTCCTCCATCTATACAGGCTGTACGAATATCCGCACGATGGGACAATACTGAACTCTTGATCACAAATGTTTATTGTAATTATATGGCAATGACCCACAACATTAATGGCAAGACTAGACAATATTTTTGTGGATTGGCATGGAAGACAGAAAATAAATGTCATCATCATAGTGGGCGATTTAAATGCAGGTGACTACAAGTGACAAACAATATGCCCCAAATTGTTGGAGGGAATACAAATAAATGTAAAAAAGGGTCAGCCTGGGCACAAAATGTTGAACAATGGGACTTAATTTCCCTGAATGGTCAGGTTGAAGGTCATTTGGAGGGCAACTGCACTTGACATCGTGGCACTCAATCCTCTAGAATAGATTTTGTATTTGTGATGGAAAATCTGTTCAAGTTCTGCTGTCACTTTAAAATCTATGATGGAACTCCTAGTGACCAAGGCATACTCCTGGGATCTTTTGTCAGGCTACAGATTCCCATTTGTCTTCAGGTTTCTGTGAATAATGGCAAAAACAGACTTTTTGGGTAAAATAATCTGGTTAATGAATTCACTGAAGCAATAAAGGAAAAATGGTTGAAATGAGTAGAGTTGTCAAGATAAAAATGCTTGTACTCTGACAAATCTCCCTGGGTTTATTTATAATTCTTCAATTGACTGTGGTCCTCCAACCTTCTCGATTTCTCATAGGACAAAACCTTTTAATAAAGCGATTCAAACATTTAAACGAGAAATGAGATTAAAAATAAGGAAACACATGAAAGGAAAGGGTGGCAGCTTGATCAAATGAGCGCTGATCAAGCATGAAAGGCAGAAATATAAAAACAGGGTCAAAGCCCAACTCTCCACACTATATCAGTCAAAAGGGGAAGTCATGCTAAAAAACTGACACACAAATCTGACATTAACTATTGGAAGTTAGTCAATTCAGGTAAAAACGTCAACAACTGTGTCCAAGAAAATCCCATTTCAGATATGAAGTGGATTAGCCATTTTGAGGCTCTGCGTGCCCCTTTGAATACACCTAAAAAAATGTTAGATGATCCAGTCAGTTGGAATATTAATTTTTATATTTTTTATGTTGAGCTATTGATTAGAAACTGTAGTCACTCCAGGGCCCTGTGTCCGAATGGACTTTGTAACATGGTGCTCAAATTTGATCCATCTTTTTGGGTTACTATACTGTTTGATTTGTTTGGTGTTATTATCTCCCAACTTACAACGCCAGCTACTTGGTGAACAGCAAACATGGTGCCCATTTATAAAAAAGGGGAATAAATGCAACCGGCTCAATTATAGACCAATCGATCTGTTGGACGACGACTAAAAATTATTTGCATCTTTAATTTGGAAAGAGTGAAGATTGTGGGCCGAGTCTAGTGGGGTGATTAAAACAAATCAAATTGAATTTAGAGCAGGGGTTGGAACAATGGCAGGTATAGTGATGGATTATCTTCAGCAATTGAAATGGCCAAAAGTAGTTCCTGTAATATTCATTGTGAGTGTGGATCTCTCATTAACTTTTGATAAGGTGGACAGAAATTTACTCTGGAGTAAATTAGCGAGTTGGGGAATTCCAAATCACCTTCTCAGCGTAATTATACAACTCCACACAAACATCACCTTAAGAGTATGGTTAAGTCAAGCAGGAAACACCACAAGAGCAATCCACATTCACAATGGCCTACTTCAAGGCTGTGTCCTTGCCCCT